>NC_138384.1:27328365-27389929 GCF_054177405.1 Leptonychotes weddellii
CGCTCTGCCTACTTGTGCTATCTCTCTGTCAAATAAATAAATTTTTTTTTAAGATTTTATTTATTTATTTGACAGAGACACAGCCAGAGAGGGAACACAAGCAGGGGGAGTGGGAGAGGGAGAAGCAGGCTTCCCGCGGAGCAAGGAGCCCAATGTGGGACTCGATCCCAGGACTCTGGGATCATGACCTGAGCTGAAGGCAGACGCTTAACAACTGAGCCACCCAGGCACCCTTAAATAAATAAAAAAAAAAAAAAGGCTATATGTTGATTTCATTCTAGATAGACGTTGCTTGCTGAAGGCTCTGGGACCGAAGCCTACTGTGTCGTTGTGAATGAGGCCATTAACAAGTCTTGGTGAAAGTTAAAGACACGAAGACCTCCTTGACACAAAGATGGGGACTTAAAACGAGCTGAAAAGGGGGTCCACTTTCTCAGTGTGATCCCCACTATCTGCGGAGTCCTGGAGCGCCACCTAGCGTTCCCGTGGTTAACACCCATGGTCCACATCCCAAGCTCTGGATGCACCACCTTACTACAATGATTTTCCAACACTTCACAGATAAACCTCTTTTTTCTCCAAATGTATTCTTACAGGGAACTCAATATATAAAACAAAACAAAACTGGAGCAGTTCTCTTTGAAGAAGCTGCTATGGAGGACCTAGAATCTCTCTTTGTCATGGGGCATCTCTTCAAAACCCCAAGGAACTGTGAAACACAATTTGCCAACCTCAACCCAAGAGCATTTAAAATAGCATTCAAAGTTTTTAGGGCGCCTGGGTGGCTCAGTTGGTTAAGCGACTGCCTTCGGCTCAGGTCATGATCCTGGAGTCCCAGGATCGAGTCCCACATCAGGCTCCCTGCTCAGCAGGGAGTCTGCTTCTCCCTCTGACCCTCCTCCCTCTCATGCTCTCTGTCTCTCATTCTCTCTCTCGCAAATAAATAAAAAAAAAAAAAAAGAAAAAAGTTTTTAAAGTTCATACATTGTTGGTGGGAATGCAAAACACTGCCATTGTGGTAAGCAGTTTGGCAGTTTCTTACAAAGTTACACATACACACTTAACATATGACCCATCAATCCCATTTCTGGGGATTTAGCTAAAGAAATAGAAGCTTATATGCACACAAAAACTGGTACAAAAATGTTCATAGCGGCTTTACTCTAACTGCCCCAAACTGGAAACAACCTCAATGCCCTACAAAGGGTAAATGGATAAACACACTGTGGTACATCCACACAAAGGAATACTGCTCAGGAGTGAAAAAGGACAAGCAACTGATAGACGCAGCCACTTGTCTGAATCTCAGTCATACTGAGTGAAAGAGGCTGGTCTCCTGAACCATGAGAGATGATGGACTCTGAAAAACAAACTGAGGGTTCTAGAGGGGAGGAGGGTGGGAGGATGGGTTAGCCTAGTGGTGGGTATTGAGGAGGGCACATTCTGCATGGAGCACTGGGTGTTATGCACAAACAATGAATCATGGAACACTACATCTCAAACTAATGATGTAATGTATGGGGATTAACATAAGAATAAAAAAAAATAAAAATAAAAAAATAAAAAAAAGAGAAAGAGGCTGGTCTCCAAAGATTAAACGCTGTGTGATTCTATATACTTAACATTCTGGAAAAGGCAAATTACAGGGATAGAGAACAGATTAGTGGTTCCCAGGGATCAACATAGGTGAGGGTTTGTTACAAAGAGGCAACATAAGGGAATTTTTGGAATGACAGAACTATTCTGTATCCCCACTGTGGTGGTGGTTACGTGAGTTTATACATATGTTAAAACTCATAGCACTGTATATCCCCAAAAGTCAATTTCATCATATGAAAATCTTATAAAATTGTTAAAATTCATTTTCATCACATTTTTAGGACCACAAAGAATGCAGAAAGCAAATGTACATATAAATACATCCGAATAAGTAGTAAGAAATAGAGAGAACTATATCTAGATTATGAAACAAATTCTGTTACCAAAAAAATCTTTTCAAGATATTAGAAAAGGATGGGTGAATTTAGATTGAGCATTCAGACCCTTAATTATAGTATTTCATAAAATTTAGAGTGAAAAGAAGCCATTGCACAAATGTTAACTTCAGAGTGTCAAAGAGCATTCTTTTGACAAGAATTAACAGTGATATTTTTCTCCTTATACTAGTGTTGGCTCCTTAAGGGTTGACTTTATGCAGGAAATGTTAATAGCCCATTTTCCCAACAGTAGTAACACAGAACTGTCTTCAAACAAGTACCAATTTTTAAACAGTCTCCTGTTACCGAAAACACTCCCTCTCCTCTCCTCAAAATAGAAGGCAAGTAAATCAGGGGTTTAGAAATCATGCTCTGGGAGTTAGATTTCATTTCATTAGTAACTCTTTTTCAACAGAAATTGATGAAAATGCTGGCCTATCAGGAAAAGACTGGCAATATTCTTCAGGCTGTTAGCTGGGTAGATCCCGGCTGTCACCTCCTAGCTGTGGGCCTTTATCCCAACTGCAAAATGGTGATGACACCAGAGCCTCTCCACAGGTTCTTGTGAGGAGGAGGTGCCCAGACATACTCCACTATGATTCGTATTGTTTCGAACTCACGAATCAGTCTCATGCTAGGTTGTACTATTTCAACGAAAACATTCCTGCCAGTATCTATGACTTCACATGGAACATTTGAAAAGGCCATCAGGCAGCCACTGAAGGATCACGACCAGAAGAACCACTGAAGGATCACCACCAGAAGAAGCCTCTACCAGGAGCCAGAGGCACTTGCATCCCCCTAGTGGTAGAAAATCTTTACCCTCTGCCGGCGGATTTTATTTTTAGAGTCAGCCCTTGTCCTCCTTGACACCGTTCTCTCTCAGGCTACCATCCAATACGAGTCCTGACCTTCTTCATCTCCTCTGGGGGTTCCTCAACTGTTGTTGGCCCAGGGCAAGAGCCCTGGTTCTCATCTGAAGTCTTCTGTTTGCTCTCTCTGGGAGTGACCCCTACCTCCAGTGTCTCTAAGGTTCCCCTGTAGACTGATGACTTTGAACAGATCATCTCAGCCGAGCTCTGGCCCCATATAGCCCCTGACTGCCTATCTCTTCTTAAATATATCCTTCAAACATGGAGTCTCAACCTCAGCTTGCCCACATCTGAACTATCGTTGCTTTCCCACCGCTTCCCTCTTCATCGACCTGCTCCTTCTCCTGTATTTCCCTAGAAGGGCGAATGGCACCACTGTCAACTCCATTGCCCAATCCAGATGGCTAGGGCTCATCCTATTGGCCTCCCTCTCCTTTCCCTGCACTCCCAGTACCTAAACTTTAAATCCTGTCATTCCTCTCTGTTCAATATGACTCAAACTTATTTTTTCCCCACTGCCACAGGCTAAGTTCAGGCCCATCTCTCGTCTGGACCATGAAGTGGCATCCAAACTACCCTCTCTCTGAGTCCATCTCACCCCCTCACGAATGTTCCTCCTCCAAGAGGGCTATCTCAGGGTCAAAGGAAACAAGGAGCTTCAACCTCCAAAACCTCACCTAAACCAGAGTAGCTCTGTTCATATATGCTTCATTTTTTGTCATTTGAGACCAAAAAGAAACCAACCAACCAACAAACAAAAAACCTGACCAAAATAACCACACCAAAACAACACTCCTGGTCACTTCTCAAATTTTATCTCTTGCCATCTCCCAATCCATTTAGAACCAATGTCAGTTCCCTGAAAATATATGGCTGTTCTACATGACACATTTACTTGTTGTATAACTGGCCAGTAACTACTAATTCTTTATGAAACACGGAAGGAAGGGAGGGAGGGAGGGAGAGAGAGAGAGAGAGAAAGAAAGAAAGAAAGAAAGAGAAAGAAAGAAGAAAAAGAAAGAAGAAGAAAGAAAGAAAGAAAGAAAGAAAGACCTCAAATAACACCTCCTCTATGAAGTTCTCCATGAACCGAATCCTTCCTCCCAATTACATAGAGTTGGTCACTCCTCCTTACGTGGCGCTGTGAACATCTCACAAACCATGCCACGCTCTGTTGCTCTTATTTACTCACTGGATGCTTCCTCCTCCAGAACGGGAGCTCTGTTACAGCAGTAGGCCACTGCCCATTTCCTCCCAGTACCCTCCAAGGTGCCTACTTTGGCACTGTGTCATGAAAACAGATTCCTGAGAGATGCTTGTTGAATAAATGAAAGCAAATGACATGCCAGAGCATGTCTGGTAAATAAGATGAACAATCAAGCCACAGAGTACTATTTGAGATCAAAAACAGTATGTGAGACAAGCTCTGGTTGGATGCAAACTGTACCTGATGAGAATTCTAAGAAAAACGTTGTGGAAATGATTTTTAAACAATGGCATCAAGAAAAATAAGGCTATGCAATCCCCAGGTGACCCCATAGAAGGGCAATACATATCTGGAAGGATGTATCTGAAAGTACATCTAAAAGTTTTACTACACTGGGATCCCATGTAATCTTTCCAGACCCTCCTAATAAGCCAAGAAGTTTCATTTTCTCCATTTCAAAAACAAAAAATCTACTTCAGACTCTGGCAACCCACAGTATCCTAAGGACCTGTAAGAATTCCCCAGTGTTTTCAGCTTCTCCTGGCTCAAAACTTTATGCATAAAGCCAAAAAAGAAATCCACAACCAGAGAGGACAAGGAAGGAGGGAGGAAGGGAGGGAAGGAAAGAGGTTGATTGAGAATGAAAAAAGAAAAACCAAAACTCTAAGGTTCTAAGAAGCCTCAAAATTGGGGCGCCTGGGGGGCGCAGTCGGTTAAGTGGCCAACTGTTGGTTTGGGCTGAGGTCGTGAACTCGGGGTCACGGATCCAGTCCCGTGTCAGGCTCTGTGCTCAGTGGGAAGTGTGCTTGAGATTCTCTCTCCCTCTGCCCCTCCCGCTCGTGCTCTCTCTCTAAATAAATCTTAAAAAAAAAAAAAAAAAGCAATCTCAAACTTTGGAAAAAATCTCCCAAGTAGGAATTTATTCAATTAAAACCAAGCAATTCAGCTAATTCTTGGTGGATGTATTTGTACATTCAGTCATTGCCAGTATGTCCTAATTCTGGGGTACCATAAGGAAAGCACACATGGACGGACATGCCATCTACAGAATTTGTAGCATACAAGGTTTTTGGACAGGAATCACGCTGCGCTTTAAAAGGAAAATTACAGCATTTACTTCTTACTAATAATTCAACAGAAGTCATTAATTCTTTTGGTTCCTTTCTGATATGGGGTAACAGCTTCTGAAACTCTGCTTTAATCCATCCTTCTTACAAATCAGAGAACTCTGCCTAAGGAAATGCACGGAAACGCAAGGCATTCCACAAACATGGCTGGTAATCCCTCTGCTTTAGTTCATTAAAAAAAAAAAAAAAAAAAAAATCTGCTGCTGTTTTTCCCATTTCAAAAGCCATATAAACACCAGGATGCCAGAACTGCATGCCTTTCCCGCCTTCCCATCTCCCAATCCTCACCAGCGCCAAAAAAGCAGTACCGTCATTATGGGGAAAATGCCCCGCCGAACACTTTTCACGTTAGGGCTGTATTTCCCCTCTGCACACACAAATTACTAAGATATGCTCGGACTGATAAAGAGGGCTAAAGGTTCAACTTGTGAAGAAACTTGGTTTAAGATGTTATCAGCTGGGAAAGCTATTTCCTCACATCAACACTGCCACGGGCTGTCAAAAACCCAACCAGGGCTCCCCTCTTCAAAAGTCCAGGAACACTTTTTTTCTCTTTCTTTCTTTCCTTTTTTTTTTTTAAAGAAGAAAGGCACAGAACCCACCGAGATAGCCTTAGTCCCATCAAAGAGAGGTCGATCTCAGGTCTTCCTTCATTTACTGATTGTCAGTTTAAGACGGCTCTTTTGTGAGGCCTCCGGAGCTCAGTGCTGAGTGATGCCTTCACATTTGCTAAACTGGACTGGGCACCACCGACGATCTCTAGCATGCTGGGATCCAGAGCCCAGAAGAACAAATAAACACGCCTTGCAGCCTTTTTGCCGACTTTATCTCCCTCTCCGGGAGCAGGAGGGTTTTGGGGGTGCTAATGTTTACACAATGTTAAAACTTTCTTTCCCCTGCTTCCTGAATTTGAGAAGACACATCCTGGATGACCTCGGCTGAGAGATAACACCAAGTCACCGCTGGCTGCCCCGTCTATGGACTACTTCAGGCTGCTGTCTCCATCCCGCCCCTCCCAGCCTCCGCCCTTCAAGGCCGGCTCAGCAAGGAGAGCAGGAGAGGAGCTAGACTGTCTTGAACGGAAGGCACAAAGGCAGAAGTCTCCAAGAGGCTGCCTACAGAGCAGCCTTTTATTTTAGTCCCACCTACAGATCCACTTGATTCAGTTCATCTCAAAGACCCACTTGATTTGAATGAACATTTCAGCAGAGTTTTTGCCAAAGGAGCCTCAAAAATGTACTAGTAAGCCATACTCTCGCCTTTTCCCACCATGTGCTATTGAACCAAGGGAGCTCCCGGAGAGTAATCAAGGATGATGCTGGTGGGCAGAGGATGCTGGGAAAATGCTCCCTTGGTCAGTTTCCTCATCTGTGAAGGGGTGTCTGTAATAGCACCAACTACTCTTCTGATGATCACATGAGATAATCCACTTCGAAAGCACTTTGCACAATGCTTGGCACGCACAAAATGCTCAGTGAACGTTGGAGATCTGTCATTAGCAGCATTATGTATAAAAAAAATTGGGGCAAAATGATCCCAGAAGATATGGATCCCATTTATATATATATATATCCTAAAATACCACAGCCATGAATCTGAATAATTACTGAGTTGTTTTTTTTTCCCCCAAAGCACCTTCATAGGACCTCCCATTTTTGTCCTCCTACCAACACAGAAATCACCATAGCTCGTGTGTTTCACGAAAAGCGCAGGAAACCACAGCAGCCGGCCCGGTGCCGCACGAACTCTCAGGACCGTCGTGGCGGTGACCGCCGGAATGCCCCGGCTGCTGCAGGGAAGGACGGCCTGCCGCACACATTTAACATGGGGTGCTGGGTCAGCGAATGGAGGCTGGACCTCAGAGCTCCAGCTGGCAACGCTGGTGTTTCAGGCGATGGCAGAAAACCCCCGCGTATTTGTCAAGGAAGGGAAAAACAGAGAAAGCAAGGGAGGGAGGGAGGGAGGGAGAGAGGGAGGAAAAAAAGAGGAAGGCAAAAAGAAAGGAGAAGGAAAGAAGGGAGGAAAGAGAGAGAGAGAAAGGTGAAGAGGGAAAAGGAGTGTTTATAGAAGCCAGCTGCTTGGGCCCTGGCGCCAGGAGCCCCTCTTCCTGCTATTTTGCGCTTGCAACCCCACTGCTCCCGCTGGCACAGGTACAACTAAATGTTGACTTCAATGCTTCAGAGAGCACTCGACGGATTTTGTCCATGATTAATTGCCAAAGACATGGCTGGCCATATGGAACAGAGAAAGCATCAAGTAATTCATACTTCTGTATGTGATCGCTTGGCCCCTGTTGTTTTAATGTACAGGAAAGAGCTAGTATAGCACAGCCCTGGTGTCTTGCCCCCGACAGCCCATTAAGAAATCTCAAAGCACCTAGTCGAAGTTATGCTGTTGGCTTTTCAATAGCAGCCTAATAAAACAGAAGCAAAGCTTTCCAACTAGTCTTAAATCTTTCACATACAGTACATTAACTACTGTGGCTAAAACAACGGGCTTCTTATGATAGGAAATGGGATTTGATTTCTAGTCTCTGCATACTTACTGAAAGCCTTTTTTTGACCTTTATGGAGTTTACAAAATCATTGTTCTTTTCCCCCCTGTTTTCCAAGTAGCCTAATAGATTCGTTTGCTTCTGCAGAGTCTACTCTTAGTCACTACTGCGCGCGGTCTAGATCATAAAGCTGATTCACACAGAGGTGGAAGAAACGGCGTAATTATTCTTACCAAGAGAGCCCAGGAATCGTTCTGGCTTCTGAGGCACTAGCTTTCTTAAAAACCCAGAAGACAACGAAAGCTGTACACCAGGGAGGAAAGCCTCACAAACACACTCTTTTTTTTTTTTTTTTTTAAAGCATGGGTTATTTATTTATTCATTTGACAGAGAGATAGAGAGCACAAGTAGGCAGAGAGGCAGGCAGAGAGAGAGGGAGAAGCAGACTCTCCACTGAGCAGGGAGCCCGACGTGGGGCTCGATCCCAGGACCCTGGGATCATGACCCGAGCTGAAGGCAGCCGCTTAACCGACTGAGCCACCCAGGTGCCCCCACAAACACACTCTTATCACACTCCCCACCCCGCTCCCTTTCCCATCACTCTGTGAAATGAATCCATTCGATGTGGGGAAAAAAATACCAATTTATTTTCCAGATGCTCTACTGTTGGCTCTGGGTGACACTCTACGCCAGGCAAAAGGAGAAGGTGCCAACCTTGGGTGCAATGCTGTCCCCACTTGCAGTCTACTAGCTCTGTCCATTACGAAAATCTTTGCAGACTGTTATTTTCAGGTTGAGGGGAAATGCATATACATTTCTGTGAAGTTTTCCTTTCCAGGATTTTCAAGTGACAGCACTAAAAACTGTAATACCATCATCGGTAGTTTCCTTTGTCAGGTCGGAGGTGTGTTGGCCGGGGATGACTGTTGGCACTTTTCACGAGAAAATATTTATACAATGTTTTATGTCTGAGGATTTTTAGGTGGTGAAATTATCCTCCCACCAGAAGACACCAGACACGGGAAATTCCACTTGACTGCCTATTCATTAGCAGGAGTGTAATTGCCCCTACTGTTGAAGTGAACTAACAGCCCATTTAGAGCTCTAAGCCAATGGCAATTTTTTCTGCCTCCCCGCCGCCTCTCCTTCCTCGTAACATGCTGCTGGTACTTTCCAGGATGAGCAACTCGACCAGTAAACAATTCATGAAACAGAGGGCAACAGCAAGAGGCTCGAAAGAAAAAAAAAAAAAAAAACAAAAACACAAAGGCATTGAAACTGACTCGGTAACGTAGCAATGAAGACACCCTGCGAGATTTCTACAAAGACAAGAAGCCTTCTCACCCACCATTATGTGATAGATATTTCCTGTTTTATTCATGGAATGCTCCATGGGGTATGATGGTAATGTAATTCCTATTTTACAGATGGGAAAACTGAGTTTGGGGAGCTGAAATGCCCCAGAATAATACACACCTCAGGGGCAGAGGCATGAGCATGCGAAATCTTTGCATGTCTAGCTGACTGCTCACTGCAGTGGAAGCTCTAACAGATTATATGTAAAAGTATTATATGTAATATATACATAGAGATAGTGAAAAGAAATTCACATGAAAGTATCTTCCTGAAATTTCATCCATGGAAACAAACCCCTACCTTAGCTGCCTCGCTTCAATAAAGAAATTAAAAGTTTTAGACTACAGGGCGCCTGGGTGGCTCAGTCGGTTAAGCGACTGCCTTCGGCTCAGGTCATGATCCTGGAGTCCCTGGATCGAGTCCCACATTGGGCTCCCTGCTCGGCAGGGAGTCTGCTTCTCCCTCTGACCCTCCCCCCTCTCATGTGCTTGCTCTCTCTCATTCTCTCTCTCTCAAATAAATAAATAAAATCTTTAAAAAGAAAAATAAATAAAATAAAATAAAAGGTTTAGACTACAAACACAGCACACAGGGATACTCCCTGGATCCAGAATTAAATGTGGACATCTGCATACATCTCACATAATGAACACGAGAATGACAGCGGGCTTCTTCCCAATTACTTCCCAATTCAGCAGTGCCTTGCCTTACCTGTGTCTTTTCATCAGAAACTATTCACTCCACAAATAAAAAAGCAACCATTCTCCCAACCGTAGCACAACATACACATGGCCCCCGACTCCCAGCCACCGCTTCTAAGAATCTCCCTGTGCTAATCTAGTCGTTGGCCTAACTGTTAATTGGAGGTGAAGAATGGCTAGCTACACCGAGCACTCCATAACTGATCCACTGGTGATGTTTGGCCTAAAAGTGGCTTAGCTGCTTCCCATCCTTGGGCAAGTGAAGAGTTACCCAAGATCTCCATCAGATCAGCTTTCCCCTTCCCCCAAACAGCAGTAGCACAAAGGCTGAAGGGGTCTGTCATGCACACTGGATTATATGAAGTGTAAAACATTGGGGGAGCGGGGAAGGGGAGGGGAGGCCTTTGAAAGGGAACGGGGGAAAAAGAAATCACACTTGCAAGAGGATCCAGCTGACAGCCCAGTCCCTAACAAGTGAGACAAGTGAATATGTTTGGAAACATTGTGAATGCAGGAAGAGTGCGGGCCCTTTGTCTGCGGCCCTACAGTGTGTCTTTAACCCAACTGCTGCCTGCATCACTGAACATATGTTTTCTACACAAGAACTGAAGCAGAAAAGGCTCTTTGTTATAATTCACTCCTTTGTATTTATCTGTCCCACCCCACCCCCCCGCCCACCCCCACACTCAGTAACATCCAAACCAAAGCCCTGGTGGAAACTTTAACTGCCCGTGAGAGTGAGGCCAGAATGCCCAGCCGGGACCCTTCTCCTGCCCCCCAGGCCTAGAGAACTGCTCTCCTCACAATGGCAGGAGAAGCAAGAGGGTACATTTATTTAGGGCCTACTATGTGCTCGGTGTCGCAACAAGCATTTTACCCACATCATCCCATTTAATCCAATAGTCACCATTGTATGAGGCACCTTTATTTTAAAGATGAGAAGACGGCGGCACCACCGAGAGAGTCAATAACCCCCAGAGCCACGAGGGAAGAGTTGTTTTAGATGTGTGGTGCTGGCAATGCTCTGGGGGCATTTATCAAACAGGGCGACAGAGCTGGAGAGAAATGTAGATGTAGGATTTGAGAATATGGGAAAATTTACACACACACACACACACACACCCATTCTGCCCTTTAAACTAAACATCACTGCATCTGAGCTGGGAACCGGGCGGTACAGAACTCAGAGTCAAGCAAAGCTGATGAGGCTTCCTAACTCCGGGCTGCGATGAAGAGAAAACTGTAGGTCACTCTTGTCCTTGTGGGTTTTACCACGGGGAGGACGAACCCAGGCTCCAGAGTCCCAATCCCTCAGTGGCTTCGAGTTGGCCATGAGCAAGTTACTTACCCTCTCTGTACCTCAGTATTCTCATCTGTAAAATGAGGGTATTTCTAGCATCTACTCTAGAGGGTAAACGGGATTCAATTTTTAACACCAGGTCCTTAGAATACATGTGGTAAGGCCCCAGTGAGTGTCAGCTACATCCGAGTACAGTCCCACTTAAAGCCACAGTAAAGGCACTAACACTGATCACGGTCTTTAGACTAACCTAGGTCTTTATTTCTCCCTTTCGTCCCTGTCCGTGCTAACCGTGCATCGATACCAGGTAAGTCAGTGTCATTTAGCACGGATCCCTTCGGCTGCTGTCGGTGGTGACGACAGGCCATGGCAGCTAACATTACCCAGCGCTTACTACGTGCCAGGGGCTGCTCCCGCGCACTGTACCACTGAATCCTAAAACAAAGTCTATGAGAGAAAGGTATTATCATTTCCGTTTTGCAGATGAAAAGCCTGAGCAGCAGAAAGATTAAACAACTTGCCAAATTTTCCATTAGTCAGCAACAGAGCCAAATCTAACCCCGGGATCCGATACCAGTGACCGAAGCAAACATATGTATGTGTAAACTGATTTATATCATATAAAGTCCTTTCATGAATGTTATCTCATTTAATCCTCATAAAAACTATGTGATTTAGGTAGAGCAAATATTATTAACCACATTATTGCACATGAGGAATCTGGGGCTCAGCTAAACTAAATGACTCGTTCGGTATCACAATTAGCGTAGGAGTTGAGCTGTGACTAGCAACCCGGCGTTCTAACTCCAGGACCAGTGCGTCTACACTCAACTCACAGGGCAGAATTACTAGGGGCAAATTCCCATGGAGTAAGTCAACTAATTTGAGTCTCTGCTATCTGGAAGACATCCCTAATGTCACAGTACCTGGCCACTAGGTGCTTACAATCGTAGGAGGGAAATAAAATACATACACAGCGTGGGGGTGACCAAGGGAGTTGCATAAAACAACTGTTGAATTCAACATAGCTCTTAGAATTGATCTTGACTTACAAAAGTCATTCATAAAGCAGTTATCTACTCGACTGTCCTGTTCACAGTCTATCGTAACCTTAACGTTCCCACTTAACATTCGTCTGGCTAAGTACTCTTCTCCTTTTCATTTGAAGGAAATAAAAACTAAAATGAAGACCTGTAAGACCAAAAACAGAACTAATAAATTTCACCACATGCATCTGCTCACTCTTAAAAAGTATCTTATTTTTCTTAAGATTCCTGAGGTCAGAAGTAAGCCTCACTATAATGAAGCCACTCATGCTCTTGACAATGTGACTATTAAAAACTCTCAATGAAGTAATAGTCTGGTAGGGAAAGAGAATTCAGGGAAAATCACATGAGCAGAGTTGCTGCACTTGTCTCTGATAACATCTACTTAAGACAAATGCAGTCCCTGCCTAGGACGCGCTCTGGAAACACAACTGTCTACAAAGTCTTAACGCCAGCATGACCTGGCACGTATCTACTCAGAGGAGACGAACAAACACATACACACACACACACACACACACACGCACGCACACACACAACTTTGGAATATGATTCTGCCACTGACAAGCAGTCGCCATTAGACATAAAAGTGTGGCTTCAGCAGAAGTGTAGCTTCTTCCTCGTTGGGAATATAGCCAATGTTCACATGAGCAATCAGCGTAAGAACACAAAGGAGCATCTATTCATTTATCGGAATCTGTGTCTGGAGTGTATGGAAACAAGCTTTTCAGCTCCAGACTTCTCGGGAATTTATAATACAAAACTATCACACCACTGCATTCATTTGCTTAAATTATTCCAACTGTGATTTGGACTAACACAAACAAGCGGGATAGCTCAACAAGAACACGGAGGGACATGGCACGTGAATGGGATACTTGGTGCCCTTCGGCGGGAGCAGTGGTAAAAACCTGCCCGCGCGCTGTCTTTGTCCTTTACCGCCTAACGCCTAGGGTGCTCTGAGTTCTAGAGTTCTAACTATATTTCATTCGTTTTTAAGGGAAAGAAAGCCAAGTAGTCCAGCTTCCATTATGGATCCCTTTTAAAAGCCATGCCCCCAGTGCAACACCTTGCGGGGACAGGCTGTGCAGAGTTTAACCTCGGCTTTAAACAGGTTAGTGTGGTCACCACAAAGTTGCTCTGGGGGCCCCAGGGGCAACAAGCGCCACATTTCTGCTTTGAGTAATACAGTTTAAGACCCGCAACAATACTACGGCTGTTGGCAAGAAATCCTGATGAACTCTAACTTGCTGCAGCCAGAACAGTTTTATGCTTTGATAAGCAGATATTATTGGCTCATCTTCTAGAGATAATTGCCTCTCCTGCCTTGCTTAGTGGTTATACATTCCAGACCCCGAGATTAAACCGTTGCAGAAAAACCGGTAATGGGTACAGGCCTTTCATGCTGGAACTGTCTCCATGAGACTGAGCAGGGGACACTTTAACTTTAGGGTTAGACAATGGGTATCCTGAAAGGGTTAGAAAAATGGGCAACAACTGAGCCTCCTCCTCCCTCCTGTGTCCAAGTCAACCACCTGCTGTGGTATTTTTGTTTCAGTAACAAAGAAGCCTTCATGTTGGAGGCTCATATTTAATGTTTTGCCGCACTGGCCCCTTTAGTTTTAGTTAACTCTTAAGGAGCAGAGAAAGAAGTATTTCTTGCCTGACACACAGATAAAGACATGCACATACTTTCGTGGCTGGCCCCCACAAACAAATGCACACGGATCCATGACCGCATGCACAACTGCGCTCACTGCTACTCACCTCCGTACCCCACCCCAGAGTCGGGAGATCCTCTATTCCTATTTAAGAAAGTATTATCGGCCGCTGGGAGCTGCATAACATTTGTGATTTCATGGTTCACTACAGTAACAGGTGCTGGGGTAAACAGGAATGTAAAGTGTTAAAAAGAAAGGGGGCGGGGATCACTTCAGACACATTAAGCAGCTTTAAACACTGACAGCAGAAAGGGGAAAATTTTTAAGCAATTTGGTCGGGTCAGTAAAAAGTAACACAGGTCAGAGGAACAAAATGGTACCCAAAAATTCCGCCTGTTGATAAATGGGCATACTGTCTTGTGCTTGGGTGCAGCACAGGCAAAGAAAGGCCGAGCAACTGTTGCGTGGAAACAAAAATATGCTCTCTTTGTGGCACTTTGACAATAAGTTACTTCAGCTCGGTGAACGCGTGAGGCCCCCATTCTCCCCGTATAGGCGGCTGGGGTATACATTCATGAAAACAAAAGGGTCCATTTTCATTGTAACCATGCGGAAGGGTTAAGCATTTGACCTTCAAGTATGGTGCGCTTGTGCTCGGTGGAAAGGTTCTTGACAATATAAACAAGAATGACTGCTGTTAGAGAAAGGGGACACAATTAAAAACAATCTCAGATGCTTGTTGTACAGCTGTTCAAGTTTCAGCTCTGCCTGACCTCTAAGGATGCTACATGTTTAACGGAGACAATTTAAGATATTTTAGTGAGTCCCTTAACCATTCACCATCGCCATCCTTCCCCTGGGGAAGACCTACCCTTAAACACAAAGCGTGTTTCCAGTAACGAGATTTTACGCGGTGGGGTTTACCCTTAAAGCCATTGGCCTCCCCAGTCTGTCCTCCTCTTGCTCTCTGACCACCCTGAGAAGCAGCGAAAGGCCAGATCGTACAGGCACTTGGCGGGAGGCAGGAATGACTGACTTTGGAGAACACGGTTAGCACGGTGCCTTTAAAACAGTTGTTCCTTTTTTTTTTTTTTAAACAAGCAAAATCTTATTGCACCTTACTTTCTAAAAAAGATGTTACTGAGGAAGAGTTTTTACTCTGTTCAATGATAATCTAATTTATCTGAAAAGGAATTCTCTATATTTGAATGAAAATATGGTCACTTATTTTCAGTCGGCAAAGGGGAAAGCCCAGAGACATCCCAAACACAGTTAGAAACAGGTTAAAAAACAAAAGAAAAACAAAACAAAAGAAAAGAAAACCCGAGCATGTCTTCCAAGCCAGCCAGAGAACATGGTCTCAAAAGAAAATAGAAATCCTAAGGTAAAAGATGAACTCCGTTTCTGAGCTGAGGGAAATCACCGTCTTCCTGTTGCTGGATCTGCTTACAGCCAGCAAAAGGCTCTGAAAGCCCTCCACAAGAGGGTCCCTGGGAAGTGACCGTGAGAAGGTGCTGCTCACCGGTGGGGGCTGGAAGATGCTAGAAGGATGAGGGACTGCCGGCTTTACAGGAAGAAACCATGGCAGTCTGCTCCGGGAGTTGAGGAGCCAAGGCTTCCCACTTGTTGGGAAAAAAGGAAGTCATATGGAGATGAGACAAAGGGAAGAGACAGGCCAAATCTCGTAAAGAGTGGGGCACAGGGAAAGTTTTGCTTGTCAAACACACTTTAATCTCTAAAGTCACCGGGCTTTGATGTTGCCCCAAACAGAAAACCTACATGGTCTGCAAGATTTACAGCATTTCTAGTGGGAAGAGTCCTCATGCTCCAGGGTTTTCCCTTCGGAGATGAAGGTTTATTTTATCCCTGATGTTCAATGCGCCTGACTGCAAGAGCCTCATCAGAGACAAGGACATTTTCCTGCCCTCTGACTCATCAAATACACCAAACTTTTATTCATCAAATCAAGTTTGTTTTTCAAGGAACAAAGCTGTTGGAGATGATCCAAACTGTGGGGTAATCACTGTCATTCTGACAAGATAGAAGTGTTTCTTGTGCAAAGAGTCAGCTCCTAAGAGAGATCACAAAAAAGGGGACTTAAAAAATGGCTACAATAATCTTTCTATCATAAAAGACCACACAACTCATTTCATGAGTTGAAACGAGGAGAAGCAAAATAGATGGGAAAGAAAGAAATGAATCACCACCTCTGCCTGTACATCCAGGGCAACCCACCACAAACCCTAACACTCAACTAATTATAAGTCACGGAGAACAGAAGTGGTTTCAAAGGGCCACTTGAGGTACTGTTTGCTGTCCACCGATACTTCTTTTTTTAAGCTGGATCTGATCCTTCTGGACCCAAGTTAGACTTGACCTATAAAGCTAAAACTTTACAATATCCTAGGCTGAGATGTTGGGAGCAAAATTTCAACTGGATCAGGGATCATACTTAAGTAATTCCAGGTCGATTTAGGAAAATGGCAGGTAGGGTCACAGAATAAATCATTGCTTGGATTCTGAGATACCTGCTTTTCACCACGGTACCAATGCCAATTAAAACGAACCCGTCATCCAGTCGTTCCTGGTCCTGAACACTCCTACCTATAGAAGGGTCTACCCTCAACATTCTATGCGCCCACAGCAGTCTGTTGAGGGTAATTATTTTGCCATGGCAAGCAGAGATCATTCACTTTTGCCAAAACAAAAGGCAAAAAACGAGAAAGGGATCCCCCACCCCACGCTCTTCTGTATGCAGCAGGCTCAATAAAAAAGAAGTATATTCCTACTTCTAGGAATGGAAAACGTAAACAAACCCCTCAGGTGTCTTATTCGTAATCATGCTGACGGAAGACGCTCCTTTTTCACTGAAAGGTGCCAATGCATCTCTGCAGGGCTAACACGCAAAAGCACAGAACCCATGAGGGAGGGGAGAGACCTAACTCCAGCAGGTGATCAGCAAAGGCTAAAGTATCACCCAGGTCTCCTGGCTTCTGACCACACCACCTTTCTGGAGGTTATGGCCTGAGGTTGCCTGAGGACACACATAACTCTAAGTGAGGTTTTACTCAAAACTGCAACGATTTGCTCCTTCTCCCCGTACCTCCAGTGACACTATAAAAAAATGCCCAACCATTGTCCTAGACTTTTCCGCAACAGACGCCTGCTTGTGCAGTAATGAAGGCACGGCTGTCCCTTTGGGGGTCGGCTTCTTCCATGCAATTTGCAACAAAACACACCTTGGATTTTAAGAGAGCTCTCCTGCACTTACGATACTGATTTTTCATTTTGCTGCACCGCCACTACCACAACTTTATAACTGATATGCAGCATTAACAGTTGCCCTGGCCTTAGAGGCCAAATTTATCACCAAATCAACAATCTGTTTTTATGCCACAAGAGTTCAATTTTAGTTTTCAACATAAATTGCAAAACCACAGCCAGCACCCAGTGCAATTTTGGAGATGCATTGCTAAATTGCCTACCATCTGTGATTTAATACAACGATGGTTTTGCAAATTAAAATGTTTACAGCTTCAGGTCAGCCTTTCTGGAGTCAGCTACCGGGCAAGTGAATGTCTGCAGGCCGATTTCTGGAGGAAGTCAGGAGAAAGCTAACTGCAATACTCCCATCTGGCTAAAATGTGCTTCTTCTCAAGCACCTCAGGTTGACCCATAAACACCTCTGACAGACAAAATTGCTCTGAAAACTTCCTCTCAGCTCAGACCACAGAAATGTATAGATGGGTTCACCTAGCTTCTCCCACCATGTCCTTCTGCCCTTACCATTCAACCAACATTCTTTCCATGCTGAATGCACCAGGAGGGTTATTCTTGACTCTACAACTTCTCTTTGGGGTTTGACACTATTAATTTCCCTCAGTCCCACCATCGACTCCTGGTTTTCTTCCAACCTCTCTGACTGACATCTCGGGTTGTTTCCCTGGCTCTCCTGTATTTCTCCGAGGTCATCCCACCCTCGGCCCTGCATGCGCTTTACTCTCGAACCTATATTCTCTCTCACACACTCCGACTTCTTAGAATATGTCTCCCTGTAGATGACGGCCATGTGTTAGGTGCTTCCCGCACAAATCCACACAGGGGACAACACTGCCCGGCACGTGGTCGGCCCAGAAGGAATGCCTCCCGAAGATCCAAATCCAACTCCCAAATCTACACTTTGGCTCTGACGTCTCTACCCAGCTCCACACCACTATTTCCAGATCTTCTTAGATGCTCTACTCACTCTTCAAACTCAATACGCCCTCAAACTTCCTCCTCTTCTGTTCCTTAGCTTGGTAAATGGTATCATCCTCCAGCTAGTAACTACGACCAGATTTACTTGTGAAGCTGCCTGCGAACTCTCCCTCATCTCTCAATTGCAACCTCCGAATGATGGTGAAGTTGTATGTCCCTCTTTAAAAACCAAACTCCGGAATTCGGCTCTCCCTTTTCTTCCCTTCGTTACTGCCCTAGCTCAGCACCTCATTATTTCTCCTCAGAATATTTTTAACAGGTCTTTGTGGCCCCAGCCTCTCCTCTCAACGATCTTTGTGCCACCAGGTACAATTCTGGAAATGGGTCTGACTGCCCCCACCTCCCTATGCAACTTCCACCACGAGCTCCAGATTATAAGCCAAATTTCTAAGCCTATCATTCAAGACCCTTCTTGAGTTGACCCCATTCTCCTCTCTCCACTTGTTCTCTGGTTCCTAGGTGCCTGTCCCCCCTCTTCCATTTCACCCCAAACAGGTACCTGAAGCACAGCGGGTTACAAGGTATTATATCATTCTGCCAACGTGCCCTAGTATTCTCTGGAACCGTGTCCTTGTGCCTACTGTTTGCCCTGCCTAAAATGGGCCCCGTCCCTCTTCTTCACCTGGGAAAACTCTGACTTCTGAAAGTCAGTTCACTCTTCAAGGCACCTCAACAACAACAACAATAACAACAATAACAACAACAACAACAAAAGGCACCTCCACTTCCATGAAGGCTTCTCCAGGTTTCTCTGTCGGACTTATATTCTCTAGGGCACTCTTGCAACATTTTGTTTCTACCTCTCGTTCCACATCCCACACCATGCCTTACATATGTGTGTGCCTATCTCCTTACAGGCATGTTAAGCTCCACCAGTACAGCAACTATTGGTTTTCTCCAACCCTTGACACATGAAATCTTTTAAAAAAATAAAATAAAATTTCAATAACTGTTTGTCGGACTGGACTGAAGCCTTACCTGGACTTCGCATGCCTCTACTAGATGCCAGCAGAATATGAAACGCACTTTGTCAAAAGACTTCATGAACTCTACTACAGAAGAGGGATGAAACAATCACAAAATGGCAATCTGGGCACCATCCCAGGCCAGCTGGTAAGAGCAAGAGGGCTGTGGGATTCTTAGAACTTAGGCCAATACAGAAAACCAATGGATCCGCTCTCGGGGGCTTGGAGGTTATCATGTTTCTCCCTCATGCCTGAGACGTGTTTATAAACACAGAAGGCTATAATAAAACTCACATAAGAGACAAAACTCAATTGCGGCAAGTGTTTACATTCTAATCAGGACAACAAATCACTTCTCACCAGGAGATTCCAGCTCAGTCAGCATGAGGGTTCCTGTGCATGTGCCAAGGGGACCCTGGGCCAGAAAACTTCCTGGTCCCTCCAAGCTGGATGGAGATTCTGGGCATCAACACAAGAAGAGTGAGAGAGAATGGCATCTAAATGACTCTTCTGAAACCACCGTCCAGATTCTGTGGGGCTCCCGCGTGCCAAAATATACAAGCCGTTGAGAGTCCCTGATTTGTCACATGACTCCCAGCCTAGACAAGCATGTGGCAGTAACAAGGACGATGGCTCCTGACCTTTCTGACCGGAAGAGGCTGGTGACCATGGTTCCCAGGGTTGCCTCTATCTGGCAAGGGAAAGAAAAGTATGACTACCTCGGGAACCCTGGCCTTTCTTGAAGGCTAAGCTGAATGACGTTTGGAGACACTGCAATTAGGAAAGCAGCGTCAAAGGGGGTGTAATGGGGCTTCACCCGAGGCAGCTCATCCTCACTAATTCACTTATCTGCTCACAACCTGTTGAGACGGGGCACTGGCTGAATCGTAAGGCTTCCATGGGATGGTTATACATCTTAGACTTGCCTCCCACAAGGAAAATCTGATGAGGGCTGTCTTACCGCAGATAATAGTACTCAAATTAATACTGTGGAATTGGCTTGTCCAATGATTGGGAGGCATTTAGACAAAGAAACAGCATGGCTATTCACATTCTATTTTACAACGTGATCAACCATTCCCCATTCTCTGTCAAGGGATGGTTAATGAGATTCATAAATTAACTACCCAAAATCACTTCAGCTATTTTAATGTCTCTAGCAACACTGGGTCTTCATGAGACAGGTAAGTGCTCCCAAGTTTTATCTGCCATAAATACTCATCACCTCCAGCCAGTGAGCTGGACATGGCTTTCGTGAGGGTAATAAGGAAATACAGCATAAGGACTGACCTAGTCAGACAGGGCAAGGGAGGTTTTTCTGAGGAAGTGGCAAGTTGAGGTGAGATCTGAAAAATCAGTAGAAATCTATATATCTATATATGCGTTGGTGGGAGAGGACATTCGAAGAAGAGGAAACGTGTGCAAAGTTCTTGAAGAAGGTAGCAACTGCGCTGGATTCATCGAGAAAATGCCAGTATGGCAAGGAATATGGACAGCGAAGAGACTGGCGGGGACATAAGGCAGGAGAGGTGGACCGAGGATAAAATACTGCAGTCTTTATCCTAACAGCAATTGGAACCCACGAATGGATTTACACAGGGAGGGGGCACGACTGGATCTGCATGTGAAAACATTGCCTGGGCTGCTCTGTGAAGAATACAGAAATCCAGACAGCAAGCTACTGCAACGGCCCAAGGGCGTGAGGGTGTTGTCTTGGGACTAGACTCATAGGAGCAGACATGAACAGAAGTGGACAGCCTCAGGAGATATTTTAGAGATAAAAGTTCTCAGACTGGATTATGTGGGATGGGAAGAGGGGAGTTTCAAGGATGATTCCTCAACTTCTGGCATGAAGAGCTAGGTGGGTGGTGGTACCACTTCCTGAGATAGAGAACTCTAGAAGGAGCCTAGCTTTGGGGGACTGCCAGCCCCACTGTAGGGGCCTTGAATACAGCCTGCATGTCTTTGCCTCTACACTACACATACTGTTCCCTCCACAGGGATCTCTTCCCATCCCCATCTTCACCTTCCAGAATTCTGCCCATTCTAGAAGACTCAACTCAAAAGTCCCTGCCAATCACAAAGCCTTCTGAGATCCCATCCAACCAGATGCCTACGTCTACCAACGTCTTCCAAACTTTCATAGTTCTGTTTGTATCTTCTATCAACATCATCTTCCACCTTATATACGAATTATAAATGTGGCTATTTCCCTCTTGAGTCCTCCACTGAATTTAGGAAACGTAGCAGGTACATTTGTGCCAGTTAAAGTAAGACAGCTTTACTGATGATTTGCTAATATGTTCATATATTCATCCACACAATCAAGCTAATTTGGTTAAGAGATCAAATACCTGTTGAAAAGGAGTTCTCAATCCTGAGCACATGTCAGACTCACCTGTGAGGCTTTTCAAACATACAGCAACTTGGCAATACCTTGGAATCAACTGGGAGCCACAGCTTAGACCAATTAAATCTTTATCACTGGAGGTGGAGCTCACATGATATATTTACAAAATGAATCCTGGATGATACAAATGTGTAGCCAAGATTGAAAGCTATAGCTATGGGGAAGGATGAACGGGGGGAAATCAGAGGGGGAGACGAACCGTGACAGACTACGGACTCTGAGAAGCAAACTGAGGTTTCTAGAGGGGAGGGGCGTGGGGGGATGGGTTAGCCTGGTGATGGGTATTAAAGAGGGCACGTATTGAATGGAGCACTGGGTGTTATACGCAAACAATGAATCATGGAACACTACATCAAAAACTAACGATGTAATGTATGGTGATTAACATAACATAATAATAAAAAATAAAAAGAAAAGAAAGCTATAGCTATGGAACCCAAATCCCTGGAGACGGTGCTCATGTCTTTAAAAAGTTGCATAAGGGTCTCTTACGTACATCCTAATGCTGAATGCCTCTAACGCAGACAAATTATATTCCAGAGAAGGCTGAAAAGATAAGGTTTCTGCAGTCAGTAATGGATAGTCACCGAACATTTTTTTTTTTTTAAATATTTTATTTATTTGACAGAGACAGAGATAGCGAGAGCAGGAACACAAGCAGCGGGAGTGGGAGAGGGAGAAGCTTCCTGCTGAGCAGGGAGCCCAATGTGGGACTCGATCCCAGGACCCTGGGATCATGAACTGAGCCGAAGGCAGACGCTTAACGACTGAGCCACCCAGGCGCCCTACCGATCATTTTTAAACAAGGCAGTTTGCGAAACAGATTAAACCAAGAAGAAGGGACAGCAGGCCATCAACAAATACCGTGTACAGAGCACCAGGGGGCATAAAATGAGGCACCTCCGAGGAAGCTGTGCCTGTAAAGCATCTGTGTCTCCGCCTGCCCAACAAATACATGTTGGGTTCCGACTCTGAGCACTGAGAACGCAGCCGTTAGACAAGACAAAGTCTCTGTCCGCAAGGTGCTGACATTCTAGCACAGGAAACAGAGAAACATGTATATAAGACATAAATTCAGACATTAGTAAGTGCTCTGAGGAAAAATAAAGCAGGGTAAAATGATACAGAGCGAGCCTCTCCGACATGACTTTCGAATAGAGGCGTGAATGGCAAGTCCAGGTTATATGCAAACATAACGTAAGCTGAGATGGGGGTCTCAGAGAGCTACAGGAACGCATCGGGTGAGCGGTAAGGGGACAGGGAATTAGCAGATGGCAGGAGAAATGAACAGAGGATAGATTCAAATCAGTAATGCTAAAAATATGCCAGGCAATGTGCAAAATGCCGCATGTATCACCTCGGGCAAATCTCACAATGATCCCCTAAGGGAGGCACTTCCATTAACCCCATTTTACAGATGGAGATACTGAGATTCCCGGAGTGACCGCCCAGGAGCATACACAGCTAAGGGACAGAGCCAGGGCTTGAACCCTAGCCTGACTCGCTTGAGAGCTCAACCTCTTAACCCAAAAATACATAAGCTTGTGGACTTCAAAGGTGATAGAGGCTCAAACTGAAATGACTTGGTGACACAGCCAGCGACAGAAGCTGACTTCACAACACAGCAAGAGATGAGACCCAGCAGGGATCTAGAGTGGTTGAGGGGCCCCCACCCAGCTCCTGAGAATCACAGTCTACCAACATGCTTTACTGAGGGGGTCAGAGGAAACTTCTCCACCCCTCCTGAGACTTCTTTTCGTCCTCGCCCTTACCTAAAAACAGAATTCCCACCACTCCCCAAATAATCTCAGTCTTCTCCAAACCCTTCTAGGCTAAAGGCTTCGACCCACATTTCTGGAGCCAAGCAGGAAAAGGCCCTGAACAGACAAGGGGCACTGTTGAAATGACCTGCCAAAGACTGACAGGTGGAGCAAGAATGAAAGCAAGCCGGAGAGGCCAAGGAGGCTCAGTATATCGCAACACAACAGAAACTCAGTCCTGAATAGAATCCAATGAGAACTTAACTTTACACAGTAAATCAGGTGTAAATCATGACATAGTAAATCACAGTAAATCATGACACAAACAGCTAAAGCACAGAGCCCGTAGACTCGGCAGGGTAGAGGGCCACGTACTCCCCGTGTGGAACGTAGTTCCACCACGTGATTAACGTCCCTGGATGTCATGGCAATGGCTCAGATCACCTGGCCTGATTCAGCTGACTTGGCACACGACTCCCTGGTGAAAGAGAACAACCTGCCCACATTTACCTGCCAAGGAAATCTGAGCGCTCCTTGCTAGAGAACCTCTACTTCAATCAGAAGTCTTTGGTTGCAAGTAACAGAATGGAGCTTTTGCTTAGATTCTGGTGATTAAGGGAGCAAACTTGGAGCCAGACTGCCTCTGCTAACACAAACCCCAGCTCTGTCACTCACTGCTTCTGTGACCTTGGCAAAGTCACTTAATCTCTCTGAGACTCAGTCTCCTCATCTGCAAAGCAGGAAGGAGAGAAATGCAAATGAAAACTGCAAAACACCAGTCTTCACCAGTCACAGTTGCAAAATGTCTGTTAATATACTGCACTGGTGAGGAAGTAGGGAAAACAAGCCCTATATCACATAAACTCTACACATATATACACATACCCATATACATAAACATGCGTGCATGCGCGCACGTGCACACACATACACGCACGCACAAACTCTGCCCCAAACTCTGTGGAAGGCAATTTGACTGTCCCTCTTCAAACTAAAAATACACATATCCTTTGATCCAGCAGTTCTGCTATTGGATACTACCATAGATGGTATACGTGAAAATCTTATGTATCACAATATTCATTTCAACATTATTAGTGAAAGCAGAAGACTGAAGACAGTAGGGGACTGGTTAAATTATGAAACCGCACAATGAAAAACCAGGCAGTCGTTTAAAAGAATGTACAAATATGGAAAGACCTCTGAGCAGAGCGTTATTCATTTGAGAAACAACACATAAAGGTTTGTCAGTATATAGAACGTCTCTGGAAAGGTACAGAAAACATTGTGAAGGGTGCTGGGCTCCAGGGAAGGGAAAAGGGTGGCTGGGGGAAGGAGTAGGGAGAAAGACTGACTTTGCACTATTCACATGCTTTCTGTAGTTGTCGAATTCTGCACCATGTACAGGCATCAGCAAACAGTCCTGAGACAGCTCACCACATGCTCATGAGGTAGCCAGACTAAGTCAATGCACCTCTCGACCTGGAGCCACTGTAGGAAGTGGGTCCACGAGGCAACATCCAGATGCCATTAGAGAAGGAAAAACAGATGCTGGCCAGGCAAAAACAGTATGTCCACCTCGACAGGAAAGAGCCAAATTTTGATCTGCCAGGCCCGAACACAGGGCAGAGAGAAGGGTCCAGAGCAACATTCATGTCATTATATTCTGCTACTTGGCATCCAGTTGAAAGTTGGTAGAGAAGAGAAGGCACAGCCACTGGGAGACTTGGGAATGGTGGCCAACGCTCAACTGGGAATGGGGAAATCTGGGCTCTAGGTCCACTAGCATTTGGCTCTGTTGTCCCCAGACAGGCCTCTGTACCTTCTGGGCCCTTCCTTTTCCAAAAGGAAGAGAAAGGGATGCTCGTCTCTCGGCTCTGCAAGATGCTCTCTGACACTGCAAGATTCCACGGCAGCTGGGCCTCTTGCCCAAGCCTTGCAGTGTGAGCACCCCAGTAGAGTCGGTACATAAAGAGCATGGGGCAAAGATTCCAGGCCTTGAAAGAAATGAAGCAATGACAAATCGCTGCTACCAGTTTCTTTTGGCATTGTGAGGAAGAAAGAGACACCAAGAGATATCAAGAAGATAGCATTTTAAAAAGCACGAAGCCCATTGGGTTCTCTAGGGGAAGCGTCACTTGCGTGTGGCTTTCAGAAGGCTCTCTAGTAAAATGAAACAGCAGTCCCATAGTTTCGTTTCTTCATCTCACCAATATGTACGGAGAGACGGGGGCCTCTAAATTCGCTTCAGACCTTAGATTCCTGAGCAGAATCAAAGCTGAGATAATCCCGCAGAAGCCCCCGTCTGAAGAACAAAGTCACAGAGTTATCAGTCACTCAAGAATTAACGCCTCGTGCCTTAAAAAGTAATAAAACCCGTCACTGGGAAATCATAACATCACATAAGAGGGAAAGAAGGCGAGTCTAGCAGAAATCGATCCATCAAGGTGGGAGAACCCAGAGTGAACCACCACCATTTACACTGTGAACAGGGACTCAGTCTTTGAAGTGGTATGACTGACAAGCCAAAACGTGCCAGCAAACACAGGGCAGCATGGGGTGTCCAAGCACGAATGGGGAGCTATCAGCCAAAGGAAGGGGGGGCTTCTGCGTGGGAAAGAAACCACTCGATTTCAGCAGTGGAAATGACAGATTACCACACCCGCTATCCTGAACCCAATCAAATAACTCATGAATGACACGTTGGCTGTATTTCAAAAGACTTTTATGCAAGTACTTAAGTCCTCCAAACTGTCGCCTCTCCAAGAGGGGGTGGAGATGTCGCCTCCTCCGGACCTCAATTCCCATATCAAAAAAGTAAAATAAAATGAGAGAGACCTAAAGAGGAAGAGAATCAGAAATGGCTCACACAGGGGAAGACCTGCCTCTGACCGAAATTCAAAATTATGAGGCTGATACTCAATTTGTGAGGGAAAAAAAAAGACCTTGGCAGGAAAATACATCAACTCGTTTGTAGTTCCTTCCGCAAATGGACAGTGTTGCTTATTTGCCGTATTCGGGATGCAGATAGGTCTTGAAATTTGGACAAATAATAGAATTTTGACGCTTTCCCCTTTGCCAATGCAAGATCATAGGATAGATTTCATTTTCTTTTTAGCTGCCCATGATTAGCACTTGGCTTTCCATGACTGTTTGAGGAAGGCAGTCATTAAGGGGTGAAAGCACTGTACCTTGCAAAGAAATGCATTAGAAAAGGCTCCTTGCTAATCTCCCTAATCTTATCTCTCACTACCGGACTCACACAAACCACACTCCATCCAGTCTAATCAAGTTTGTGAGCAGATTTTGTGTTTTCCCACCATGATGTCTCTGCTTCTAGCATCTCTGAATATCCTCCACCCATTGCCATCTATCAAAATCCTCTGTATTCCCAAAGGCCTATGTCAGAATCCACTCTCCCCTTTGATTTTTCTTCCTCTGAATTACTTACTGCCTTGTGCCTTATCAACCTGGGAGACAGAAGGCCTGGCTTTTTGTAGAACTTCACACTTATCTGCACAAAGTGAAGCAGATGAATGAGGAAATGACTAGAATGAAGAATGAATATTTCTTTTTTGATGCCACTCTATTAAAATAGGTTGCAAATATCATTACGGTCCCAATTTTTTTTTAAGGTACATTCCATCAAAAGATCTCAGTGTGGAATAACAAAAAAGAAAATGCAAAAGGTGTTAATGTTCCAGATTTAAAAGACAGAAACTAAGGGTCTTAACACAACAGCCTTTTTTATGAGACTATTCTATCAATTTCCAGGCTTTGCAGCCCACTCAGTAAGGAGGTCAGTTTCTTTCAGAGCCCTTATTTGCTGTCCCCTTCCCCTTGAAATGTAATCAAGACTATTCCAATCTAGACAGAAAACAACACTGCCTAGCTAACTAAACTAACTGAGCCAGATTCTTTTTCCCAGCAAAGGAAAAAAAACATTTTAGAGATAGATCCTGAGAACCCCAGCAGGCCACCTTGTGCTCCTTATGCCTGGCTAGGAGGATACCATATATATTCACTCTGTCTCAAGACAAAGGAGAGATGGAACATTCCAGAACAACCAGTCAGACGACCTTGGGGTCAGCAGCCAACACCACTGATTTCTCTCCTTCTTCCTTAACAAACGTAGGGGAAAGGAGTGAGGAATCTTCAGCCTCCAGTGGCATGCACATTGAAACCCTTGGTAAGGCCTGGATCCCCCACCACTTCACTCAAGGAGCCAGGGCTGCCTCGTGGACTCAACTCAGCAATAGCAGTTCTGCTGCTTGTAAAATTACAACCAAACTTTTCCCTTTGTTCTAGCAAAAGACTTCCTGTGAGAAAGCAGTAATCCTTTAAAGCTTTCCAGCCCAGAGGTCTCTCCTGGTTTGTATTCCCCCAGCCCCAGCCCCCAGAGGAAAAGCTCAATCACATCACAAGGCATTTCTTGGTTCCAAGCTGTACTGGGGCTCAAGGACTCCTGGTGAGGAAAGAAAACTGGTCATCTGAACATCCTTTCCGAGGATCTGTCTGAAGTGTAGACAAGCAGCAAAGATGAATATTAATATGCCTTCCATCATCAAAAGCTATTGCATACCCAAAGGATGATAAATATTTTAATCAGTTTTCAGCTTGTCTAGCGGAAGTCAGTTTACTCCTCAGAGATTTCCCTAGTTCTGTGCCCAAAACCTGTCCAGTATACACTGCTTTCCCTATATAACTTTCGGAAATTAGTAATAAAAAGTCCAAGCTCTGTTGGGGAACTCATTTAATTTTTTGACAATTTTACTCTATTAAGTTTTCCAAGAACAGGAAAATCTAAAATACAAATAATGCCAATAGATGAGACGAAACACCACGATTCTAACTTTTAGCAGCACTGCTGCTAATAAGCTACTTACACCTCCCATTTAAAAAATTTTTTTCATATTTGCATAAGTTGTTTGCCAGTGACTGCTCAATCTTCTCAGAGTAAATGCCAAAGGCATAAAACAGGACCTTCTCAGGCATCCTCTGTGCTCTCGATATTATTAATTTTTTAAATGTTAAAGGTGTTTGGGGGTATTGTTTGGGAGAGTTACATTTGTTTAAAAATGAAACTAACTCCACAATATTCCTGCTAAGCAGGACCTGACATTTTAGGGAAATGTACAGAGTTAAAAAGAATTTATTAAAGGCCATGCTGTTTAACGTGGGTGGGAGGAAATGGCTGGACCGGAACGCTGACCTCACATCGATTTGTTTCTTCAACAAGTGTCGGGTACCTACTGTTCGAGGAGCTGGGGAAATCACAATGAAGGAGACAAAGTCCGGCTCTCACAGGGATTATATTAGGTAGAGGCAGACAATAAACGAGGATCATGGCAGATGGTGGAGAGCAATAGGAAGCAAAGTGGAACAGGGCAAGGCACTCTTTATCATAAGAAACTCTTCAAGGAGTGACATGAGCAGAGAGACCTGAATGAGGTGAGGGAGTGAGTCATGCAAATTAACAGAGGGAAGAATATTCTAGATGGCGGCGACAACAAATGCAAAGGCCATGATGCAGGAGGAGGCTGG
Source organism: Leptonychotes weddellii (assembly GCF_054177405.1). Taxonomy (NCBI): domain Eukaryota; kingdom Metazoa; phylum Chordata; class Mammalia; order Carnivora; family Phocidae; genus Leptonychotes; species Leptonychotes weddellii. Next base: position 27,357,042 of record NC_138384.1, read on the forward strand.
GCATGTTCTAAAGACAGTAGGAGGGTGAGTGGGGGGTTGGGAGGGAGGAGAAATAATGTTCTGGGGGAAGGGCGGACAGACCCTGTAGTGCTCTAGGCTCGTTGAGAGGAAGTGGGATGTCTGCACGTGTTGATAAGTTTGGGCTGGGGAGTGAAATACCAGACTTCTATTTTAAAGGAACACTCTCTAGGGATGCCTGGGTGGCTCAGTCGGTTAAGTATCTGCCTTCAGCTCAGGTCCTGATCCCAGGGTCCTGGGATCGAGTCCCACATTGGGCTCCCTGCTCAGCGGGGAGTCTGCTTCTCCCTTTGCCTGCCGCTCCCCCCGCTTGTGCGTGCACTCTCTCTCTCTCTCTCTGACAAATAAATACATAAAATCTTTTAAAAAAATAAAGGAACACTCTCACAGGGATGGACGCAGGGTGGTAGAAGCAGGGAGGCTATTTGGACAAATGATGGTGGTTCTTACGAAAGTGGTAGCACAGAGGGTGGTGAAGGGTGGCCAGATCATGAATATTTTGAAAACAGAGTTAACAGGATTCACCGATAAATCAAGAGAACTCCAAGGTTACAGGTTGAGTAACTGGACAGTGCAAATTATTGAATTGTGTGATCCTGGGAGAAAGACCTGGAGATTATAGGAATCAAGAGTTTGGTTTGAGATATGTTACATTTGAGATATTATGACTAAATAGCTAAACACGGTCCACCTTGCCCAACCACTATTCAGGTCTCCAAGACATCAGACACCAGTACCCAGATAATAGATAATTTATTACAGGCACTGGAATATCCCACCACTTCCATCCGTTAAAAAATTCACTACTAACTGCATGAAAAGTATATGACGTTAAATAAAATACAAGCCCTCTTGATCCCCCAACATCTGTTAAAGATCTGATGCATTATTCTGGGTATTTCATAATTGCTCATTTAAATTAATAATATTTAAGTAAAGGGATATACACTATCAAGCTACCACCTGTTCCAAGTCTTCATGACCAAAGCAGATATGTCTGAAACAGTAAAAATTAATTTTGAGTATTGCCATAGTACTCCAGATTTTTATTTGAAGGCTAATTTTGTCAATCAATCAAAAACAAGTTAGAGGTTATCTGAGATTTTTATACACATCAAGGAAAAATTTACAAATGAGATCGTCACAGGTGGTTCCAGATGGGCTGAGGTCACATAGAGGAAATACAAAAAAAAGTCAATCATAATTTACATGTTAGGGGAAAAGATGGTGTTAAAAACATCATCTACAAATGATCACAGAGATACTTTCAGGAATACTGAAAAGGCAACATATCAAGTTTCCCTTAGTTTAAAAAAAGGTCATTCTTTTGCAGATGTCAATGAAAAGAGAGCAGGATCATGGTTCTTACCCTTAATGCACGGAGGAGCCGACTTAATGTGTTCCCAGAGCTCTCTGGTAAGTCAGATTTTGGCACTGGGAGCACATTTCTCCACAGAGACATTTTTGCAAAATATGGAGAGATTCCCAGCCCAGCTTCCCAAAGTATTTAGCCCACAGTGGGGTAGAAACATTACCAGAGTAGCACTGGGCTCCAATTCATTGAGTCCCTCTAGCTCCAGGACTGACCCCAGTTCTGGAGGAAGGGAGATGAGAAAAGGGGAGAGACGCTGTCACTAAGGGGGACTCAGTCAAATCACTTTTTTAAAATCACTGGTGGTGGGGCGCATGGGTGGCTCAGTCGGTTAAGCGTCTGCCTTCGGCTCAGGTCATGATCTTATTAGGATCCTGGGATGGAGCCCCATGTTGGGCTCCACGCTCAGCAGGGAGTTTGTTTCTCCCTCTCTCTCTGCCCCTCCCCCTGCTCGTGCTCTCTCTCTTTAATAAATAAGATCCTTAAAAAAATAAAATAAAATCGGGGCACCTGCGTGGCTCAGTCGTTAAGCATCTGCCTTCGGCTCAGGTCATGATCCCAGGGTCCTGGGATCGAGTCCCGCATCGGGCTCCCTGCTCAGCGGGAAGCCTTCTTCTCCCTCTCCCGCACCCCCTGCTTGTGTTCCCTCTCTCGCTGTGTCTCTCTCTGTCAAACAAATAATCTTAAAAAAAAAATAAAATAAATAAAATAAAATCACCAGTGCTGATGCCTGCGTGTGTACAGTATTTTATATGTTATATACTTTTTCATTTGATCATCGTAACAATTTTCTTCAGAAGGTAACAGTTTTAGGGACCATTCATTAACCAACTTGGGGAAAAAAAGATCCTATAATCTTGATAATGTTCCCAACAACTAGCATACATCCTGTGGAGATCTTGTTTTTCTTTCAAAACTGTAGGCCTGCCGATTTTTTTCTAACATAACTTCATTCTTCTAAACAGAGACTCTTCTAGAATATTTCAAAAGTCTTTCTAATAAGATAAACGACAGACTAGAGCTGAATTTAATGCCCTACTCCCCACCTCAGCCACCCACCCTCCAAAAGAACTAGAAGAAATAAGGTATAGAATTGTTTGGGGCTGTAACTTTTCCAGGAAAAAATGGAAATTACTGACACCCCAATCTGGCACCCAGAGTTCTGATTCATATCTGAAATGCTATGATGGTTGGCTAGTCAAAGGAATCCAAAAGATATGCCAGCAGCCAAGGCTGCAAGAGCACCCCCAGGGGAAAGAAGCAGGATCTTCACACCTCTGCATCAATCTGAAATCTGGCGTGGTTACAATTACTTAAAACAACCAAATCTGTCTATCTGAAAAGAAAACAGAACATGTGTGAAACGTGCACGTGTGCCTGTGTGTGCGTGTGCGCACGTGTGTGTGTGTGCGTGTGCATTTAACAAAGGCTAGCAAAATGTAGCTAAAGCCTATGGAATCGAGGCTAAAAGAGAAACTGTGGCTGTTTATTCCAGGTTTTCTCTGCGTGTGCTAACAAGAGTTAAGAGAGATGGCAAGGCTCGTACTTGGGAGTTTCCCAGCTTCCGTCACTCTGTCTCGCTGTTTTCGGCTTCTTTAGCCTTGTTCCTCTTGTGTGCAGAGCAGAGGCACCTGAACGATCCTCTTCACATTCCTGGGATGTAACAGGCACATCCTAGTGCTTGGTACCAATAACGCTCAACTCCCATACAGCACAAGTAAGGGTTAAAAACAGAAAGTCCTACCCACTGGTTTGCTCTGATATTCCCGGAGATATTGTCACTGGATGTATCCTCAGTAGAATTCTATTCAACACCTCTGTCTTTAAGTACAAAGCTGTAGGCTGTAGCAGCTTTAAGAAACATAAGTATCCCTTTTTTCTGCTGCACAGTATCTGTGTGTGAAATTCTCTAAAGGGGTTTAAGTATTTACCCTGAACACTATCAGACGGTTTCTAAAATTTTCCTTATCCAGTTGCAAAAACACTTCAAAGAGAATCATAAACATAGTCCTTTGTGCTTTCGATGCACATTCTGTTTCTCAAGCTTAAGCCTGAATTCTCTTGGAATTGTAAATTTTTTTTCCCAAAAAGACAGGATACACAATGCTTTTTTTTTTTTTTTAATTCATTACTAAGTCTGCAGCAACTAAGGGAAAAACTGGAAAACTCTGAGAGAAATCCAGAAGGCAATCAAAGAAGGAATCAAAACCTGTTAGAAATTCATTGCTAAATTACACATACAATTTCCCCTCAGATATTTTACTCTTAATAGAACAATGCGCTGTGGGGAACAGCGGTGGGGGGCTGGGGAGGGAGGAGGGTGGAAAGCAGCAACGTTCAGTGAACACGTTTAAGATAACAAAAAAGGTGAGCCCAGGATTTTTAGCCACTGTAGCTGAAAAGTGACATTTTTTCTTTTTTTTCCTCCAAATTTCCAAAGTTAAATATAGAGGTCCCCAAACTCAGTGTCTGTGTACATAATTTGAATTATTGGATACTTGTGACTGTTAACCTGCCTCCAATCTGTGCTTATCCTGAGCCACTCAGCACTGCACCAGTCAAAAAAGGGAGAAAGGAACTTAAATTTTAATTTAAAACCACCAGACATCTCACACCAAATCCTAAATTACTATAATATCTTCTGCTCCTTTATCAGTGATGCTACTTCTGAAAAATGGAAGCAAGGATTATGTTTGCAAATATAATTCAGTATATACATTAACACTAAAAGGGGAGATATTTATATAGATACACACACATATATTTACACAGACGTATATGAATATGAGTTGGTAACTTCACTATTAACATGGGCAGAAAATTAATATGTAATTTTAATTTTATTATTCCTCATACCCCCCCAAAATCTTTAATCTTAGAAGAAAGTTTAAAATGAACTTAGCTAATTGAACTGTAATAGAATAGCCAATACTGGGATACCCAGTGTATATTTCAGTGTATGAAAAAGCAGCCTTGTTCCTCTGTTCAGCTACAAAGAATTTAATCTAAAGCATTGTGATGAGAGCTTCATTAATCTCTCCAAAAACAAACAAACTGCTCCTCGGCTCAGTCACTGCCCAGGACTGTGTAAGCTATACCAGGAAAGGCTCCACCAGACAGCCGTGGACAGGCTCCTGGCATGAGCTCTCGCAGATGATTGACACAGGCCAAAATGACAAGGAAAAACGCATGACTCATCTCGAAATTAAACTATTATAACAAACTTGTAAAGGACAAGCTTTACATTTGTAAGTACCTTTCTCTCTTAAAACTTTTAACAACAAGAAACTGGTAACAGAATTAAATAAAACACCTACTCGTTTTCCAGGTCTCTCTGCTCTCCTGTGTCAAATTTTAACATAAATGGTAGAATTTAATGCAGCCTATAGCTTACCCAACATAATTATATATTGTGTTTTACAGTGTTTCAAAACGGATACATTAAAATGCTCCAGTCTTGGCTCCTTCCCACTAAAGTCAATAAAGGTTAGAAAGGCCAACTGCCATATAAACACACTGCTATCCCAGCACGAAGAACTGTCAAGACAGGAAATGCAATTCAAAACATTCAAAACGATCAGGATTCTACTCTTCTCTCCTAAACGAAAGCAGCACTAAAAAAAAAAAAAGAAAGAAAAGAAAAAGCATGAAGAAATTTCTCTCCAGTATATCAATCATCAGTACTTCTGAAAATGTTTACTCTGGAAATTATTCTAGAATATTTCCATTGGATTATACTAAATTGACCTTTTGTTTTTTAAGGCCAAAGGGAAATGAATAAATGTCATCAATTTAGAGGACATAACACCTAGCATTCTTTCTCGTATCGTTGTGAATTTGATGGTGTTAAAACATTTTTATAGGTAAAATAAATGTCAGTTTTGCAAAGTACGATACCAGACCCTGAGAGACAAATGGCCTATCCATTGAATCTCTGGCTACAGCAAGACTTCCTCACCTCACAGGAGACTTCGGCTTTTCATATTTCTCTTTACCCAGAAAGCAAAGCTTGTACAGTTTCTTTCAAATGGTAACTCTCTCTTATCCTGAAGAGTCGCCTCATAATACAGTAATCTTGGTTGTGAGGTGGTGGGTTGGTTTAAGAAAATAAAATAAAATACAAATATCTGAATAGCGTTCCAGGGTTATAATAATACCATCCTGAACAGGGAGCAAAGATGAGAAGAAAAGGCAAGGCTAAATTCTTAGGTTATACGAAAGGGTTGTGCTGCTTTGGGGTTAATGGCTCATAAATTCATGAGGTAATATTCAGGGAAAATGTGGTATTTTATCAGAATGTCATTCAAATATAAGGTTTAACATTTACATACAAGAGCAAGCACAGAGTAAAACTATCCTGGGGGTGGGGGGTAGAAGTGGCGAGAATAAACTGTGTTAAAAACAGTGCTTGCTGGAACAGAGAATGGGAAGTAGAGGCTAGGGGAGTTTTAGACACAGTGGACTAAACGTTCTGAAATATGGTTATGACATGTGAAGAAGCAATTACCATTAAGGGAAGAAATGCGATTGCAAAGCTCATTTTCCATTCTTCTGTATCCAACCTGAGACTACACCTTCCAACCACAAAGTGGTGGAAAAAGAAAAAGAACACCGAGACAGGGGCGCCTGGGTGGCTCAGTCGTTAAGCGTCTGCCTTCGGCTCAGGTCATGGTCCCAGGGTCCTGGGATCGAGCCCCGCATCAGGCTCCCCGCTCAGCGGGAAGCCTGCCTCTCCCCCCTCCACTCCCCCTGCCTGTGCTCCTCTCTCAATGTGTCTCTCTCTGTCAAATAAATAAATAAAATCTTTAAAAAAAAAAAGAACTCCGAGACAGAGAGAAATCACAACACCAGTCTCTTCCCTGGTACAAGGGCCGTCAGAGGTTGCTTTACTCATAAGCAAAAGGTGAAAAGTAATGTACATATTGCCTGAGGTTTTTTTGTTTTGTTTTCACCAAAAGAGATCGATACTATGGTGCAGAACAGACAAGATACGTTAATTACAGAAGTGTTTCCATAACATACACATGATTTTACAATTAAAAAAATAAAAGCACAGAGATAAAGAAGAATCATTTGTCTAAAAGGATAATAATTTTGAGTAATATATTCCCTGGAAGCAAAGTGAGTATGTTCAGAAATGCTGTTCAGATTAGTCTAATTCTACAGAATCCAAATGTGCACTTTTTATGTTAAATTGCTGTTGAATTTGTTAACCCACAACTGATTTCCTGTGTTAGGGAATCTTGGAGATTACAGCTAACTTGAAGCAACAGGGATAATTCTTGACAGTTAATGGTACATTTGTATGCATTTTCCTGAAAGGCCAGCATCTTGAGGCCTCAAACTGGTGGCTCAACACTGCCCCCTACTGCTTGCAACTGCGAACATGGGAGGCGGGCTGGTGCAAAGCAGGAATTCTAGGCGCCCAGCACCAGCTCCGCCCCCCAGTACACAAATACCAGATGGCACTGCACTAACAGAGCCCCAGAACCATAGACTTTACTTTCCCAATGATCATTATCTTCTGTCTCTTCCAATAGCAAAAATAAATTATTATGAATTTGTTAAAGGTCATTTAAAGAGGCTTGAAGCCATGCTTAAATTTAATTTGGAAGTATCATCCCTTTTATCTTGGCCCAAACCTTCACTCAGCTGATAATGATCACCCTGAGGCTGGCTGAGGAGAGACACTGGGGCCATTGATTTCACTCAGAACACTCAGTAATGCTACACCAACTGCAAGGAAACTCGCTCTGGAGCCCTCCGAAGATTGCTCTTCTTCTTGGTATTTTTTGCACAAGAGTCATAAAGTAAACAGAAGATATTCCATCTAACTAATGTGCCATGGCCCGATTAAAAAAAAAAATTATAACTAAAGCTTTTAAATGAATTCATAATGAATGTAATCAGTAAGTTCCCAACACCAAAGACTACTCTTTAGAAGAAGAAAAAAACAAAACAAAACCTTGAACAAAAAGAAATGCAAAGAATTTTTTTTTTTAACAAAATCAATGAGTTCCTTTCTTATTTATTTGCCAATTCAAATGTTCTAATCTGCGGAGTTGTCAAATTACAATCCCAAAGTCAACCTGATGTCTTAAGAGTCAAAGTCTGGCAAATAAAGAGGTTCTTCTAACTCATATGTAAATGGACAAAACCAGAATAACACGGTAAAAAATTCCCTGAAACTGAAGCTGCCTTTATATATACATCCCATAAAAATGGAGCATACACCACACAGCCTAATTTTAGGAATAGAACTAACTAAGGAGATTAAGGCATGGACTTTTCATTACCTCCAACTCAGTTTTACAATGCTCAGTTTTACACTGAGACTCAGGTCTTTGGAGGAATCCATTTTTGTGATACTGTTAGTACAATAAAAGGAGGATTATAACATTCCTTCCTCAGACATATATCCATGAAAAGGCATCATTTAAAGATCTGAGGAGATGTCTGGAAAGCAAGGACTTCCGGATTCTGACATAGACTTTCAAACTAAGACCGCTTCAGGGTTGTGACTTGATATTTTCATTATTATAAAATACACATTTTTGCAGCTACACATTTTTGCAGACCAGTTCACTGTTTCCAGTACATTTCCAAGTCTGTGCAGTGGTACTACCTAGAGTTGGGCAGGCTTTTATCACTTTTCCACTACGTTCCCAAGTCAACGGTTTGGAGGCAGGACAGTGAGGCAGTGAAGGGCTTGACTCTGGAGCCAGCCTTCCTGAGTTCAAATCCCAGGTCCCCCCACTTCAGGGGCTGTATGATCGTGAGGAAGTTATGTAAACCTTTTGTGGTTCAGTCTCCTGGTTTATGAAATAGAGAACCATTATACCTACTTCATGGGGTTGTCATAAAAGTTAAATAAGTTACATATAAAACATTCGGAATAGTGCCTGGTACTTCATAAGTATCACATAAGAGTCTGCTATTACTATTATTTAAATTAAGACAATTCAAAACTTGCAAGTGGCCTCAACTCTCCTTCCAGCTACACTTCCGACTACATCCCCTGACGCCTTGCTCCAGGGCGGGCTGTCCTTCCCCACTTGCCATCTTGTTAGTGCACTTCCTGGAGCCTGATGTTCCTCTCCAAATGCCCTATCTGACCCTACTCCTCCCCATCCAAAGTCCCCAAAAGCCACATCTGTTGTTTCACAACAGTCCGGGTCCAGTGCTCTGAATTTAATACTCCCTCCTCTGGACCGTGATTTTTTTTTTTTTTTTTTTTTAAATCTCTATTACAGGCTTTCATTTTAGCTAATGTAACACCTGGCTACATTCACGTCTCTCTCCTTGTTAAACTGAATGTAGTGGTTAAGAGCACAAGCCATACAGCCAGACTGCCTGGGTCTCCATCTTGCTCAGCCACTTACTCTCTGACCTTGGGCGAGGCACTTAATTTCTCAATGTCTCAGTTTTCACATCTATAAATTAAGACTCTTATATAGAGTTTCTACACTTCGTAGGGCTGTTGTATGAATTTCAGAAGTTAATACGGGGAAAACCCTTAGAACGGTGCCTGGTGAGTCTGACAAGGCAAATGAATTTTAAATCTTCTTGCTGCACTATTGTTCCCTCCACGTCACTTCCTAGCATGTGTCCAACATGGTGCCTTGTATGTTGGAAATACTCGATAAAACGCTCACTGAACTAAACTGAGCTTGTACAGACAAAATTGGGGCTGTTCCTTACCAAGAGTTACCTGACTCAATAGTTTAGAATAATCAATTATGTATTTGCCTATGCAAATTAGGCAGCAGAGGAGTTACAGAGCAGAGCATCCCAGAAAATATGGTCCCGGACCTGATGTACTTACCACGCCTTCCATCTTCTTCCACAGTCCTTCCAGTTGAGTCATGGGTTGACACCACCAATCAGTGCATTTTCTGTATCGATTGCCTTGAAACCAATACTGTCTCAGCCATTCGAACTCGACCTGGGGACCATAAGGAGAAGGCAGTTGTTATAATGCCCTCGTGAGGGACAATCAAGGACAACAAGGTCGTCACTCGATTCTCTGCCAGTCACTTAATTGCCACAGGGTGAGAAAAGGTGAGAAAAGCTCAGCCTAACCAGTTTTCAATATAACCTGGAGTCTCCAGAGCATTTCTGCAAAGCCAAGAAAAGAGCAGTCTTAAAACTGAGGTCTTCTTAGCGAGAAAACCCAGCTTGGGGTGGGGAGGGGTTTTCCATCACATTTATTAGTCAGACGTGAGGAAACTATATGTTCATCAACAAATCCTGAAAAAAAAATTAATTAATAAAAATAAATTTTACCAAAAAAAAGCAAAACAAAACACAAATACTGAGATCCTAAAGTATAGAGCAGCCTGCACTCTGTAGGGAAGATATGATCAAAATCAGTTTTTATTAAACATCTTTATTAAAGACTAGTACTTAGAGCAAAACACAGACACATATTAAGAGATATCAATTTCAAGTTTCTTAAATTTAAAACCAAAAAAGAATTTACTATGGGCCAGGAGGAGCTGGTGAGAATCCTAGCCCTTATAACGAAATAATACAAAGTTAATTGTGGGGGTGTGTATTAAAGTTACAGCCATTCAAACTGTTACTTTTCAACTCAGGGCACATGATAATAGGTAGAAAGAGCAGCAAAGACATTAATAATTGCTTTTCCTTCCTATGAACCTACTATGGTTATTATATGCCACCTTAGCATTCCTCCTTCTATTCTAGCAAAACCCCGCTATTCATTTGGTAAATGACCCACCTCCCCAGTCCATGTGGTCTGGGGAGAGCTCCAACCCCAATACCAGGGGTGGAGTGTGCCACCCAAGTGTCAGCCAATCAGCCCACCACATTTCTCTAGTCGCAGAATCAGGTATGGGGGCAATCACCGAATGTTCAATCACAGTAAGTCTGAAGACTGAGAAGATTCAGGAAGAGCATTCTACAACCATTTTGCCACAAATGGGGAAAATGGAGACAACAAAGTAGGAAGCAACTGCAAGATAAAAAGATAAAAACCAGGCGGTGATACCACCTGGCCCTTGATCAAGCTGTTCCTGAAGCCTTTTTCTACTTAAGCCAATTCAGGCTGAGTTTTCTGTCCCTTGCAACTGAAACAATCCCAATATATGTAGATGAGAGGCTGAGTAAAGTTTTGAAAGGGTAAGAAACTATTTTCTATCCACTTTCCATATATTCGAAAACTCATCTTCAACTTGAAAAGAATCAAATTTTATCGTCAAAGTACAAGTCTATTCATCCCCCAAACTCTTTTTACCTCTGCCCTCTAAAGAAGTGTAGAGCTTTCACAGCTTAATGTTGGGTCGTCTGACTTTGCTCAGGTAATCGTGTTCCCTATACAGACAAACTATTATAATCTTTACCTGTTACCACAAAGAATTTTTGTGTTTATCCATATTGAACTTTCATGAGGCAAACAAAAGCAACTTGTGAAGATTTAACAATGGTGAAAATGGCTCAAATAACTAACCTGAGAACACCCAGTCATATGAAAGGGTTTTAGTTTACATTAACCAAATGTTTGTTTGATATGCAGAACTGATTTCAGTTAAAGCTGTTTAAACAAAAAAAAAAAAAAAAGGAATGTAGACAATATTAAGACAATAGTTGCTGAACCTTATCTGTGGTATTAAGAGACAGCTGTAAACTTGACTGCTTTGAAGGAGAGCGAATACAAGTGTAGTTCAACTCTGAAGATACAGGTTTAACAACGTTATTTATTACAAGACGACTTATTTTTAAGAGATTTTGCATGAAATGTGTTCACGCTACAGGAACAGCCTATCAGCATGGCATCACGCCCTACGTCAGGGAGAGCTGAAAAGATTTTAAAAGGTTTTCCTATCTTGAGGCCGGTTATTTCCATTGTTGAGGACACTGTGGTATCCCTGGAAAGAAAATCGATTATCCTATGTAATTAGTTCATTCATCTATCAGGGTCTAGATTTCAGGAACTTAAAACTCAGAAGGCAGGAGAGGGGCATACCTGGAGACTCCGCTCTCAGACAAGAAAGCAAAGAAAGACCCTGTCCATTGTAATAAGTCGCAACTTCCTCTTCCTTAGGTGCCCAGCTATCATTTGAAGCAGACAGTGCCACGAGTAAGAATAAGGGCTCCACTACCAAATGGCTAGGTCACTTGTAAATAAGGATCATTACCTAACAACCACATAGGTTTGTGGTGAGGCTTAGTGGGTTAATAATGAACAGCCTACCATATGCCGGGCACTTGCTAGATGCTAAGAAAGCAAACTGAACGAGGCCATGAGGCCTAGAACTTGTTGTCCCCAAGGATCTCACAATCTGATAAAATTTTCTTAGCAGGAAAAGTTTTAACATCCATGTCAATTAGCGCCCACCCCCCTCCCACTGGGCCAGTCAGTAAAGTTCACCACTGAGGACTTCCTCCCAGCAGAGGTTTATTCATGAGCTGAAGTACTGCCCAGGAGATGACAATCTTTCTGGGCATCAAATCCACTGGCATGCATTTTATTCAACTCCAGAACCTGACTTCTTCATCTCAGTGTCGTGGGTAAAAAACAGGACAGGATTTTAAGCAAATGTCACCCTCACCACTTCCCCCACTGCCAAAGAGAAGCCGTTGGCTGCTTTCGTAAAAGTAATTAAGGAAGCAAAAAAGATTTCCAGCCCCTTGATTCAGAGTTTGAGTTAAAACAACAACAAAAAAAACAAAAACAAAAAAACCCCACAAAAACCACCAACAACAAACAAATGAACAAGCAAAAAAAGCTATTTTAATTTTTTTTCCTCCCTAAACTGTGGGGATCAGAAAGGAAAAGTTGCTGGGTGGACGCTGCATAAAAGCTGAAGGGTCAGGACTCAGAATACAAGGGAAGCTTGAATTTCTTCAGGGCTAAAAAATAAAAAACAAAATAAGTAATAAATAAATCAAAGGCCAACCACAGCAACTGACCAATAAAGTTCTAAGCATGCTAGGAGTAGGGTCCCCATCCCTTCTCCAGGGTATGGTGCCCCCGGGAAGCTCGTAACTATCAGAGCAGAAATAAAAGACAAGCCATCAGGAGGGCTGCGGCTGACTTGAGGCCAAGGACACGCCACGGGTGACACAGATCCCCAAAGATGTGAGCCTCAGGGAGACAACACACAGGAACTCTCTTGAGGTTCTCTCGGACTTCATGATGCTTATGAACCAAACTCCCAGATTTTGGACATGCCCTTAAAGGAAATTCACTATGATACAGTCTTTTGGGCCAGTGCAACACAAAGGTAAGCAATGCCCCCTGGAATTTACCCAAAGCCTACTGACAACCTAGAGGCCTTGCAAGTTCTTGAAGGGCCGTCTGAATGATCAGAGAAATATGAAAATATGTCCACAACAGTGTCAGCTTCATAACTGACTCGGAAAACCATCTCCTCAAACCCTCATAACTAACCTGTACCTGGAACAATCTAAAAGATCTGTCAAGAAACATTTTTCTTCTAAAAGATGTCTAAGAAAAGTCTGAAGGGAAAGAAACCTGCCTACCTGAAACCTTAGGCATTCAACAGTAAAGTTCAAAATCATATTTATGAGCCACTGCATCACCATATATTGTAAATCATCTCCATTCTCTTACAGGTAAAGCAACTGTCACCTACTTTTCTTCTGCCAAGTTAGTGGGCTCTTGGTTTGGCCCCAGCTCAGCTCGCACAGTTCCCTCATGAGATGCGTGAGCAGGCCCGCTGGGGTTAATGTCTCACTGTAGTAACTGAAATAAATTATCTCACTGAGAAAGATGTGAGACCAGGGAGAGATGCTAATGTCCAGTGTACAAAAAGCCACACTTCAAAGGCCCTTTCAAAGTAACTTTAAAGAAGATGCAGGTTTGACCAGACCCAAACTATTTTTTTTTTTTTTAAAGATTCTATTCATTTATTTGACAGAGAGAGAGAACAAGTAGGCAGAGAGGCAGGCAGAGGCAGAGGGAGAAGCAGGCTTCCCGCTGAGCAGGGAGCCCGATGCGGGGCTCGATCCCAGGACCCCAGGATCATGACCTGAGCCGAAGGCAGCGGCTTAACCAACTGAGCCACCCAGGCGCTCCTTGACCCAAACTATTTTTAAGAAGGAAAACAGAATATTTAAAAACATGCAGCAAGATTCTGCTTCCGACTGGACCAAAAAAAAAAAAATCTTTGCTAAGCATCTCAAATTAGGAAAAAATAGCTTAAGGTCTTCAGTTCTACTCCCCAAAGTTCCCAAATCACTTAGTTAGGAGGCATCTAAGGAAAACGAGCCACTTCTACACACACATAGCCTGAAAGCCTGCAGCACATAAAACCAAGGGCTTCGTCCTATAACTGGTGCAGCGGAGGCACATGGCTTTTAAGAAAGAGGAAAGCAAACAATAAAGAACCCGAGGGAACTATTACGGACATGTGTGCTATTGCTTAACAACGGGACCCAGTGGAAAGGCAGCATACCAGGGCTCCATCCCAGGCCAGCATGTATGGCCGAAGAGTAGTATCTGCCGATATGCCTTGACATATGGAATTCATTCTTTAAGGGGATGGCCTTGAAGAATCAAAGACTGGGGGGATGGACAAGGTGAGCACGCACGCTATTCAGATGCAAGATCTCTCTCTCTCCCTTCAACCCTCGACCAGTCTCAAGGGGCTAAGGCTTCTGATATAGCTCTATCCCGCTTTGCTAACGTATACAATGACAAAAGCAGCCAGTCACTTTCTGAGACTAATGGGTTCAGATGACAATATTCTGTTAGATAAACAGGGTGATTGCTACAGACCGCCCCCACCAGTTGATGATAACAAAACATCTCAGTCAGTCAGAGAAGAAGACCAGAAGGACAGGGGGCAAAAATAGCCCCGGTAAGTGTTAAAGGGGACACCCATTCTACTAGCCTGAATCCTAACATTGCAAGGTTTGTAGAGAAGGAAAAGACTTACATTTCCAGATTAGAATTTCTTTACTACAAATATGGAGAAAGACATAACTTTGCTCCCAAGTCTAATTTCAGTGAGGTCACCAGGCCCATAAACGCTTACGTCTCTTGAAGTTCTAGCTATCAACAATGTCTCTAGCAAGGACAGAGAGGAGAAAAAAATGGGACACTTATCAGGCACAATGAAGGGAAGAAAGTCAGTCCTGAGTGCAGCTTATGAGCATCAGAAGTGTTGCTCATAAGGAAGAATTCCTTTGCCTTTGGTTCTAGAGATTATGGCAATGTTTCACAAAGTGTGGAGCAGTTCATAAGATCCTAAATATCTCTTTAAAGACATTTTATGATATTGTGGAAGCAGACACTGTTTCTCCTCTGCTCCAAACCCCTCAGTGGCTCCCCATTTCCCTCTGAGTAAACGGGAAAGTGGTTGTCCTTATAGGGACCTCCAAGGACTGATACGATCTGCTGCCTTCCAGTCCCCTAATACCACCTCTGTGACCTCATGTCCTCTAACTCACAGCCCCACTCCTGCCATTCAAGTCACAATGGTAGACTGTCCCTTACCTAGTCTGGAAACACCAGGCATTCTCCCACATCACAGATTTTGCGGTGGCTTCTCCCTCTGCCCAAATGCTGTTCCCCAGATATCTACATGGCTCACTCCTCATGTCCTTTAAGCCCCTGCCTGCGGCACATCTTCTCAGTGGGAATGTTTTCTAGCTCTCTCAATCTAACATACTACCAGATGAACAGATGCACTAAGTTTATTACTTGTCATCTCCCTACACTAGAACGACTGTTTTACTTACCAGTATATCTTAAAGCACACAGAAGATACCAGACACAAGGTCAGTCATTACTTGTTGAAAGGACGAAAGAGAACATTTTTATATTCCAAATTCTCCATCAATCCTTCCAATTCTAGCAAAGAGAAAGTCGCAGGTTGGTGATAACCTTCAACAGTTCTCTAGCCCTTGGGAATCTCCTTTTTTCCTTTTAATGTTTTTTGTTTTGAGGTATAATTTACCCATGACAAAATTCACCCATTTGAAGTATAACATTCAATGTCTGTTAGAAAATGCATGAAGTTGTATGCAAATCTCCCTTCTCCCATGGATAACGGAGACTTGAGGCTCAGAGCCTCCTCCCAGCAAAAGCACCTGCTGGAAGGTGGTAACACTGCTCTGTTTTCAATGGCGAGATTTCCCTGGTTCCTTTCTCTTTTGCCTGGTGATGCTGGCTTCTACTTACAGTGGTAATGCAAAGCCTCCTTTTCAAAGAAATGTATTTACCTAAAAAATGAGCTGAGTTACGGGGCGCCTGGGTAGCTCAGTCAGTTCAGCATTTGACTCTTGATTTTGGCTCGGGTCATGATCTCGGGGTCATGGGATCGATCCCCAAGTCGGGCTCTGTGCTCAGCGGGGAGTCCACTTGGGATTCTCTCTCTCTCCCTCTACCCGCTCTTTCTTGCCTCTAAAATAATAAATAAATAAATCTTTTTAAACAAATGAGCGGAATTTTTAGAAGCCTTAAATAGACCACAACATGGATGGTCCAAAGATAAAGGAACAGCGGAAAGGGTGTTACTGAGAGCAGCAAAGTTTGTGAAACCCTGGATGGTGGGATCCTGCTGGTCTGACTGCAGAACTGCACCTCATTTTGTAAATAACAAGCAAGGCACTGACACTTGCTCTTAGGGCCCACCCATGATCCCACTGGTCTTTGCGGGAAGACTACTCTTCATGAGTCTCATGCTTCTGCATGTCTTGTGAGCAAGGCACGGACTTCCCTCCACCTCAGCCTCCTACTGCAAGAATGTTTGGTAGCGTAAACAACCTTGGAAGATATAGTTTCTCCTCCAGAACAAAGGGCAGGAATGCTAACAGCCTTGGAGGATAAAGACGGTGTCTGGTTTGGAGCAAAGGTCAGGCATGCTCACTACCTATTATAAAAGATTCAGCTTCCCTTGGCTCAAGTTCCTCTCCTATGACACAAGCCCTGCACGCGTCCACATTATGGGCCCACTTTGCATTGTCCTGCAGAGAGAGGCTTACAGAACTGGCACAAAAATGCAGATACTCTGGCTACTGCTGTCGTTGTAGGTAATTAAACTGTTCTTTGCCTCTCACTGAGGAATTTCAGGGCTCATACCCATATGAAATTATGGCAGATCAACTTGTTAGCTCGCAAGTAGCTTCCCAGTTCTTGAAAAGTCTCACCTCGTTGTGGATTTCTTCTCCTTGTTTCAGAACTGCAGGCTCAAAGGATTTCAAAGAAACATCACCATTGTCCACCTCATTACGGACATTCTGCAGAGCCAGCTGGCAGCGCTCTAAGATATAATCCAAGGTTCCGGTCGAGCACTGCAGAGACAGAACCAGCAATCAAGACTGTAAGCAAAATCCAAGTTTACCATACAATGCTTCCTGGGGATGTTCACATTTGTCCCTTCTCCATACATTCACCTGTTGCCCCCACAGCTCAGTCCATATTCAACTTAAGAATCACTATAGTGGCCTGCTCCCTGGGCTCTGTGCTTAGCCTCACTTGGGCCACTCTCCTTGTTGATTTTCTTTTATGATGTGGGCCTTATATCACTAAACCATAGGCTCTCTGAGGCTAAAACCATGTACATACTTATATGTATATATACACATGTATATACATACACACACACCATTTTATTACATGAATTTTTTCTACAGATACTGCAGTATCTAGAACCAAGTCCTAAATGTAAAAGAAACTTAGTAAGTAGTTTTTGGATGAATAACTAATCAACCAAGAAGTCAAAAATACTGACTTTGTTATTAAGTACCCTGAATCTAACAATGGGAAAGAAAGGTAACCAGACTGATCGAATCAACAGCCCACAAAAGGGAATAGTAACGGCGGGGAAAAAAAAAAAAAAAAATTGAAGTTATAAACACAGGGCAAAGAACTCATTTTCCTTTTCTGCAAAAACCAAGCAGCTGCGGTCCTTGGCGGAGTACGTTCTTCAAATAATGGAGAATATGTGGCTCATGCCCTCAAGGCATGTTCAAAGGCATAACTTAGTGCCTTGGTATTGGCAAGGGCACAGATAACTAGTTCATCCTTCTCTTTGTCTCTGGGAGCAAAACAGAGGTCAAATGGACAACCCCTCCTTTGAATGATGTATGTCAGAAAAGAAAAGGATGCAGACGGAGTGTGCATCCATTGGTTTTGATGACAACATGTTTTCCTAGAATGATAAAAAGCAAGCTATAAATACCCGTTCGACCCAATGAGGAAAATGTATCCCTAAAGTATTTCTCTTCCAACATACATAATTTAAACAGATCCCTCAGAAATAACCTTGAAGGCTAATGCCCTGGTACAAAAATTCTTTCTATGGTTACTGCCATGTTACACAATGTGTCACGGATAAGCCTGGGAAAAACAAAGTTACAGTGCCAAATACCGAAGCCTGACTAATGTGTATATGAAGATCTCAGAGTGCTAGGAGCACAAGAGCAGGCAGCTCCAATTTGCTACAAAGAAAAGAACAGAAAGCAAAGCTGAATCACCACTCACTTTTGTCCTGGAGCCACTCCTGCAACCTCTTTTAAAATGACGATCTATCTATAAACATGCTCTACTCACACCTTTACTTTCCCAAGTATTGAGTGACCTATGTAAGAGGTTACTAATCACAATGCCATTTATTGAAAAGACTGGAAATAACCTAAATTTCCCATCAATAGGGGACTTGTTAAATAAACTACAGCGAAGCCATACTGGCAGGCAAAAAAAAAAAAGGCGGGGGAGGGGTGAGGGAACTTTTTTTTCCTGGGTGTTCAGAGTTTTATCCGTTGTACAGAACCTATAATAAGGCCCGTTTTTTTGTTTGTTTTTGTTTTTTGGCAGGGACGGGTAACAACTTTATTGAGACATAATTCACATGTCACAAAAGTCACACCGTGAAAACATACAATTCATTAGTTTATAGTATATTCACAGAGTTATGCCACCGTCACCACAGTTAACTTTAGAACATTTTGGTCACCTCCCCAAAACAAATGGCACCCCTTAGCAGTCACCTGCTGCCCCCTTCCTGCCAACCTGCCCAGCTCCAGACAACCACCAGTCTATTTCCTGTGACCACAGGTCTGACTATGCGGGACCGCTCCTAAAAATAAAATCATACGATAGGTGATCTTTTGTGACTGGCTTCTTTCCCTGAGCATGACAGTTCAAGGTTCATCCATGTTGTAGCACCTGTCAGTAATTCCTTCCCTTTTACTGCCAAATAATATTTGATTGTATGGAAATACCGCTTTCGCTTTTCCATTCATTATCTGGATTGCTCCCACTTTTTGCCTATTATGAGTCAAGCTGCTAAGAACATTCACGTACGAGTTTTCATCTCTCTCCGGTATAGAATTGCTGGCTCCTGAGGTAACTGTATTTAAAATTCTGAGGAAAGGTCAGCCCGTCCCCCAAAGTGGCTGAACCATTTTATATTCCCTCCAGCAGTGCAGGAGGGTTCTAATTTCTGCATATCTTCACCAATACTTGTCACTGTAGCCATTCTAGTGGGTGTGAAGTGATAACTCAATATGGCTTTGCTTTGCATTTCCCTGTTGACTAATGATGTTCAACATCTTTTCATGTGTTTATTGGCCACTTGTGCATCTTCTTTGCAGACATGTCTCTTCAGATCTTTTGTCATTTAAAAAAATTGGATTATTTATCTTTTTAATTATTGGGTTGTAAGAGTTATTTATATACTCTAGACACAAGTACCCTGTGACATAAGTGATGTGAAATACGTTCTCGCATTCTATAAGTTCTCTTTCCACTTTCTTGATGGAACCTTTTGAAGCATAATAGGGTTGGTTTTTTTTTTTTTAATTTTTTTTTTTTTTAAGATTTTGTTTATTTATTTGACAGAGAGAGACACAGCGAGAGAGGGAACACAAGCACGGAGAGTGGGAGAGGGAGAAGCAGGCTTCCCGCTGGGCAGGGAGCCCGACGTGGGGCTCGATCCCAGGACCCTGGGATCATGACCTGAGCCAAAGGCAGACGCTTAACCGACTGAGCCATCCAGGCGCCCCGGTTTTTTTTTTTTTTAAGATTCATTTATTTGTATGTTTGTTTGTTTTTTAAAGATTGATTGATTGATTTGAGAGAGAGAAAGACAGAGAACAGTGGGGAGGGACAGAGAGAGTCTTAAGCAGACTCAGTGCTGAGCATGGAGCCCAAGATGGGGCTTGATCTCACGACCCTGACATTGCAACCTGAGCTAAAACCAAGAGTCAGATGCTTAACTGACTGTGCCACCCAGGTGCCCCTATTTATTGTAGAGAGAGGAGAGAGAGCATGGGGGGAGAGAGAGAGAGAGAGAATCTCCAGCAGACTCCATGCTGAGTGCAGAGCCCGACATGGGGCTCAATCTCATGACCCTGAGATCATGACCTGAGCCGAAACCAAGAGTTGGACATTCAACCCAATGCACCACCCAGGTGCCCCTGAAGCATAACAGTTTTTCATTTTGTTGAAGTCCGATTTACCTACTTTTTCTTTGGTTGTTTGTGCTTTTGGTGTCATATCTAAAAAAACCACTGCCTACTCCAAAGTATGAATTACATATTGATAAGTTATCACCAAGGCTTACTAAAACAAAAGTGCAGAATGGTATGTAGAGTAGGCTACCATTTGTATAAAAAATGTTTTTAATTAAACACATATTTGCTCATATATGTATTAAGTATCACAGAAAGGATAACAAGAAGCTGATAACACTAGTTGCCTCTGGGGAGGAGGAGCTGGTTGGCTTTAGGAGGAAGAGACTTTAAACTATTTATTCTTGGGTACTTTCTGAATTTTGAATCATTTGAGTAACTACCTATTCATAATATAATTATATATAAAATTCATAAAATTTAAATTAAAAAAACAGATTTCTTCTTTTCCAACCAGAAGAAAAAAATCCAATAAAAGTCGAGAGCTGTCAGACATAATCTAGTCACATGTAACCGAAAAACTAAATAGATTTCTTCTCTGATTAACTAAAATGAAATTCAGAACATCACTTCCTTAAGACAATCTGTTTCTGACATATTTTGAATGGACAGAAAACAGCAAATCATTTTGTGTGGCACAGATAAGACATGCCACGTTAATTCTGTATGAAGGAGAGGACATTTATAAAATAAGTGAGGGCTACAACACTGCATGGATTTTTTCCATCTCTTCTCTTGAGGGAAATAATAATGTAACTTTCATGTTAGAAAAAAAAAATCTTTTCCCTCTTTTATTACTGACAACAATACGACATGAAATAAAAATTTTTAAGTAAGATAAAATAATAATCCTGTCACCTTACCTTATTTTAATTATTTTTATTGCACATGATTCTTTGTTTTTCCACACGGCTGTGATCAGAATGTACACATCAGTGTCTATTCCGTTTTTCTCTGTACGTAAGTACTCAAAGTAAGTATTTTCAATGGTTGCTCACTGAGGTGATTTTAATTAACTAGTCATGTACTACAGAGGCACTAAAGTTCTCTCCAGCTCTTCACTACTCTTAGTCACTCTAAACATTTTTATATGTGTGTGTGTTATCTTTCTTTGAAGTGTCTCCTAGGTTTGACTCCCAAAAACAGTGTTATCAGATCAAAGATATTTTTATGGTACTTTATATACATCCCCATATAGCTTTCCAAAAAGTATACCAATTAGAAAAACTTCCAGAAGTATATGAATATACCTGTTTCACCATAACTTTACCAACACTGAACATTATCATTTTTGACTTTCCATAGAAATAAAAAGTTACCTTAAAATGGTGATGTTTCAAAAATTACTTTTTACTTTAAGGTGATTATTAAAGCCTGTATACATAAGATCACATAAAACAAAGTCAGCTAACTTTTTCTTAAAAGGCCAGATAGTAAGTATTTTAGGCTTGCAGGCCTTAAGGTCTTGTTGCGACTCTGCAGCTTTGCCTTTGTAACTCCAAAGCAGCCATAAACTATATGGAATCAAATGAGTGTGGCTGTGTTTCAATTAAAATTTTTTTATTAAAACAGCTGGCTAGCCCATGGGCCACAGTTTGCTGACCCTGATCTATAATATAGAAAGCAAGATTGTTACATCATTCACAGTGGAAGTGTCTAATTAGTAGCTTGAACTCAAGTACAGAGACTATAAAAGACATAGATTTTAGATAATGTGTTTCTCCCAAGAGCATCACTACACAAACCCACTTCTTTATTTAAAAGTTAATTAATGCTCACAATGTTGCCTAAAACTTAGAGGACACAAATACAGCTGTGATTAAAGCAGAAAATGCTGAACCTCAGGATATTGTGAAAGCACCGCTATCCTCATAAAATTGGTCCACCTGGAAAAAAAGGAAATCAGGGCACAGGGGTACTGTTCAAACTGTATTCTGGAGGGCCCCTTTGGACGGCTTCTGTGTAGGCATGTCCTACTGCAGGACGGGGAGGAGGAGAGCTTTAGTCCCTTGTTTGCCTTTATCTGCCAGACCGCTCCACTGGTCAGCTCCAACTCAGCCTGTTCAAAACTGAATGAACTACTGTCTTCCCCCAATGTCTTCAACTGCTGTTTCTATTAATAGCAATGTCATCCCCAAATCACCCAGGCTTGAGAGTCAGCCAAGAGCCTGGCACAGCGAAAGCATCCAATAAAGAGTTCATTTGTTTGTCCATACACACATTCCTCCTTCTATTCCTCCCTCTACTCAGTCAGTCCTTCCTTCCCGACTGCCTAACAGAACTTACTTTCAGGTCTCTCAGATAATTATCCGTGTGTTTATTTGTTTGGGATCTGTCTCCCCAACTAAAATGGAAGTTCAACAAAGGGAGTGGCCACAGATGTACTAGGGATGATGTTGATGGCTCTCTCAAGCCCATCTTGCCACTGGACATGTGACAGGCACTCAAATATATGGATGAGCGAATGGAAGAGAGGGGGCAAGGGACATGAGGAGAAAGGGACGAAGGCATGTTTCATGGGCTGGACGGCATCTTGATTTAATAGATACTCAGGCCCTCTCTGGCCCACAGCAACATGACCAGTCCACGAGAAAAGCCACTTAATTACCATACAACATGCTACTGCTTTACAGACTCAGTCTCGGGACTGAGAAGGACTTGTGCTTGTGTTCCCCTGCCACTTTGTTGTATCCCTTCTGCCCAACTTCCCACCCTGGTCCCCCTGTGGCACGATGGAAAGTCAATCTACAAAACAAAGCACAGATAACAAGCTTGGATATGAAGTCAACTTGTAGGCCTTCTCATGATTATTCCCCTGCTCTCTGGAACCTTCCTTAACTGATCACACAGTACCGCAGGGTGACTACTAGGAGTTTTTCCCACCTCCTAAGTTTCCATTCTGAACTGGTCTAATCAGCTGACCATCAGCCACCGCAAGTGGTGGCAGAATTTAGCACTAAAGTCTGGGTTATGAACTCAACTGGGGAGCTCAGAAATTACTGGGCACCACTGTAACTCTCTCCTTAATTTACATTCACATGCCCAGAAGTCTGACCCAAAAGTTAAGGGAAATGTAAATTCTCAACCACCAGAGCCTGGTCACAGCTAACACATGCACAAGCACACAAACCCTCCCCATTTCCTTTTTTTTTTTTTTTAAAGATTTTATTTATTTGACAGAGAGAAACAGAGCAAGAGAGGAAACACAAGCAGGGGGAGTGGGAGAGGGAGAAGCAGGCTTCCCACCGAGCAGGGAGCCCAATGAGAGGCTCGATCCCAGGACCCTGGGATCATGACCTGAGCCGAAGGCAGACAGTTAACGACTGAGCCACCCAGGCGCCCCCTCCCCACTTCCTTCTGGCCATCTCCTGTCCTTGACCTTGACAGATAAAAACCCCTTAGACAATCTCTAGCTAGCAACACCTGCCAATAGCATTTTACCTTCTCCAAGAAACAGAATCCCCAAAGAAGCAAAATATACTAATCCCATGCTATGAACACACTTTTTAAAACTGTATCCCACACAACTCAAAGCTAATAAAGCAAGTAAATAAAGGCTAACATCAAGTTCGATGGAAGCAATTTTCCTATCAAATACTCTTCCAAAACTCTATGCAAAATTGCTCATTCAACCACTGCTGTCACATCCAATTAAGTTTGAATCACATTTTTATTAACACTTACCTCTGCCACTCGGTGGGTGGAACTAAACCGAGGTGGTAAACCAGCCAAAACACAGTGTTGGTGGGTGGCATTGAGATCATCTATAGGAAAAATACCAAAAATTAAAAAAAATAAAACCACACACACACACATTTATTAGTCACTATAAACTATTCAACAAAAATACAAAGTAAACAGTAAATCCATCATTCAAGGACAATAACCAGGGAATTAACACCTGCTCTGTATTCTTTAAACCATTCTTTACAACTAGGATGACTTTGTGTGTATATAAGTATAGAGAGAGGGACATCAAAACCATGACACTTCCAAGAGCAAAAGGGGATGTTAATTATTCCAAGACAACAGGTGTTCAGGGCTGTCTTTAGCAAACAGGATACATGGTCACCCTACTTAGGTGTGGTCTTATGATGCCCACTCATCACTAAGTTTACTATTTATGAGCTTCTTTCTCATTCTCATGATATATCAAATTCTACCCATGCCTTTAGATAATAAGCCAAAATTTTTTTAAACTATTTGGGGTGGAACAGCTTTCATCTGAAAATCTGCCTCTTTCTCTCCCCAATCAAAGTATCAATTTTGCCCTAACAACTTTTCCAGGCAAAAAACCAACCAACTCAGCAGTTGGCAATGTTTTGGCACTCAGGTCAGAATTCAAGCCTATGGATTCACAGCCCAAGAATGGAGTAGGTAATGAATTCATCAGCTGAAGAAAAAGCCTAAAACCACACACAGTGGAAGAAAAACCAATGGCCAAGTTGTTGCGTACTCTAAGAAATGATGCCACACGTCAGGCAACATCTCTATCACCTCTGCTTAGGACATCACTTCCTCTATTACAAAGAAGAGAGTGGAACAGTACTATTCCCCAGCACTGGGTGATTTCCTACACAGGTAACAGAGGCTTCTTACCAAGATACCAACACTCATAACGATTTAAACTAAACGGCAAAAGCACCACACCCCTTACAGGGCAGCAAAATTAACTTCTAAACAAAATAATGGAAATGCAAAATGTCAACTGAAGGTCTCCTGCTTCTGGACATTCCGGAGTACCAGTGACAAGGTTTGCCCTCCTACCTTAAACAACTATAAAAATGGACCAAAACAATAGGAAACAAACATTTCTGACACTGGAAAAGAGAGCAAGATACAATCCCAAAGATCGAAAAACAAAATAGGTGAGGCCTAAAATTGCCCTAGCTTACAAACCTGGAACAGTTTCAAAGCCAGAGTAGAGGGGGGTGGGGGGGAGTCAGGCAGAACCCAGAGTTTTCAGTTTTCCTTCTTGTGGAATTGTGAAGACAGAGACTGGAGTTTAGGAAAGCCAGGCAACAAGGATTGTAAGACAGAATACTGGAATAGGAGAACCCATACAGAGAGAAAACAAGCAGACATCTGTAGAAGGGTTCCTTCCAAGTCTATGGCTGAGCACTAATGTGTGTAGGTGGAAATGAAAACTTCCCAAGGGCAGGAAAAGAAGCATCAGCAAACAATAGGCTGAACAAATCTCAGAGCTCACACAGGGCTGGGGATATTTTGTGTTCTCAGCAGTCAGAATGGCTCCTACTACATGAGATAATGGATAGAGTCCTTGGAAAAGCATTAGTAGTAGAGCTAAACTAGTTCTACATCAAAGGCTGCCCTAGATCCACTTAATAGCTTAAAAGCAAGCCTCAAAAGTACCCAAGTTATTCCAAATAGTTTAGTCATTAGAGCAAAGTCCAACACTATTCAAAAGAATTTAACACAATCAGATACCCAATAAAATTCACAATATCCAGCATCCACTTGAGAAGTAACAGAGAAGAGGGGTGCCTGGCTGGCTCAGTTGGCAGAGCTTATGACTCTTGATCTCAGGGTTATAAGTTTGAGCTCCATGTTGGGTATAGAGATTACTTAAAAATGAAATGTTATAGCGGGACCTGGGTGGTTCAGTCAGTTAAGCATCCAACTCTTAGTTTCGGCTAGGTCATGATCGTGGGATCAAGCCCCACATCAGGCTGCATACTCAGTGGGGAGTCCACTTCTCTCCCTCTCCTTCTGACCCTCCCCCTCCTCGTGCTCTCTCTCCCCCTCCCTCTCAAAAATAAATCTTTTGAAAAAGTAAAATCTGGGGCACCTGGGAGGCTTAGTCGGTTAAGCATCTGCCTTCAGCTCAGGTCATGATCCCAGGGTCCTGGGATCGAGGCCTGCGTTGGGCTCCCTGCTCAGCGGGGAGCCTGCTTCTCCCTCTCCTCCCCACTTGTGCTCTCTATCACTCTCTCTGTTGCTCTCTCAAATAAATAAATAAAACCTTTAAATAAAAACTAAAATCTTATAAAAAAAGTAACGGAGAAGAGAAATGTAAGATATATATGACATATATGATATGACACATATATATAAGATGTATACATATCTTTCTTTCACATATACTTCTTTCACACATATAAATAAATTAAAGGAAGCTTCTAAAGATGAAAAATGTATCTGAAATTTAAAAAATCACACTGAATGAGATTAATAGCACTTTAGACACTGCAGAAAAATCAGTGAACTAGAATACATGGAAATAGAAACTACCCAAAAATGAAGTACACAGAGAAATAAAGACTACAGATAAATCAAAGGGCATCAATGATCTATGAGATACTACTGATCAGTGTAACATAACTATAATTTGATTCTCAGAAGAAAAAGAATGACACAGGTGGGCACCTGGGTGGCTCAGTCAGTTAAGCATCTAACTCTTGGTTTCAGCTCAGGTCATGATCTCATGGTTTGTGGGATTAGCCCTGAGTTAGTCTCTGCAGTCAGTGTGGAGTCAGCTTCGGATTCTCTCTCTCCTCTTCCTTTGCCCATTCCCCGCTCCTGTGTGCATGTGCACTCTCTCTCAAATAAATAAATCTTTAAAAATAAAAAAAGAGGGAGATTGACAGAAAAAAAATATCTGAAGAAATGATGTCCAAAGAGAAAAATCGGAACAAAGAACAAGGGCAACAAATAGCAAATCAAAGGGCATCAATGACCTATGAGATACTACTGATCAGTGTAACTACAAGGTAGTTATTAAACCAATTATATCAATAATCACTTTTAATGTCAGAGGAGTAAACACACCAATTAAAAGACAGACATTGTCAGAGTGGATGAAAAAACAAAACACAACTAAAAAAAAAAAAAACAAGAACTATATGTTGTCTAAAAGAAATTCACTACTATAAAGTCACATATAAATTAAAAATAAAGGGGTGGAGAAAGATATTCTGTGCTAACAATAATCAAAACAAAGCTGGAGTACCTATATGAATTTAGACAGAGCAGACTTCAAAACAAGTAAATTACCAAGGACAAAAAGGGCAGTACATAATGATAAAAGGTCAGTCCTCTATGAAGATATCACAATCTTTAATGTGTATGTACCTTATAAGAGAGTCGAATTACATGAAGCAAAATCTAACAGAACAGCAAGGAGAAGTAGACAAATCCACTATTATAGCTGGAGACTTCAACATCTCCTATCAGAAATGGACAGATCCATTAGGCAGAGAATCAATAAGGACACAGTTGAACTCAAGAATACCATCAATCAACTGGATATAACTGACATCTATAGACTACTTCATACAACAAGAGCTGAATACACATTCTTCTCAAGCTCATATGGAACATTCACCAAGACAGACCATATTCTGGGACCCAAAAAAAAAAAAAATATATATCAAAGAATAGAAATCATACAATGTCTGCTCTCAGACCATACAGGAAATAAACTAGAAATCAGTAACAGAAAGACAGCTAGAATATCTCAAAATACTTAAGAGACTAAAGAACTTCTAAATACCATGGTGAAAGAAGAAATATCAAGAGAAATTTTAAAGTATTTTTAACTAAATGAAAATGAAAATACAACATCAAAATTTGTGATATGCAGCCAAAGCACTTTGAAGAGTAAAAAATAACACACTGAATGCATATATTACAAAGGAAAGATCTAAACTCCATAATATAAGCTTCAACCTTAGGGAATTAGAAAAAGGAGAGCAAATTAAATCTAAAAGAAAAAGAAAAAAAATAATAATTAGAACAGAAATCAATGAAATGAAAAACAGAAAATCAACAGAGAAAGTCAATATAACAAAGCTGGTTCTCTGAAAAGACCAATAAAATCAATAAGCCCCTATCTAGGCTAAGAAAAACAACAGGAAAAACACAAATTACTAATACCAGAAATAAAAAAAACACACTAAGTATAGCTGGCTCTACACTCCTGATTTACATACTCTTTTGTATGTCATGTTATACTTCAATAAAAATAAAGTTTAATGTAAAAAAAAAAAAGGGAACATCACTATAGATCCTATGGATATTAAAAGGCAAATAAAGTAAAACTATGAACAACTCTATGCCTACAAATTTGTAGGCATACATAATGTAGATGAAATGGACCAATTCTTGGGGCGCCTGGGTGGCTCAGTTGGTTAAGCACCTGCCTTTAGTTCAGGTCATGATCCCAGGGTCCTGGGATAGAGCCCCGCATTTGAGCTCCCTGCTTAGCAGGGAGTCTGCTTCTCCCTCTGCCCCTCCTCACTGCTCATGCTCTCTCTCAAATAAATAAATAAAATCTTTAAAAAAAGAAAAGAAAGAAAAAATGGACCAATTCTTTGAAAGACTCAATCTGCAAAAACTTACATAAAAAATAGATAATCTAAATAGGCCTATGTGTACTGAAGGAATTGAATCAAAATTAATTACCTTCCCAAACAGAAAGCACCAGGCCGAGATGGGTTCACTGGTGAATTCCTTTTTTTTTTTTAATTATGTTCAATTAGCCAACATATAATACCAACCATTTAAGGAGGAAATTATACCCATTCTTTAAAAACTCTTCCAGAAGAAAAACGTGGAAGGAAGACTTCCTAATTCACTATGAGACCAGCAATACCCTAATAGAAAAACCAGACAAATCTATTACAAGAAAACTACAAATCAATATTTAAGAACATGAATGCCAAAATACTCAACAAAATATTAGAAATAGAAACCAACAATGTATATTTTCTATACTTTTTTACACATCTTAAGAGACTTATATGCAACAACCAAGTGAAACTTATCCAGGTATGCAAGGCTGGCCCAATATTTGAAAATGAATTAATATAATCCATCACATCAACAGGATAAAGAAGAAAAAGCATATGATCATATCAATAGATGCAGAAAAAAACATCTGACAAAATCCAACACAAATCCATAATAAAAACTCCCGGTAAGCTAGGACTAGAGAGTAACTTATTCAATGTTATAAGGACCATCTACAAAATACCTACAGCTAACATCACACTTAACCTTGATTTCTCACTAAGATTGGGAACAGGGCAAGAATGTCTCTTCTTATCAGTCCTTTTCAATAGCACACTAGAAGTGCCAGCTAATACAATGAGACAAAAAAAGAAAATTAAAGGTATACAGACTGAGAAGGAAGAGATAAACTGTCCTTCTTCATAGATGATGTGACTGTCTCTATAGAAAATCCAAAAGAATCAACAAAAAAAAACCCTCCTAGAATTAATAAGCAATTTCAGCATAGCTGCAGGATATAAGGTTAATATACAAAAGTCAATCATTTTCCTAATGAATAAGTGGAATTTCAAAGTAAAAACATATGTACAAGGATCTACATAAAGAAAACCAAAGGGGCACGCGGGTGGTTCAGTCGGTTAAGCATCTAACTCTTGATTTCGGCTCAGGTCAGGATCTCAGGGTTGTGAGATAGAACTCTGCTTCAGGCTCCACACTGGGGCATGGATCCTACTTAAGATTCTCTCTCTCCCTGTCCCTCTGCCCCTCCCTGTCTTCCCTCCCTCTCCCTATTAAAAAAAGAAAAAAGAAAAGAAAACAAAAAACCCCTGATGAACAAAATCAAAGAACTAAACGAATGGAGAGATACTGCATGTTCATGGACAGAAAGACTCAATATTGTCAAGATGTCTGTTCTTCCCAACTTGATCTATAAATTCAATGCAATCCCAATCAAAATCCCAAGTTATTTTGGGGATACTGACAAACTGATTCTACAGTTTATACAGACAGACAAAAGACGCAAAATAGTCTACACAATATTGAAGAAGAACAATGTTGGAAGATTGATTTACCCAACTTCAAGAATTACTATAAAACTACAGTAATCAAGATAATGTTTTATTGGCAAAAGAACAGGCAAATAGATCAACGGACAGAAAAAAAAGAGAATCCAGAAAAAGAGCCACATAAATACAGTCAACTGATCTTTGACAAAGGAGCAAAGATATTCCCTTCAACAAATGGTGCTCGAACAACTGGACATCTGCATGCAAAAAAAAAAAAAAAAAAAAAAAATTGAATCTAGACACAAATTTTACACTTTTCACAAAAATTAACTCAAAATGGATCATAGATCTAAATATAAAATGCATAAAACTCCTAGAAAATAACATAAGAGGGAATCTAGATGACTTTGGGCATGGTGATGACTCTGGTTACAACACCAAAGGCACAACCCAGGAAAGAAATAATTGGTAGGGCGCCTGGGTGGCTCAGTTGGTTAAGCGACTGCCTTCGGCTCAGGTCATGATCCTGGAGTCCCGGGATCGAGTCCCGCATCGGGCTCCCTGCTCAGCGGCTGACCCTCCCCCCTCTCATGTGCTCTCTCTCATTCTCTCTCTCTCAAATAAATAAATAAAATCTTTAAAAAAAAAAAAAAAGAAAGAATTGGTAAACTGCACTTCAGAAAAATTAAAAACTGTTCTGTGAAAGACACTGTCATGAGAAGAAGAAGACAAGCTGCAAACTGGGACAAAATATTTGCAAAAGACATGTTCAATAAAGGACTGTAATTCAAAATACAAAGAACTCTTAAAACTCAACAACAAGAAAACAAACACCTTTATTGAAGAAATGGGCAGAAGACCTGAACAGACACCTCACCAATATACAGGCTGCAAATAAGCATATGAAAAGATGCTCATTATCATTTGTCATGGAAGTGCAAATTAAAACAAGATACTACTACCCACCTATTAGAATTGCCAAAATCCACTGATAACTGATAACACCAAATGCTGACAAAAATAATGGAACAAGAGAACATGCATCCGCTGCTGGTGGGAATGCAAAATGATACAGCTGTTTTGAAACGCCATTTGGTTTGGTGATTTCTTACAAAACTAAATATACTCTCACGGTAAGATTCAGCAATTGCCCTCCTTGATATTCACCCAAATGAGTTGAAAACTATGTCCACACAAAAAGCTGTGAACAGATGTTTATAACGGCTTTATCAATAACTACCAAAACTTGGAAGCAACCAAAATGTCTGTCAGTAGGTGGATAGATAAACTGTGGCCCATTCAGACAATAGGATAATATTCAGCACTAAAAAGAAATGAGCTATCAAGTCATGAAAAGAAATGAGCAAACTTAAATACATATTAATAAGTGAAAGAAGTCAGTCGGAAAAGGCTATATACTGTAAGATTTCATTCTGGAAAAGACAAAACTACAGAGAAAATAAAGTTGCCAAGAGTTGGGTGTGGGGGAGGGCATGAATAAGGGATTACAGAGGATTTTTAGGGCAGTAAAACTATCCTGTATGATACTGTAATGGCAGATATAGGTCATAATACATTTTTTAAATCTATAAAACATATCCATAAAATATACAACACCAAGAGTAAACTCTAACGTAAAATATGGATTTGGTGATAATGATGTGTCGATGTAGGTTAATCAATTATAACAAACGTACCACACTGGTGCAGGATGTAGACAGTGGGAAAGGCTGTGTATGCATGGAGACAGAGGTACTTGGCAACGCTCTGTACTTTCTGCTCAACTTTGCTAGGAACCGTTTTAAACTGCTCTAAAAAATAAACTATTTTTTTTTTTAATTATCAACGGAAAAGTCTTTGGAAAATTCTTTAAGACTCCATAGCTCACACTCTCGAGACCAATATACAGGTATATAACTATACAGTTACTCTCCCAGGGTGTTCTCATAGCAAAAGAAAACACTTATTTGCATCACTTGATTTAATATTTGGATGAACAACTACTCTGGGTCAAGCACTATGAACAAAACGGAGCCCGTGCTCTCATGGAGATTATATTATGATGGGGGAGATACAGAACAAGTAAAGAAACGAGAAATTCAGATATGAGTTGCTATGGAGAAAACAAAGGATAATTTAAGAAGAGTAAGAGTTAGTGGGGGTGTGCGGGAATGATGCACTACTGTATATGGAACCGTGGCTGGGGAGAATTAAGTTGGCCGGAGATCTGAATAACGAAGATCCAGGCAATGTCAACGTCTGGAATGAGAGGTGGGAACAAGCTGGTTGTACTTGAGACTATAGCTTGCTGCTCAAGGTGGAGAGGGGAAGTTGAACAGATGAAGGCAGCCTCCGTTGGTCATGGTCAGAATTTGGGGTTTAAGTCTAGATACAATGGGAAACCATTAGAAAATTTTAAGCAGGGAAAAAAATGTGATCCAAGTCTGAAGAGACCACTCTGGCAGCTTTCTGGAAAAGAGGGAGGACTGAGAAGGGCAGCCTTTGAAGCAGGAAGACCAGCAGGGAAGCTGCTGCCATAATCCATGCGGGCTGATGGTGACTTGGACCACAGGGACAGAGGCGAAGATGGTGAGCAGTCATCAGATTCAGAATGTTTTAGAGAAAAACAGTAAGACCTGCTAATAAACTAGGTAAGTGAAGCAGGGGAGAGAGAGAAATTAAGAGCAATTTTGGGGGTTTTCACAGGAAAAATTGATTGAAGATGATTAAGTCACAAAACAATAGGTTGTTGTATAAACAGTATTAAAAAATGCAGTGAAAGGTGAGGATGGAGACAACAGTGACAAACATGGAGTTTTAAATTCAAAGAAAAGGACAAGGAAGGAATGGAGGATCAAAGCTGATCCAACCTCAGCAGATGGGCTCAGAAGCGCGGCTTCAAGTCTGATGAAGAAGGCTAAATGACAAGTCTCCCTCTCACAGTTTGTCCCCCTCTGAGGCCTCTGTTTAAGGACACACCTGAGGATTTCTGGTTAACCTGGACTATTTCGCCTAAAGGGAGTTTCAGAATCAAAAGAACAAAACAAAACAAAAAGCAGAGGTTGGAGAAGGTTCCCTCGGCCAGATTCCCATAAAGGTTGAAATCAATTTCTAAGAAATACATTTTGATTTGGGTTGCATTTCTATGTTTAAAAATTCTTAAGGGCGCCTGGGTGGCTCAGTTGGTTAAGCGACTGCCTTCGGCTCAGGTCATGATCCTGGAGTCCCTGGATCGAGTCCCGCATCAGGCTCCCTGCTCGGCAGGGAGCCTGCTTCTCCCTCTGACCCTCCCCCCTCTCATGTGCTCTCTCTCTCTCATTCTCTCTGTCTCA
>NC_138384.1:27390429-27483485 GCF_054177405.1 Leptonychotes weddellii
AAAAAAAAAAAAAAGAAAATGAGAACACTTATTCAAAAAGACATACACATCTCCATATTCCCTGCAGCATTATTTAAAACAGCTAAGATATGGAAACAATCTAACTGTCCACTGATAGATGAATGGATAAAGAAATTATGGTATATAGATACAATGGAACACTATCTAGCCATAAAAAAGTATGAAATGTTGCCATTTACATCAACATGGATGGACCCTGAGGGCATTATGCTAAGTGAAATATGTCAGCAGAGAGATACAAATACCATATGATCTCATTTATATGTGGAATCTAAAACAAAAACAAAAAACAACAACAACAACAAAATATGCTCAAAGATACAAAAGAACAGACTGGTGATTGCCTGAGATGGGGTATGAGGAGTGGGGGAAATGAGTTAAGGGGTTCAAGAGGTACAGTTTTCTGGTTATAAAACAAAGAAGTCATAGGGATGTAATGTAATGAAAAATTGCTAAGAAAGTAAATCTTAAAATTTCTTATCACCAAAATATACGTACTTCTTGTTACTGTTGACCCTGAAAATAAAACAGCCAGTTACTTTACCAACAAAATGGGTTTCCTCAAGAATGGCAGGGGAATTGCAATTTGGGACACATGAACTATGGCAAAACCACAGACAGTTTCAGAGAACAAAGAAGAGGAACACTACTTTATAGAGGAAGAGGAAGAGGTGGGAGGGGCTGCTTGAACAAAAGTCCACTGGAAGAAAGCGAGGGTTCAGGGTAGTGACGATTTCTCATTGCTGAGTTGTGGCAGTTTCTCATTGGTTGGGCTGTTGTGGGGCAAGGGGATAATCTTCCTCCCTGTTGCTGGGGCAATAAAGGAGCATCTTCCTACAGGCCTCTGACTTGAGGATGAGTTAGTAGGGCATGAGAGCTCCCCTTTCTGCCCTCCCAACTCTATTATAAATGAGGTGTCCTGTATTCGGATTCACATTATATAAGGTGATGGATGTTAACTAGACTTACTATGGAGATCATTTCACCTGAAACTAATATAATGTTATGTGTCAATTATACCTCAATTTAAAAAATAAATTTTTAAAAGAAAAAAAAAACCCACATTATAAAAATTACCAGTGAGCATAAAAGTAGTTAAATAATTTCAAATATGGTTATTTAATGCAAGTATAAAAAATCATCATCATTGGGGCATCTGGGTGGCTCAGTTGGTCAAGTGTCTGCCTTCGGCTCAGGTCAGGATCCCAGGGTGCTGGGATCGAGTCCTGCGTCGGGCTCCTTGCTCAGCAGGGAGCCTGCTTCTCCCTCTGCCTGCAGCTCCCCCTGCTTGTGCTCGCGTGTTCTCTCTCTCTCTCTGGCAAATAAATAAATAAACTATTTAAATAAACTCTTTAAATAAATAAATAAATAATAAAAATGTAATTTAAAACAGCGGCATGTTATTTTTACTCACTGAAGTGGCAAAATACTTTGAAATTGTAATGCCAAGTATTATCAAGGGTGAGGAAAAGGAGGCTGGTGGTAGTAACTGATAGCCACATTTCATACACTGTGGTGCGAATGTACATTGAAAACAGTCTTGTGACAGTCTAACAATATAATATTATAGTTTTAAAATAGCTATACCCTCCTCTCACCTAAGCATTCCACTTCTAGTAATTTTTCCTAAAGAAATGATTAAGCTGCAAAGATATATGTACAAAGATGTTCACTGGAGCAGTATGCATGATATCAAAACACTGGAAATCAAACCACCAAAAGTACGGGAGTAACATTTAAGCCATTTTTAAAAATCACATTTCAAGGAATATTTAACAAGGAAAAATGCTCAAGATATGTGAGTATTGGGAAAAAAGGTATTAAATATTGTATCTAATATGATATTTTCTAAAAAGAAAAATCCCCACATATTTCCAAGTACATAAAGAAACACTAGATGGAATTAAACCAAATAGTTGTGAAGAATATTATCCCTGCAAGGTAATAACATGATGTATTTGTATTTACACTTTCCTATTGTTTGTAAATTCTTTAAAGCGAACACGTACCGTATTTCATCAATTCCAAGGTACACATTTTTTCTTCATATTTAGTATCTCTGAAATTGGACTACATCTTCAGATCGATGGTATCTTTGACTGGATGGCATATATTACTACTTTTGTATGTAGCAATAAAAAATAAAACAGTAAGTATCATTATTTTGGAAAGATCCAAAGGATAATGTTCAATGAGGAGAGCCTCAGAAAAGAAGCATTCATTCCCCAAATGAAAACGATGGCACATAACCATCAGTGAAGGCGGTATGAGCTTTGGATGGTTCTGTAAACCTTCCCCCGAATACAGTATTCCATGGGAGTGAAAACTCTCCTACAAAAACAAGTACAGAAGTGAAGGTGGCCTCAGGACACACAACTCTCCCCATCTTGTTTCTAAATTAACTTTCATGGAATGCTTAGTTTGTTGTTGGGTTGTAAAGAGAATAGATGATTTTTTTTTTTTTTTTACGATTGTATTTATTTATTTGACAGAGAGAGACACAGGGAGAACACATGCAGGGGGAGTGGGGGAGGGAGAAGCAGGCTTCCCGCCGAGCAGGGAGTCCGATGTAGGGCTCAATCCCAGGACCCCGGGACCATGACCTGAGCCGAAGGCAGACACTTAATGACTGAGCCACCCAGGTGTCCCAAGAGAACAGATTCTTGAGGTTAATCATTCTTTTTTGTTTTCTAAATATGCAAAATGAACTTTAATCCCACTTTGGCAAGGGCTGCCTTTAATCTTCCAGATTGTAACTCTTCCTGGGAAACAGAAAGATGAGAAGGGTCAGAGGTTGCTTAAACGAGTAAACCTGAATGAGTCGTTTTCTTCGCTCTCCCCCTTTGAAGACGCAGGGCCATCACTTCTGCCCACTGCTTCCGTGTGGACCAGAACTGCCCTAATAAAGTGAATGAATGAAACAAAAGAAGCCACTTAAACCTCTTGGTTCTGGGGGCACCTGGGTGGCTCAGTCGTTAGGCATCTGCCTTCAGCTCAGGTCATGATCCCAGGGTCCTGGGATCGAGCCCCGCATCGGGCTCCCTACTCAGCGGGAAGCCTGGTCTCCCTCTCCCACTCCCCCTGCTTGTGTTCCCTCTCTTGCTGTGTCTCTCTCTGTCAAATAAATAAATAAAATTAAAAAAAAAAAAAAAAAAACCTCTTGGTTCTGGTCCTCCATATACCTTTTGCCTTCCCTCTTGACTCACTCCTATCTCACATCTAATTTTCCACTGGTACTTGAGGATGATAGCTGTGGTTTCTGGCTAATGCCTGGGGAGGGAAACAGGGTGTTCTTTCCAAATACATGGTAAGTTCCTGTTATGTACAAGGCATTAAGTGCTGTGTGTAGTGCAAGAATATATAGAATACAGTAGTGGCTCTCAAAAAACCTAACTCTAGTTATGTCCAGAGGGAAAAAAAAGAATTAATGCATCCACGCTCACTGGTTGGTGCCCCTGCCATTGTGGCTATTTGATTTTTTAATGTCGTCCTAAATAAATATACCTAGATGGAGAGAAAAAACCGACAAGGTGGAGGGAACAGTGTAAACAAAAGAAAAGGAAAAATGTTTGTCCCAGAGCCAACTTTAGGACAGAATTTTAGGACAAAGCCACTATAATGATTTGACTGGGGACTATAATTTAGGTCTCTTAAAAATTTTTTCAATGTTTATAGGGCCTAGAAGAATTATTCCACAGGAAGAATTTAAGGAATCTTCCATCATGGGGTATAATGCCGGGCCTTGAAATGTGCCAAGGGACCATGTCAGGAATGTGAAACTCATTCCTAGTCTCATCCTGAACTGAAACCTGCAAGAAGAATCAATTAAAAAAACAAAAACAAAAACAACTTCCTTTATGGCCATTCTTCCTATCTTTGCAGAAGTGGCAAAGAACACGCACAGGATATGCAATCAAATTAAAAGTCTGAAAAACTTCTTTTCCACAGCTCATGCTTTTAGGAATTATGTTATATAAATTGAGAGCCAAAGAAGGCATATTAAGACTGCCAGTCAAAGGGAAAAATTCCACCCAACCAAACCAGATGCAGATTTATCCTGATACAGAGTGACTCTGACTAGATGAAATATGAGAGAATAAAAGGATCTCAAAATTCATAGTAAATCATCCATCCTCAGCTTAAGAGAAACCAAAACATTTTTGTTACCTTTAGTAGTTTTTTTAATAAATGATCTGGAAGAGAATGAATGTACAGATTGATCTGGACACTGTATCAATTTGGGAAATTCTGTGATGTCACATGGTCATTTGGACTA
This sequence comes from Leptonychotes weddellii, assembly GCF_054177405.1. Taxonomy (NCBI): domain Eukaryota; kingdom Metazoa; phylum Chordata; class Mammalia; order Carnivora; family Phocidae; genus Leptonychotes; species Leptonychotes weddellii. Next base: position 27,394,727 of record NC_138384.1, read on the forward strand.
GATATTAGGAAGCAAAGCATGGGTCACTAAAGGAATGGACTATCAAGGAAAATTCTAAAATCTGTCTCTGGAAATCCCTAAATATTAAATGAATGGTCACCTGTGTGGGGGGAGGGACTTCATAAACTTTGCCAGCTAGGAGCTTTCAAGGACAGAATAAATACTTCCTTTTGCCTGTAAGTTTATTGCCATGATATAGGGGGACGGGGGGAGTATACCAATCTTTGGTTTATTCATCCACTCATTAATTCAAAAATTATTATTAAGGCACCCACCATGTTCAAAGTACTGTGTTAGGTGCTATAGAGGTTACACATTTTTAGAAACCTAAAATAAAGTAGATAGAAGACCTTTTTTGAAAATTCCAAGAAAGGGAAAGACATGAGACCCAGATAAAAAACAGAATAGCCAAGGACCACAATGAGAAGAAATCTCAGTATGATAACTATAACTGGTGGGTTTGAAAAAGTACTAAGACAAAATATCATGTAGGTGCCTGGGTGGCTCAGTCGTTAAGGGTCTGCCTTTGGCTCAGGTCATGATCCCAGGGTCCTGGGATCGAGCCCCACATTGGGCTCCCTGCTCAGCGGGGAGCCTTCTTCTGCCTCTGCCTACTGCTCTCGCTCTCTCTCTCTGTCAAATAAATAAATAAAATCTTAAAAAAAAAAAAAGAAAAAACATCATGTGACACAGAGACAGCAGTATGGCATCATTTTTTCAATAAGAATAAAGAAAGGCAATTACGACTTCCAGGGGGAGAGGGAGAGCCAAACAAGAAAGTCTTGGTTCAAATACACAGCAAGCTAAAATGGAGCATGATTCTGGGCCTCTGATTTGGTATAAAATCTTGACCTGACATTTGTTTTTTTTTGTTTTTGTTTTTTGCAATAAAGGACGCATATGCAAGCACTGTTAGGTACTGGCTTTCAAATTTCAGATTCCATGTACAAAGAAAGCATGGCAGTCTTGTCAAAAGTATAGATTAGTGTGTAGACATAATCCTCAACGATGTAAAACTAATGATATGGCTGAAGGGAACTTTCATCCCCCATTTTACATCCTAAAAGTCAAGAAAGAGCCTACCTATGTATCGGTTGTAAGGTAACCAATTACAACAAAACAAAACAAAACCAAAAAGTAAAAGCAAATGTTAACTAATAAAACTTAGCAAGAGTGAAGGGCGACTGGGTGGCTCAGTTGGTTAAGCATCTCACTTCAGCTCAGGTCAGGATCTCAGGGTCCTGGGCTCCAGCCCTGCATCAGGCTCATCGCTCAGCATGGGGTCTGCTTGTCCCGCTGCCCCTATCCCCACTTCTGCTCACTCTCGCTCTCTTTTTCTCTCTCTCAAATAAATAAAATCTTAAAAAAAAAAGAAAAACTTTGCCAGAGTGAGAGAGTGTCAGAGACCCATCCACATTTTTCACTTCTCTTTACATTTTTCTTAATGGAGGAACAGATGGTGCTTCAAGCTGCTGGATGAAGAGAGAGCAGCATTAAGCATGTGTTTAAGAGTTAAGGAGGTAATCACTTAAAGAATAAGATGCAAATACACCAAAAAGTAGTTACTTCTGAGAAATGGAACTTGGGGAGAGGTGGCAACGAGTTCTTCACTTTCCGTTTTAGATCATCCTCAATGTTAGAATTTTTATTTCCTAGTCCACATGTTGTTTTTATAATAATGATAACAATATGAATGAGATGCTGACAGGGAAAGATCTCCAGAACATATCATTGCGGGGGGAGGGGAAAGCAAGTACTACAGTAACAGATATAATATACATAATAAGGTCCCATTTGTGTGCTATTTTTTATAAAGTAGCAGCAATATATATGTAAATCATATTGGCATAACGATATTTATCTTAATATTTACAAAAGCACAAGAAAGTAAAAGAGAACTTCCAAATTTTATTCTATATAATTCCACAGTATTCGAATCCTTTACAGTGAGAATATATGTGTATTGGTGTATTACTTGTTCAGTTATTTTTTTCCACATTTTGAAAGAAGAAAGATCCCATGACTATGTAATTAGTAGAGCTGCACGATTTGACGTAAGAAAGAAGAGCTTTGGTCTCAGAAAAACCTGCATTCTAACGCAAGCTTCGCTAGGTCTATCACCCTGAACAAGTTACTTTACCTCTCGAAGCCTCCTTTTCCTTTCTGTAAAACAGCTTTATTGAGATATAATTCACATACCAAATAATTTACTCATTGAAAGCATATGATTCAATGTATTTTAGCATGTTCACAGGATTATGTGACCATCACCACAAATGAATTTTAGAGCATTTTCAGACCCCTAAAAACCCCCACACACCCATTAGCAGGAAATGCCCACCAATTTTCTTTTCTGGCAAAAAAAAAAAAAAAAACAACAGGGATCCAAGAGAGAGGACTAGCTACCTGATGGACTTATTATACGAAAGAAAGTAGATCAAAGCCTCCAGCACAGCGCCTGGCCCTCAGTAGATACTCATGCACCTCAAGTAAAGTTCAAGACATCAGTGATATAGAAATATGCACAGAGACGCTAAGAAAGTATAAGAGATAGGGAAATCCTTTCAAGTACCTGGGACTCCTCTCCTTGGAGCAAATTCCACAAAAGATGTCCTCTCCCCAATTCTACTGAATACAAAAGAATCAGGTATCAAGACAAAAGGCACAAGTTTGAAAATGTCAGCATTTGGGGGTATATTGTTAGAGTTAAAGTTTCAGGAGGACAGATACATCCTCAACCCTGCAAAAACATGACGAGCAAGAAGCAAATACTGTAGTTGCTGAGAAGGCAAGAAGAACATCACAAGTTCGTACTGGACGAGCAGTTGAAACCATGCTGTCATGTTTCTACTTTTCAAAGTGAAAATAAACATGACAGGTGCTCATTTGGCTGTTCGAGCACTTTCCACTGAAATGGCAATTCCTCAAGCTTTCCGACTGCCGCCTTAAGTTGTAATTTATTATTGTCTCTCTATTATTCCCTTGCCTTGGCAGAAAGCAGAACATAGCACCTACGTTTCAAGACCCATGAGAGGTAATAAAGTATAATTATTTAGAATTTATGATTAAGCCATAAATTATAGGTACTTTTTACTTTAGCTGGTCAGTCAGGAGTTGGGGGAGGAAGGGAATGGGGTCAGAGGAAGAAATAACAAAAGGCTTTTCCTTAGAATAAAACGTCTAAATCAGGGCAGGATTGAGGGACACCTGGAGGATTTACAAAGATACCACAGTCTCCAAGTTAAGTCCCAGAGGAGCCCCAGTCAAGAGGCTTTAAACTCCTAGAAGCCTCTGTTCTTCCTGCTCACAGGGCAACAGACTCCAACTGGAGTGCTCATGTTGACGCCAAAAATAGAAGCAGGGCATATCTTCAGGCTCTACCACATCAAATGTTCACAGTGCTCTGGGTCTTGCTGCTCCGAGCCATAGGTATTTCAGAGAAGGTGAACCTGATCCGTAAACACTACTGACCAGGCTCTACAGGTAAACTCAGCCCTCAACCCAGGTCAGAGTGTGGTTACCACAGAGCTCTGATTCAACTCTTCTCCCCTTCACAGAGCAGTTGGTGAAGAGATGGCCCTTCCTTGAGGTTCCTTTATGTGGTCATGGAAACACATGTATGGAACGGTGACGTGCCAAACTGGCAGAAAGCAGGATAAGGACACAACATACAGCGCTCTTCTGTCACCCACTCGCCTCACTGGCTCTCCCGTAATGCCATGGCCCCGCTCCCAGTCTTCACAGTTGGCCCCCACATGCAAATCAGAGCTTGCAAAGCACTTTCTTCTTTGGCCTCCCAGGAACCCTGGGAAGCGAGTATCAAGAAGTACTCGGGAGAAAGATAAAGAGCACATAGCCAAGAGAGACAATGCCGTGAGTCTGGAACGTGGTCACCTGACAGGAAATGGCCTTTCATCATTCTGCCCCAAACTGCTGGTGAAGGAAAGCAAAACCAAAAAAAGCAGCAGCATGCATTTCAATTTACGTTGCTTTTTTTTTTTTTTTTGGCCATGGAAATTTTACTTGGCAGCTGAAGCTTTGAGATAGCTATTTGAAAATGAGATTTAATTTGGATTGAAGGAAATGAAAATAAAGAAGCCAGAGAGAACAGAGAAATGAACAGTGACAAGGAAAAAGTAATAAACGAAGGCGGGGGGAGGCAGATAAAAAGGAGGTTTGCCCAAATGTCTGCCTAACACTCACCTTTGTCCTGACACAACCCATCTCCACACCTGGCTCCTGGTTAATGAACATAATTTGGTTGACGTCCCTTGAACTGTATAATCTGTTCCACAAAAAACAAACCCACAGTTTGTCTCTAAGCCACTTTTTAAGTCCCTAACTCCCTGGTTACATTCAGTCTATGGAAAACATCTGTGGCAAAGTAAATCATCCTACTCTGAGAAAGACCAGCGTGTATTTTTTTTCACCCCCTACGTGTATTTTGAAGTCCTGGTTGGAAAATTACTGAAAATTGTAAATCTGTTTGCAAATCTGGTCATGTCTAACTCTGAGATTAGGGCAAAGATTCCAATTTAAAAGTAAAACCGTGACAACCCCGGTTAAGCGTGTCCTTAGGCACTGCCAGGAGGGCCTTGACTTACTTCCACGGGCAGCGGATTTATTACAGGCACCCGACACGTTCCCCATCAGACCCCCTGGAGTATTTACTTGAGACAGCAGGGTTCAGCCTGCACTTCCTCTGTAGACCAATATATTATTATAAATGGAGCTAAACTGTTTCCTTTTCATAAGTGCTATGAAGTTCAGATTTCAGGTATCAGCACACAGCCGAGGTCCCTCCACAGGGCTCCTTGTAGGATTTGAATTCTAAAAAGTAAAGAGAAAAAAGGCAGCAACAGACTACGGTTGCTTTTATTTTTGCCTGATTTTATTTAAGAGGAGATGGAGGAAAGTTCTTTTTAGAAATTGACTGTGACATCTTAATAAAGCAAAGAATAATTTTCTTTAATAATAATAAATAATAAAGAAAATACATTCTAAACGAATATATTCTAAAAGCACACTTTGGGTACACTGTGCCGTGCCTGGCCCAGATCAGTAAGGTACCAGCTATTTCCCCCTGGATCTGAACACAGGAGCTGGGAAATCAGGAACGGGTATTAGGTCTTGGGTATCAGCTCCTATAAAATAATAATGCTCTCTTTGGTTTATCACCTACAGTAGCTAAAGGGACAAATGTATATTGCAAAATGTATATTCATTATAACATATAATATTTTTGTTATTCATCTATTTCTGAGGCAAGAGAAATATAACTTTAAAAAGAAAGGGAAAAGAAAGAAGCACACATAACACTCTTGTCATCTTCTTCTCTTTCCTTCCAGAAAAATTTAGTCCTAAAGCTTTTAGGTGAAGCAGAGGCATCATGGTAAGGGAGAGAGAGGAGGGCCCCAGGAGCCCAGTGTGGGGGTCAGCACCCACATAGGAGGAAGGGGGTGGTTTGACGTGGGTGTCAGAGCCCAGATGGGACAAAAGAACAAGTTCCAATCCACACAGCCTACTAGCTGTGTAACCATGGCGACGTCATTTCATCAATTGAACCTGAACTGATTCTTGTGCAATTTAACGATCATCTACTTTTTAGTGTTATGGAGATGATTAAAAGAATGCTTGACTTGTTGTTAGTCCCCAGTAAATGTGGTTATTCACATACTACTATTATTCCAGATATACATTATGTATAGAAAAAAGACTGAAAAAGAATATACCAAGACAGGTCTGAACCTGATTTTTATATTCTTCTTTCATTTCATACCTTTCAGTGTTTCTTTTCTCTACAATGAACATGTATTTTACTTTCATAATCAGAAAAGAACACACAAGATGTTCTTAAATAAATGGATGTCAGATGAACTTCTAAAATATATATTTATTATTTCTATATGCAGAAAATTAATATAGCAATTTAGAATGGCACCAAATGACTCTCACTTCTTTTAAAGATACAAACTGCTAATAGAAACTCCTGAACAAAGTAACCAAAGGCAAGTGGTTTATTGGCTGAAACTAAAACCCATTTATACTCAAGGTAAATATCCATATCTGGGTGATACATTAAAAAATGGGTAATAGGGGGCGCCTGGGTGGCTCAGTCGTTAAGCGTCTGCCCTCGGCTCAGGTCATGATTCCAGGGTCCTGGGATCGAGCCCCGCATTGGGCTCCCTTCTCCGCGGGGAGCCTGCTTCTCCCTCTCCCCCTCCCCCTGCTTGTGTTCCTTCTCTTGCTGGGTCTCTCTCTGTCAAATAAATAAATAAATTTAAAAATAAATAAATAAAATAAAATAAAAAATGAGTAAGAATCTGTGACCTACAAATGATGCTCGTTGATGGGGCAGAGACTTCAAAATAAAAACTAAGTTCACGAGGCAAGGAGAGGGTCTCAGGAAGAGATGACCTTCAGCCTAAAAATGTTCCCGCATAGAGATTTCAGTGTAATGGAATCAAGTCTAAATGGTCCCTTTTAGAGCAGGAAAAGCTCTAAAAGCATATGAAACCTGCAAACCATCCTAATCCCCTGTACCAACCCAGTCACCTTAGGCAAATTAGTTAAGAAAAGAACAATCTCCATACCATCTCCCTCACAAGCTTGTTTGCAGAGTGAATGGGGCTGCTTATGTGAAACTGAATCATAAACTATAGAGCAACATGCAAATGGAAAGCAAGAGATGCAGGGCTTGCTTAGATCAGCGTTCAGCAAAGGTGGTAATCAGCCCATGAGAAGAACTGAAGAGGTAAAGGGGCACAGTGCTAAGCACCACTGAATCACACACCATGGGAAAGTAATTCCCTACATAATGATCCTCCCATCTTGCTGCTGACAAAGAGAAAGTCTCTGATTGGTACCATCATACAGTTAACACCTCTCTAACAGCGACAAGTATCTCTTTTAACAAAGACAGAACAGGACTCCGGATCTTCAGCCAACAAAAGTAGCAGGTCCTTAATATTGTTTTACTTTCTCTCTCTATTTATAAACCTCTTCCAATTATAAACCAAGTGATACTGGTCTTCCGCTTCAGATAGTGTTATAAAACCTCCTTCTAAGGTAAATCCACTTCAGTGAAAGAAAGTGAATTTATTTAGAGAAAAATATTACGTAAGTAACAGTACAGGTAGCACAGGGATATGGCGAGAACCTTGAAGCTGACATGTAAATGACTGAAATTTGGAAAATGCTTAATGAGTTAGTGACCTAAAGAGCTAATCCAAACTCTGATTTTCTAGAAGGCAAGGACCAAGTTTTATCCATCCATCCAGAACCTTACGCAGCATGGAGAACATAGCAGGCCCTCTACATACACTCAATTAATTGAGAAATAATTCTTCTCATAAATATCCACTTTGAGCCTTGGGGCTCCCCAGTTCTAAGGCCAATACGAGTAGCCCCCCCCACCCGGCAGGAGTAAGAAAGGATACCATCTCTATGCTGTGCGTTGGAAACAAGTAGAAAGTCCAAACCCCAAACAAAACAGAGCAAAGAGCCAAAAACAAAAGCTCCACAAATGCCACAGCTTCGTGGGTTAGCCTAAGCACAGCTGAAATCCTGCTCCCAAAGAACTCGTGGACAAGTGGAAAGGAAGGCCCTGTTGTCCGGTCAGCCACTCCTGAGAAGAAACTAAATTCAAACCTGAAAAAACTTTCACTAAGAATTTATATAGACAGGGAAATCATTTTACTACCTCACACTAATAAGCTCATTTGGATGATTGAGTAACTCTGATGAAAAGTCCTGGAAACGCTTTAGCACATTTGGGGCACTCCATAAACAATCAGAACGGGGGAGAAAAAAAAAAGCAACTTTTACAAATGAGCAATACCTAGAAAAATGAGGGAATAAAAACAAAAATACTAGTTCCATGCAGAAGATACACTATCGCTATAAACTACCTGAAAAGCTTGTTTCAAAAGACACATTCTAAGGGCACCTGGGTGGCTCAGTCGGTGAAGCATCCGACTCTTGCTTTCGGCTCAGGTCATGATCTTATGGGTCGTGAGATCAGAGCCCCACGTTGGGCTTCCCGCTTGGCAGGGAGTCAGCTTGGAGAGTCTCTCCCTCTGCCCCTCCCCCACTCGCTCACACACACTCTCTCTAAAATAAATAAATAAATCTTAAAAAAAAAAAAAGACATATTCCAAATTTGTAGCCAGTAATCTAAAACTTAGACACTAGAGTATCGATATAGCTTTGACCCTCCTAATTACCAAGCATGAAGTAGCAGTCTCCTTGGTGAAGGGGTATTGCCAAGCCAGGAGTCTCTATGTCCCACGAGATCTTAAAACCAACATGCCAAGTATCAGGGTCTCTGCCTTCGAGCTGAGGGTCATCCTCACTTTCCTCTTCTGGGCCTGTCAAAAAGAGAAGAATGGGATCAGAAAGGAAATGTCTCATCTCAGGTTCTGGGTTTTATAATCATTAGCTCAGGAATAATTAAGTTTTAACAAAAAATGGATAGGAAGTGAACTACATCCTTTTACATCGTATTTTTTTAAAAAAACACATTCTTTCAAATATTTTTAACGTGTCTTTTATTCTTTAATCAAAAAAATTTTTAAGTGATGAGGAAATAACCACAGATACCAAGAACACTAAAAGATGATTTATTCAAGTCCACTCAAATAAATTAGATAATCTGGATTAAATGGATAGTTTTTTTAGGAAGATATTAACTACCAAAATCATCCCCAAAAGGGGAGAAAAGCTAATGAAACCATAAAAAGATAAAGAACCATCTCTTAGGAAAACATAAGTGTCAAGAGTTTCAAAGAAGAATTCTACCAAACAATTAAGGAGTGGGTTATTTCCATATACTTTAAATTTTTTAAGAGCATAGAAAAGTAAAAGTTTCCAAATTCTTTTCATGAAGACAGAATATGTATCAAAATCCAAAAAGAAAACACACACACACAAATCTCACATCTGAGAATCAATGCAAAATTCTTAAATATAGGGAAACAGAACCCAAATCCAACAGCATATTAAAAGAATAACATTCCATGACCAAGTAGAACTTATCACAGGAATACAAGGATAGTTCAATATGCAAAGGCTTACACTTCAAATTCATCATATTCTTAGATGAAAACAAAGAGTCACCAGAGATACACAAAATATACAGTAAAACACATCCTTCCATAATCAAAACATCAATAAAATAATAAGTGGCCAGGTTCCTTAACACAATAAAATACAGATCTCTCTCAACCACAAAGCCAGCATCCTATTTTAATAGGGAAACATTAGAAATCTTCCCAAAGTTAAGAATTAGGAAATAATGTCATTTATCACCACAATGACTCATCACTACTCTGGAAGGAATGACCAACACAAGTGTGCTCTCTGGAGTTGCATAGTAAATGAGCCATAACCAGACAAAAGAAAAGGTTTTTTTTTTAATATATATAAGAAAAAGTGCTTTTTTGCAAATAATATTATTATTTATCTGCTAATCAACCAGGAAAAATACATCCCAAGCAATAGTCAAATTAAGAAAATGCTAGCTACATACCCTATGACCCAGCAATCACACTACTGGGTATTTACCCCAAAGATACAAATGTAGTGATCCAAAGGGGCACGTGCACCCCAATGTTTATAGCAGCAATGTCCACAATAGCCAAACCATGGAAAGAGCCTAGATGTCCATCAACAGAAGAATGGATAAAGAAGATGTGGTATATATATACAATGGAATATTATGCAGCCATCAAAAAGATGAAATCTTGCCATTTGCAACAACGTAGATGGAACTAGACGGTATTATGCTAAGTGAAATAAGTCAATCAGAGAAAGACAAGTATCATATGATCTCACTGATATGAGGAATTTGAGAAACAAGACAGAGGATCATAGGGGAAGGGAGGGAAAAATGAAACAAGACGAAACCAGAGAGGGAGACAAACCATAAGAGACCCTTAATCTCAGGAAACAAACTGAGGGTTGCTGGAGTGGAGGGGGTTGGGAGGGATGGGGTGGCTGGGTGATAGACACTGGGGAGGGTATGTACTATGGTGAGCACTGTGAATTGTGTAAGACTGATGAATCACAGACCTGTACCCCTGAAAAAAAATTTTTTAAATGCATATTAAAAAAAAAAGAAAATGCTAGCTTACAAATGTGTGCATATTAAAACATCCAGCAAGATTCTTAAACGTGTATTGTCTATAAGAAAAAAACTTAAAAATATTATTGAAGGACACAAAAGAAAATTTAAACAAATGTAAAGACATATTATGTTGTTGGGATGTAAAATTGAACACCATGGGAATGTCAGTTCTCCCTAAATTTATCTATAAATTTGACACAAACCCAATAAAAACACCAACAGGATGGATTTTTAGTTACGTGGGGTTGGTAACTAGACAAGCTGATTCTACAAATCACATGGAAAGATAAACAAGCAAGCATAGCCAGGGAAATACTTTTTAATATATAAAGACCTACTACTGCACATCAATAAGATAAAGATCAATACTCAAACAGAAAAATGGGCAAAAGATATGAAGACAGAACACATAAAAGGAAATAAGTATGTAAACATTTAAAAGATGTTCAAACTTATTCATATAAGAGAAATTCATATTAAAGCCACAACAGATATTTTTAAGTTATCAGATCAGAGAAGATCAAACACTTTGATAAATATAGTATCAGTAAGAGTGTAGCAAAATAGCATACTCACACTCTCTGTAAAGGACAATCTGACAATACTTATCAAAATTATAAATGCATAAACACTTTGAACTTAAAGGAATCCCACAATTCCACTTTTAGGAATGTATCCTCAAATTCCTACTTGCAGAGGTTGCAAAATGACTTTTGAGAAAGGATGTTTATTGTACCACTGTTTATAAGAGCAAAAGATCAGAAATAACCTAAATAGGGGCACCTGGGTGGCTCAGTCGGTTAAGCATCTGACTCTTGATTTCGGCTCAGGTCATGACCTCAGTCAGGGTCATGGGATCGAGCCCCAAGTCAGCCAGGCTCTACACTGAGCATGGAGCCTGTTCGGGATTCTCTCTCTCCCTCTCCCTCTGCCCCTCTATCCCCACTCACGTGCACGCATGCTTGCCCACGCTCTCTCTCTCTCTCAAGAGAGAAAGAAAGAGAGGGAGGGAGAGAGGGGGGAGGGGGAAAGAGGGAGGTAGGGAGGTAGGAAGGGAGGGAGGGAGGGAGGAAGGAAGGAACCTAAATATCCATCAATAAGTTTCTGGTTAAATAAATTATGAAATGTGAAGGCAATAAAATACTATTTTATTTTATTTATTTATTTAACCTCTAAAAGTAATATGACTATGCACTGATACAAAACTATCTGATACATTTTGAAGAGAAAGAAACTGACAGGCTATAATCTGTATAAAAAAATACAAACATATACACACAGGTGTGTATATATGTACAGGTAATATTCTAGAAGGATATTCTATTCTAGAAGGATATTCTATTCTAGAAGGATACTCAAGACTGACTTTTCTGGGAGGAGAACAACGTGTCTGGGGTACAGGAAGGGAGAGACACGTAAATGAAGTGAAAGGCATACAATGTGATCTGCCTACATGAACAGTCCTGCAGGGATTGCCCTATATAAAAATTTATAATATAGGTTCATTTACAAAATATTTATTAAGCACTTACTATATATGAGGCACCAACCTGGACACTTGGGCTCTATCAATGAATGAATCAAAGAGCTTTGCCCCAGTGGAGCTTTCTTTCTAGTGAAGTTATAAATGTTCATCACTGATTACTAGAAAAAGGACAGTTTAAATTCTATTAGAAGCTAGATTCCGGTCTTTAAGGGGAGGGTCCATTTTTCTGTTTCATCCATATTTAGAGCTCTACTAACTGGCACATAGAAGGCATTCAATTGTACTTAACTGCTTACTTAAAAACAAAATGCTCTGTTCACAGCTATTCACAGTCCTTTCTGGGCTAGATGGCAGGAAAAAAGAAAATGTTAATTGAAGGGGGGGAAAAAAACCCTGCAAATTAAATCAAATAACATAATAAAGCATTACACTGCTCATTTAGTGTAGGTCTTAACAGTAAAGAAGTTTAGAGAAGGGACAGGTTTAGTGAAGGTTAGAATGGGTAGAGCAGAATTCTTGGAGAAGATCAAACTTGAAAGACAAGTAGGGTCTAGATTCCCAAAGGGAAGAGTAAGAAGTGATAAAGGAAGACAAATAGTTGCGAAGTTCCCTGTGATCACAATGGGCAATGAAGCATGTTTCACCTAGGCCATATCATGTTCACGTCACACACACAATCCAAAAATATGTGCATCCTGGATGGCACATCTCCATATATGGAATTCCTAAATTCTGAACATGTTAACGCTACAATAACTGTGCATAAGGGTCAAAGGCAGTAAAAGAAGGGGGAAAAAGGAGGAAAGCCCCTTTATAACTATTCATATTACTTTGCACAGGTATGGTGGAAAAAAAACCAGACCAGAAATCCAAGTTCAGGGAAGGAATGCTACTAAATGACCTTTAAGGAACTCCTTAAGTTTGAATCTAAAATCTGATATTGCCACGGTGCGCCTGGGTGGCTTAGTCGGTTAAGCGTCCAACTTTTGGTTTCGGCTCAGGTCATGATCTCAGGATCGTGGGATTGAGCCCTGCCTCGGGCTCCACACTCAGCGGGGAGTCTACCTGAGTTTCTCTCTCCCTCTCCCTCTGCCCCAACTACCCCCACCCCCACCTTTTCTCTCTCTAAAATAATACATAAACCTTTAAAATCTGATATTCCCATTTGAACAGAATCTTACCCTTTTTCTTCCTATTTGTTATTTCTGATACATGCTTTCGCAAGCATTCTTTAGTTAGGAGCAACTTTTAGCAAGTATTCTTTAAGAATAAAGTCCTACAGTAAAAAGTCTAAAGTCATTTTTCTACATTAATCCCAAAAATATTTAAAGGACAACCCTCTAGAACAGGAATGACAAATACCTTACATATCAGAGGACACAACTCATTCATTGGTCATGGCTTTTGTGAGCCCTGGCACAGAATTATCCTGAATTTTTCTCCAAGCTAGCAGGAAAGAGTGATATCATCAATTACTAATATCTGTCATTGGCACTAGAAGGGGGAGTTAGCAGCGGCAAAACTAGATATTTGCTATCCACGTCTGATGACATTCTCTAGGCATGTCTTATAATACAGTTACGCCTGAAAATTCTGGAATTTGCAAAACTAGATCTTAACGACCAGAAAAGGGCCCACAAAAGGAGTAAACTTGACCTGCACTACATTTTCTTAACTAAGTTAGCTGCCAACTGAGATAAGTGCTTTGCATAAAAACACAAATGTCCAGCTATTCTTGAATTACAAGATCTGGTATCCCCGAGCCAGGGCCGAGCTAAGAAACAGCTGCCCCTTTTAGACAAGGCATGTGCTCTCTGCTAGTGGCTGTCCCCGCCAGCCGTTTCCCTCACTGGCAGTACCTGCCTGGCCCCTACAGGCATTTACATCTTTGAACTTTGTTGGAACCCCTAGGCAAACCAGGCCTATCACCTACTTATACAAAGTAACTGGAAGATGGTCACGCCCACTCATTTCCCCAGGGTCGGAGGCTGAGTAGCTAAGACACAGACCATAGGGCCCACAAAGCCAAAAACATCCATCGTCTGGCCAGCCCCTTACTCAGAAAACGCTGGCCAAGTCCTGCTCTAGGGTCCTGATATTTGTGATTTGACAGAGATGTCTACTGCACGTGTTAGCAAGGAAGCCAGGCTGAATAAAATAATGATGTCAGGCGATTAATACTAGCATACAACATAATAAAGTAAATTAATGCTAAATTATTTGATAAGCAGATCAATTTAGCAAAAGAATACTGCTAGGCAAAATCGTATGTTTATATTTGTGATACCCTAGGGCTTTTGGCCGCTTCCTTCTGGAGCACCCTAATGATAACGGAGGTAGCAAGGGGAAAAGGAATAGAAATACCTTAAGAAGGTTTTTCATATGTCTCTCTCTGGTGAAATCAACTCTTACTGAACTTTAAAAAGAAATGGTTTCTAAATTACAATGACAACGATGCTGTTGTGGTTTCCAGCCAGTGAGTATGGCTATTCTGCTAAGCAACGATCTTCACAGGCTAATGGGCTGCTTGACAACTTTCCCCTCTATCTGCCATTCCCCCACCCCCTCGTCCCAATAGGGCACAAATAAAGCCTGGAACGACAAACAGAGACAGTAATTGCAATCAGTGTTTCCTGATGTCTCCCATAAATCTAGCACCTTTGAAATGTGCTCATTAAAATAAGGTTTTCTTGAGGGTTTGTTTCCCCCTTGGGCTGGGTACAGAGGAGGGAGGGAAGCTGTTCATCTGATCAATTTTTTATTGCATAAGTACAGTGCTGCTCACTGTCTCAATAAAAGCAACTTCCAGTTATCTAGAGCAACTGCACCTGATTACTCCTGCTTCGTGTTATTCTGGAAACAAGCAGAGGCAAGAAGTTCCTACTTGCCTTTCAACCTCAGTAACACTGAAAGGACTGTGCATGTCTCAAGTGTGTTTGATGCATTCCCAGCTCCCACTAACCAAACTGTTCAAGAAGTATAAAATGTAACAAAATACAAAAGAATGCTAAACTTAAATGTCAAGTTTACAATACCAACTCCCTGCCCAAATTAACCAATTTGTCTTTTTTATGCTAACTAGTTTTTGAAGAACAATTAATTCCCATCTAGTAAAAGATAAGTGCCATCAAATATTTGGTTTGTATGTTTCCAAGCTGTATGCAACCACTGTCACATAGGAAACAAAGACAGAAACCTGAGCATGAAGGATGAGATGACAGTTCCAATCAAATAAAATACATTGCTGGAAATTTTGTACATTTAATAACATATACCATTAATACTGTATGTCAATAATTTCCCTGATGTGTAAATATATGTTCATCATCACCACACATTAATAGCCCGATTTCCTATTCCCTTGGCCAAGTGCTAAGATTTCTAAGACTCTGGCCTCGGCAATTATATTCACTGTTTCCTTAACCCCATACCCAGAAGGGCTTCAGTAGCAGGTCCCTTCCTAACCATGTCCCAGAGCTTGAAGCAGGAGAAACCCAGAAGTTGCAGCTAGTCAGCTGGTGTACAAAACCTCATGATGCTTTCTCTCTCCTGTGCTAATCTGTGATATTCCAGTGTCTGGGATGGAGAATCTGTTTTGAAAAAAGGGAGAAGAGTCAGAAGGTAAGAGGGTGTGAGGCTGGGAAGATACCTTCTGGGGACGGAAATGGCAAGATAGGTGTACAAGAACGTAATTAATTCTTTAAAATTGCAAGTGTATCACGCGAGTGACACACAATTACAAGAGAAGAGGTTGGAGGGGTGGGGGTCGAGGGGCAGAGGCCAGGACACTCTGCGAACCACGGTAAGGAATTTAGACTGAGGGCAATGATAGACATGAAAGACTTTTTCATAGGTCAGATCCGTTTTTCAGAGTGATCCCTCTGGAAGGTAGACACTTCTGCGTGCAGACCTCGTGTAATTTTTCTGGACAGGTTTCCAAAGTAATGGCAAATGGCATAAGCCCAAGAACATTTGGGAAACGCTCCTGAAGGGCATGTCCCTAAGGAAAGACGCGTTCGCCAAGGAGAAGCTGCCTGGGAGACTTCTGCAATTTAGCAACGCTTTCCTTGATTGGGCAAAGAACAAACAGTCCAGCCTGCTGCTGACTTAGAGCAAACTCCCTCCCAGCCACTGAGGAATGAATGGTCTGAAGAAATGAATTCAGAGACGTTTGGGGGCGGGGGGGGGGTTGCCTAATCAGTCCCAGCTCATAGTCTTTAAGGAGCTGGAAGCTGCTCTGAGATGCCTCGAAACAAGCAATTCAGGACAAACATAGTCCCTTGACATAGATAGATTATAAAATTAATCATAAATTTTCTGGGATTTTAGGAAAATGTTGCAAACTCTTTCCCGAAAAGTCTAAAGCCTTTCAACATGATGTCTGGCTCTGTCAGCTTTCAGATTAAGCATTTGAAAAAAAAAAAATTAAGATATAAATATTCACATACATAGGAGAACCTTATTATATCATGTTTCATGGACTTGGCGGGGGGGAAGCAAAAGTGAGAAAAGGAGAGAAAAATTGTTCTGGGGGCTCTTAGCTAAAGCTTCAAAACCATTACATTATCTGAGGTAAAATATGAAATGGGAAAAGGAAGCAGAGATACTTCTCAAACAATACATTCTCCAAGCCAGACCTTCTAACAATAGAGCTTGTAACTCCTTGGGCAGCCTCAGGAAAGGACAGAGTGGTAGAGATTTACAAGAAACCTTCACATTGTAAATAACATAGAAGATCAGAACCAAGCTGGATTAACCAAAACAGGATAATTATTTGTTCATCTAGCTTCAAGCAAAGCTTTACCCAGAGTTCAAAGCACCTGTCCAACACCCAGTTTTTGTCCTTCTCAAAGCTCATAAAAAAGTTATGTGGCCACAACAGCTGGGGGAAGGCATTTGGGGGCCATGAGAAATTTGCTAGCCCCAAGGGAGGAAGGCAATAGCTTAAAAAGAGCAGAAGGATGAAGGGAAAGAAACTGGAAATTGACCCCGCTATTAATTGTTGAAAGGAGGTCCACTGGAAGCCAGTGAGACCTCTGGGCTTCCTATTAAGTGAGATAATTCTTGATCTTTTTAAATTAAGCCTGGTTAGGCCAGGTATCTGCTATTTGCAATCAAAAGAATCCCAATTCTAAACAGATACTGTAGTTGCAGAAATCAGAGTTATCGTACAGTTGCCAGAATGTAGATGAACAGCATAAACCACTCACAACTAAAAATACTAACTTTAGGCAAAAAATACTTACTTTTCTACCATTATATGCACATACAAAGGACACAAACCATACCTTCAAGGAGCTTACAATTCTAATTCATAATTTAAATATGCACAGAACTAAGGTACAGCCTCAGAAGGCAGGACAGTGGTTACTGCTGGGGGAAAAATACACTGGAAAGGAGCATATCTGGGGTGCTAACATAAATGATGTCATTCAGTAATAAGGAATTAAATTGCCCAATTAATGTCCTAGACAATAAAGCTTGTTCCACTCCAGTCTGTCCTCATCTCCTACTCATCACATGAATACATCGTTAAAAAGTCAGCCATTCTTGGGGAAAATATTTGCAAATCACGTATCTGTTAAGAGATTAATATCCACAACATATAAAGAACTCCTAAAGTTCAACAACTAAATAAACAACAAAATTCAAAAATGGGCAAAAAACTTGAAGAGACAAGGGCACCTGGGTGGCACAGTCGGTTAAGAGTCTGACTCGGTTTCAGCTCAGGTTGTGATCTCAGGATTGTGGAAGAGAGCCCCATTGGGCTCTGCGCTCAGCACAGAGTCTGTGTGGGGCCCTCTCTCTCTCTCCACCCCTCCTCCCCTTACAATAAATAACTAAATAAATCTTAAAAAAAAAAAAAACTTGAAGAAACATTTCTCCGAAGAAGATACATGAATGGCCAATTAGCACATGAAACATCATTAATCATTAGGGATCACCAAAGGGGCAGGTAGAAACTTCTGGGGATAATGGATATATGTTCGCTATCTTGATTATGGTCGTGGTTTCACAGGTGTATTAAAACTCATGAAACTGTAAACTTTAAATATGTGCAGCTTGTTGTATGTAAGTTATACCACAAGAAAACTATTGAGGGAGCAGGGGAAATCAGCCATTCTCCTTGGCTGGCCTTCCCTTGACAATTGGGAGATGGCACTACGGGTCTTCTTCTCTCACCAGCACTTAACATGACATCGTATGAACATTCCTTATCACCTCCGCCTCTTCTAATCTGGCCCACCCTCTCTACTCTGGATTACTACAACAGCCTCCTTGTCCTGCTTCCAGCGCTGCCTCCCTTCTTCCACTTGAAACCACAACGGCTCCTATCTCATGCCATGCCCCGGACAAGCCCAGGACCTTGTGTTACAGTATTACTTCTGTAATAGCTTCTGCCCACTCTGCACCCCTAGTCTTTCCTCTCTGTCTTCATTGCTGTTACTCCCCCTCTTCTCTCACTCAATTCTATCCGTGCTTGCTGCTTCTGAAATATCTCAACATCATGTTCCATCGCTGGGCCTCCCGTATTCCCTCTCCCCCAGGCTGGTCTCCTCCCGCTCACTCTCTCCTTCCAGTCTTAGCTCAAACGTGACCTTCAAAAGGAAGCCTACTTTCCTATTTAAAACTGTACACCTGTGCGTCCCCTTTGTTTACAACCTTCTTATTTGTTTGTTTGCTGTCTCTCCTTGCTAAAACATAAGCTCTGTGAGGGCAGGGATTTTCGTTCCTGACTGTATGCTCAGCATCTAGAAGAGCACTTGGCAAAAAGTGGCTGCTTACTGTTCAATGCATATATAATTTCATGGGGATTAAATGTGACTTAGACCACCAAACAAGTTTTACTGAACAAAGTAAGTGACTTCATAAATAACTAACAGGGGCGCCTGGGTGGCTCAGTCAGTTGGGCATCCAACTGTTGATTTCAGTTCAGGTCATGATCTCGGGGTTATGAGGTGGAGGCCCATGTCAGTCAGGCTCCACACTCAGTGCAGAGTCTGCTTAAGATTCTCTCTCTCCCTCTCCCTCCGCCCCTCCCCCCTTCGCTTTCTAAAATAAATAAATCTTAAAAAAAATAACAGCACATGGCATGATAAAATGAAACAAAGTCAAATGAGCTTTGAGACCTCAGACAGGGATGCCAGGAGATGTAGGAAAACATTAAATATCACAACATTTTTAAAAATTATGAATGCTCCCACCCCCTACCTGCAGTTATGATCTAACCTTTCATGCTTTCAAAGATGAGCTAAGGAATATGAAGCTACTCATTTCAAAGTCAAAGTAAAGTATGGTAACGAATTTCTATCCTTAAATGAATTCAACTTTTCCTGAGTCAAAGACATGAAATGGGAGTCCTAGAATTCCAAGAAAATTATTACAAAGTCCTGTTTTCTTATCACATACTCAGCAGGAATCATGGATTGGCCTCTCTCGCTTTTCCTCCTTTGCCCTTCCTAGGAAATCTGGAAAATAATATCAAGAATCTGCAATATTTGGCACTAGTTAAAATTCTTAAGAATTGTCTTTCCTATAAAGACAATGTTGCAGAAAATGTTTCCTTCCAAATGTACGAAAAACAGTAACCAATAATTATTCACCTGATCCTTTTGAAGGTATTCCAGTCAGAGAACAAAGTGTAGGACTACAATAAGCAATGAGTTGTTAATGCCTTCCCTGATAAAATTTGTGCATATATATGTACATATTTTTTGCGGGGGGGGGGGGGTGTTTGTTTTTAACATCTAGGAGTAACAAGCAATTGCCAGCAAAGCTAGCATAGGAAAATCAAATACTCTGCCAATTTACACACGATTCCCTGAAGCCATTCCTGATTAAATGTTGTACCATTTCAATCTTCTTACTGGGGATATCTATTAACTAGCACTGCTTGTGAAACCAATGAATTTAGTATATAATTACACGTATCCTATACAAATTACTTCTCAATGACCTCTACTCACAGAAATAAACCAAAGAGGGATGACTGGCTCATTATAAATCTACAGAAAGATTTCACTAGGAAAAGGTATTGAGAACAAAGTCCTGAAGGATCTTAAGCTTCACCTGAATTTAATTTCAGCAGGAAGTAATCTCTTCTGTTCTGAACACCCAGTGCATTTTACATGAAGTCTTTGTGGCACGTGACACTTTTCTGTCACTAGGGAACTATGTGACCTTGGACAAGTCACTGCCATTCTCCCCGCCTGAGTGTCCTCATCTGTAAAATGAGATGCTTGAACAAGGTGATTTCAAGTCTCTTCCGGATCTCATATTTCCGGATGGCATAATTACAATCACAGAAGCACACTTTACCCGTCCTTTCAAGGCAAGCATGGGAATGTGATTTACCTCTGGAGCCTCCCTACTGTCTAGAACAGCCAACTGAATTTCCCTTAGCAACTGCTCAGCAAACACATTCAGGGACTCTGAAAACAGTACCGTCATCTGAAATTCCCATTCTCTTCGCCACCTTCAAGCCCTTCCTAAGCCCGACCGCGACTGTCACCCAAATGGCTCTCTTCGAGGCCACCCTTACCATACCTCTGGCAGAATTACAGGGAGGCCAGAGAAGTAAACATATCACTTGTCACCTGGAAGAAATGCATCCACCCAAAAGTTTCAAGGCACATGCTTTGTAAACCATCTGACTCAACATCACACACACAACTGGAGGCCTAGAGAGAGGTTCCACTTCATAGAATAAGTTTATCTGATGCATTCCAATCACCTGAGAGCATGCGTAGGAAGCTACAAGCAGATGTCGCGGGGGGAGAGAAGCAAGGTGGCAGGCAGAAGAGCAGAGAATATGAGACCTGCTAAGGAGAAGAAGGAGAACATTCCCTTCACCTTTCCAGAGGTGGACATTTTAAAAACCCAAATCCCAGAGGGAACTATACTGCAAGAATAGGAAACATCTACTCATAGCTGTTAGGACTCTGAAGCCAGAACGTCTGGGTTCAAATCCCTCCTCTGCTGATTAGTAGCTGTATATCCACGGGAAAGGTAATCAACCCTCTGTGCCTCAGTATTCTCATCTGTAAAATGAGAATAGCAGTACTTCATTGATAGGGCTGTTATAAAAATAAAACAGGTTAATACATGTAAAATGCTTATACCAACACCCAGAGCATAGTAGGTGCTCAGTAAATGAGAGCTCCCAGCGTTGCAGTTATTATTATTAGAGTTCTGGGATTCTCTCGGATTTGTTCTAAGAGAACAAAGGAACCACGCTGCTCTTACAGATTCCCCAATTCTGCAGTTCCCTCCTCCAGATGACAGTTGCAAGGATAAACCTTTACGTATTTATGTATACTTGTATACTCTATCAGTCTTAACTACTGCCAACCACAGAAACCATTCATTCAAAATTTAAATTCCTTTCTGAATGATATTCTAGGTTTCAAAAAAGACTTGATCGCCCACGCTCTGAGAGTACAAAAGGACTATTAAACTGTAGGGCTGAGAGGAGGTGGGAGCACAAAGACATCCTTGTAGCAGTTTGAGCTATCACATACCAAGGCCTCAACGGCCTCAGCTTCAGAGAGTTGCCTCCTTCAGAAGGAAACTAACAAACTGGATCCATTGTTCCTTCCCATCAGAGTTCTTGGATGTGATCGTTCTTAAATCCCTGGCAACGCCTTAGCAAAGATCAGAAGATCTCAGTTCTTTCCATTAGGACAGCATCAAATCCCCTCCAAGCAATTTTCTTAGGTCAGCATCATTATTTGAGGTGCCAGGGAAACTGGCGAAATTTCCAACCGCTAAACTAGTTCCCTGTTCCGGGCTGAAGACGTGAGTTAAAGCTAGAAGATATTTTAGCTGTCCTGAGGAAATGTCTGAGATTGGGAAATGGGAAGAAATTTAAAGAGAATCATGAGAACTTCCTTTTTAAAATCCCTTTTATAAAGCAGTCATTTTAGTAAACAAAAAGCATACAAAGCGATAATGACAACCAATTAAAAAAACAGTTTTCAGAAGGCACTGACCCTTAAAAGTTCCAGTTTGTTCCCTGATGGGATGTCTAGAACTCTGGTTTTCCAAGCACCTTTCAATAAACAGGTAGAAGAGATAAACAGACAAAAGAGCTAATACTGTGTCTTGTATTCGTTTGTCAAAAGATCAGGCAAAGAACAAAGTCAGCAATGGTCATGCTCTCCTGGATACGTTCAACTGTCTTTTTATAACCCTGGGCTGAAAAACAATGGACACCCTAAACACACAGAAACGGAGCAACAGAAGAAGTAAAGTTCCAGGAGGCCACAAAAAGGTAGCCTATGTTCTCTGTTCCAAGGGGGCCAGATTTCAGAAACTTCGAGAACAAGTTCGCCCACAGCACCCCTTTTAGGTCTAAAACTGCAGAGCTGATGGGGGTGGCTGGAGAGTTTCCTAAAAACAGAGGACTGTCTGCTTACAGAACCCACTTCAACTGTTTCTGGCAAGGAAGGACAGTAGTCAAATCCGTATGAAGCCAAGAACAAGTCCATATTTGACAAATCGCTCCCATCAAGACAGTGATGTCAACCACAATAGAGTATTTTGGCAAGACTGAAAATGTGCACCTGTGGGAACCTGGAAAGATTTGACAGATTTTCGTCTTCCCAACCCTTTATCAGCACGTTAATTATAGCAACTGTACGGTGTACGCTGAGCTTTACAGAAAGGCACCAGGCTGTGTGAAACCAAGACGCTGCTCTCCTGGGCATGAGAAAGACAGAATGACAGTAGTGCTTACACACGGAAATCCTCGGTCTGAGTACAGTGTAACAGTGAGCTGGACGGCACCACTGGACGAGAAAGAGGTATACTCTGCAGATACCTGGGTGTGGCAAACCTAGGAAGGAGTCACGACACCTGTGTACGGACACACACACACACACACACACACACACACACGCACGCCTCCAGAGCCTCCCCAACTCTGGTTGCGGGACACCCAGGGATGCGTCTTCCCGGAGCAGACTGTACCTTCACAGCTATAACTGTACACGGCCACCGCCGACCGTTCCACCAGATTTTCATCGTGATGCCAGCTCACGGCCATTTTGCCCATGCCAAAATAAGGCTCCTCCTTCAGGTACGGCATTTTCTGGGGATCCATGAAATTCAACAGAGTGACGTTGTATGCGGCTCTGTTCTTAATGTCCAGCTCGTCTTGCCCGTCAAAGGCCCCCAGCCCGACCCTGGGGAAATCTGGACCGATACACACCGGCACGGCATCGATATTAGCCTTCTCTTTGCAAGCGAGTTCCTCCAAAGCCTGGCTCGTCTCTGTCTGCAGGTAGTCGTTGAGCTTGAGGAAGGTCTGACAGGCAGCAGCGATACCCGCCTCGTCGTATTTCGGACTAGCGCCCTTCACCGGCCAGGGCACCGTGAAGAGCCTGGTGTTGAGGTACTTGTAGGTGCAGCCTGGGTTGCCGATGAGGATGCGAGAGACCGGGGTGAGCAAATCCTTGCCCTGGATCCTGACCAGGTCCCGAAAGAAGCAGCCATGCTTATGCAGCGTGAGGAAGGCTTCTTGCACCTCCTTATGGAGCGCCTCGGGTACGCTGCCGGCTTCGCGGAGAATCAGTTTCGGGTATTTCAGCTGCCACTGAAACAAAACCAAAGCAAAAACATGTGTTCACGGAGAGCTAGGAGTTTCTCATTTCCAGAACTGTGATGCTTGGTCAGCGTTCGGAGGGGGGAAAAAAAACAACCGTCAGGTAGCATTTCTGAACAGGACCCGTATCTCTCCAGCCTCACACGGAAGGCGACGTGAAACGGATGTCATCGACTGTCCGAGGCAAGATTTTCAAGTCCCAGCTCAAATCATTCATCTTTACTATAAACAAAATAATCAGCATCTGTGCTCTAAACTGCCAGGCTCCCTCTACAGCCACTTCTCCCTGCCCTCAATCTGTCTTCCAACCTTTGGCCCTCCGGACAACACGATTTTATTAATTAACTGCTTACTACCTATTTATTAAGTGCTTACTAAGTGCCGTGTATTATTCTAAATGAATCAGACACGTTGACTCATTCGCAGCTCACAGCTTTACGTGACGGTACTGTTACTGTCTCCGGTTTCTACGGGAGAATCTGGAGGCACAGAGACATTTATTTAAACACTTGCCCAGAGTCACATAGCTGATACCCAGTGGAGCTGGGATTTCAAGCCTCTGGGCTCGAGTCTGGCTCCAAGGCAGGAGGTCTGAACCACGAGATTGCCCTGCCTCCCAATAAATGACAAACTGGTGTCTGCTCTAATACTTTCACTGAAGGAGAAATCACTTCTTGTAGGGAATTAGATACCAAGTCCCACGAACACTAGAGCCAGGAGAATTTTGCTTACAACGATAATACCAGTGCCCAGAATATATTCAGCAAATGTTGAATAAAGGAGTGAATAAATGAGGTGTTCTACTGCGACTGAGAAAGTTGTGATCATTCTACTGGTGTCACTGGAGGAGAATACCGTAAGATGATCCCTCCTCTAATATGGAAACACATGGATTTATTGTCACAGTGGAGGACTTCATTACCTATTCAGCCACCACTTCTGGCTCCTAAGACTCATGAATGGGTGATAAACCAGAGTTCCCTGATTCTGTACAATGAAATGGACTTTTTTTTTTTAACCAAAGCACAGGATTTTACATTTACCCCCGTAAAGTTTAATCTGATCGGTACCTTCTCAGTACTGTACTGCCCACCATTTTTGAGACACATTCCTTCTATATCTTCATCAATGATTACCATTTATATGATAAACAGGGAAGACCATTTATTCCTTCATACGTTTTTTTCATTCAATGTATGTCTGCGGAGCACCTACCAAACACTAGACAGAGATAAGGTTCCTGCCCTCACAGAGCTTTCTACCAGATCAGGTAATAAATAAGGAAAAGTGATCTCGAATTGCGTTAAGTACTAGGACAGAAACAAACCAGTGGGAAATCTGTCATAGATGAGGGAAAACTCTCTAAGGAGTTGGAATTTAAGCTGAGATCTTCAGGAAAAGGAGGTGCCAGCCATGTGACAAGCTGGGGAGAGAGCTTCCCGGAGAAATGACCAAAAACCACAAAGGTGCTGAGGAGGGAGGCCAGACTTTTCTAGAGACAAAAAGAAGGCCAGTTTTACTAGAGGAAAAAAGCCAAAGGCAGAGAGACATGTGGTGGGGTTGAAGGGAAGGCAGGGGCTGGACCACACAGAGCCTGGGAGGTCAAAGTAGGGAATCGAGATTTGACTCGAAGTGTGCGAGAGGACCTAAGGGAAGAAGAGTAATTTGATTTACATTTTATAAAAATCACTCTTAGTTACAATATCGGGCACAGATTGGAAAGAGGCAAATGTGAAAGTGGAAATCCTGTTAGGTGCTATTACAACCATCCAGGAGAAAAGAGATGATGGTCTAAATGTGAGACAGGTAAAATACGTATTTTATAGGCAGAGCAAAAGGCAGTGCTTATCGACGAGATGTGAGGGGTAAAGAAAGGAAAGCAGTTCCAGATGACCCTTAGATTTCTGGATTTAATAAATGAATAAACAGCTTACCATTTTTTTTTAAAGATTTATCTATCTATTTGAGAGAGAGAATGCGTGCACGCTCAAGCAGGAGGGGCAGAGGGAGAGTGTCTCAAGCAGACTCCGTGCTAAGTACGGAGCCCAAGATCATGACCTGAGCAGAAACCAAGAGCTGGACACTTAACCAACTGCGCCACCCAGGTACCCCTCCTTTTTATTTTATTTTTATTTATTTTTTTTAAAGGTTTTATTTATTTATTTGAGAGAGAGAATGAGACAGAGAGAGAGAGAGCACGAGATGGGGGAGGGTCAGAGGGAGAAGCAGACTCCCTGCCGAGCAGGGAGCCCAATGCGGGACTCGATCCTGGGACTCCAGGATCATGACCTGAGCCGAAGGCAGTCGCTTAACCAACTGAGCCACCCAGGCGCCCCTCCTTTTTATTTTAAATAAAAAAGACTGGGACAATACAGGAATGCTAGGTAGAAGAATCGGAAGGAAGGAGGAGCTCCCCTTTGGAGCTGTAGCCATTAAGATACCTACGAAATCTTCATGTAGAAGTGGTGGGGAGGGTGGGGGGGTCAACTGCACAGACACACCTGGAAATCCAGGAGGCAGCTGTCAGCACACCTGTGGTTTTTAAAGGCCTGGAAATGAATGAGCCCTCCCAGGGAAACAGCATGAACACAGAAGGGGGCCCACGGCCATTTCCTGAGTTTCAGAGGAAAGGAGCAAAAGAGAACTTTGAGGGAGAAAACTAGGAGAGAGTATTAATGCAGAAGTGAAAAGACAGGAGCACTTCAAGGGTGGAGTAGGCGACCACTCTTGGGAGGCCAAGTGAGATGAGGACAGACATGACCCCCGAGATGTGGCAGCATGGAGATCAATGATGACCGTGACAAGAGTGATTTCGCAGAGTGGTGGGGATGAGAGTCAGAGGAGAGTCAGCTGGGGATGGAATGACAGAGCAGCAGTGGAGGCGCCGTGCTTAAATGTCCATCTCAGGGGTCACGCTCTGAAGGGGAACAGAATAACGCAGTTGTTGATGAAGGGCAATACCAGATTGGGGGACCATCTTCAGTGCTGGAAGACGGGGGGGACACACCAGAGCTTGCCAGGATACTCCTGGGAAGAGGCTGCTGCTGCAGGACACGGGGTGATTAACTACAGGAGCAAAATCCTTGAGTGGCCAGAGCGGGAGTCTCCCAAGGGAGGTATTTGAATGATCAGTGGGGTTTGTATGGCAATCCGCCAGAGTTGGTGGGGGGAAGCTGGCAGAACCGTTTTGTTTTTAATCTTAAAAAAAAAAAAAAAAAAAAAAAATCAAGCTTTACTAAAATATGTGTACAGTAGTAAACACATATACATGTGTTTAATATGAGTTCTATTATAAAATAGACACAAGTATACAAGTAATACTTACGTCTATTTAATGAATAACTATCCGTAGTGTGCTGGAGTCACTTTATATCCCCTTGGGAAAGCCTACTGTGTACATCGCCTCTCAACTGCACATTCAGTGACATGTTGGTAGCCTGAAATTGGCCATGGAGAAGTATTTACACCACAGAAATCAGGAAACACTAAAAATCGAGTCTGGTTTATTTTTTCCCAGACAGCCCATTCTTAAACACTTAGTAGGACCCCACTGTATATGCTTAAAATTTGTTCCTGACAGGAGTATATGATCAAAAAACTTCCTGTATCGGAATAAACTGTAGGAGAAAGAAGATCTAAATTCAGAGAGGACTATAAACTTGATAATAGGCAAATGACTAAGTTTCAGGGAGTTTTTAGAGGGAGAGAGAGGGGAGCACTTCAATTTTTCACAGTGAAAATGCAAAACAAATCACTAGTTAAGAATGTGTGCTGGTCACGTGGCCTGCTTGCCAGGTAGTTCTGGACTCCTCTGCCATCACCCAGCTTTTTGGATCCAATGTTGAATTATGCTTCCTAGCCCCCTCATGTTGGGTGAAACATGTGACTGTTTGTGTCCAGAAAAATGACGGCTGTCACTTCTAGCCTGGAGCACTTCAGGGAGTACCACACCCTCCAGAACGCTCTTTTTTGGCATAGTCACCAGCTAGTGGCTATGTGGATCCCTGAGTTACTACTTTCATGGGTAGTGATTTTCTGCCAACCCACAAATGATATGTAGAATGAGTAAGACATATTGCTGGGGGAAGCCACTGAGATTTGAGGGTTGCTTGTTACTACAGCATTATCTAGCCCATTCTGCCTGATCCAGAATGCAGGAAATAGAAGGTAAGCAGGAAGTCTATGCAGGCAGAAGAAAAATGAAGTCGTCAAGCCTGCATACGGAAAAATGACCTTACTAGGAAAGCGTGGTAGGATTGCCCTGCTTCTCAGAGTGCCTACCTGAGGTGTGTGATCATAAATTTAAAGTGACAGAAAGCAGAGTTATGTGGCACACCATTATGAATGGCCAGTGAGACTGTCAGGGATGCATTTAGGATTTATAGTTTCTATATTCGTTTATCCCTTTGAAAAATAAAAAGAGAAATATCATACTTCCTGTTTATGCAGCTTATGAAGACAGCAATCTAGTAAGCAATAACGGAATATTCTGGAACCATGCGCAGAAACTCTAATTCTATCACTAAACTGGTTCTCTGAGCAAGTCCCAGAGGCCTCAGTATACTTGAAGCACATCTAACAGCAGCGGTCAAGAAGGAAATTTCTCCATAATTTCTTAACAATTCTGGGTTCTTTAATCCTCAGTATAAAATATTAGTGAAAAGTAAGATAATTGGGAACACACTCTCTCTGGGACTGGGAGAGGAGGAAGACTGGAGATAATGCACACACACGCACACACACACACACACAATCTACACACAGCTTGCGGCCATCATTCAATATACAGTAGGGCTGGAGACTGCAGAAAATGGATTTAACACAGGGGAATAATAACTCTAAGGACCTGGGAAATTCACATAACCATATGAGTATCACAAGTAAATACCTTGACATTAAAAACAGCATTCTAAAAATAAAACAGTAATAATGATGTGGGAAAGTATCCCACCCCCCCCCACCCCCCGGATTTTTTTCACTGATCTCTCATGTCCTTTCCCCTCCAACCACATTGGCCTCTTTTCCTACAGGCCTCAAGAGGCCATCATTCAACACCTCCCCTTCAGGGCAGGCTCTTCCTCCCAAATCTGTACCTGCCAGGCCCTTCTCATCCTGCAGGCCACTTTCTCAAAGAATCCTTCCCTGAACTTCCCCCACCTCAAATATATATCCCCCATTATCATTCAACACACACTTCTCAATCCATAACTACGCATTTCTTTGAACTATTATCTGTTTAATAATCTCTCCTGCAACTCTGAATCTCCCAGAAGAAAGACATGGTAGCAGTTTTATTCTCCACTATATCCCCAAGCCCTTGCCTGACTCCAATATAAGTGCTCAAGACTTGCCTCTAAGAGTAAGAGAATAAAAAAATCTAAGATTGATAGAAAACAGATTAGTGAGGGTCTGGGCCGGGAGTGGGAAAGAAGGCTGACAACTGCAAAGAGGCAGGAGGGATCTTTTGGGGATCTGGAAATATTCTAAAACTCCTGTGGTGATGGCTGCACAACTCGACAAATTTACTAAAAATTACTGAATTGTACCATCTTAAAAGGTAAATTTTATGGTATGTAAATTGTACATACACACAGCTCATCAATAAACTGTTTTTAAAAGATTGATACATTTGAATATACAAAATTTTAAACTTTTAAACTTTTGCATAAAAAGAATTATAAAATAAAAAGGCAAATACTAACTAGAAAAAACTATTTGTAATCTAGATGGCAAAAATGGGCTTAATATTCTTAATAAAGAACACTTCCAAATTTAAATATATGTATATGTACATATACATACATATATAAATATATATACATATATATAATATGTATTAACAGAGATATTCACACATAAATTAATGGAGAAGACTTTTAAATATAGAAAAAAAATGAACTGCACCGAAGTCAGGGAAAAACATAAATTAACATAATTTGTATTAAATTATATTTAATTTGGTTTGCCTACAAAATTTGCAAAAAATAAAATTTTATCACAGTAATACACATTGCTGGTGAGGTAAAATCAAGTATTCTGGTAGTCCACAATTAGGAATGCAAATTACTGCAAACTTGCTTACGGCCAGTTGGACAAAATTCACCAGAACCTAAATATCCTCATATCTTTCCATCCAGTAATCCTACTTTTAAGAATTTATCATAGGGAAATAATTAGAGAAATGTACCAAGACTATAAGGATATTCATCATACTGTTCTTTATAATAATTAAAAGCTGAAAACCACCAAAATGCCCAACAGGGGATTAGAGGTAAAATGGTATATTCATGTGACACACTTTAGAAAAATTTCTGTACTGTTTTGTGAAAAACGTAAATAACAAAGTACTATTAAACAAGAAATTAGTAACCAGACATTGAGATGATAGGATCTCAGCTTAAAAAGAAAACAAATGTATACAGATAAGTACAGAAAAGAAAACTGGGGGAAAAATATGGTCACAAGTTTATGGTAGTTATCTCTGGGTGCTGAACTTGGGCATAATTTTAATTTTCTTTTTTAGACATCTGTATATTTTTCAAATTTGCCAAAGTAAATGTAAAAAGCTTTTTAAATTGGAAAATCAGGGAAAAGATGTTGCATTCAAAACTTCTTAATTTTCGGGGCACCTGGGTGGCTCAGTCATTAAGCATCTGCCTTTGGCTCAGGTCATGATCTCAGGGTCCTGGGATTGAGCCCCACATTGCGCTCCCTGCTCAGCAGAGAGCCTGCTTCTCCCTCTGCCTCTGCTGCTCCCCCCTGCTTATGCTCTCTCTGTGTCTGTCTCTGTCAAATAAATAAATAAAATCTTTAAAAAAAAAAAAACTTCTTAATTTTCATGACATATCTTATATTTGCCAGGAGATTCTTTTTGATGACCCTGAATTTTCAAAATGTTTCAATATTAACTTCTGGTTCTAATTTAAATCTCATTTGGAATGCTGCTGCATGCCCTATGAACTTATGATTTTAACACAAGCAATACAAATAATAAGAACTGGCTAATTTGGTCACTATCTCAAAAAAAAAAAAAAATCTGAGAGAAAACCCTCCATCCTAAATGCCCACTCTAATTATTTATCAAGTAATTAGACTAGTGCCTGGCACCTAAAAGCACCATGTAGTGTTTCTTTAAAGAGAACTACAAGTAACTGTGGAAAAGAGCTGAACGTTAAATAATTGAATATTAATTCATGCTGGCAAACAAGTAAGTTCCCTTTCCATTTGGACAGGTACATGTAAAACAGCAGATATCACACAAGAATTTGGAACAGCTGTTGGCAGATTTTCAAATATGTCAGAATTTTTTGTTGTTGAATCCCATTAAAGTTTTGCCAAGGAGTATAGAGTCATGCAGTTGTATTAATAGTTGTCTGGTCACCTAATATATCTCTTGAGATCTACAGAAAGTTTCGTGATCTAAATGATGATTTTAATAAGCAGCTGGAAAGGTATTTTAGATATAAACCACCAACATGCCAGGCCTTTATCAATGGCCGAAACATGTGGAATGCTGGGTTTTCTGGAAAATAAGCTTTACCTTCCACCTACTTTAAACCATTATGTAAGAATTCTACTGCTTCTCCTCTCATATCAAGGGATGGTTCTGAAAGAATTTCATCATACAGAGAGGACAGACATGTTGCTAAATGAGTAAGATACCACTTGTACAGGAGGCTCACCTATATGAAACCAGTGGAACTCAACCCTCAGTAGAGTGAAATTAAATTTAAAATCTTCAAGTGAGGGCGCCTGGGTGGCTCAGTCGGTTAAGCGACTGCCTTCGGCTCAGGTCATGATCCTGGAGTCCCGGGATCGAGCACCACATCGGGCTCCCTGCTCAGTGGGGAGTCTGCTTCTCCCTCTGACCCTCTCCCCAGCTCATGCTGTTTCTCTCTCTCTCAAATAAATAAATAAATAAAATCGTTTTAAAAAAAATCAACTTTAAAATCTTCAAGTGACTTGGGAAATGTACTTCATTTAAAAAGTGTTGCGATGTCAAGGGACTCTATTTCTAATCTGGCTGTTAATAGATTTTGCTGGTAACACTTTGTATTTTGCACTCTATAGAAGTGTATACATTACCAGTCATAACATTTTCTATATCATTTTCATTGTAACATGCTTAAGGCTTGGTAGCCATCCCAAGACAAATGGGCTGGACACATCTGGCCCAACCGGCCAACCTCCTGCTGCGCTGAGCTGTCTCCCAAAGGAGGCTCTCTTCTGAGGTCACTGCATTGGCCCTGCTACAGCTATCACAACTGAGTCTTGGGATAACATGTGGTTTGCTACAAAGTGACCCTGAGATGTTTGTTCATTCATTCACTCACTCAACAGTTCTTTTTTTTTGTTTTAAGTAGGCTCCATACCCAGCCTGGAGCCCAACATGGGGCCTGAACTCATGACCCTGAGATCTAGACCCAAGCTGAAATCAAGGGT
Source organism: Leptonychotes weddellii (assembly GCF_054177405.1). Taxonomy (NCBI): domain Eukaryota; kingdom Metazoa; phylum Chordata; class Mammalia; order Carnivora; family Phocidae; genus Leptonychotes; species Leptonychotes weddellii. The sequence continues at coordinate 27,426,386 of NC_138384.1, forward strand.
CGGACACTTAACTGACTGAGCCACCCAGGTGCCCCAATTCAGTGATTCATTTTTTGTTTATTTAAAATTTACTGAATATCTGCTCTCTATCAGATACGGTATAAAGTGTTATAAATACAATGATATAAACAAGATAGCTCCTGTTTCACAGTGTCTCATAGTTTAAGAGTATAGATAAAAATAAAAACCAGTAGCTAAAGAAAGACTTATCACAAGGGAAGTATGAAAATACTCCATGGGAGCAGGGAATAAAGAAGCAGGAAGGGAATCTGGAAAATTCTCACTTATTGAACACACATTTTTTGAGCACGTACTATTTGCAAAGCATGAGGTGCTGGGAACAGGAAGAGAACGAAACTTTGATCTGCTCTCCAGGAGCTCATACTTATAATTAGATGGTATATAAATATATAGGATATGTGGCTCATAATATACATAGTATTTTATGAATTTACTATCGAGTTACTTATTTAGTAAAATATATAGTCTTTAGATTGTGATGAGTGCTATGGAATAAAAGAAATCCAAGGTAAGTAGGATGAGAATGCTAGCAGTGAATGTTCCTGTCTCACACAGGCTGGTCAGAGAGGGCCTTTGATAAGGTGACATCTGAGCAGAGGAATGCAAGAAATGAGGATACAAGCCCCACGGGTACCTGGGGGGGAGGAAAGTCCCAGGCTAAGAGAACATTAAGCGCAAAGGCCTTGGGGGCAGCAGTGTGCTTGGCTGATGCTCAGAGCAAGAATGCCAGAGTGGCAAGAGGAGGGGCGGCAGAAGCAAGGAGCAAGCTGGGAGAGGCGGTCGGGAACCAGCTCTTCCTGCGCTTTGTGGGTAAATGTACGTCCTGGGCTCTTACTCTGAACACGATGGGAAGCTGAGCAAGAAAGTGTAACGTGCTGACTGAGGTTTCAGAAAGAGCACGGCAAATGCGACAGAGGTGGTGGGACGGAGCTGGATTTGTAATACATTCTGAAAGTCAAACACATGGCATTTCCTGGGATCTTCACAGAAGAGGTCCTATTTCAGGGCACCTGGGTGGCTCAGTCGGTTAAGCGTCTGCCTTCGGCTCAGGTCATGATCCCAGGGTCCTGGGATCGAGTCCCAAATCAGGCTCAGCAGAGAGCCTGTTTCTCCCTCTCCCCCTGCTCTTCTCTCTCTCTGTCAAATAAATAAATAAAATCTTTTTTTAAAAAAAAGAAAGAAGAGGTCCTATTTCAGCAAGGTCTTCAAGGGTGAGTAGATGCTCGCCAGACAGAAAAAGCACTCAACACCCTGGGGAATAACAGGCACAACAGGGAAGGATGAAAGGTCACAGCGGAGCCTGGGTGTAGCAAGAGACTCTGCATGACGGAGTCTATGGCTGGACTCCATGTTAGGCAACGGGTAGAGATGAGACAGAGAGGTAATCTGGGGTCATACGGTCAGTGGCCTTAGAGGACATGTTGAGGAGGGTGAACTCTACCTTACAGGCAAGAGAGACTGAACAAAATTTAGAAAGCAAGGAGTGACAAGTTAGACCTATTGAGAGGAACACAATATTGATGGTACTGGAGAGGGCACAAGGAACACCAGGTAGGAGAACAGGAAAACTGTGCTGGTCTGAGATGATAAATGAGGGCCTGAATGAAAAGAAGAAACACCCTGAGGGTTTATGAAGAGGCAGACCTGCCAGGGCCCAGCACCTGAATGAGGGACTGAAGCAATGGGTAGAAGGGGAGGACAGCACGATTTCTGATTTGGTGAACAGCACCAGGAGGGTGGCCACTAGAGAAGAGAATGAACAGCAGGTTCCCTGTAAAACAGATCCTTACCAAAATGTGACTCAGAGCTTGTCACACTTGCACTCCAAACCCTCTCACAGCTTCTCGTGTCATTCAGAGTCACCGCCGACATGCCCGGTACAGCCGGCAAGTTCCCGTATCATCAGGCCATGGCTCTCTGATCTCATCCCTTCTGTTCTCAACTCTCTCACTTCGCGCCAGGTGTATTGGCCTCACGTGCTTCTCCTCAGATACACCTCAGGGGCCCTGCTCTTCCCTATGTCCAGAACATTCTTACTACAAGTATCTACATAGCTTGCTCCCACACCTCCATAAGGGGTTGGTTCAAACGTCACTATGAGAAGGTCTTCCACGACCACCCTAAGTTGCAGTCCCCCATCCTATGGTGCCCTCTGACCTACTTCATCTCCATACCTGTTTGCCCTTCCAACATTCATTTTCTGGCTTTTTTTTTATTTCTGCTCCCTCCCCCCGTCCCACCTCATAAGAAAATAAACTCAAAGGAGGAATCTTCTCTTGGTTTTCACTACTAATGCCTACAACATTACCTGCACAGGGCGGGGAAGCTAAGTATCCATGTTCAGTGAAGTCAGTAATGAATGAATATGGATTGTGTTGGGTTAGATGCCCCTGCAAGACTTCCAGGCAGAGCCCCCCAGCAGGTAGTTGGAACTGGAGCCCTGGAGGTCACAGGGGAGGGCAGGGATCGAGAGAGAGGTGTAGGATCGTGGGGATGAAAGCAGAGCAATACCAGAAGCACCAAGAGATACAGTAGGATGATGCTCAGGGTCAGATCCAGGAGTCAGACCACCTGGTCTTGACACTTCTTGTTTCTTAAAAGCCTTAAACAAAATTTTAAACCTCTCTGTGCCTCAGTTTTCTCATCTCTAAAATGGGATTTTAAAAAAGCTCCTGCCTCAGAGGGCTGTGGTAAGATGTAAATGAGCAAATGCACATAAAGCAAGGAGATGAGCAAGCGGAGTGGAAAGTACACAGTAATGGAAAGCAAGGGGGCGTACTGAGGAGAGAGGTATTTTCTCTGGACACGAGAGGTAGCACTCAGAGATCTGGAAGCCAGGGTTTGTTCTGGACTATGTAGTTCCTCATTTCCTTGTGCTCTCTGGTGAACCTAAAGAAGTTCTCTCCACTTTTCTACTTCGGATTTGTTGTTGTTTTATTTCTTTTCTCTATGGTCTTATCAGATGAAACCAAAAAACATCTCTGAAGGTGTTTTAAATTTGAGTACAGTATTCTGGGAGGCGCACAACAGAGCAGAAAGAGCAGGGGCCTTCGGAGTCAGATAAATGTGGGCTTGGACCACCTCTGCCGCTCAGATATGGAGCTTAGTGTGGATCTAAAGAGAAATTTCTAGGAGAGGAGATAGATGTTCCTCTACCTCAAACACTGCAAGCTTGAAGAAGAGCAGTCAGTGAATGCACATTTGTGGCATAAATGCACGAAGGAGTTGTGAGGACTGAACAGCACACTGTAAGAGTAAACACACCTACCCAACAGGGAAGCTGCAAAAAGTCTTGCTTTTGTGACTAGCAGCTGGAATGGCATTCCTGTGGCCAGGGCCTGTTGAAAGGACCCCACGTTGGGTCTGAACTTTCTATTTATTCATGTCATTAAAAAAGTATTTTCTCGGGCGCCTGGGTGGCTCAGTTGGTTGAGCGACTGCCTTCGGCTCAGGTCATGATCCTGGAGTCCTGGGATCGAGTCCCGCATCGGGCTCCCTGCTCGGCAGGGAGCCTGCTTCTGCCTCTGACCCTCCCCCCTCTCATGTGCTCTCTCTCTCATTCTCTCTGTCTCAAATAAATAAATAAAATATTTTTAAAAAATAATAATAATAAAAATTTTTAAAAAATTTAAAAAAAAAGTATTTTCCCTTCATCTTTTAAGAGAATAGATTTCCTTTACTAAGGGTATGTTGAAGCACTAACCCTTATTATAAGGTGCACTTAAGGTGATTAGATATTGGTATCAGACTTGTTGTGGGTCTTGGAAAGATAAAAGAGCAGCCTTGATAGTTGTTGTTTGCCTTTGGGTTTCCTTTTATCCCCCCGTGTAGGGCTGGCTCTGAGCACAGCGGCTGATAACCTCTGTGTTTAGTTCTTCATGTACTACCACTACTTGCACCATTCCAAAGCCAAAAGGCTCAGAAGCTGCTTTAGAACAGTGTGTGTAATCATGTACCAGATGGCTTCTAGCTATAAAAACAGCAATAAGGATTTAAGAACTGATCGTATTTTGTGGGTTTGTTTTAAGGGTCCTTTGGATTTTTTTTTTTTTCCTGATTACCAAAGAATACATGTTAATTTAAGACAATTTGGAAAACTAGAAAACCCTACCATGCTGGCATATGATATTTCTGTATCCCGATGCTACCTCCCTGGGGAGAAGTGTATGTGTATAAAAACAAAATTAAAAGCATACTAAACATGATTATATAACTCGCTTTTAAAATTAACTAATGCACGCACTGATTCACTCATCCATCCAAGCAAATTAATTAAATACCTACTAGGTGCCAGGTGCCATACAAAGTACAGAGGATGGGGGAGACAAGCATAAAAATAAAATCATGGAGATAATGAAGGTACATATAAAGTACTACGGGTGCACACAAAAGGGAGCAGAGACAAGCCTCTGCAGTGCAGAGGTGTAAGGGAGCATCCTACAAGAGATGACACATTGGCTAACAGGTAACAGGAGTTCACCAAGGAAAGGGAGGAGGCAGGGCAGCAGAGGATGTAGCAAGAAGGCCCAAAACATGAGATTGTCTGGCTAGTCTGAGGTCCTGCCGAAGTCCAGTGCAGGTAACAAGATGAAAGAGTTGGAGAGATAAGACTAGAAAGGCAAGAGCCAGGCAATGAGCAGCCACTGCCAGGTTTGAAGCAGGGGGCTGACATGCTCAGATTTATGTCTTGCTTAGAAAATGTGCTATAGCTCTAAGGATTAAGAAAGAGGGACAAAGAGGAGAAACTAGAGCAATCCATAAAAGGACTGATCTGGTGAAAGACAGTGAAGATCTAATGAGAATGGAAATGACAGATAACATCCTGGAATTGAGAGTGAACTAGAAGTCAAGTGACCTGAATGCTAGATGCGTAAACATCTTCTTTCCTGTCTCCCTTCAGCAGTTACTGAGAATCAGCCACATACATTTGCATGGGAGGTCCCAGAGAAACAAAGATGAGGGAGCCCCATTCTTATCCCCAAGAGCCTACATTCTGGTAGGGAAGAACAGATGAACATGTATTATTAGTGCCTGTCCAAAATGCCTTCCCCTCCTTCTTTGAGAATAGGACTCCAATTTTCCTGTGGGGAAACCATCCATCTCCAGCTCACAGTCCATGCAGTTGGAGTGGAAATGGTCATATTTGAACCCAACTCCACGAGTGGGTGCATGAACGAGGCTGGGCAAACGGGAGCATCTCACGCCCATGAACACAATGACTGGTTCAGGAATAGACACAGGACTCAAACCAGGCCAACAAGATCACTCCCAGGGAAATCAGATGGAACCAGAAAAAAAGAAATGGCTACCTTCTTCTAAAATCCCACGTGCTTAAGACCACATACCTCTTGGGCTGTCAGACTCCTCCTATGTACGTTAGCAGGTCAGAGCCTAGCCAGCACGAAGTCACACAGAGGAGAGCCAAACCACGACACAGAGAAAAGCAGGGATCAGATGACACCTTTTGAGAAGTTGGATTCAGCCATGTACTCCTGGACATCTAAGTTAAGAAAGTCAATAAATTCCTTTTTTGGGCGCCTGGGAGGCTCAGTCATTAAGCGTCTGCCTTCGGCTCAGGTCATGATCCCAGGGTCCTGGGATCGAGTCCCACATCGGGATCCCTGCTCAGCGGGAAGCCTGCTTCTCCCTCTCCCACTCCCCCTGCTTGTGTTCCTGCTCTCGCTATCTCTGTCTCTGTCAAATAAATAAAAAATCTTAAAATAAAATAAAATAAATTCCTCTTTTGCTACAGTGAGTCTGTTGGGGTTTTTATCACTTATAATTGAAAGAGTACTGACTACTTCAGGGAAAGAGACATGGAATCCCATAACCGCAATACGACGCGATAGGCATGATAGAGGTACTTAGAAGGTACAAGTAGCACAGAACAGAGTGTGCTCAAGTCTACTTTTAGGTAAAGTAAATCAAGGAAACTTTCACAAAGAAGGGGCTGTTTAAGTGAAGTCTTGAAGAATTAGCCATCTGGCAACAAGGTAAGAGGCAAAAGGATATTCTATGCAGAAGAACCAGAGGAGCAGAGGCAAGGAAGTAGAAGAAAGCATGGAATGTTTGGGGATGAAGAAAGCAGTCCACTGTGCCAAAGCCCTAGGTTCACAGCAGGAAGCAGATCGTGAAGGAACTGGGATGTTCTGTGGGTGATGAGGAGTCACTGGATGACCAAATCAGACCATTTCACTTCTCATTTAACCTCTCCAGACCACAGCTGCTTCTTAGATCAGAACAAATCAATACAAATTGATAAAAATATGAAAAGATCTTACCTGCTGATAGAATTCATCATCCTTGGGGGTCAGATAAGGAAGCCAAGTATCTTCGAGCTCTTCAAGAAGCCTCAGTTTCTGTTTAGAAATAATAATGATTATAGGTGACTGAATATAAAGTGATCAGAATATAAGACAATCCCTTATTTTTCCAGTAAGACAATACCAAGAAAAACTTGGCCAACCTGAATATAGAAACTTTCAGAGATAGAAATTAGCCAAACGCCTATTATAAAATGTATTACTTTAATTACATACATTTAAATTACACATTGCATAAAGCATTAACTTAGAAATAATGATTTTATTCACTTTCATATTCCATGAAACAATTTGATTCACCAATCTTGACATGTTTCTTTAACACCATCGTCTTTTTCATCACTAAACTCACCTTTTGAGATCCCTATACAGTTTTCCAGAGCAAACCTTCCTGTCTGTATAATGTGTTTGAGACACAGCAGCTTCTAAATCCTTCTATCACACAAACACTAGAAATAGCAAATCAAACCACAGTACCATTTACAGAATGTCAGGATATTTGGAAGATTTATTCATCCTATAAACATTTATTTGATACAGTATCCACTTACGTATTACTTTTTTTTAAAGTGATCTTTCATTTCTAGAATAAGTACTAAATCCGTGTTAAGCATCTTCGCTTCTTTTCCAATTTTATGAAGAAACATTTTTAAGTATCCACAGCTAGCACTGAGGCCATTTCTATGTCTTCCCAAACAGTACCATGCTGTTCAAACAAAGTAACTAAGAGAGGACCCCATATTATAGGGTATTTCATAAAGAATCGAATATATATAAGGTGATGTCCTCCTTCTGAAGGATTTTTTTTCCCAAAGAATACCTAACATATATGGTGTGTGTGTGTGTGTGTACGCGTGTGCGACAGAGAGAAAGAGACCACATGGCATATAAATGGCATTATATGTCTGTGTATATACACATACACTCACATAGGAATTATCTATATACTACAGAAAATTTCTCAAAGGAAAAAAAAAACAGAAAAGGCAGAAACAACTGATTTTCAAATAAAACTATAATAAGATGCATATTCAGGCTGTTATCAGCACCTTTGTAGGAATTACAAAATGGTACGCCTTGCTCTGGGTCATTGCAGCCCTAGTCCATGGCGCATGGCTTGATGAACACAAACTGGAATTTAGCCCCCACCTGCTCCAATGGACACTGTCTTTATGCAGTCAACAACCTGCTCAACCAGACACAGTGACCCTATCACCCTCCCCTACCCTTTCTTTCACAGACCCATCAGAGTAGTCCAGAGAAAACACCTTTTGGGCAGAACTTAAATCTTTCTGTATCTTTCTGCAAATTATCCAAGGTAAATAAAGAAAAAAGGAATAGAAATATAGCAACCAGTTGATCTTACAGAGGCAAAACACTCAAGTTTACTCATACAAAATTCTGGTCTATTTATTTAATGAAAGCTTTCTGCTTGGACTCAAGGTATTTTCTCATCTACAATGGTAAGGGTGGCTTATCAGTTAAACTATGAACAATTTACCTTTATGAAGAACCTAGAATACTAACACAAACCATTAGTTTAGATGAATCATCAGTGAAGTGGCTTATCTGTTTTCAACATTAGCTATTACTTGGGGAATAGAAAGAACTAATGATATTTCCATGCATATACTTACACATTTATGCACTTCATCACAAATTTAATAAAAATCTATACCGCAATTGTCACTTTGACCTCAGGAAAGCTCATATTTTCCTATGACTCTTTTGCCAGGCCTTTTTATAGACAGAATACTTAAATGCCCCCAGACAAAATTTAACCCATTATTAAAATCCTTGAATAATTCAAACACACATGAAAACTCAAGCCTTGAAATGGCTCCACCTTATAAATACCACCTTAAAATAAATATATACATACATACATACATACATACATACCACCTGAAGACCTCTTCAGGCAAGTCTATAAAGCTAATCTGTGTATAAGAAGGAGCACAAAGGTCAACACCTCTAAGGAATTAAATACTCTACCTTAATGAGATTAAACAGCAACAGACCTGTTCCATAGATCAACAGGCATCAATGGAGGCTGAAATTCTATTTATAATTAAAACTTAAACTACATCATTATAAAAACAACCTACTTCCCAGCTCAGCTGAAGTCCAAAGTATCAGCAGGCATAAAACATTATAACTTGGAAGGCTGTATCAAAAGGATAAAATTCTACAGGAATGTTCCTACTACAGAGCAAGGAGAATATAAATGGTCTCTTTCCACTGGAAATTTTAATTTTGATACTGTGAACATCATTATATCTATATGGCAGGAAAGAATGTGGATCCAGAAATCACTCCAATTAAGACCATACATCTATAATCTGTTCTGTGTATCAACATTCACAGCCTATAATTTTACCAGTTAACTAATGAGATCAATTATAAACAATAATATTTATGAACTTAAAAAGAACTTTTGGTCATCTCTACCTTGGTGAAATCAATCAGGAATTAATATTAGATTAAACTGGTAGTTCATGAACTTCATATATTTCTTAAGAATTAAAATTGCTTTATAAAAAGGCAAAGTCACTCTGAGCACGACTACGGAGAAAAAGTCCTCTCATGCTCAAGAGTGCAAATTAGTACAATACCAATGGGCAGTAATTGACAATTCCTACTTCTGAGTATTTTTTCTATGGATATACTTGCACCATGTTCAGAACATATGTACAAGTTTACCCACTGGATCACTATTTGTAGAACAAAAGCTTGGAAACATACTAAACCCACTTAACTGTACACTTTAAAAGAATGAGTATTTTGGTATGTAATTTTTTTTAATGTAAATTTTATCTCAACTAAACAAAAGGATTAGAAACAATCCAAGTGTCCATCCACAGAGAATGGTTAAATAACCATGGCACATCCACACAATGAGATACAACGCAACAGTAAACAAGAATGAGGAAGCTTCCCTGTTAGAGAAAATATAGAGCTCTCCAGAATATCTTAGGAAGTAAAAGACAAGAGACAGAATATCTGCTTATATGTGCATACAGAAACATAAAGGATATGTGACAAACTATTAATGTGGTTACCTATGAGGTAGAGGTGAGAAATGACTAGAAGGAGACATGGGTGAAACAAGGCTATTCAAAACATTCCAGGTGTACTGTTTTGATTTTTGAACTATGTAAACATACTGCCTATTCAACACATTACCTATTATTAACTCAAACATATTACCTACTAATTCTTAACGTAGAATTCAGTATAAAAATGCAGACGCCATGATTCTTACTTTGTTTTAGAAAATGTATATTTTTGTGATATGCAATAAGGTATACTGGGGGAAACTACCATAGACCAACACACTAAAGAGTGAAGGGGAAAAAAAAATACCCAGCTCTGACAATTTCTTTTGTGTCAAATGCCAACTAGTCGGTAAACACACAACATTAAAACGCACTCTGGAGTGGAGGTAGAAGGTGCCCGTGTTTGATTGTCAGATCTGGCTAACTGCTGCTCCTTGGCCTGATGTACAGATAAAATCCACACAGCTGGACCCTACCTCACACTGCTCAGCTCACACACTTCTTTGCTGTCACACTGGTGTCAAACATGTCAGGCTGCTCACAAATGCCGCACAGAAGCCAGAGAGTGCAAAACCCAAGCTTCCCCACCTGGTAGGAGGAGGACATGAAGACCCTTCCACGAGGACTACGCCCCTTTCCAGAGCTCTAGCAAGGAAAGAAAACATACACACAAGACCTTAAGAAAAAACACACTGCAACTCAAAACCATAAAGGTTTAAAGTTGAAGGTTGAACTTTAACCCTAAGCCTCTGACTCCTGTGAAAAGTTAAGCTCTATCTGAGCTTACAAACCTTGTCAAAGAGAGACATGGTTGAGAATCGTACAGTTATTATATTAAAAAGATTAACCGGATTATGACTCATAATAGGAGGGGGTATCTCACCTATAAATAAAATGTATTTTCTTCAGTCTCATCAGATTATGCTGCTAACTACTCTTATTCTTTATCCATTTTTCATTTTCCACATAATTTTTCACCTATGAATCGTATTTTGTCAGGTTTGATAAAAATTTAATTTTGTTCTCTGATTTTTTTCAACATACGACCACAAATAAAGGCTTATGAATGTTTAGTGTAAAAACAATCACCTGATCTTCTGAGGGTTTCAAATAGTAAGTGGGAAAATTGACCTAGTACTTAAGCAGGGCGTTGAGTGAGTAAGTAAAACCTCCCTGAGGAAGACACATCAAAACATTAGCCACAAAGATGAGTAAAAAAAATAGCTAAGCCAAAAGAAGTATAAATAAATATTTCATATACATGTATGCCATATTTGCTTTAAATGAAAGGGAAAAAAAAGTACTTCAACCACTTCAAGAAACTCAGTATTCACTTTCCTATGCTCGCTGAAAATAATGGCATGGTGAAAATAAACAGAATTTGGAAGAGAGAGTAGAATTTGAGTCCAGACTCATCGCTTCCCACATGTGGTACACTCAAATAGACCTCTCCGGATTTCAGTTTACTCGTCTGTAAAACACTGTTTCATAGAGCGCTATGAGGATGAAATAAAATCACTTACATATATTAGTGCATTTTACAAATGATAACCCATGCAGATATTAAGGAAATCACATTCAAATAGGGGGTGGGGTCTGCATAACAAAGCATGAATTAAGAAGCCAAAAGATAGTTCTAATGCCAGTTCTACCCATCTAGATAAACAATTTGGAATAGTCTCTTATCTCTATGGGAGGTGAATGAATGAACACATACAGAGATCTAAGAACAGGGTTTGGCACATAAAAAACCCTCAATACACTTTGGCAACCACTTACTGTTATTTACTCCCTTATTCTGGGAAATGAGTTTTATTTAGTAGTTATGAATTATCTATAAAATAATCTATGTGTAACCCATCAAATTACACTTTATGCCATAAATTAATGCTACATGAGAAATTCAGATATTAATTTACCTGGATGAACTACAGCAGAAACATGTAAAAGGTCTCCATAAAATTTTATATATATAAAATGCCTCAATTAGCTACACTGGTGATAAAAATAAAAATTATTGTAAAATTTTAGAACAGATGAAGAAACAAAAGCCCATCCAGAGACAAAAGGTGACTGGCAAGAGATTACATGACTGGTCATGAGAAAATCACACCTCATATTCTCATTTCCCAAGTACGAGGTCATTTCCACTATAGTCCCACACCGACTCAGAGGCTAGAAAAATTTTATCTTTTAAAAACTGTTCAATTTGTAACTTAAAAAGAACATATAAATACAAAAATCTTAAGTGATTTTAATTAAAAGCAATCCTATTTTTAAAATTTAAAACAAATGTTTATAGCACTAATTTTGGACACCCAAGCCTTGGCTGCTTTAGTAGTTCTACAATGCTTTCAAGAAATTCTTTTAAGAAATTTACTTAGCATTTCTTTTTGTTTCCAATAATGGGAGCCTACGCTGTTGCAGACCAAAAATTCAGCCAGAGTAAATAATCTCATAATCCACAAAACATCAGAAAAAATTCTCAGGAGGATTTTGCCTCAGTAGTAACACAAAAGTGACCCTAGACTGCTCCTCTGCTCTTTCCTAAAAAATCTGAAATCAAGACTAAAAGGATTAGGGGCTACTGGGTGGTTCAGTCAGTTAACCATCTGCTTTCGGCTCAGGTGATGATCCAGGGGTCCTGGGATCAAGCTCCGCATCCGGCCCGCTGCTGAGCCTGCCCCTCCTCCTGCTCATGTGCTCTCCTCTCTCTCTCTCAAATAAATAAATAAAATCTTAAAAAAAAAAAAAAAAAAGACTGAAAGGATCAAACTATTTCTAATCAAAAACTACAACCATGGAAAGCTAGCTAAGACTATAAGGCAAAGTAATGGAGAGAAAAATCAATTGAAACTGGCTCCAAAATGGTACAAATGACAAAATTAGAAGTACATTTTAAAAAGTGAGGGCGCCTGGGTGGTTCAGTCAGCTAAGCATCCAATTCTTGATTTCGGCTCAGGTCGTGATATCTAGCCCTGCATCAGGCTTCACGCTCAGTGCAGAGTCTGCTTGAAGATTCTTTCCCTCTTCCCCTACCCCTACCCCCACCAAATAAATAACTAAATAAAATCTTTAAAAAATAATAAAGTAATTAATAAAAATTTAAAAGTGATATAACTGTCATTCATAAGCTCAAAAAGACTGAACATGGTAAGTAGAGAAACAGAAGAAATAAAGAAAATTAAATTATGCTTCTAGACAGGGAAACCTCAACGTCTGAGATGAAATATAAACAGAAGAGGATTCAAAGCAGATTAGGTATCATTGAAGAAAAGAACAGTGAACATGAAAACATATCAGTGGAAATTACCCAAAAGGAAGCACAGGTTTAAAAAACAACAACAACAAAAACATTAACAGAGTATTAGTGAGCTGTGAGAGGACTTTAAGCAGTATAATACATGTAATTAGAGCCACCAAAGAATAACAAAGAGAATGAGAAAAAGAAAAAGAACTGACCAAAAATTTTCCAAATTTGATTAAAACTATAAATCATATTCAATTAGCCCTAGGCACAAAAAAATAAGGAAATAACACTATAGCACAATATAATCAGATTACTTAAAATCAGTGAAAAGAGAAAATCTTAAAAGCAGAGAAAAAGAAATAGTATGTACACAGAAACAAATCATTACATGGAATATCTTGTTGGAACAATGTTAGCCAGACGACAGTGAAAAAACATTTTCAAATAACCGAGAGAAAAATATTTGTCAACTAGGTTTCTATAGCAAGCCAAAATGTCTTTCAAAAACAAAGGCAAAATAAACATGTTTGCATATACAGAAAAATAAAAATAATTTAATACCAGCAAAGCTTCACTGTAAGAAATGATAAAGACCTCCAAGCAGAAAGAAATGACACTAGGTAGAAATCTGAGTTTACACAAAGGAATGAAGAGAATCAAAAATAGTAACTCACTGGAAATATAAAAGACTTTATCCTCACTATTTAAATCTTTATGAAAGATAACTATTTAAAGCAAAAATAATAGTACATTGTGGGGTTTATAATATATGTAGAAGTTAAATGTACAACAACAATACCACAATGGTCAAAAAGAAATGGAAGTATATTGTTATAAAATTCTTAAACTACATTTAAAGTGCAATAGTACTACTTAAAGAAATATTCTATTAAGATAAAGATGGATGCTAGAAACCCTAAAACAACCATAAAATAACAACAAAGAGTTACAGGTAATAAGCCAACAATGGAGATAAAATGGAATCATGTAAAATCAATCCAAAATGGGAGATAGAGAAAAAAGGAGAACAAAGGGTAGATAGTAAAATGTCAGAACTAAACCCAACCATATCAACAATCACATTACATATAAACAGTCTAAACAACTCAATTAAAAGGAAGTGACTGCCAGGTTACATTTTAAAAAATATCCAAGTATCTGCTGCCTATAACAAATTGACTTAAAATATAAAGAAACAAATAGGATTGAGAGAAGACATAAAAGCAAAAGGCAAGCTGTCAGTACTCAGTCTGGTGCTTTTCAGTATTGAGAGAAGACATACAAGCTTAAGAATTCTGCCACAAGAGGGAGCAAAAAGCGTGGGACAGGGATATCCATAGAAGGTTTGCAAAAGCCTCAGAATCACTAGTAGGGCTGATAGAAGGTATTTCTCTCTGGAAGTCAGTCAGTAAAGACTGGAGGAGCCAGCAATGCAAGACTTCAAGGACTATGAAAAAATTGGGGAAATGGAGATCTGTGATTTGGCCAATAAACAATTCAAAATAGCTATTTGAAGGAACTTCAAGATAATTCCATAAAATCAGGGAAACAATGCATGAACAAAACTAGAAGTTAAACAAAGAGACAGAAATGATATAGAACCAAACAAATTATGAAGCTGAAGAACACAATGAATGAAATAAAAAATACAATAGATAGTATGGACAGCAGAATGGATCAAGCAGAAGAAAGAATCTGTGAAGGAGAAAACAGGACCTCTGAAACTACCCAGGTAAAGGAGAACAAGGGAAAAAAAAAAAAAGAGTGAGGAAAGCCTACGTGAGCTATGAGATACCATCAATAGAAGCAGAATATGAACTACTGGAGTCTAAGGAGGAAAAAAAAAGGAGAAGCAGGTAGAAAGCCTATTCCAAAAAACAGTGTCTGAGAATTGCCCAAATCTGGGGAAGGATTTGGCCATCCAAATTCATGATGCTTTTAGGACCCCCAAACAGATTTCAACTCAAAAAGATCTAACTGAAAACACATTATAATAAAACTGTCAAAAATCAAAGACAAAGAGAATCTTAAAAGCAGCAAGAGAAGCTTGTCACCTATAAAGGAACTCTGACAAGGCTATGAATGAATTTCTCAGCAGAAACCTCACAAACCAAGAAAAAGTGGGGTGATATATTCAAGGTGCTGAAAAAAAAATGTCAACCCCAAACTACCAAAAATACTTTACACCTAGTAAAGTTGTCCTCCAAAAATGAAGGAAAAATAAAGACTTTCCCACACAAAATCTGAGTGAGTTCCTCCCTACTAGATATGCCTTGCAAGAAATGCTAAATAAATAATTCTCCAAGCTGAAATGAAAAGATGCTATTTATTTCAAAGGATGAAAATATACAACATAGAGGTAAAGTACATAGTAAAATTCAGAGCTCTATTAGAGTTATACTGTAATATTGTAATGTGTTAACTACTTATCTCTAGTAAAAAGGTTAAAGGACAAAAGCATTAAAACAACTATAGCTACAATAACTTGTTAATGTATACACAATATAAAAAGAGACAAATTGTGACATCAAAAACATAAAAGAGGAAGAATAAAAGGGTAGAGTTTTTGGAGCACCTGGCTGGCTCAGTTGCTGGAGCATGCAACTCCTGATCTCAGAGTTGTGAGTTCGAGCCTCATGATGGGTGTAGAGATTACTTAAAATCTTAAAAAAAATAAAGGGTAGAGTTTTTGTATGCAGATGGAGTTAAGTTGTTATCAGCATAAAACAGTCTGTTATATGTATAAAATCTTTTACGGAAGCCTCACGGAAACCATAAAGCCAAACCTTAGAGTAGATACAGAAACAAAGAGAAGGAAATCAAAACACACCACTATAAAAAATCATCAATGCACAAAGGAAAACACCAAGAGAGGAAGAAAGGAATAAGGGAACTGCAAGACAGCCAAAACACAATTGATAAGATGGCATCAGTAAGCCCTTTCCTATTCATAATCATTCTAAATGTTAATGAATTAAATTCTCCAATCAAAAGACATAGAGTGGCTAACCAGATTTTTTAAAAAAGACCCAACTATACACTGCCTACAAGAGACACACATAGGCTCAAAGTAAAGGGATGGAAAAAGTCCACGCAAGATGGAAACCAAAAAAGAAAAGGGGTAGCTATATATATATGAAATAGACTTTAATTCAACTTTAACAAGAGACAAAGAAGGCCATTACATAATGATAGAGGAGTCAACTCATCAAGGGACTAGAACAATAAGTATGTAAGCATCCAACACTGGATACATTAAACAAATACTAACATATCTGAAGAGAGAAACAGACAACAATATAATAATAGTAGGGGCATTCACTACCCCATCTCAACAATGGATAAATCATCCTGATAGAAAACCAATATGAAAACATTAAACTTGAACTAAACTTTAGACCCAATGGACCTAACAGACATATATAAAACATTCCATCCAAGAGCAGTAGAATACACATTCTTCTTAAGCACAAACAGACCATTCTCCGGGTCAGATCGTATGTTAGGCAACAACACAAGTCTTACCTAATTAAAAAGCAAAAAAACAAGAAACAAAAAGAAAAACTGAAATGAAACCAAGTATCTTTTTCAACCAGAATGGTATGAAACTAAAAACGAGTAACAGAAGGAAAGCTGAAAAATCCACAAATATGAGCAAATTAAATAACACACTCCTGAACCAACAGGTCAAAGGAGATATCAAAACAGAATTTTAAAAATATCTTGAAACAAATGAAAATGGAAACAAAATATCAAAACTTATGGGATACAGCAAAAGCAATTCTGAGAAGAAAATTTATAGTGATAAATGCTTAAGTTAAAAAAACAGAAAGATCTCCAATAAGCAACCTAACTTTATACCTCAAGGAACTAGACAAGAAGAACAAACTGAGCCCATGTTTGCAGAAAGAAGGAAATAACCAAAAGCAGAACGGAAAGAAATGAAATGGAGTTCAAAAAAACAATGGAAAAGAACAAAATTAAGAGCTCAGGTTTTTTTTTTTAAAGATAAGCAAAACTGACAAACCTTTAGCTCACCAACTAGGGAAAAAAGAGAGAAGACTCAACTAAATAAGATCAGAAATGAAAGAGGAGATACTACAACTGATGCCACAGAAATAGAAAGGATTTTAAGAGAGCACTATGAACAATTATATACCAATTAATGGAATAACCTAGAAGAAATGTATAAATTCCTAGAAACAGTCACCTACTAAGACTAAATCATGAAGAAATAGAAAATCTAAACACACCAGTAACAAGTAAAAAGATTCAATGAGTTATCAAAAAACTCCCAACAAAGAAAAGCCCAGGACCAGATGGTTTCACTGGTTAATCTACCAAGCATTTAAAGAAGAAATAATGAATATCCTGCTCAAACTTCTCTAAAAAATTAAAGAGGAAGGAACACTCCCAAACTCATTTTACAAGGCCAGCATTGCCCTGATACCAGAGTCCAGTAATGATACTACAAGAAAAAACAAAACAACAACAACAACAATAAAACTACAGGCCAATATTCTTGATGAATACAGATGTAAAAAAATTCTCAAAAAAATATTAGGAAACCAAATTCAACAGTATGTTAAAAGGATCATACACCATAATCAAGTGGTATTTATACCTGGTATGCAATGGTGTTCAGTATACATAAATCAATAAGTGTAATAGACCACATTAATAAAATGTAACATAAAAATCATATGATCATCTCAAATGCTAAAAAAAAAAAAAAAAGCATTTGACAAGATACAGTATCCCTGGCATGATTAAAAAAAAAAAAAAAACTCTTTTAAAAAAATTTGGTATAGATAAAAATGTACCTCAACATAATAAAGGCCATAGAGGACAAGCCCACAGCTAACATCATACTCAATGAAGAAAGATTTAAAGCTTTTCTTCTAAAATCAAGACAAAGGTGCCTAGTCTCACAACTCCTATTCAAAATATTACTAGAGGGGCGCCTCGGTGGCTCAGTCATTAAGCGTCTGCCTTCGGCTCAGGTCATGATCCCAGGGTCCCGGGATCGAGCCCCACATCGGGCTCCCTGCTCAGTGGGAAGCCTGCTTCTCCCTCTCCCACTCTCCCTGCTTGTGTTCCCTCTCTCGCTGTCCCTCTCTCTGTCAAATAAATACATAAAAAATCTTTAAAAACAAAATATTATAGAAGTCCTAGCCAGAGCAAGTAGGCAAGAAAAAGAAATAAAAAACATCCAAATCAAAAGGAAGAAGCAGGGGTGCCTGGCTGGCACAGTCAGTTAAGCATCCATCCCTTGGTTTGGCTAAGGTTGTCACCCCAGGGTCCTGGGATCGAGCCCTGCATTAGGCTCCCTGCTCTGCAGGAAGCCTGCTTCTCCCTCTCCCACTCCCCCTGCTTGTGTTCGCTCTCTCACTGTGTCTCTCTCTATCAAATAAATAAATAAAATCTTTTAAAAAAAATTCCAATGGCTTTTTTCACAACAATAAAAAATACCCTAAGCTTATATGAACCACAAAAGACCCCAAAACAGCCAAAGCAATCCTGAGAAAGAACAAAGTTGGGGGCTTCACATTTCCTGATTTCAAACTATACTACAATGGTATAGTAATAAAAACACTATCTTATTGGCATAAAAACAAACACGGAGAGCACTGGAACAGAATCAACAGCCCAAAAATAAACTCTCTATATATGGTCAATTAACATTTGACAAAATAGCCAAGAATACTCAATGGGCAAAGAATAGTTACTTCAATTAATGGTGCTGGGAAAACTGGATAATCACATGCAGAGAATGGAACTGGACCCCTACCTTACACAAGTCATAAAAATTAACTCAAAATGGATTAAAGACTTAAACATAAGACCTGAACTCATAAAGCTCCTAGAAGAAAAATTAGGGAAAAAGCTCCTTGACATTGATCTTCACAATTATTTTGGGGGTATGACAAGAAAAGCACAAGCGACAAAAGCAAAAATACATGAGTGGGACTATATGGAACTAAAAAGCTTCTGCACAGCAAAGAAACAATGAAAAAATAAAAAGTCAACTTATAGAATGGGATAAAATATTTGCAAACCATCTCTCTGATAAGGAGTTATTATCCAAAATATATAAGGTACTCATACAACTCAACAGCAAAATTAAAAAAAAAAAAATCTGATTTTAAAAAGGGCAGAGAACCTAAATAGACATTTTTCCAAGGAAGACATGCAAATGGCCAAGAGGAACATAAAAAGGTGCTCAACATCACTAATCATCAGGAAAATGCAAATCAAATCCACAGTGAGGTATTACCTCACACCTGTTAGAATGGATATTATCAAAAAGAGAAGAGATAACAAGTCTTGGTGAGAAAAGGGAATCCAAACCCTTATGCACTGTTGGCAGGAATGTACAGACACTATAAAATACAATATGGACGTTCCTCAAAAAATTAAAAATAGAACTACCATATGCCATAGCAATCCCACTTCTAGGTACATGTCCAAAAACAAAAACAAAACCAAAAAAATAAAACCAGGATTTAAAGAGGTATCCACACTTCCATGTTCACTGCAACATTATTCACAATAACCAAGATATGGAAACACCCTAAGTGTCCATCTATGGATGAATGGATAAAGATGATATATCTATATAATAAAATATTATCCAGCTATGATAAAGAAGGAAATCCTGCCTTGGGATAATATGGATAAATCTTGAGGGCAATATGCTAAGTCAGAAAGATAAAAGACAAATACTGCATGATCTCACTTATGTGCAGAATCTAAAAAAGCCAAACTATAAAACAGAAAGCAGAATGGTCATTGCCAGGGGCTGGGGGGAGGGGGAGGAGGGATGTGGAGATGTTGGTCAAAGGGTACAAACTTCTAGTTATAGGACGAGTAAGTTCTAGGGATCTAATGTACAGCATGACGACTATAGTTAACAATACTGAAAGTTGCTAAAGGAGCAGATCTTAAATGATCTCACCAAAAAGAAAAGAAAAAGTAATTATGTGAGATGATGGAGGTTTTAATTAACCCTATTGTGGTAATCATTTTGCAATACTTACATATATCAAATCATCACATTTTACAACTTAAACTTACACAATGTTATATGTCAATTATACCTCAGTAAAGCTGGGGGGGTGGTGTATGGTGCTATAACAAAATGAAATTAAATATAAATCACAGAAATAGGTCTAGAAAATCCCTAAATATTTGGAAACTAAATAACCCACTTCTAGATAATCCAGGAGTCAAAAAAGAAGCCAAACAAGAAATTAGAAACTATTTTAAATTGAATGAAAATGAAAAAAATTTTCAAAATTTCCAGGATATAGTTATATCTACAAGCCTATATTAAAAAAAGAAAAATGAGGGGCGCCTGGGTGGCTCAGTCGTTAAACGTTTGCCTTCAGCTCAGGTCATGATCCCAGGGTCCTGGGATCGAGCCCCACATCGGGCTCCCTGTACCGCGGGAAGCCTGCTTCTCCCTCTCCCACTCCCCCTGCTTGTGTTCCCTTTCTCGCTGTATCTCTCTGTCAGATAAATAAAATCTTTAAAAAAAAAAAAAAAGAAAAATGGTTTCAAATCAATGACCTCAGGTTCCACCTGGAAAAAAATAGAAAAAGAGGAGCAAATGAAACCTGAAGTAAGCAGAGGAAAGAAAATTATAAAATACCAGAGTAGAAATCAATGACATAGAAAACAGAGAAGTAAAGAAAATCAAAGAAACCAGAAGCTAGTTCTTTAAGAAAAGAAAATTTAAAATCTCTAGCTATACTGATAAGAAAAAAAAAAAACAAAACACTGAAGTCTCAACATGCCAATTACAAGGTAAATAAGGAGGTATTATGAACTTGAGTGAAATAATTCCAGAACTTGGACAAAATGGAAAAATTCCCTGAAAGACACAGATTACCAAGGTTTTCTCAAGAAGAAGATAACCTGAATAGCCCCATATCTAATGAAATTGAATTTGTATTTTTAAAACTTCCCACAAAAAAAAAAACTCTAACCTCAGAACCTTCACTGTCCGATTCTATTAAACAGTTCATAAAGAAATATCAATTCTATACAAACTCATCCAAAAAAATTAATGAAATTCCCAAAACCAAGAATTATTACAATAAAATTACAGGCTAATATTCCTCAGGAATATGAATATGCAAATTATTAACAAAATAGCAAACTGAATCTGACAACACATAAAAAAATAATACATCATCATGTATTATTCCACAAATGCCAGAGGTTTAACAGTCTAAAATTGACATAATTCGTATTATGAATCATCAGCTTTACTGATGACTAATAAAGAAAAACCATATGGTGATATGAATTGATACAGTAAGAACATTAGGTAATACCCAACATCAATCCCGCCAAACACACTCAGTAAACTAGGGAACTTCCTCAACCTGAGAAAGGAATCTGTGAAAACCATAAGGCTAACATCATACCTAGCAATGAAAAGACTAAATGACTTCACTGTATGATCCGGAAAAAGGCAAGGATATCTCTTGTCATCCCTCTATTCAAGACTGTACTGAAGGTTCTAGCCAGTGCAGCTTAGCCAGAAAAAGAAATGAAAGGCATCTAGACAAGGAAGAAATAAAGAAAAGGTAAAACTGTCCTTATTTGCATATAACATAAGCACCTGTATAGAAAATCATACAGGTTCTACTAAAAAAGCAACTAGAACTAGTAAGTTCGGCAAGGTTGCAGGATACAACCTACAGGACAAGGTTGCAACCAACTAAATGAAACTAAAATTTTTTAAAATATCACTTACAATAACATCAAAAATTAAAAACTACTTAGGGATATCTGGCAAAAGGTTTTCCAAACTCACAAAAGAAACAACAACAACAACAACAAGACAATGCTAAAAGAAATTAAAGAATTTCTAAATAAATGTGGAGACATGCTATGTTCATGCTCAGGAGACTCAATAAAATGTCAAACTGTCCCCAAAATGATGTAATCCCAATCCAAGATCCCTGTAGGCTTTTTCTGTAAAAATTAACACAATTAAAATTTATATGGAAATGCAAAGACCTAAAGCGGCAAACAACTTTACAAAAGAAGAATAAAGTTGAAGGACTTCATTCTACCTCCCAAGACTTATAGAAAACTACAGAAATCAAGACAGTGTAGTACTGGCATAAAGTAAACAAACAGATTAAATGGAACAAAACAGAATCCCAAAGTAGACACACCTGTTTGTGGTCAATGGATTCTGAGAAAGATTCAAAGTTAATTCAGTGGAAGAAGAAAAAAATCCTTCCAACAAATAATTCTTGAAGAATTAGATACCCATATTAAAACAAATGAAGAACTTTAATCCACATCTTGTATCAAAAATAGAAATTAACGGGCGCCTGGGTGGCTCAATTGGTTGGGCGACTGCCTTCAGCTCAGGTCATGATCCTGGAGTCCCGGATGGAGTCCCGCATCGGGCTCCCGCTCAGCAGGGAGTCTGCTTCTCCCTCTTGTGCTCTCTCACTCTCTCTCTCTCAAATAAATAAATAAAATCTTAAAAAAAAAAAAATAGAAATTAACTCTAAATGAATATATGAATATAAAACCCAACTATAAAAATAAAGATAAAATTTAAACTATAACACTGGTAGAAGAAAACATAAATTCTTTAAGTCTTTAGGTTAGGGAAGGCAGTTTTCTTAAACATGAAACCAAAAGCACAATCCATAAAAGGAAAAAAAAAATTATAAACTTCATCAAGAACTTCTACTCTTAAAACCCTCAAAGCCAGAACTCTAATACACTGCTCTCATGAAAATAAAATGGTCCAATCAGTCTGGAAGACAATCTGCCAATTTCTGAAAAAGTTAGATACAGACCTACAACATGACAGCACATGTACATAAATGTTCAAAGCAGCTTTATCTGTAATTGCCAATAATTGGAAATAACCCAAATGTCCATCAACAAGTGAACAAATAAAGAAATTGGAGTATAATGAAAAAAAGAAAATGAAATTGTGGTGTATTGATACAAAAATCACTACTCAGCAATAAAAAAAGAATGAATTACCGATACACACAACAACATGGATGAATCTGAAAACCACTATGCTGAGTGAAAGAAGCCAGGCCAAAACAAAGGGTACTGTACTGGAGGAGTCCATTCATGTAAAATTCTAGAAAATGAAAATTATTCGATTGTGACAAAAAGCAGATGAGTGGTTGACTGGGGCCAGGGCTGGAGGGAAGTATCGCTAAGAGGTACAAAGAAACTATGGGAGGTAATGAGTAATATTCATCAAGTCTATACATATGTCAAAACTTAACAAGTCATGTAATTTAAATACGTGCAGTTTTTTGTATGTCAGTTATACCTCAATAAACTGGTTTTGAAAAAAGAGAGGAGGGAAAGTGAGGATTACTGAAATACGCGTATCTTGCCTGCAAAACTGGACCTGTTCTCATTTGGAGCATAAGACTCTTGGGTACTATTCAGTTTCTTTCACCACTTCAGTCAAACTTCCTACTACTTCTTTTTTTTAAATTTTTTTTTTTTTTAAAGATTTTATTTATTTGACAGAGAGAGACGCAGCGAGAGAGGGAACACAAGCAGGGGGAGTGGGAGAGGGAGAAGCAGGCTTCCCGCTGAGCAGGGAGCCCGATGCGGGGCTCGATCCCAGGACCCTGGGATCATGACCTGAGCCGAAGGCAGACGCTTAACAACTGAGCCACCCAGGCGCCCCCCTACTACTTCTTGAGGCAATTTAAGTAATGCACATTTTTCAAGTTATGTATCCATTTCATCTAAGTTAGCTCTCAAATGTATATTTTTTATCATTCTTAGAAATCAGGAATACCAGTTGTGTACCCTCTTTTGAGTCCCTAATACCAGATCACACAGGATTTGCTTCTTCTCACATTCTCATTATTGTTCTCCAGAGTTTTTGTTTTGTATTTATTTTAAAACAGAAAAGTAGTATTTTAAACCAATAATTAAGTGAATTTCCATCCATTTCTATGGTAACCCTGTTTCTGTATTAAAAACTTTCCTTCTGGATTCACTTTTGTTCTTACTAAACTGTAACAGTTCTAGTGAGAATCCATGGATGATAACTCTCCTCTCCTCATCCTTTTTTATGACTGAAGATACCTATATTTTTTCATCAGTTTTTAAAACTGAAATTAATTATAATCTTCCCTTAGCACTTCGAAGATTTTTTTCTCCTATCTTCCAGCATCTGTTGCTAATAAGACTCTTTTGTAAATAATCTGCATTTGGAGAGAGGGGCAAATCTCAAGGATTTTTTTGTATTCTACAGTTTCAAAATGATGGTCCTGCTCAAAGTATCTGAAGACTCATATCTTTCATTGTCTTTCATTATATCAGGAAAATTCTCAACTCCTAGCTCTTCACATTTTGCTTCTCCATCATGACTTTCATTGTCTTTTTCTGGAACTCCTGAGAGATATATGTTGGAACCTTCTCAGTATATCCTGCAAGTCTGCATATGTGTTCTCATTCTCTTGTTCTCCCTCTCTCTTTCGTTCTCTCTCTCTCTTCCTTTCTTAATCTTTTGTCTCTTCTAGATGAATTCCTTAGTGCTCTCCTCAAATTCACCAATTCTCATTTTAATTCTATCTAAAGTTCACCCTATCTATTGAGTTTATTATTTCTATGACATTACTTTTCATTTCCAAAATTTAGAACTGGCTCTTTTTCATATATAGCTGTTCCTGTTCCATTTATGCATATTTGGGGGCTTTTTAAATTTTCCTCTTTATTAATGTGATGCATCTATTTATCCCTTTGAATCTCCCGAACATCTGAACATGCTTATTTTGGTTTGACTTTTTTTTTTCTTTCCTTTTTTGTTTTAGTGAGCATATCTATGCCCAGTGTGGGGCTTGAACTCATGACCCCAAGATCAAAAGTCACATACTATACTGACTGAGCCAGCCAGGCACTCCAGGCTTTGACTTTTCTATAAAATTAATCTCATCTGGAATAATTCTTTGTTCTCATTGTTGAGTGTGTTAGCTATACTTTTTTTCAAATTTCTATTTAAAATCTAGTTAGTTAACATACAGTGTAATACTGTTTTCAGGAGTAGAATTCAGTGATTCATCACTTACATTAAACATTCAACACAAGTGCTTTTGCTTTCTTCAAGTTTTTTTCTTTTTGTATTTTGTTTTGAAGGCTAATTCTGAGTGGATGGCTTTTTTTGTCTTTGCTTTTTTTTCCCCTTCCTCTCTCTCTCCATCTGTGCTCACCTTTCCCTCCATAGTGATTCTGTAGTTGCCTCCACAAGGATCCCTATACTGCCAGTTCAAGGCCAAGTCTCATATCATGGTGATTTGAAGCACCACATTCTCCCCCCCATTACTCCATGATCAATCAGACTGATTGAGTTTCTATTCTTAAAGGTTTATCTATCTTCTCCTGCTCCTCAAAACCCATCGCTCCACATAAGCTATTCCCCTGACACATTGGTCTTTTTTGAGTTCCCTTTTATGAGAAATACTTCACCTCCACCTCTGGCTTTATGGAGTGAACCTAGTTCTGCCCATCTCAAGAAGTAAACTTCTAGTCCCCATAACCCCACAGGACCTAAATTCACAACTGCTACTTTTTATTTCCACACCCGAAGCCTTTGCAGGACGATGTCTTCAATCCAGCTTATCCCTTTATGTTTAGTTCTCTTTCTGGTCCACAACAATATCTTGCCTATAAGCCCACCTATGACTCTTTTTTATCTTTTATTCTTTGAATGTGTTAGCAATCACTGCCATGTGTGTGGAGTAGATGGCATACATAAGCTTTAAACTTACTGCACCATTTGACAAGAAGGCACAGATGATTTCTTTATGATAAAAATTCTTAGCAGGAATTCACCAGGTCAAAAGGTATACTCTTTTAAGACTCTTGATTCATATTGTGAAATTGCCCTCCAGGAAAACCGTATTCCTTTCACGCCCATTAACAGACAATACCCATTTCTTCATTTACTCACACATACATCAATTATTATCAAACGTTTCAATCTCTGGCAAGTTGATAAATGAGAAAACAAGTTCACTCTAATTTACATTTCTTTGATTATTAATTAGGTTGAGTAACTTTTCATATGTCAAGTGCCCCTTGCAGTAGCTCTTTTTGAAATGCCTGTTCATGACTTTTGTTCATTTTTTGCTGGGGTATTTATCTTTGCCTGTTCCAGATCTAAGAATCTATACTTTGTGTCCATGTAAAGACAATAAATCTGGGCATTATACGAGTTAATTAGTTAGAATTCTCATCTCTCTTTCCTTCTTTTTATTATGAGCACCTTTCTAACAAATTACTCAATTCCTAATAGAGTTCACCTCTTGCATCAAGCTGCAACACTACACTTTTTAGCACTTTTAAAATGCCCTCTCTAAGACAGCACCTTTCACGGTAATTCATACCCAAGTATTCCACAAAGTTAGCAATAGCATTCCTTGTTCTTGTAAATTACTCTGACAAGAAATCTTTTTATAAGAATTTTTTTTCATAAGTGAAACCACAGATATAAAATACATACGTTAGCTCTTCAGACAATAATTTGAGTATCAAAACCTATTTGTCTCACCAACCTGATCTTAAGTTCCCACCCTTTACTATCATCAATTTTAAGAATGCAGTCCAAGTTTCAAAAGGAAAAGAAAGTTTCATGAAGAAAAAAATTCCTATGATGAAAATCAGCTAAACAAGATCTAAAAAGAAATAAAGGTTGGGGAGTGACTGTAGAAAGGACTGGAACTTTGGAAAAGGGTACTTTACATATGTGAAGAATATATTATTGCTACCAAAGCAAAAAGTACCTCTAACAAAATAAAATGTTGGATTCTTTACTCAGGGATAATGGCTTAGAAAGAATAATTCTAGCCTCTTTTGACTTCATCTGGACAAACTACCGTGTAAACTAGTTTCCCTGAGCCACCTCCAAGTACCTCCAACAGAGATAATCACTTACCCAAGACTCTTCACAATCCATATACTGCCCATAATTTTGGAGACAAATACAAGAAGAAGGACAATACAATTCCAAACCACAAAAGAGAGGTAACAGATTAATTAAAACTCCTTCACTGCCATTGTACCTAACATTCTAGCTTCAAGGACCTAATAATTCACCTCTTACATTTCCAAGAGGAGAACAACTCTCCTCTTGGCCACACCTGTTTAGATGAAAAAGTCACATTCCCTCAATCATATTTCAATCTTCAAGGAATTTCTACCTTGAGATTTCATACCTTACTAGTCTACTCAAAGGTCAGAGGACAGAGCTCCGTGAGACTTCACCTTGTGTCTTGCCCAGCTTAGCATTAGTATAATCAACCTAAACACTTTCTTGCTAGCAGTCCAATTGTAAATAATAACACTTGAGACCAGTAGCATTTCTGACTTCTTTGTAATTTTACAAAGCTTTAACCATTAAACCATGATCAAACAACCTGCCATGGGAAAGCAGATATGCATGATGTTGCAGTAAAGACATCAGTAAGTGACCTCAGTGACTGTCCATTAAATAATCCTTAGCTCTCTACTGTCCCTTTCTGGCTCCCTGCTGTTTCCACAGCAAGTGCTGCATAATCAGACATTAAATACTTTCCCTCGTGTAGTCACAAGTGAATTATACAGGACATGATATATTACTTTAAAAACAACAACAACAAAAATCCCTTAGCAGCTGACAGAGCTATATCAATTATTAGTTTTGCCTTGCAGTTATAAAAAGTTAAAGAAAAATACCTGAAAGAGTAAGTTATTTAATAACTATTTTAGTTGCATAATGCAAAGTAGTTCTTTCTTTTTGTTTTCATTTATCCATTCTCAGGATTCCGGAAAGTCAATACACACTCTTTACTACCGAAATTTCATGATTAAGGCATTGCATACAACTCTCTAACTCCGTCTGCATGCATTTAATCTTACTTCAATATGTTCATTTACAAGTTTCGTCTTCCAATTATATCACTAATGAAAAATTACCATTGCTGGCTTTCCTGATAGAAAGTGAATAATAGGGGTGCCTGGACGGCTCAGTTGGTTGAGCCTCAGACTCTTCATTTGGGCTCAGGTTGTGATCTCAGGGTGGTGAGATCCAGTCCCACAGCAGGCTCTGGTTCAGCAGGAGTCTGCTTGTCCCTCTCCCTCCCCTAGCTTGCATACATGCATGCACTCTCTCTCTCTAAAATAAAATCTTTAAAAAAAAGTGAATAATAATCTAAAGTTATTCTTCTCCTACAAATATGCTAAGGCTTGCAACCTAATCTAACCATCATGTGAAATCTATTTATGCTGTGAAATACACAACTCCAATCCGAGATGTAATAACCAGAAGACCAGGCTTTCCACTTAGTTATTCAGATTTTATCTGCAGAGGAACTAGGTATCTCTTTAAGTAGCCTCCAAACACCAGGGAAAAAGACAGGAGAGCATAGCTTAAAATAATGGTTAAGAGCTCAGGCTCTAAAATTAGACCTTACTGGTTCAAATCCTGCTTCTGCCAATTACTAGCTGTGTGAACTTGAGTAAGTTACTTAGCCACCTTGTGCTTCCATTTCCCCATCTATAGAAGAGATACAGAAATCATACCTACCTCACAGGTTGTTATGAAGATTAAATCAAATGGGTTATTATTTGTAAAGAAATAAATGTATGTGCAATTACAAAACAAACACTATACAAGTGTTTAATACATACTTAGTGTATGTGTTTAATTATACTTAATAAAAGTTTAGAAATAGACTAAAAAGATAAATAATTTTGCCTGTCCTCACAGGCCCATTCCTTCCTGCCATCCTTGGGGTTATGTGCCAGTCACCACAGTTTTATTTGACATTATCAAGCAATCTCTTTCTCTTCCTGGATCTTTTCTCTTCATCGTTTGTGCTTATGTTAGCTCAGACTTAAAAAAAAAAAAAAAAAAAAAAAATCCTGCTACCTTAAAAAGTTAATTAATTCATTAAACTCTTGGCTTTTCCAACTCACCACTCCAGCTAACATCCCATTTGCACCTTTCTTTTCCCTACCAAACTTCCTGAAGAACCACAGAAGATGGATGCCCAGAAGTCCTACTGTCTCTCTTGCCCTGACCCCTGCTATGACAGCTTCTACCACTGCCAATTCTAGCAAAACAATTCTTCCCAAGGTCAATGACCAATTCTATCTACTAAAATGCGGCATCACCCTCTTGGTCATTTGGGAAGCACTGGACATAGTTACCTGCATCTCTTTCTCAAAGTCCTCTTTTCCCTTGGTTTCAATAACATCCTGCCTTCCCCCTCCTTATATTCCTCTAGCCTAAGCTCCCTCCTTCCCATCTGTTTCTGGTCTTTCTTCCTCTGCCCTTAATAGCAGACATTCTCTACCCTTCTTCCTCCTCAAAGCAGTCTTTCTTTAGGCAATCTCATCTTCTTATAACACGTTCCTTAAAAATAATGCTCCAATCCTCATCTCCAGCCCAAACCTGTATTTAAAACTATCTCCGGGATATTACAACACACAAGTCCCCCCAGCACCTAAGATTCAATAAGCCCAAATCAAAGTCAACATTCTCCTTTCCTACCTTCCTGAAGTCTTTCTCCTGTTTTTAATCTTAAGTCCATGTCACTGCCCACCAAACTGACAATGTTGAAAGTTCTGTTCCTATTTCTTCTCATTCATCTCATTCCTATTAATTGGCGGTAATCAGTTCCTCAATCTAAGCTAACTGTTCATTGTTACGAAAATCTTATGAGGATGAGGCAGATTATCATTATCCCTGTTTCAGAGAAGTGAAAACCAATACTTGGACAAATAAAATACCTGGTTCAAATCCAGAAGCTAGTAAATCTCACACCTGGGATTTGATTTCACCCATTTTATCTACAAGGCCCAGCCTGCACAGTACACTGGGAATGCTTATTTAAACCTAAAGGTACACATTCCAAGCACCTCTACTCAGAGGCAGGTCCCAAGGAGACACAACAGTGATCATGACAGATATTTCAAGACAGATATTCCTGCTTTCATGGGACTCAACCGCATGAGAGAAGCATCAGACAATTAAACAAGCAAACTACAATCAAATGCAGGAAGTTCTATGATATAGGAAGCAAAGAGTAACTTTTGTGGCAAGTAACTTGAATAGGATAGGGAGTTCTTGGGGAAGGCTTTCCATAAGAAGTGACATCTGAGCTGAGAACTGAAACATCAGTGGGTATGAGCCAAGCAGAGAGCAACAGTGGTCAAAAGGGTTCCAGATACTATCTCACAACAGTTAGGAGGACTATTACCAACAACAACAATGACCAAAAGTGTGGGCACGGATGTAGAGAAACTGGAACCCTTGGGCACTGTTGGTGGGAATGTACAATGGTGCAGTCACTATGGAAAACAGTCTGAACATTCCTCAAAAAATTAAGCAATTCCATTTCTGAGTATATACCCCCCAAAATTGGAAGCTAGGTCTCAAAAAGATACTTGTACACCCATGTCCATAGCAGCATTCTTCACAATGGCCAAAAAGTGGAAGCAACCCAAGTATCCGTCAAGGGATGAATGGATAAACAAAGTGGCATATTCACACAATAAAATATTATTCATCCTTAAAAAGGTAGGAAATTTTGACACATACTATAACACGAACGAACCTTGAGGAACACCATGCTAAGTGAAATAAGCCAGTCACAGAAGGACAAATACTACGTGATTCTAATTCCATGAGGTACATGGAACAATCCAATTCATAGAGACAGGAAGTAAATGGTGGTTTCTGGGGCCTGGGAAGAGAGGTAAATGGGAAGTTAGGGTTTTATGGGGACAGAGTTTCCATACTGGAATGATAAAAAAAGTTGTGGAGAGCGACAGTGGTGATGGCTGCATGGCTATCAGAAGGTACTTAATGCCACACACCTGTATGCTTAAAAACAGGTGAAATGGTAAATTTTATGGTATGTGTATTTTACCACAATTTTTAAAAAAAAATGGTTCCAAACATTAGGCACAGCATTGTGGAAGTCAGAAAGCAAAACAAGAACATGGAGAATCTGAAGAAAGCAAAAAGTTCAGAAAGGCTGCAGAGAAAAGACCAAAACACATACGCAGTTGCCATGATTATCTAAACTAGACATGATCTTAAGAGTCTGAGGCCATATACTGTTCTCCAAATAAAGTAACCATGCAGGATTTTTTTGGCATCAGGGAGTCAGAGCAGAAAAAATGTTAAAAATTGTCTAATGAGAAATGGGAGCCTTCTCTAGCTTCAAAGTTAGGAAATGTCCATCGAATTCCAAGAGCACTGTAAAGTTTTTCTAGGCTGAGGGTGAAGAGGAGACTTACTCACATGAAGTCTGAACCACAAAGAGTCTCAGGGCTCCATGACAGCTCTCTGAAAAGACAAGTAGTACTTGTTGCTTTTGGAATACAACCGAGCTAAGAAGGGGGGAAAATATGCATGTGCCCGAGTTCTCTGAAGATATTGTAGATCTTGAGCTCATGTTGCAGATCATTAGAGCTCTGCCTGCTAGTTAGATTGCACACGAGGTTACGCCAATGGTTCCATTTTCAGGGTATCTCTCTCATCCATAAAATTCAATTCAGGCTAAACTCGGGCACACAAGGTCCTTGCCCAGACAGTATCTTTATATTTGCATGTATGTAAATGAGCATATACATACTCATATATTTTTATGTATATAAATGAGCATACCACACAGAGTACAGGTCATAATAATTTTAAGGTGCACAGCTATGACAGATTTTAAGATGCCTTCATCACTGAAATATATTACAGCTTTTACAAATGTACTACAGTCTTACACTAAAATATCTCATTTCCAAAATGAAATTTGGCATGTGATTAACTTATTCAACCACCTGGTTCTTATTACTTTCACAATATGTTGGAAGGGGAAAATACAATGTACTTGCACACTTAATGATTGAGCGCAGTATATGTACAAGAGGCACATACTCAAGGCCTCCCTACTCCCCAGGAGGTAACCGCCCCCGTGAGACCAAGGTAGCATCCGGTACCAGGTATTTTCCCAAAAGAGAGAAAAATGGAAATAGAGGTTGAGCACGAATAAGGTCAATCCTGTATCAAAAGCAGAACAGCACATAGCCAGAGAGGAAAACGGAATTGGAGGTCAAGGGTAAAGAAAGAGCAAAGATTTAAGAGAAGGAATTTACAAACTTCAGTTGAGGCTTAAATCTGAAGAAGACCCCTCAGATTATAATCTCCTAAACTCAGGAATCTATACAGTTGGCTCCCACCGCAGGGCACATATTCTATAAATGTTGACAGAACGTCACTTCCTGGGAAAGAAATATGGCCCAGTTTGCTTCTTGTTGCTCTTGCCAGTGATCCTGCCACTCTGAACAAAAGCATGAGCCACAATACATGGTTACGTGAAGGAAGGGGACTCGAGTGAGACAGGAAGCAAAGGGACCAGCCCTGAAATTACCCAGTCATATAGAATCAGGGAAACATATCTCTGGATGTGCTCGGTCATAAACCAGCAACAGTAAATCATTCCATGCCCTTGACTGCTCTGATCCTTCTCCACCACTCACTATGCAGTCTAGGCTCATTTGCCTTCCCTCTGATATTCTACTTTTTGGCTTGATTTACCTATAATTTCACTTGACTCACCTAGTAGGCCAGGGACAGTCTAAGACGAAAGCTGTTTATGGGATTAGTGAAATACACCAGACTTGCAGGTGAGATAAAATGGGAGGGCAGGAAACTCAAAAGCTTGGAAAAAAATTTCACCTGCCAACATAGTATTAATCTCACCCATTCTCACCTATGTCATTCCCCTTTCTTTTCAACATTAGGTCTCAAATTTAATCTGCTCCAACTATATGAGTCAGTCTAAAATGAACAAGCAGGGGGCGCCTGGGTGGCTCAGTCGTTAAGCGTCTGCCTTTGGCTCGGGTCATGATCCCAGGGTCCTGGGATCGAGCCCCGCATTGGGCTCCCTGCTCCGTGGGAAGCCTGCTTCTCCCTCTCCCACTCCCCCTGCTTGTGTTCCCTTTCTCGCTGTGTCTCTCTCTGTCAAATAAAATCTTTAAAAAAAATAAAATAAAATAAAATGAACAAGCAGGTTTCTCCTACTAGCAATTCCTAAACCTAACACAAAAGAGAGTTAATTTTTTTTTTTTTTCCCAAATTCTAGTTGCCTGATTTTCCTTGGGCCAACAGGTACCTAGTGTTTCATGTCAGGCAAACCTTTAGTCTCCTTATCTGTAAAAAGTGTGGTAGGAGATGTCCTCCAGTTAGGGTCGCTTCTGCGGTGAGTTTACTTACTACCAAAATCAAAATAAGCTAGCAAAGACCGGGTTGTATTTTTCATTAAAAGGAGCCCCTTGTCCTGCTTCACCTCTTCCAACATTAGAGCTGACTCTTCCCTTTGAACTGTAAGGGGGTGGTGGCCTGGACAGTAAGCTCCTCACAAAGACACACAGGTGATAAAGCAAATGCTGGGCGCCGGAAGCTGAAGGTGTGTGCTCTGTACAAGCACGACGTCTCTAAAGAACACCTGTTCAGTCCCATTCGGCCTGTCTGCCACCTTCTGCTCCAGCTTGAGGTCAGGAATAACCAGCTTCAAGTTAATGGGTTCAGAGTACCAGCTATTAGCATTTGTTTGCTTTTATGTGCTCTCTGTTTCTGACTGTTACCTATTAAAACTTCACAGTAACAGAGACTATCCAAGTGGATCACTGCATTCACAGTAGTCAAAAAGAATCCAGACTAATAAATCAGACATTCTAAATGCATCACTGACGCTCGTGTTCATAAGAAAGCACATTATCTCATAAACTAGATTTGGGATAATCTCTTTTGAATCCTATTTCACTCAGGAGCCAGAGCTGCATTTTCTGGTTTTATTTTCATTATGCTCTGATTTGCCAAAAGATACACATTGTGCTTTGCCACTCGGCCCTGAATCCACACCAGCAAAAATGCCTGGAACCACAGATCCACAGCAGGGCCGCACCCCTGAGCACCACACACGGCGCTTTCTCCTCTCCTGGTACTCCCCATGCTTCCAAATCAGGAGGTTTCTCATTTAAGGCCCATAATTCATAATCTGACAAATACTTTTTAAAGAAGGTTCATCATGGAAAGGGGGGGTGGGTGTGTTTATGTGTGCCTGTCGCCTTTCTCACTGCGACCTCTCTGAGACCGCTAAACAGCTTTTCCCTCTTCCAAATACATTCCCCATCCCTCCACTTCTCTCCATCCCCAATGCTACCCCCCTGGGGCAAGCCACCGTCCTCTCTTTCCTACAAGGCTCTGAGAGCCTCCTCCTGGTCTTCCTCTGGTCCCCTGCCTAGGGTAGATTCTCCATGGCCATCAGAACAACCTCTTTAAAAAAGGACATCAGTTCATGTTGTTCTGTAGCTTAAAACCTTCTACCTTCTTAATGGGCTCCCAATGCACAGAGAATAAAACCCAAACTCTTCAGTTTGACCCAGCCCCTGTCTACCTTCCCCTCCGTTCACCCTTTTCCAGTCACACAGGTCTTCTTTCTGTTCCTTAAATGATACTCCCCCCACACCCCAGCTTTGCAAGACTGTCTCTTATCGATCCATTTCCAAACCAGGTCAATCCTGGCCATCCTATCGAAACCAGTGCCCTCACCCCGGCCACTCCTGTTCATATACTCCGTTTATCTGTACTTACTGTTTGTCTGTCTCTCCACTAGAGGGTAAGCCCCGTGAAAGTGGAGATCAAGTAGATCTTCCTTTGTTCTTTCATTCAGTAATTACTGTGTGTCTGCTTTGTCCAAGGCATCGTTCTAGTGACTAGGATTAAGTAGTGAAGCAAGGAGGCAAAAATCCCTTTTCTGTGCCCTGCTGTCCTGCCTACTCATCACTGAAGCCCCAGTATGAAGGAGACACTCAACAAGTATTTGTTGAATGAATGAAACACTGCAGCAATGTCATCCTCAAGTTTTACTGTTGTGCTTCAGTGTGCCTTTTAAAAATATTTTCAAAACACCAACCAAGTGACTAATGAATGAAATCTATTGAGACTGGTCACATCCATAGAAGTAAAACAGAGTCAACAATAACATCAAGAATCTTAGTTCTAACACAGGTATCTAGAGCTGAGCGTTTTCCAAAGGCCATCTAATATATAGCACCTCTATAAGAAAAAATTCTGCTTACCAATCCAAACCTCTTTTATGGTTTCTCATACATCGCAACCCCAACCCCCTTCTCCCTGTTCTGCAGCCCCCAACCTTGACAAAGGTACCTGAACTGAATTAACTGGCACAGTTTTGAAACAGTTTTAATATGTGTGAACATATCTGTAATATCTGAATTCTAATTCCAAATACAATCTGCCTTTTTCTTTAGTTTGGTTCGGTTTTTTAACAAAAGGAACATCATTGATCTCATCAATGGCTGGTAATGAAACCTACTTGGCAATTACCTGTTAGATTTGTCACACCCAATTTAGCACCTGGAGCAATGATAATAAGTAAAGCCCCAATGTGAAATCATTTAAGCTCCCTCTCCTTTTACTGGTAGGCTGCCCTGAGTCCCACCCAGAGGAGCCCATCACTGCCAACACCTTGACAGCTCACCTATTTTCAAGTCCGCTGAGATTTGCCTGGCTATCTTTCTGCCAAGTCTAGGAACAGGAGTCCTGGAAAAACACAAATCCATCTCCCTTGTTCCACAAAAAAAAAAATCACTCTTGAAAGTCACCAAGTAACCAACCCATATTCAATTTATATGCTGAATCTACTCAAAGAGCTAACACACACACATACACACAGATACAAGAAGAGCCAAATGGGGCTATTACTAGTTCCGAGACTATTTGTTTCATGTTTCACACTCGTTTACCTACATGATTTCAGGGAGTTTTCAGAGTGTGTGTGTATGGATAGCAAACACACTGCTGGACTTTGCAGAGCCCCCTGGAAAAGAAGCATGGAGGGAAAAGAACATAAAAGTTTTTGGAGGAAAAGAAAGATACCAATACAGAATATCAGGCCCAGTTTCTAAGACCAAGGAAGGACTCAAGCTCAATACTCACCTACAGAGCAGAGGTATCCTGCTAGATCGGACTGCTCATGACAGCTGCTTAAGGAGTTCGTGTTTTTCAGTACAGCTCCAATGCCTCACCCCAGCCCTACCCATTCAGAATCTCCAGGAGTAGGGTCTGGACGCCTGTGCGCACATGGACATCATTTCTAAAGCCCCTGAGGTGAAGTGATGATCAACCATACACAGAAAGCACTGACTGACAGAACCTAAAATCTGTACTCAAACACCATCGGAAGCTAGGCACTTAAAGTGGGCAAAGCAGGTAGGTAAAAGATAAAGGAATTAATGAAGCATGCATTCAAATTAAATTTAAAAATATACGGTAAGCCAAATTTTATCTGCTCCTTGTGATTTTGTTATTTTTTCATTTGAACCGTAACTTCTCGAAGTCAGGCCCATACCTTATTCATTCCTGTGTCTAGTACAGAGTCTGGTATATATAGTAGGTTCAATCACTGTTTGCCAAATTCCTGATGAAAATGAGGGGAAATCCCAACTCTTTGGACACTATTAAGGAAACTGCCAGGGAACACTCCTCACTCATTCATTCAAGCAGAATTTATTAAACAACTATTAGACATAAGGCTCTAAGGATACTACACTGAGTAAGACAGACAAGATTCCTGTCCATGCGGGGTTTACATTTGGGGAGGATAGAAGAAGAGGAATTTGTAACATTTACAAATAAGTAAGCCAATTTCAGACAGTAATGTTATTCAGCATTAAAATGGCTACATTTAGTCCCAAAGGTTGTTAAACCACACAGAAATCAGGGGCACCTGGGTGGCGCAGTTAAGCATCGGACTCTTGGTTTCGGCTCAGGTCATGATATCAGGGTGGCGAGATCGAGCCCTGCATCAGCCTCTGTGCTCAGCGTGGAGTCTGCTTGAGATTCTCTCTCCTCTCCCTCTACCCCTCCCGCTCGTGCTCTCTTTCTCTGTCTCTCAAATAAATAAATCTTCAAAAAGACAAAAAAAAACAGGGGCGCCTGGGTGGCTCAGTCGTTAAGCGTCTGCCTTCAGCTCGGGTCATGATCCCAGGGTCCTGGGATCGAGCCCTGCATCGGGCTCCCTGCTCCACGGGAAGCCTGCTTCTCCCTCTCCCACTCCCCCTGCTTGTGTTCCCGCTCTCACGGTCTCTCTCTCTCTGTCAAATAAATAAATAAAATTAAAAAAAAAAAAGGCAAAAAAACAAAAACAAAAACAAAACACCACACAGAAATCAGAAGTTACTGGCTTCAGAAGAGTTGAAAAATACTCATTTGATGGAGGGCAGAGAGGGAGTATAGGTTGAGCGTGACATGCCCTGAGCTCCACCATTATACTAGCTCAACTGACCTTGGACAAATCACTTCATCAATCTGGAGGAATTAGATTAAATGATCTCTAAGACTTTCTAGCCCTAAGATTTTATATTCTATTAATAAAGAAGCATTAGCAAAATTTCACATGTTGTGATGGTGCCCAAACACTTTGAGGGACCATCCCTCCATGGCTGGCTCTTGACATTTATACATTATTATAAACTGAAAACATTTCCCAAGCATTTCATGAGCCCACCTCTACAGCTGACCTACGGCAAAACCGGAGGCTCCGATATTTACTGCCACAGTGCAATGGCTACTGGCATGCCCAGACTAAGTCACAAAGCTGGCATAAGCCCCACAGCAAAGGAAACCAAATATCAAGCTCAGGGTGATTAAGGAACCCAGAAATTAGTTAAATTCCCTCACTCAACAAACATTAATAAGAGACGATAGGAAGCCAAACACTAGTCTAGCGCCTAAGAAAAAAAGAAGAAAAAAACAACACATGGGCTTTTCCCATAAAAAGAAAAGGTGTGGGGAGTCTCTTATTTTTTTTTAAGACTTATTTATTTGAGAGAAAGAGAGCGCACCCGCAAGCGCGTGAGTGGGGGTAGGGGCAGAGGGAGAAAAATCTCAAGCAGACTCCCCACTGTCCCGGGAGACCGACACGGGGCTCGATCCCACGACCCATGAGATCATAACCTGAGCCGAAACCAAGAGTCAGCCAGCCAACCAACTCAGTCACCCAGGCGCCCCATGGTGTGGGGATTCTTAACCTGAGTTTCAGAGGCTCCATGAACCCCACAAAATGAAATGCCAAATTTTGGGTGTATGAGCACACTTCTGGGGAGAGGATCCATAGCTTTGATTAAATTCTCTAAAGGGTCAATGATCCAAACTGGAGGCACTACACAAGACACTTTAGGCAAAGTCTCTCTTTTCCTTCTCATACAAATCCCCATTGTATAAACAAGGAAACTGAGGTTATATGCCAAAGACACAGCCAAAAAGTGGCACAGCAGAAATCTGAACCCCAACCTGGCAATCTCCACAATCTGTGTTTTCTCCTATGTCATGCACTCTCATGCTGTTTCCATACCTCACCCACCCCCAAAAAAGGCTGTTTAAAAGAATGAGTCAGGAAGGCCCCCAGAGACCAAGGACCATTATCATGTGTTATCAGTGACCAAGGCAGATTCAAGCCTATTTCCCAGAAGCTGCGGGAGCCAAGACTTAAATTTCTCAACTTCTGCCTCTACCCTACTAGAGTAAGATGACAGAAGTACAAGAACCCATCCTAGAGGTTTATGAGTTCAGGGATCCTTTCCATTCAGACAAATCTCCTCAAGCAACCCAACCCCTAAGGTCACTAACTTGCACATTCCCATGGCAGGAGTCGGGAGAACTTGTATTCCACCTCCTTTATTTGGTGGGCTGGCATATATCTCACTTTCTGAACTTCCCTCTGGATCTAACTCTTGGCCTTGACCCCCCATATTCGCACAAATGGCTATTTCCATTTCATGAGTCACATCAGGATTTATATAAAAAAGGCAACCTGGAAATCATGTGCCAAACATGACAGAATTTGAAGGAAAGAAATATCCACTTAGATATCGTGGTGTAATGGAAAGAACATGGTCTTTGGAATCAGGATTCAGTCTAAAGCCCAAGACTGTTATTACTAGCTATGTAACCTTAGGTAAGTTACTTTATCATCCTGAGCCCTGACTGCTCAACTTCTAAAATAGAGATAATGATACTTAGATTTTAATAATCAACAAATTTTTAGTGAGTGCCTAAGCACTGTTCTAGGCTCTGGGGTACATTTGGGAATGTAACCAATAAGGCTCCTTCCTTCATAAAGCTTATATTTAGGTGGAAGAAAAATAGCCCAACAAATAAGAAAATGTAAAATAATTTTATTAACACTAACCACATTAAAATAATAACAGCTAACGGTTCTTGAACATATACAGTGTGTCTGAAACTATTACAAGAAATAAGTATTAACTTATTTAATTCTCATTAGAAAGGGACATACTACTACATCCATTTTACAGAGGAAAAAACTAAAGCCCCCAAAGGTTAAGTAACTCGCCCAAAGTCACACCGTAAGTTAAGCGGAAGGGCAAAGACTGAAACCTAGACAATCTGATAGCAGAACCTCGCTCCACACGGCACTGAGTGATCTAATGAAAATAAAACGAATGATACACAGAGAGAGGCTGCTGTAGCTTGGCTGGTCAGTGAAGCTCTACTGAGCAGGTGTCGTTTTAGGTAAGATACAAATCACAAGCAGCAGCCAGGCCCAGAGGAAGGATCTAGGGAGAGCATTCCACATCGGAAGAAGAGCAGGTACAAAGGCCCTGAGAAAGAACCAGCCTGGTGGCCTCCAGGGATAGAAAAAAGGCCGGAGAGGTTAGAGCCCAGTGGAAGAGCTTGGGGAGTGTGGCAGATGAGTTCGCAGATGCAGGCCGAAAGCCAGATCATGTGGGGTCTTTGTCAACAAGAGTATAAGGATTTCATTTTGTGCGCAATGCAGCATCACTGAAGGGCCTTATGGAGGGAGGTGACACAATTTGATTTGTATTTTTAAAACATGAGCCCAAATGATGTGGAGAATGGGTTAGGAGGAGGAAGGGGCTGTGGAAAGCTGAAGCAGGGAGACCAATGGGGGTGTGGAAGTCCAGTCAAGAGTAATGGTGACTTGGCCGATAGTAGCATGACGGAGGGGGAGAAAAGCATGCAGTTCCAGCACGCATCAGAGTCACCTTGAGGATTAGATGAGGATGGACAAAACCCCTAGTAGAGCGTCTGACACACAGCGGGTGCTTACAAATGTTAATTACCTTCCCTGTCTAACATTAATTAATAAGAGGCTTGGGATAAAACTATAAATCATACCCAAAAGGACTAAGCCTCTCTGACACCCCCGTCCCCATTCCTCCAATGAAGCCCATAGCTTCGAGACTAAACTGGGAATGCACCAAATTCAAAACACAATAGAGAATTGATCTATTAAAGGAGCTGAACTGTTAAATTAAAACCGTTTCTGCATGCCAAGCTGAAACACAAAGGGATCAGTCTTCTTTAACAATAAAGCCCAGTTAAGAGGAGGCTCTGGTTACACAATCTCCTCCTCTTCACCGTGAGGCACTCAGATGGAATTTTTTTTTTTTAATAGAAAAGACAAACTCTTGAGTAAATGTAATAATTGTTTCAATAATATGCCCCAACCACCCAAGAAGTTACAAAAAGAAAAAAAGAAACTGGAAAATTGGGATTCTTCTATTACATGATCAGTTAATTGCTGCCTCAAGTCCAGGCTACGCTCACGCCAGTGAAGGGATGATGCTGTTCGGGAGATCTGAGAGCCTGACAGTGATTCAAGAAGCAGAAAGGAGAATGGCCTTCCAAATAATTGTAAAAATAAACAAATAAGCAAACTAACCAATAAAACGATCCAAAGCTTGTCAATGAGGCCAACTGACTGAAATAATTTTCACACGTGGCCCAAAAAAGGTTCTTTTGAGAGAAGCCTTGCCTGACTAATGTCTCAAACAGGTGGTCCTATGGTGCTCTCAGTCATTACAACAGTACATATCATTTTTTTCTAACAGCAGCAACAACAAAACAAAAACAAAAACACAAGCTGAATGATCTGCTAAACATTAATGATCACCAAAAGCTGGTAGAGCGTTTCCCTGTGCTCC
Organism: Leptonychotes weddellii; assembly: GCF_054177405.1. Taxonomy (NCBI): domain Eukaryota; kingdom Metazoa; phylum Chordata; class Mammalia; order Carnivora; family Phocidae; genus Leptonychotes; species Leptonychotes weddellii. Next base: position 27,467,101 of record NC_138384.1, read on the forward strand.
CTAACTAAAAACTCCCAAGGCCCAGGAATGAGACCTTGGGCTAAGACAAGCCCAAAATAGAGAAATTCCCTCCTCTGGATTGCCTCATTGAAGCAGAGCTCCGGCGTGAAAGGGAAATTGGCCTTGAAGATACAACCAATACAGCTCTTATCCTGTTCTTCAAATTTTTAACGCTCTAGTGCCGTGGTTCACCAAAGGGTCTGAAATATCAACACTATTTTCATAATAATCCTATTATTTGCTTTTTCCATTGTGTTGACATTAGCACTCGCGGTTTGAAAGAACGGTGGGTAAAACTGGAGGTGATCTGACACAGCTCGAGCCATAGCACCAAAGTGTACTAGTCACTGGGTTCTTCACCACCACGCGTTCCAGCAGCGAGAGAAAAAAGAAAAAAAGTTAGTTTCACTTAACAATGTCCCTGATGAAGCAGTGAACATTATTAATCTTATTAAATCTCAAATGTTAAGTAGCTGTCTTTTTACTATTCTGTGTGACAAAATGGGAAGTATAAAGCACTTCTGATAAATATCCAAGTACAATGGTTGTCTCAAAGGAGAGCACTTGTGTGATTATTCAAGCTGTAGACTGAACTAGCCACTCTTTTCATGGAACGCCATTTTTACAAAAAAAAAAAAAAAATATATATATATATGGTTAATCAGACTTGGTATATGGCAGACATTTTCTCAAAAATTAATGAAGTGAGCCTGTCATTTCAACTTATCATATTTGCTGCCAGTGAAAAAATTTGAGTTTTCAATCAAAAATTAAAAATTTGGAAAATCTGTATTTGACACCTTGCACTTGACAGTTACCTAATTCTTAAAGACTCTTCTGATAAGATCAATGATGATATTAATGAATGTGATTTTTGACAATGTGTAATAAATGTCAACATTTGGAAGATCTGCATAAATCAATGAACCTATAATTATCCAAATGACTAAAGCATGGTATTACAAAATCAGGCATGAGTAGGAGATCCACTCAAAGTGCAAACTAGATCAACGGATAATAATATAACAGAGAAGGAAATGATAAGTGACATGGTTTAAGATTCTACATTGCAACTAACCCTTAAGAAAGCATGACTTGTTGAATTTTGGTGTAATATCAAAGAAGAACATCACCATTTAATAGCTAAAGAAGCAATTAAAATACTCGACTTTTCCATTAGCATCTGTGTTAGGCTGGATTTGGTTCATACACCTCAACCAAACCAACACAGTGCAAAAACTGAATGCAAAAGTAGGTATGAGAAGCCAACTTCTATTAAGCTAGGCATTACAGAGATTTGCAAAAAAGTAAAAACAATGCCACTCTTCTTGCTAATTTTTTTTGTATTGGAGAGTTATTTTTCCTTAAAAAATTATGTCAACGTGTGGGGGATGTTTTTTGTTATTTTTAAATGAGTTAATAAATATTTTTTAATTCCTCATTTTAGTTCCTAATATGGTAAATAGTAATAGATACAGCCCATAAAAACAAAAGCTCTTTGGGTCCTCAATGATTTTTAGCAATGTAAGTATAAAAGAATTCTGAAGCCAAAAAGTTGAGAATTTTAGCTTAAAGCAAATCTATAATAGCTGCCTTTCTCACACACACCCTGCACAAACCAAAAGCAGAAAGAAGACAAACTGAATTTCTTTGGACCCTATTGTGTAATTTACTTAAGGCCCATGGGCCTTGCTAATTTGCATGTCTGATTTACTCAGAATCCTTTCTTCCTCCTCCTCTCTGGCAAGAAACCACAGACAAATTCCTTTGCTATTTCACAACCTGCTCTTAAGCAAACTGCAATGCGGCGGTATAGACATGGAGCTCATCCAGCCTGGCAAACAGGGATAAGAAGCTCAGCTCCAAGGTTTTCCAGCCAAGGGCCCTTTTCAAACACTAAAATCCACAAAACATAGCATTAGCTTGCTCAAAGCAAATAGTTAATTTGTCCTTTCACCAGAAATCAAAAGGACAAAATCACACAGCTAGAGTGTTGCTTCAACCCCCACCCTAACCCTTCAACATCCCCTTTTTCCCAAGCAAGTAAATGTCTAAACCATGAAGAATCAACAAGTCAGTCAATCCATAACAAATATTTATAGTGTCTACATGAAAAAGAGGATATATAATCATAAGAGGAAAACTAACAATACAGGTAATAGCAAAAAAAAATGCCAGGGTAAACAGTGCTATAGAAGTGTAAAAAATGCAGAGAGTAACAGTGCACCAACGTGAACAAGGACATGAAGAAATGGGAAGAAGAGAGTCAAAAATTAAATGCAGGTAGTAAAGGTAACAGAGCTGAAAAAAATGGTAAAGGACTCCCAGACATCTGCGATTAGACCTTTTGGCTAAAAATTAGTCTCAACGGAGGGAAATGAAAAATAACGCTAAGATCCCAAAAGTCAAGCTAAGGAATCTGGATTCTATCCTGAATGTAGTAACGAGGACTGACAAAAGGCTTTTGAGAAGGATGGGAACATAATGGAAGTGTGCTATTTAATTTGTTTTGTTTTTTAAACACTAATCTATTAATAATATGCTTGCATTAAAAGAAACCAAGACTAGAGTCCAGGGGACCATATAAGGAGACTACTGGAAAGCCTGGGCAGACATGAGCTAGCCCTAAACAACAACATGGCAACGGAAATGAAAAAGAATCAAGAGCTAGTAGATAGATCTGGAATTTAATACAGTACCAAACTGTTTAATTAAAAAAAAAAAAAAAAGTGTGGAACCATACATGGAAGTAAAGAAGTCAAGGTCATTAATGACACATCTACTGAGGACCTACTAAGCTTGTTGCTCTGTCTTGGTTATAAATGAAATACGGATTTGGGGATAGATATGTGATTTTAAACAGGCTGAGGGAAAGAGGTAGATATGATGGACTAGAACTCGCATCTTTCCAATCTGCTATCACTGTGCCTCCCTACGTGGCAGAAGATGAAAAGTTAAAACTACATTTCCCAGACCCCTTTGCAGTTAAGGTTCGGGGTGAGAAATAAGTTCTGCCAGTTAAATGGCCACATGTGAGATTCAGAAGGCAGGAAGAAAATGGAGACCATCTTCTTGCTGTTTAAAGGTTTTCTGCAGGCAACAGAATCATGGAAACACTGAAGATTCTGCAATGACTTCCCAAGGATCTGGCTATCAGCTCTGAGCTTATCAAATATAGGTTGTAATGGAGGGACCTTCCTGTTGCCCCGACTGCAGCTACTGGGCCGAGTTCTTAAAAATTAACAGTTCTAGTAGAGGCTTCCTGATTCCAGCCTTCTTGGGTGCGACAGATTACTGGCCCACTTGGCAAGCCAGGCTGTAGCCCTGCCTCAGAGGCCCACCCCTAAAGGCTTGGTCATGAGCCCATTTCTCCCAACGACTCTGTAAGAATCTATTTTCCTATCTTACTAGTTTCTGTCTCCTGCAACTAAATCCAAACATGTAAGTGGGTTTAAATAAAGGCAGACCAACCAAGTGAAACTACCTGTACATAGGTAAAAGAATGGAGCTGAAACTTGTAAACAAAGCCTGGACAGAGCACAGAAAGAATACGTATTACCTTCACGGACGTGGCAGTTGGGGAGACCCTAGGACTATGTTACTCCATTCTTTTAACTAAAATTTCCACAACTCAGTTTGGAATCAACAAAGAAAAATTCTTTTGACTTTCTTAAGTAATTATAACAACATCTGACATTTATCTGGAGCTTTGAATATGAACAAAGGTATCCTGAAGAGTTCTCACTTCATTTTACCTGGCACCACATTCCAAAAGGGTGCGTATCATACGCTGGATTTTAAGAAATGAGAGCATCAAAGCACCAAGAAGGTAAACAATTTGCCTAAGGTCACAGAGGGTAAGGTAGTGGTTCAACTAAAGCATTTCCTGCTTAAACCTATTTTCTCCTGGTTGGTCTTCTGTCAGTTAACTCTGACCATGTTCTAAAGTAAATGCTAAAATTGTTGGCATAGAAATATTAGGAGCTTAAGCGGGCTTGTAAAACCACAAAGAATTAAATGGGGCCTAACTTACAACCATGGAAAAAATGAAAATTCCACGTGTAATTTTCTCCTCCCATTTAAACCTAAAATGTGGTGCTGCGGCGGGCCCGCTGTTCTGTGACACGCTCCCAGCACAGAGGCCAAGGAGCAAGTGTCCTCCAATTATTTGGACAACCATTCATTTATTTTTGTATCATTCTAAGAGTTGGAAAATTAACAGTGTTGTGTTTACAAACCTTCACTGGGCCATTACATAAAAGCTCAAATATGTTTACACTATTCAGCTCTGGTTTGAAGAAGCTCAAAAGCAAGTTAATATAAACCTATTCTGAACAAATGTGCAGAAAGTAGCCCTGTCGGACAGAGGTCGAGCTTTGACCTTCCCAACTTCTTCCACAGAATGTACAATCTATCACGTACCAAAGCACAGTGAAGAGGTGAGGTGTTTGGTAAGTAGCCCTGTTAGTGAGAAATTCTGCTAATTATTACACCAAATAAGCACAGTTAACAGGCCATGGCCACAAGAGGGGCATGTTTCAGGGCATTAAATAGCTGCCTAGGGTGGAGATGAATATATTACACTATGCCCTTTACCAATAAAACAATTTCCCTGACACCTAGAGATCCAGTCGGCTGGAGCAAGATGCCAAAAAGCATTCGCTGGCTCAACCGCGATGCTTCAGTGCCACCTAGTGACTCACACATTTTAACTCACAGACTGAGGGCAACTGACAGGATCTCTAACCTACGCTCAGTCGTAGGAAAAGGAGACAGGTAGAAGAAATGCAATTTTCAGGGCTCCCCCAACTAAATACTTGCTCTTTATAGCATAAATACATTATTTTATTTTCTCCCCAACTCTGCATCCCTAAGGAAGAATAGGTCTTTCTCAAAATAAGCTCCTCTAAAACCAAATCAAAGACCAAACTAATCAGTTGCTTTCCAGAATTGTATTTTTGTTGCCAGTTATCTTCCAGCGCAAGACTTGTTCAAAATTAAACCTTCAGAGCATCCAAGGTAGGAAAAGATAACAGAGGGTGGTAAATTAAGACTAAATAGAACTAGGGGTGCGTGGCTGGCTCAGACAGAAGAGCAGGCAACTCTTGATCTCGGGGCCGGGAGTTCGAACCCCACGTTGGGCAGAGAGATTACCTGAATAAATCTTTTCTTTAAAAAAAGACCAAATAAAACTAAAGGCTTTAAATCCACAAGGCACATATAAAAATTAGCATGCTTTACACAATATATTAGCATAATGCAAATGGTTAGAAAAATAGGAAAACTTACCAATCTGTAGCAAGAGTTATCTGACAGTAACTTTGAGAAGTTCCATTCCACCCTTTGAACCAAAACTACCTTTCCCATAGTGACTATTTCCAGGCTGTTAACTGCTAATGCTGCATCAGACAGATATAGTGAACATCAACACAAATACAGTGAATTCCCCAAACAGCACCACTGCCACAGAAATCCATGTCTTTCTCCTGTTAATGGTTTGGTGAAAAGAGATCTGGTCTACATTGCTGCAGATACAGTAATGAACAAAAGCAAAGTCACCTCCTGAGTTTACATTCTAATAGAGGAAGACAGACCAAAAAAAAACAAAATCTGTAAGACAGCAGATGATGGTGTGACATAGAGAAAAGTAAGAAAAGGCAAAGGGAATAGAGGCCACCAAAAGGCAGTGAGATAGAGAGTGCTATTTTGGGGTCATCAGAGAAACCCTCCTGAGAATCCAGTGTTTCAATCGACCTAAAGGAGGTGAGGGAACCAGCCATGCATGTGTCTGGGGTGTGGTGCAGGGGAAGGTTCTAAGAAGTGAGAACAGCAAGTACAAAGGCTCTGAGGCAGGAAGCACTTGCCTTGTTTGAGGAACAGAATGAAGGCCAGTTTGGGTGGATGAGAAAGGAGGAACATGACAGGAGATGAAATCAGAGATGTCAGAGGACAGATCAGATAGAAAGCCAGAAGGGTGTTGGGTTTGTTTGTTATTTTTTTAATAGCAGCTTCATTGAGTTACAATTCACATAACATACAATTTGTCCTTTTTAAAGTACATGATTCAGAATGTGTATTCAGAGTTATACAATCATGCCCACAACTTAATTTCAAAACATTTTCATTACACCAAAAAGAAACCCTGTACCGATTAGCAGTCACTCCATACCCCACTCTCCCCAGCTCCTGGCAACCACTTATCTTTTTCTTTCTCTATGGATTTGCTTATTCTGGATATGCAATCATATAACAAGTAGCCTTTTGTCACTAGCCTCTTTCACTTAGCACACCGTTTTCGAAATTCATCCATGTTGTAGCATGTATCACTACTTCATCCTCCTTATTGCTGAATAATAGTCCACTGAATGGATATACCACAATTCGATTATCCATTCATCCTCAGATGAACGTTTGGATTGTTTCAACTCGGGGATATTATGAGTAATGCTGTTATAAACATTTATGTATAAGGTTTCTGTGGGCTTATGTTTTCATTTGTCCCGGGTAACTAGGAGTGGAATTGCTCAATTATAGGGTAACTATTATTTGAGGAGCCATAAGAACATTTGAGCAGAGGGGTGACATAATCTGAATCTTTCTTCTTAAAGCTGACTTTGGTTGCTGCATGTAGAAAGAAGCAGGAAAGGAACGGAGAAGCTAGTTAGGTAGAAACTACAATGATCCAGGACAGAGACGCTGGCAGCTTGAAGAATGGTACAAACAGGGGCTATGAGAAGTGGCTGGATTCTAAACATAGTTTAAAGATAGAGGGGACAGAATGTGCTAATAGATGAAATGTGGAATAGGAAAGGTAGAGTCAAGGATGTGTCTACGATCTTTGGCCTGAGCAACTGAAAGGATGCAGTTACCACATACTGGGGTGGAAAGGACCACTCTGGAGGTCCCGCTCTCTACTCTCAAGGACCCCTGCAATGCCGGATCAGAAGTCACTGCCCTATTTCTTATTTTGCCTATCCTTTTCAAGAAAGGCTATACCATAGCCCCAATCTACATCAAAGTCCCTTCAGAGCTATCCTGGACATTTTGCTTCTGTAAGTGAATTCCAGTTGGCAGGACTAACCAAAAAACAGAAGAACCAAAAGCTATTATAATTAAATAACCCCCAACAAGATCCATCATAAAAAGAGGTTTTTGAAAGAAACTACATTTCCCAAATGTCCGTTCAGAAGTGCCTCACTTTAGGAGAATAAGAGAATTCAGGAAGAGGAAACCATGGTCCAAGAGGCCAGGGGTGACTCAAAAGGAAGATCAATCAAACCCTAGCCTTCCAACATGACAGGCGAAAAGAGAGGACAGGCGAAAAGAGATCTGGCCAATGTAGGCCAGATCTCTTTTCACCAAACCATTAGCAGGAGAAAGACATGGATTTCTGGCATCTCTAAGACCAAGAACCTGGCTTATTAAATGTAGGGTAATTTATGTTCTTAGATATCACAGCAACAAATATCCATTAAGAAACTAAGAGAGGAGAAGGGGGAAAAAAAGAGGACCCTAAGGTGTGGGGGGTGGACACCTGAGTTCAAAATGCAAAATGTGTTTAGTCACTCCCACCACACACCTTTTCAAAGCAACCAAAATGTGTCTGCATATACTAAAACTCAATAACAGAACTGTTTGAAGACTTTCATAAGCCAGGATCATCGCTACTTCTGAAGGCCCCACTCAACATCAAAATAAACATTAAATTGAACCCACATTTTACATTAAAAAGTTTCTTTGCAATAGAAAAATTTGAGTGGATTTGTATAATTTTGCACTGGAATTTATTTGGCTTTGAGAAACTCATTTATGATGGACTGTAATTTCTCAGTAATCACTGGCGTACTTGGAAATTCTTGAGAAGCTGGAAAACCTAACTTACAAATTAATCTCAAATGCAAGAACAATACTAAATATAACAACTTATGAAGCTAATATAAGACTACATTTCATAAACACTTAGTTCAACATTTATTCACTTCAATTCTGCAATTTTTTTGTTTGGATTTGGAGTCAAGACATTTTTTTCAGGGCTCATACATTTGTATAGACCCCTGAAAGACGGTGGCCAAGACTGGTAGCTGCTGAATTCTGGCCACTGGAATGTGAGCTGGAGTGATGAGTGCCACTTCCAGGTCTGGCCCTAGAGAACTCCTAAACACATTTCTGCATGCTCTTTTCCCCTTCTGGCGGGCTGGAATGAAAATAACCTAAGGTGACCTTACAAGCAAGGTACTGAAGATGATAGAACTTCCTTCCATCTGCAACTCTACATGAATGCACGGAGGAAGCCATCTCACCAACCTGCTTAACATATACTTATTACTGTTACATGAGCAAGAAACAAAGTTTTACTGTGTCCAAGCCATTATATAGTATTTTGATACGATTTTTTTTTTTTTTTTGCAGTAACCTGTCCTACCTAATATAAACCCACAGGGCTAGACACAATGCCTAGAGTATCTCCCAGATAAATGGCCCTGATTGATGACTTACACCTTCACCTTTTGAGTTGTGCAATGACCAATAGGTAATAAAAAACAGCAGCTAACACTGTATAGCAGTTACTAGTTGTTTAGTTACTAGTTACTAGTTAGTTGTTTACTATATGGGCTCTAAATGCTTTACATAAATTCATTCATTTGTCCTCCTAACTCTCAGTGGTAGTTACTGTAATGAAACTGAGGTTCAGAGAACTTAAGTAACCTGCCCCAGGTTGCACAGCTAGTCAGTGGCAGAGCCAGGACTCAAGCCCAGGCGGTGGGGATGTGGCATCCATGCTGTTTAGTCAGTATGCTACACGTACAAGGAAAGAGGTATTAACCTGAATTCCAAAAGAGCTTGATCGTCTCTCTCATTTACAAGGAGGCAAGATAAATGGACCAAAGCGAATACTTGCCCATGTTTTGTCACATACATGTTCATTATTAACCTTAAAGAGGACTTCAGATAACTCAGGACAGTTATGATTTAATGCTCTCCCTAATCCTGACTAAAAAGGCATCCACTGCCTATGTGGGTAGATGGGTCCAAAAGTCGGTGGAATTATATGCTCCCTTTCATGAAAATGCAAATGTCTCTGAAAGCAGCTAATAAGTAAATCTGTACTTTTCCAAAGTAGCAAGGATTAACTTCATTGTGGGTTAAATTAGCTGAACATCAGAAAAGGACATCCAAAATAAACAGTCATGTACTGGTGGTAGCCAGGGGTGATGTGACCAAATGCACACTTGAGGAGGAATTCCAAATGTGGTCATGACCATTTTCCTGGTTCAAAGTAAACAGAGAAACAAGGCAAGTTTTGACATGGACAAGACATTCGAGATCATAAAAAATCAGCAGCCTCACCAGCAGGCCACAAGTCTAGATTAAATGCATATTTCAGATGACTCAGAAACCACTCCCAAAATGACCCTGCTCATGAGCCAAACAGAGGCCATTTCTCCATTTACAAAGCTGCCTACCCATTCCACCAAGATTCTACGACACAGAATTGCCCCTTTGTGCAACAATCAGAAAATTTCAAAAAAAGCGTTAAGATTCCCTTCCATCATCTAACTTAGCAAATAACTCTTTCACCTTCTACCTCAAAGGGAGCCACAACCCCACTTTCCAGCATTGTCTCCCTAAAGGCAGAAATGCCCAGCAGTCATGATGCTGAGTCAAATGGCATTTACCTATTCTGCGCCCAGTACCATACTAGGAATGGTAACATTTATTCTCTCTTCTAACTGCAAAGAATTTAAAACCTGAGCTCTATCTGGCGGCTAACAAAGAAGACAGGCAGATACGGAAATGGTCAAAATTCATGCAGCCCCTCCTGAGAGCAACCGTGTGAAGGATCAAAGGATGTCATGTACTTAGACCATTTTAGAAAAGACGTAAAATTCACTGTGATGTTACCAGTGTGGAAGGAACTCCCAAATGTTGGAAACATCTATCAGTTGCTGAAACATATCTAAATACACTATGTGCCTCGGCCTGTGCTGGGTATTGTGGCCGACAGAAAAGGAGTTAATAGCTTTCATATCATCACCATAGCAGCTAATACTAACGAATTTCAGTTGAGCATTTAATATACCATACTAAAGGGCCTTAACCTGTATTAACTCATTTAAACCTCAAATCGGGGCGCCTGGGTGGCTCAGTTGGTTAAGCGACTGCCTTCGGCTCAGGTCATGATCCTGGAGTCCCAGGATCGAGTCCCGCATTGGGCTCCCTGCTCAGCAGGGGGTCTGCTTCTCTCTCTGACCCTCCTCTCTCTCATGCTCTCTCTCTGTCTCTCTCAATAAAATAAAAAAAAAAAAAAGATATCAAAAAAAAAAACCTCAAATCAACCCAGTGAACAATCCAGCCAGAATTTCGACACAGGGGGAAACTATATGAGTCTTATTACAGTATAAAGTCAAAGCTTTTTCTATGAAACTGTTATTTTTGGATGATATCTGGGGATTCTTTATATACTTTAGGCCAGTAAACAATTTATCCCTTGATTGTTATTAAATTGTTCAAAATATCCCCAGAACCTGATGTGTAAACGTTATAAAACCTAACCTGTAAATGGAGTATGTTGAATGCTTCATACCACAATAACCACAAGGAAATTACTTTCCTTGATGCAACATTAAAATTGAGGAGTCCCATGGGCTTAATAATGGCACCTTTAAAAGAGGTACCTTCCCGTTTAAAAAAAAAAAAAAAATCCTTAAAGTGAGCCTTGCTCCAAAGTAGCACGGGGGGCGGGGGGGGGAGAGGAGGAAAGTCAGATTACAGCCTTTTACTTGAAGTTTTACAGCTAAAGATTCAACATGAAATCCACTGCTACTGATAAAATAATTCTCAACAGTGTCAAAATCAGTCTTCATATATAACTAAGAACAAAAGAGTTTCCATCTTTAAGGTCAGATTAAGGTAACAGGCTGGATTGAGCCATCTATCCGGTAAAATAAATGCTTCTGGACAGTGCCAAGACTAAACAGGGTCAAGAATTCCTAAGCAAAACACCACTTATAACAGAGCGGGTCAGCGCAGAGGCCTGACCCAGTGGGGGGATGCCCTGTAGCTGTAGGTCTAGAAGGCTACCCTGCAAATTCTCGTCAGACGCTTAATCAATATCATGCCTTAGGACCTGAACTGCTACTATAAAATCAATATTACCTTTATTTTAAGTAGCAGGAGGAACAATGAGATTATCTTGTTCCTTACAAGTCTGTCATGGAAAATCTGGCTCATGGTGTGTGTCATCTTCTGTTTTTGCCTGGAAGGAACACGTTTGTTGGGCTTGGAGACAGTCTGGCACTGCAACCCAGAAATAATAGGGAAGGTGAAGGAGTAACACTTTGGCTCAGGAAAGCTGGGGCCTAAATATACATTACAATCTACAGAACAGCAACGAATCATCAAGAGAGGAGCTCCGAGGCTTAAACCCACCAACTAGCTCCATGCTGATGACTCCCCAAAGTTGGATCTCCAGCCCTGAGCTCCAGATTCTGCCTACCCCACAACCTCACTGGCAGCTCCTCGGATGCCAAAAAGGCACCAGGTGTGTGAATGTCCAAAGGAGAACACCTGATCTCACATGTGCACCTGCTCCCCGCTCAGCCTTCTGGTCTTGGTATGTGGTCACAATCCAGGGGATCATGCGAAAAATGTGCAAGTTATGCTTGATTCCTCCGTTCTTTCAAAACTCTCTCAAACCCTGTCAGCTTTGCCTCTAAAATATAGCTGAAATCCCTCCCCTCCTCTCTACCCCCATCATCACTATGTGGGCCAAGTGCTGAGCGCCTCTCTCTTCCTGATGTTTCCCCCTCATTGTGCTCTGGCCCTCCAATATTCCCCACACAGCAGCCAGAGTGAGCTTTGGAAAATGCAAATCGGACGAAGGCACTCCACACACACTCTCTCCATCTTAAGACCCTCCCATGGATTCCCATCAGGCTTAGAATAAAACCCGAACTTTACCACAGCCCGAAGGCCCTAACGTGACCTGGCCTCATTCTTTCTCTTTTGTCTCTTTCTCCTTTAAGTTCTGGCCACTGACCTTCTCTGTTCCTCCTACATGCAAAGCTTATCAGCACCCCAGAGCCATGTCCCTGTGGCTGGAGTGAACAGCCTCATTACCCTTCGGATCTCACATGGAAAGCCACCTAGACTCCTCAATCTACAGCAGCCCCTCCCCTCACTCAGTATCATACCATACTGCTCATCACTGTTAGACATGGTCTTATGTAGGTATCATCCTTAGTACTGTTTACTTATTTCCTACCTTTGACAGAATGTTAACCTCCACGAAAGGAGGGGCTTTGGTCTGTTTGTCACCACTAAATCCCCAGTCCAGTACAGCACACATAATAGGCTTCGGTCAATACCTGCTGAATGAATACCCAGGTAGCACCTGGAAATCTGTTATCGATCTCAGTCTGGCTAAAAGTATCAGCGATGTGTTCCCACTCAGAGTATTATGGTCAGAGACAGAATTTAAGAACAGAGAATCCTCTGAACTGCCCTATATGGGATCAAACATCTCTAACGTTTTCCATTTGAAAACAGTGTGCTGTTCAAGAAGACAATAGGAAGAAATAAATGCTCAGCTTTGCTTATGCTCTCTACTCCAATCCTGAGCAGCAGAGAACAGCATAAGCTCAGATGATGTCTCCAATCACCAACATCACATCATCCTTCCTTTCCCTGTCCATCACAACACACACACACACACACCCTCTTCTCACCAATCTCACATAATTGTCCACGGGCCTCAAGTGGCCCTCTGGTTCACCGCCTCCCTCACTCCATCCATCAAGAACTTCGATGTTTCACTTCCTAGATAAAGTGGTTTAAGTGAAGAGGAAGGGAAAGAGCTAATATTTATCACGTATCTCCCATATGCTGAATATTGTGCTGAACGCTCAAAAACTTTTTTTTACTAAGAATTATATTTAGCCCCATTTTTAGAGATAAGAAAATGTGGTCTTAGGCCCATGACTTGCCAGAAGTCAAGCAAGTAAGTGGCAGAGGCAAGATTTAAATCCACATCATTCGAACTCTAAAATCCCAATTCTTTCCAAGTCTTCCCTTTAGCAACAAACAAGAAATACCAATATTATCTTTCTTCTATGGTTTCAATTTGGGAATCAATAACATTCTTTCACAAACAGAGCCATATCACATTTCACTGATACTGGGTCCTTAGACCATAAACTTCTTTGTATGCAATGGGTTCCTACATTACAAACAGTAAACTCCCTTCAAAGTTCCCTTATAATCCACAGGCAAAATATTACAGATGCAAAGGAGTGCCTCACCAAAGTTTCCTCTCCAACTGTATTACCTTGACTTTACAAGTGACACAAAATTGTCAGTGTGGATCAGAGGAATAACCCAGTTCAGCATAACACGTATCAAACATCCAGGGAGTTGATGACAAATACCAAAGCGCACAAAGCCAGATGATCCCCCTGAAAGGCCAATGTCTATGGTCAATCTGAGCTTCCTTATTAATACATGATTCTATTCTTTCTACTACCCCTAAAAAGCAAAAGCAAAAACATGACATTAAAATACCTCCCAAACGCAACCTGTGGGTTTTTTATATAAATCATGGGTAAAATTAAATTTAATAAATCAAATGATTTCTTGTCAAACTTTATTCATCATAACAACAAATATTTTCAATAACACTACGTAAAACCATTAAATCTAAGAAGGTTTATTTCTCAAAGAATAATTTACGTACAAAATTCCATGTAGAAGGGCAAAACAAGTTGGTCTGACATGTTCATTTTAGCCCTTTCTATCCTGGAAGATATTAGAAATTCTCTAAATGTATCCACTCACATAAATATCTTCCAGATCTTTCCTAAGTAATCCAGACACTTCTTCCATTACGTTAATTTTCTCTGTGGATCATTATTAAATAAATTCACCACAAGCCAATTTAAAATGGCACAGCATGAAAAAATAAATAAATGGCATATTGTGTTTGAAATTAAGAACATATTAGGCTATTTGGTGCTTTTGCTATTTAAGCCTCTGTTTTTACAGATAATAAAATGAGGGCTTTTAAGGCATGTTAAATCATGAGATATCGATTAAATTAAAACTCTAAACTTGTAGTGGCAAGAAACCATGACTTTTTAGTCTCTTTTAAGGACTGATTAAAAACTTGGCTCTTAGTAAGGTTGCTTTTTACAAAAGGAGCCTTACTTTTGTGAAAAGCTCCTGCAAACAACAAAATAGCACCAAATCAATACTCTTCTTCTTTATTTCCCTTCTCCTTTCTTCCTTCCTCTCTCTTTTTCTTTCTGTTTTGCTTTTAAGATCATAGAATGGTGAGTTGTGTGGCATCAGGTTCAACCCAAAACGATAAAAACCCACACTCTCTGCTCCCCACCCTAGCACGCTCTACGGCTGTAAATATTTCATGGTATTACCATCATTCACTCAGTGCTTATATTGTCTGATCAAGCCTCTATTTCTGTCTGTTAGATACTCTGGAGGATAGTGTTTTTTCATGTCTGCTGCTCAGTCGCATAAAGCCCTTGCTTCTCAAAGGTTCTTCAAAGTTCAATAATTTATTAAACACTGCTGGGGTCGGTAAGCACTCACAGAAATGCATAACTACAGAATATGCGGAACTATTAAAGAGTTTCTTTAATAAAGAAGGTGACTTTAGAGAAAATGACAGCACTGCTGCTTATACTAGAGAGGCATACCCTGAACGACTGAGGCTATCCTGTGCTAAGAGGCAAGAATTTAAAATAAACGCAAGTCTGGTTACAGGCAAGCGTCATTAAGCGAACACACTGTGAGATGGCCCTCTACAGAAGCCCAAAATCAGAAATCAAGGCCCCAGATCACCCCTTCCTCGGTGTGACTAGTCAGGTCTCCATGTCTCCTCTTCCTAAATACAGTTGAAAATTTACAAGTTCAGTAAAATACTTTTGAAGCTGTACAACAATGACATTTTTTACTCAACAATATTGCTCCCAAAGTCTACTCATTATACTTACTCCTTCCTACTGATCTCTGAGCTAGAAGCTCAGAGGACACTGAAATAGAAATACATATAACACATACAAAATCAAAGTAATAAAACTTGGAGTAGTATGCTTTAATCAGCAAGTATTTATTGAATTCAGATTTATCAGGAGCCATAGAGAATACAAGCAGACTAACACATTGCTCTATGTTCAGAGGCTACAAAATCTAGTTAGGTGACAAGGTACATACACACACTGAATGCTTAGAGTAAGACCCAAAACAGTACAGAATTCATCATTAAACTGAGCGAGAGTTTTTGAAGGCCACAGTATTTCAGAGAAGGTAGAAGAAGCCTATTTGAGTGACAGTAGTCAAGGAAGATGTTAAGGAAGAAATTATTTTCTACATATTAAATGTTGCTTTATTTTGATTTCCAAATAAATCTTAGGAAAAGAAACCCTAATGCCCAAATTAATGATTAACACAACAAATTCACTTCCATTTAAACATGGCAGATATAAAGCACACACTAAGCTTCCTCCCAAAACCAAGAGAATGAGAGAAATGGTATCAGCAGATGAAAAATGTCAACCCCACATTATGGAAGATAGAAAAGGGACGCTAACTGGTATAACAGAACAGGCAAAGTCGAAACCTACTGGCAGGGCAGGGATGGGGGGAGAACGGGGAAGACCAGTAAGTAGTGAGCTGATTCACACCACCATCTCCAGGAAGGCTCAGGAATTACAGGAACCGGGTACCTCTGACAGCAAGTGCATTTCAGAAGTGGAGGTGAAAACAGGAAGCCTGGTCAGAAGTCTATGAATAGAGGTGAGACCCCACATCCTTCCTCTCAATCCCAATAGACAGGCAAGCAGCACAACCCTGACCAAGTGAGGGATGGTTTTCTGTCTGAAAGCAGTTGACCCAGAGAGGTCTGGACCCTAGAGTACCTGAGAACAGAAATGAAGGCTACATGTCAGCTATGAGGGCCTTCTTTTTCTCTCTGGGGTTCCATAAATTCATGATGAAGGACTTGGGTGCGTCAGTTTTCATCCCATGTGCTGGGCACTCAATGGACACTTCTGATTTCAAAAGTCACTCATATCTTTTAGACCAAGGAAATTACCTTATATTATTTCTTTGATCATTTCTTCTCTTCTGATATCTTGGATCTCATTCTACACCTCCTAGAGTTGGATACTGGACCACTGGGACTGATCCTCTATTTTTTTTTTTTTTTTGGTTTCTTTTTGTTTTTTTTTTATTTTTTTTTATTCTTATGTTAATCCCCATACATTACATCATTAGTTTTAGATGAAGTGTTCCATGATTCATTGTTTGTGCATAACACCCAGTGCTCCATGCAGAACGTGCCCTCCTCAATACCCACCACCAGGCTAACC
>NC_138384.1:27483985-27510414 GCF_054177405.1 Leptonychotes weddellii
ATACCCTCCAGTTCCATCCACGTCGTTGCAAATGGCAAGATCTCATTCCTTTTGATGGCTGCATAATATTCCATTGTATATATATACCACATCTTCTTTATCCATTCATCTGTCGATGGACATCTTGGCTCTTTCCACAGTTTGGCTATTGTGGACATTGCTGCTATAAACATCGGGGTGCACGTACCCCTTCGTGATCCTCTATTTTTATATCTTGCTTTATCTTTTTGTTCTACTTTCTGAGTTCTACTTTGTTTCTTATCCTATTGGAGTTTTGATTTTTACAATCATAGTTTTAATTTCTTAGAGTTCTTTTTTGCTCTCTAAATGTTCCTTTAAAAAAATATTTTGCTATGGAAAATTTTAAACACATAAAAGTAGAGAGAACTGTATAATAAGCTCTCATGTACTCACTACACAACTTCAACAATTATCAACATTTTACTCATCTTAACTCATCTATTCTCTGACCCTTTTTTTTTTTCTGAATTGCTTCAAAACCTCAGACATCATTATCTTTCAATTGTAATTCTTTGGTACGTACCTCTAAACAGAAAGACAACTTCTCTTTTAAAATACCATGATACATTATCACAACTGAGAGAATTAACAATATGAATGTTCCTTTTGATTAACATCTTGTTCCTGTTTCATGTAAGTAATATTTTTTCTCATCTAAGGATATTAATTATAATTTGTTTTGAAGTTTTGTCTTTAACTCTCCACATCGTATTATTTCTCTGTATTCCCTTCCCTCTGGTTTTTGTTTTCTTTTTTTTTTTTGCTTTGTACGGTCTTATTTTTTGGAGGCATTCCTCCATACTTGATGATGCCTGCCTATCAGGTGTAAGTTCAAACGAAGCCATACAAATGGAATTGGAAGCCGTGTGTACAGAAACAGAGGTTGTCAGTTGGTGGGCCCCGCTGTAGGGCGGTATGATGGAAACCTGGCCTTTTCTTTAGATATCCCCAAATGTCAACCTATATATTCTTCTTCGGGCTGGTCAGCTTCCTTGAAGCGGAATCCTCAAATCACTTCTCTGGTTAGTTACATAACCACTCTAAATAATAGAGATCACAAAGGGCAGGCCTAGGCTGCTTCCAGCCTGAGGAAGTAAGTGTGGCTTATGTGGACCATCTAAGTCTTAAAATTCAATTCACAGAGAGCTCTTTACAATAAAGAGCTTTCAAATAAAAATCCACATTTTGAGCTTCTTTCAAAAACAGAGTATCTGCAAACACTGGGCCCATGTTCACACTGAAGCTCAGCTATAGCTGGCCCCTCTGGGTAGTGCACGTACCTCTAGTTTCAGCACCAAGAACCACCAGTCCCTGCTGTCTCTCCTAAACTGAGACAGAGTTGCCGCTTTTATTAATCATCTTCCCCTCTGTGGCCCCTGTAGGTGGGCAAAGTTGAAGATGCCTGCTATAATGAGATGTGAATGCAGAAGAGGAAAAGACATTTGTAAAATGTACTTGGATTTATTTTATTTTGAGATACCCTGGAAAAAGGATGAATAATCCAAAGGAAGAGGAAGGTAAGACAAAATACATCCCAGTACTAGGCGATCGCAAGAGGAACCCTGTGTATTTCCTATCTCCAAATTAAACAGCTCTCCAATACCTGAGTACCCTCACCACAACTGAAATCAGCTCTTCTCAAAGGGTCATATGCCAAAGACCCAGATTTTAGCTGGGGCGGGGGGAGGGGGGCAGAAACAGAGATTTATCCTTTGCATTCCTAGAGGGAAAGGAAATTCTCAAAAATGCTTTTCCTCCACAAAGGGGCAGGCAAATTATAATGCTTTATAGGCACAAAGACAGATCAAGTTCTCAATTCATAGACTTTTAAAAGCCCTGAAGGCTCTTTTCTTATATAATGCACTTGGCATTATATAAAATATGTATATAGAAGTATATATGTATCTATATATACACATACATATGTATATCTGTACACACACACACACACACACACACACGGCAGAGCCAAGCCTAGCAAATACATCAGGTAAATTCCTAGAAGTTTCTAAAGACTGTTTAGACACGTTCAAGTGACTTTTTAAAATGCAAAATGATCAGCCATTAAAAATATCCAGTGACATTTCTTTTTACTGGTTGGAAACGATTTCACCAGTTTCAGACTTAAAAGTCATCCCCATGACTCTCGCCTATATACCTATTAGCTAAAAATAACAATGCTACAAAACTCGCTTTTGGATTAACAGCCCTGTCATTTATCCTTTAAATGTTTATCTCCTTTGGTCACAATTTTATTGTAGTTAAACAGCAACTAGTGTGTGACCAAAAGCATTCAAAGGCTCTGAGTACACAAAGAGCACACTGTTCTGTTTTCCAGCTGAATGGACTTTTCCGTGTGCGAACAAAAGACAAGGTCCTGCTATTCTCCAAATTAAAAGGCAAGAAACAGCAAGGAAAAATACTGCACAGAAAACCTCTCTCGGTTCACTTTACAAATGCTAATGTAACAGTGAACCAAAGAGCTGCTTTTCTCTTTCCAAAGTTTTCAAAGTCATGAAAAATAATTACACGTCTCCGCCTCGCTTTTAAAACGGTTGTGTTAATAATAATTTGCAATCCGCTGTTATCTAATACAGTACATTTTATCTAATGTGGATCATATGAGAGAAAGGACAGCCACATGCAAACATTGTGGCCTAAAACCAATGAGTCAGGCAAAATAGAAACAGTGCTATCGTACAAGGGAACTGAAAGCACTCAATAGACCTGACATTTGAAACCTGAAATTTTCAAAAGCTCCCAGGGTCCTTATGAAAGCAGATGAGGCTGAATCCCCAAGGCCCTCTGCTAAGCTGAGAAAAGAAGCTGCTGCTGTCACCAACACTGGCGAGGGGTGAGGGCTCCCTGACCTAAGTCTTTCGGAGGGCCACTAAGACCAGTCCTGGTAAACATCTCACTAAATGAGTGATCTCCTGGTCCAGCCCTCTGGCTAATTTAGCTCTCATGTATCTTTCATATATCTCTCGTGTCTTTAGTTCTTCAATAAATGAATGCATTATCTTTTTTAGGTTGCTTTAACTTGTAGGTTGCTTTAACTTGTAGCACTGAAAGAAGGAAGGGTGAGGAAACCGTTTCAACTTCGACACTGTTACTTAGAAGGAGAGCAAGAGTCTAAGGGTTTGGGATTTATCTTCCTCTACTGCAACGAGTACAAACCATGTGTTATCTAGGATTAGGTTTGGCTTGCAAGTGACAGAAAATCCAAGAGGACAGTGGCTCTGCCAGACTTGGTGTGGTGATTCTCCTACTGTCCGGAGAGACTCGAGCCCCCTGCCAGCCGACCCAATCTGCTACCCCTAAGGACTGGCCCTCGCTCTCAAGATCCCAATGCTGCCCTGAACATTCTCGGCAGCAGGGTAAAAGGCAGGGCCTAAGAAGAAAAGGGCAAAGGGCATACACCACCTTTCTCAAATAAAGAAACATCCCAGAAACTACCACAGGATACAGGCTCTTGTTAGTCGCCTGGCCACACCAAAGCTACAGAGGACACTGGGAAACAACAGACTGGATTCTGTGTAGCTAGCTGCACTGGAAAATCCATGACAGGAGGAGGCAACAGGGGTTTGGGATTTATTCGAAGTCTCTGCCACATGGAGATTTCCATGTTTTATGAAACTAGAAATAGTTCATGATTTCAGTCAAAAAAAAAAAAAAATCCTCTTCAGAATAGGAAACTTGCAAATGCTGCAAAGAGAAAAGTCACTGAAATCTACAGACTTGACAGTAGAGTCCTTGAACTACTCCCTATAATCCCTCAAGTATACCTCAATGATCTGAATCAGACAGCTGAATATTCTCATGTTCTTCCTCCCTAGGGAGTGAGTGTCCTGTTCCTGTGACTCCCACAGACCTGCAGGGACTCTCCTCTGGGTCGTGTCAACTGTCCAAGTTCCTCAGCCCTGCAGCCCAATCACCTCCCATCATTAAGAAAGAGGAGCCTCTCACATCCAAGGGGCAAATCTTACATAAATGACATTTGGCTGATGCCCAAAGGTGACAGGGATGAGAGCAGGATAAATAAAGAATAATGTAGAAGCCAGTTGGGGCAGTCTTTCATTATAGCTCTTTCAAGAGCTATTAATCTTGGTCATAGTCAGTCGGCTAAAAATAATTACTTCTTCTAACACATGTTGTACACGCCAACTAGCCATGGTAACAGGTCAGCCCTTTTACCTAGGAAAGACGTGGCCTCTGGTTTGCCCACAGCCATCGGAAAGGGTTTGCATAAGTTGTTCTAGCACAAGCTCCTCGTCAGTCTAACCAAACAATACTATCAAGAGGAAGATCGGGGCGCCTGGGTGGCTCAGTTGGTTAAACAACTGCCTTCGGCTCAGGTCATGATCCTGGAGTCCCAGGATCGAGTCCCGCATCGGGCTCCCTGCTCAGCAGGGAGTCTGCTTCTCTCTCTGACCCTCCCCGCTCTTGTGCTCTGTCTCTAAAATAAATAAATAAAATCTTTAAAAAAAAAAAAAAGAGGAAGATCACTATCAGCAATATTGTCATGCTGTCGGTAAGCTGCAGAAGTACCTAGAAGACCATTTAAAGACAATCAGAAATATTTTACAAGATGTTAACTTCCTTTGATTATAATGAAGGGAAATACAATTTTAAATACCTAAGCATTATTTTTTTTTTCCCCGAAGTAGTTCACTGTTGAGGTATTTTAATGGAGTGCTGTGTGTCCTGACTCACCAGTAATTTCTCGACAACCCCTATAGTTCAAGGTTATCTTTGAGCCTGCAAGTCAGTTTCGTTTATAGAAAATGCTCCGGGCCTGAAATTCTAACATACAGATTTAGCACTAAATTAAACAGCTGAGTAATCTTGAAGACAAGCCAGCAAACTCTCTGGGCCTCGCCATGGTTCAGCTGTACTTCGGGAAAGTTTGACTCAAAAAAGCAGTATGGTTCCTTACAGGCTAGACAGTACAAATGGGGGCGCCTGGGTGGCTCAGTCGTTAAGCGTCTGCCTTCAGCTCAGGTCATGATCCGGATCGAGCCCAGCATCAGGCTCCCTGCTCAGTGGGGAGCCTGCTTCTCCCCCTCCCTCAATCCTCCCCCCCACCCCACCCCCACCACGCACACTCTCTCTCTCTCTTATAAAGAAAATCTTTTAAAAAAATAAACAGTACAAACAGTCCATATTAAGTGACATATCACTTCTTCATCACCATTATTATCATCATCAACATCTACCTCAACTTATAAAATTCCCATGTAGGACCTCCCTGAGAAAGGGATTAGGAGAGGATTCACAGCAGGGTTTAAGTCAGAGACATTTCCAAACCCACTGCACTAACAAAGCACAGAAGATATAAAAATTAAACAAAGACAAAATTGCACAAAGCAAGGTGCCCTGTCACACAAATGGTGGAAGGAGAGCAGGAGCAGCACTGGCTGGGGGTCAGTAGGTAGCGAGCAGCAGGAACACCACGAAAGTGGAGACTCTCTTAAATGACAACACAGCAGCCGGATCTCCTGCAGCTGGGAAGACAGCCTGGAAGTCCTAGCTTCTTGGGATAGCAGAAAGCTGCAGATGTAGGGAGAAGGGAAGCTGCTTCTACAATCCCACACTTCCCAGCTGAGAAAACGGGGAGACTTAGCCCAATGAGCTCTTTTGCAAAGAAGACATCTAAATTACCGTAATGGGCACTGTGTCAAATACTGTGAACAGGAGATGCTCACCTCTCAAGGTGGCAGTCTTACCCAGTAACTGGGCATAGGCTGGAGGATTTACAGTAATTAGGAAAGACTCAAACCAAAGTGGCACCAATAATAATAAGCAGGAGTTACAGCCAAATTACAGGACCTCCTAGGACCATGAAAAATCCCAGCAGATATTTTGCAAATTACATGACGTTAATGTTATAAAGCATGCACACTGATGCAAAACTTGGAAGAATTTTTTCAATTATATCAACAACAAAAACTGTAAGTTTTAGAGGGGCAGCTATAAATCTCATAACCTTTTCATACAACCATAAATCCTATAACATTTTCATACTTCACATCCTTATAGGGCTTGATGAATAAATGCCCACATTGAAAACCTATCCCTGTTTTTTTTTCTTTTTAAGCCCTCAATGCAGGATTCTTAAAAAAAAAAACAAAAAGCAGCACATCTGACTGTGAATTTTACTTGCAAACTCTTTATACCTTGGGGGAAATGGGTTTACTTTTATTATAACTATAAACTTCATTTATCATTTCACAGGAGACGTTAAAATAATTGTGGGCAATGTGATACTGTCCCTTGCAAGCCACATTCCTGCCCTGAAGACAGACTGCTGCCACACAGCTGGGTTAGAAGATGGTGTTAAAATTACTGTGGAACCACGTAATTGCTCCATCATTAGTGGCTGGGGGGGGGGGTACTTGAGAGGGGGAGAATCTTCAAACAAATTATTCCACGTGGATTAAAAAGGGGTATGCACAAACATATGCAAGATTGGTTGCTGACCTATAGATAGGAATCAACTTTTAAAACAATTTTTTTTAGGATTTATTTATTTTGGGGGGGAGGGGCAGAGGGCGAGAATCTGCAGGCAGACTCCCTGTTGAACACGGAGCCCAACACAGGACTAGATCTCAATCTCATGACCCTGAGATCATGACCTGAGCCAAAACCAAGAGTCGGACACTCAACCTACTGAGCCATCCAGGCGCCCCTAAAATATTTTTAATAATACTTAAATACTACCTTCTTGAGTTACAATTCCCCAAAACAAAATTGACTTATATTCAGATCCCCTTTGACCCAGCTATTCTACTTCTGTGCATATATGGAGATACCATACTCTGTTTACCCATTCATCAGTTGATAGCACATTTGTACTGCTTCCACTTTTTGACTATTATGAATAATGCTGCTATGAAAAGAAAAGTGTGGGACGCCTGGGTGGCTCAGTCAGTTAGGCGTCTGCCTTTGGCTCAGGTCATGATCCCAGGGTCCTGGGATCGAGTCCCGCGTCAGGCTCCTTGCTCAGCAGGGAGCCCGCTTCTCCCTTTCCCTCTGCCTGCTGTCCCCACTGCTTGTGCTCTCTCTCTGGCAAATAAATAAATAAAATCTTTAAAAAAAAAAAAAGTGGGGACGTCTGGGTGGCTCAGTCAGTTAAGCGGCTGCCTTCAGCTCAGGTCATGATCCCAGTGCTCTGGGATCGAGTCCCGCATCGGGCTCCTTGCTCAGCAGGGAGCCTGCTTCTCCCTCTGCCTGCAGCTACCCCTGCTTGTACTCTCGCTCACTCTCTCTCACCCACGCTCTCTCTTTCTAACAAATAAATAAATAAAATCTTTAAAAAAAAAAAAAAAGTGTATAAAAAAAGACTAACCCTGCAAAAGACTGTCACTGTCCTATTCCTTGACTTACCCAAACTTTCCCTCCTGATAAGGTAACTGCTATTGAATCTCTCCAGAAATACTCTATACAAGTATTTTATATAAATAGGAAAAAGTATTCTGCGTCTTGCTTTAAGTATCTTGAAGACTGTTTCATATTGGTACATAGAGAACTGTCTCTTCTTAATGGGACTAGAGGAGTTCACCAGCTACACCTTCCTTAATATTTGAACATGTCCCTTGTGATGCATGTTTAAACTGTTCCTTACATTTTGCAACTACAAATAATACCACAGTGAATATTCGTGTGCATATGTCTTTGTGCACATGTGCCAGTATATAAGGTGGAATAAATTCATCTAAAATAGCTGGGGCAGAGGGGATTTGAAAATAAATCAATTTTTGTTTCCAGAAAACTTTAATTCAACAAGGGACAACAGAAGAGATTCAAATCCTAACTGCTACTTCAATAATCAGCAGCATAACGAAAAAATGAGCAATCTACTGCATAATTATTTTTAATATCTTTATTGAGATATAATTCACAACATAAAATTCATCCATTTAGAGTGTACGCTCCCAACGGCTTTTAGTATATTCACTGAGTTTTGCAACCATCACCACAATCTAAGTTTAGAACTTCGCCACTACCCTAAAAAAGAACTCAGCCCCCACCCCCAGTCACTCCCAATTCCCCTGCCTTGCCCCATTCCCAGCCCCAGGCAATCACTAATCTGCCTTCTGTCTCTATGGATTTGCCCATAATAGACCCTATACATAAGTGGAATCACACAATATATAGGTTCTTGTATCTGGCTTTCACTTAGCATAATGTTTTCAAGGCTCATCAATGCCGCAGCAGGGATTATCAGTACTTCGTGCCTTTTTATTACAGAGTAATATTTCGTCATAGGGATATATGACATTTTGTTTTTCCATTTATCAGCTGATGGACATTTGGGGTTGTTTCTATTTTGGGCTATAATGAATAATGCTGCTACAAGCATTTGTGTAAAAGCTTTTGCGTGGACATGCCTTCATCTCCTGTGGGTTTGGGTCTATGAGTGAGCAAATGAATGAATGAGTGAGTGAACCTATAGAAACTTGCATGAAAGTTATCAAAAAAAACCCAAAAAAACAAGAAAGAGAGAGAGAGGAAGGAAGGAAGGAAGGAAGAAAAAAAGAAAGAAAAGGAAGGAGGGAGGGAAGGAGGGAGAGAGGAGGAGAAAGAGAAAGAAAGAAAGAAAGAGAGGAAGGAAGGAAGGAAGAGAGGGAGGGAGAGAGAATTGGGTGTTGTGGGGGGAAGAGAAAACATCGACAATGAACAGATTTACAAGAAGACTCTAACAATACTGTGATGCCAGAGTATAAGTCAACATCTTTAAAACCTTTCAAGATATGACATTTATTTGAAAATGAGTATAAAATGAAATAAATGTCCATACACATTAGGTTTAAAAAAGAAAAATCCAAAACTGTCACAGCCAAGAGAACAGAGGAGGAAAACTTCTATTTCTTCAAACCTATGGCTTTCCATAATTGCTTACCAGTTCTCACCCTCTAAAATGTCTTATCTCCCGCGTTCCGTGTGAAATTTAATCAAATAACTTGTTCTGAGCTTGCGCAGTGCTGTCATGCACCATGCTGGGAAGAAAGACACACAGACTAATAAAACCCTTGACTCCTGATTCTTGAGCAGCTCACATTTTAGTGAATGTGACACTTTCTGATAACAGTGTGTGGAGATTTTAAACCAGGGGTCAGCGAACATTTCCTATAAAAGACTATACATATATATATATAGTAAATACGTTTTATATATATATATATATATATGGTAAATACGTTAGGCTTTGTGGGCCACATGTGTCCCCTACTGAATATCCTCCTTCTTCTTGTCTCTATGATCTATTAAAAATGTAAAAACCTTTCTTAGCTCGAGGGCCAGTCTCTGGTATAAATTATAAGCAAAGAGAAAAATTACAGGTTTATAATCTTACTAATTAAACATGCTAGACACAATTTAAAATTCATTAATTTTGAATTACACAAATTACAATAGCCTCAACTCTGGTTTTTCCTACTAATTATTCTCTTATTTCCATGACTCTGTTTATACCAAAGTTATTTCTCCCACAGATTCATTGATGAGGTAAACTTTCTCTGTCCCTAAATTACATCTACCCTTCAATTCCCAATTGAAACTAGATCCCACAAAGCTGGCTGAAATCTTGTGGAATACCAGGCCTTGGATAACACACATATACAGACACACGTACACACATCTCTCCCTGCACTAATCCCTCTGGATTAGTAAAAAAAAAAACAGTCTAGGCTACATTGTGAATAAACTCCCAAATCTCAGGGCCTTGATGCAACAAAGGTTCATATTGCTCAAGTTCTGTGTCCAATATGGGCCAATGGGGGAGAGGCTGGGCTCTACTCCACACAGTCATTCACGGACCCAGCCTAATGTAGACTCCACGGTCTAGAACACAGAGCCCCCAAGGTCACTGTGGCAGAGAAAATGAATGCCCGCGAGTGTCACATCAGCTCTTAAATGTCTTGACCAGAAAATGACACCTGCCACCTCCTCTTACCTTTCATTGGTCTGAAGGAATGGCAGGATCCCACCTCACTATAAGAAAGCCGGTAGTTATAATCTTCCAGTGTGCTCAGAAAGAAGAGGGGAAAACCAGGAGTTGAACAGAAAAAGCTAAAGCGGACACAGGATGCCAGGGACAATCTCACTACAGCTAGATGTGCCTCACTGATCTCACAGTTTTATATTATGCAGTCCGATTGCGAAGGTACGGTCTATAGACCACTCAGGCATAGATAAATCCACATTCACCATCCTTAGACTCTCCAGGCTAGTAAAACCAGGCCATACCACATTCCTGATTCCAGTGCAGCAGAAATGAACAAGACTTACCCAGCTGTCTCCGGAATCATGCTATAGGGCTTACCCTGTAAGCAGTTCCAAGATTAATCAATTTTTAGGCTTATCCAAAGCAATATAATCCCCTATGACACCATCAATAGCAAATATGCATTGAGATGCATATCTGAGGACATAATAAGAAAATGGTAACTGATCATTTTGACAAAAAGACCCTGAGCATCTTCCTCCGGGACTCCATGCCTCTCCTACAATGCCCCACATTCTCCTTAAGGACTTATCACATAAAATCCCTCTTTACCTTGGTACATACACAATGCCATGTTCAGTAGTCTGCACCTCATAAGGTGCTCAATAAACACTTCTTTATTTGAATGAAACAGTGAAGGAAGTGACTCAATGAAATTACAGCGGAGCTGAATCCTGTTAGAGCATTGCTTCTCTCGCAGCGACATTTGAGGGCTAAAAGGCTGAGACAGAAAGAGCGGCACGTTTCCCAGAAGAATCAGAGAGGGGATGTGGAGTGGATAGCCAAGTTGGACTTTGGCTCACAATGCCCCAAGGACACTGACAAATAGCCCAATAATAACCCATCTGAGTCTCAGAAGTCACTCCTCAGAGCTGCTCTATAAAAGCCAAAGGGAATTATTCATTAGCAAGTGTGAATAACACTGGATACCACCAGCAGATTGTGTTTGGCTTTACTGAATTATTCATTAGCATTTGTGAGAAATGTACAATCCAAAGGGTGTTAAACCAATCCAGATTGTTCAGCAATGTTTGTTTTCCTTTAAAAAGATTAAAAAGAAAAAAAAATCACCTCCAAGCTACAGTTCTTAAATTTAAGACCAGTTATAAATCTGGCTACACAAGTAGGTGAAGAGTAGAAAGTCAAGTAAGAAAGGGAGATCAGCGATTTTATTTAATATTCATCATTATAATGACAGGCAGTAGACTGAATCGATGTTTGTTTACCTGTCCACATCTTGCCTTTTTAGATGTTGCATGGTCAAAGACAGTAGGAGCTCTGCAATGAGATTCATATGTGGAGGGGAAGAAACTCCTTTGAGTCCTGTCACAGAGCAGATGCAAATTTAATTACTGCACGTTAAGCCTTCCATCTTGTCTAGGTGTCCTTGGAAAGCAACTGTAAACAAGAAGCACTCGGCAATCAGGTGTCAGGGGCTCATTTGATCTGCTACGAAATATGTCACAAATCCCTGGCAGAAAGTGAGTCGGGGAGGGGAACAAAGAGAGAGAAGTGACAGCGTTGGAGGCAAATCTTGGGGGTGTGCCTGTTAGCGCTGGGGACCGCTCCCACTCCCGGTTCCGACTTCCCAGAGAAAATGCTACCTGCCTGACAACATTCTCTCATCTCACATTTGTTATACATTTTCCTGTGGTCTGCAGAAATCACCACCACAACTGGGGAGTCAACCGGAGAGATACTAAGCACAATTAAATTATTCGAGACTAAAGAAAACCTAGCAGGAGCTGATGTTTTTTTAAGACAATTGGCGAAATCCGGAAATTAATGCAGAATCGAAATTCAGGTAAAAGAGAACACATCAGCCAGCAGTCTCAGAAAACCCTAGGCCGAGCTGCATTTCCATCTTTTTAGTGTGCCCCTAATTGAATAAGAAGAATGTTGCATTCTATGAAGCACCAGGTCTGAACCCGAGCTGTCAAATGCCCTGCTGTTTCTATGATAATGGGTGCTGCATTTGTAGGCAAGTGAAAGGAAGTGATCCCTGAGTGTACACAATTTGTAATTCTGCAAAGAGCCTGTAGCCTTCCTGAAGGGAGCCCACATCCAGAGCACACTGCTCACTTCTACAAGACAACTTGCAGAAAACGGGAATTGTGTGCTCACAACCAAACCACGGTTCCAGAAGTGCTTCTGGCTGAATTATTTCTTGGGAACTTTAAAATTTTATTGAATTAAATCGAACTCTCCCCACTATTATAATGAATGAACAACTTCCAAGTGGAGGGGACAAAAATCTGAAAGCAAACAAGCTCTATTAAACTTGAAGCCAAATTAACCAATCTCTAAGCCTCAATTTCTTCACCTCTAAAATCAGGGAAGAATGGCAATGATGTAGGGCTCCTGCGAGAAATACAGGAGATAAGACAGGTAGCTAACAGCCAGTATTACTCTATCAAAGAACAGGGAAATTTATATTAACAATGCAATCATTATTTGCCTTCTAGGCACAACTATTCCCATGAGAATAAATTGTTATTAAAATTGTCCCTAACACCGTATGTTAACTAACAGGAATTAAAATAAAAACTTAAAAAAATTTAAAAAAAAAAAAATTGTCCCTAAAATACTCAGCAAACACGTAGGATTATTTTACTACCTAGTGTGTCTAGATCTAGAGCACAGTTCTTTCTGCCCACTTTACTATACTTTTATAAATGAGTAGGAGGTATCAAAGACTCATCTAAGTTTCCAGAGAATTGATCTATGACTTCAATATCAGCCCATGAGCAAGGAGGAACAGAAGTACAGAATAAAAGACAAAAAAGGCAGCTGGAATCATCAGAGTCCAGGTCCCACTCACTTTTTAATCCTGTGTTATCTAATTTTCCTTATATCCCTTTTAGGCTCCTAAGAGTGTGACATAGGAGAACGAACAGAACCAAAAGGAGACACCTAGTGGCCAAGTAAGTTTCCATTCAGACAATAGCGAAATAGCAAATAATGTTAATAACTTAAATAACTTTATAATCTTACACCTTAATCTCTTTTTAAACCCCCTTTTAAGCATCTGATATACATATACATAATATATATATTATATATCAAGCATCTAATATATACATTATATATAAGCATCTTATATAAAATATATATTAAAAACAAGGGAGGAAGAAATATAAGAGAGAAGTATCAAAAGAGAAGCATGTAAGGATAAAAGAAACACAATACTTTATGTATTCAATGAAGCTGGATTTTAACTCCTATTTCAGCCTAACCAAGATTCACTACTTATAGTGATAGGGAAGGGCCAGTCATAGAAAGAAGGAAGGCTTCTGGACCTACACACACCTGGGTTCAAATTCCAGCTCTGCTACCTACTCGCTGAAAGAGCAATACTTTCAAACCTGTTCCACATCATGAAGCATGTAAAAAATGATATTTGCAAGGCACCGTGGAGTAACTAGAAGAGGCTGCTGGGGCTGCAGCTGATAGGGCCCAGAGGATCCAGCTGTCCCAATCCTCAATCGCCCACTCCAGGAGCTAAGAGCTAAACTAGAGATCATTACAATCTATCTATAACCCATTCAAAGCATACCAGTGGGATGTGCTCCTTCAACAATATGGGGCCTTGGTTTCCTCATCTGTAAAATGGTGCAAATAAACCTACCTCACAGGTTTATTTTTTATTTTTTTTTAAAGATTTTATTTATTTATTTGACAGAGAGAGAGAGAGAGAGACAGCGAGAGCAGGAACACAAGCAGGGGGGAGTGGGAGAGGGAGAAGCAGGCTTCCCGCTGAGCAAAGAGCCCAATGCGGGGCTCGATCCCAGGACCCTGAGATCATGACCTGAGCCAAAGGCAGACACTTAACCGACTGAACCACCCAGGTGCCCCATTACCTCACAGGTTTATTATGAGGATTAAATCAGCATATTAATAAAATGCCTGGCACATACCAGGTACTCGATCAATGTCTATTTTCTTCTTTCTGTGCTACTTCTTTCAGTATCAATGCAAGAGGACCTGTTTTATCAACAAGCTAACTTCCAAAGCTACTTTATATAACTTATAAGCTATAGCAATAAGCACAGCTAGTTTGAGAGCATATTATAAACCAGACAAGCATGGGGTTGTTACCACACTGAACCCTTACAACCGCCTTAGATGGTGGGTATAGTAGATACCCTCTGTTGCCCACCCAGCGTCTATTCTGACAATTATTTCTGTCCACAAAATCCTGATTATGACCTGGGCCACAATGGGCGCACCCAAAAAGCTTGCTTTCCCAAACTTCCTTGCAGCTGGGGTAGTCATATGGCATAATTCTACCTGATGAAATACAAATGCAAGTCTACTGTTGTTTTCCTTTAAAAAAAAAAAAAAAAAGCCTTTCTACCCTCCCCTTCGTGCAAGGACCTCAGACCAATGCCTGAGGGTCTATCCACCACCTTTTTTTTTTTTTTAAAGGTTTAATTTATTTGACACAGAGAGAGAGACCACACGAGAGAGCACAAGCAGGGGCAGAAGGAGAGGGAGAGGCAGACACCCCACTGAGCAGGGAGCCCAACGTGGGGCTGGATCCCAGGACCCTGGGATCATGACCTGAGCCGAAGGCAGATGCTTAACTGACGGAGCCACCCAGGTGCCCCTATCCACCAGCTTTAAATGAAACTTGACGCTGACTGATGTAAGCAGCCCCTAGGAGAGCCCCCGATAACCCCTGCTTCCTGGTATTCAGACCCTCATGTAATTCTTCCTCTTGAGCATAGGCTGGGCCTAGTGACTCACTTCTAACAAACAGAATACTACCGAAGTAATGGAATATTACTTCTAAGATTAGGTTACAAAAAGACTGTAACTTCCTGTCTGCTTCTCTCTCACTCAGAAACAATATGCGGGGAGCTAACTGCCACGCTGGAAACTGCCCTATGGAGAGGCCCTTGTAGTAGGGAACTGATGTCTCTTCCAGCCAACAGCCTCCAGCCAAGGGCCACAAGAGTGAGCTTGAAAACAGATGCCCTCCTACTCTACTCGAGTCTTAAAATAACCGCAGGCTCAGCCAGCATCTTGAGTGCAGCCTTATGAGAGACCCTGACGGAGCCAGAGGCATGCTGCTATAAGCTATATCTGGACTGATGACCCACAGAAGATGTAAGATAATAAATATTTGTTGTTTCAAGTCCTGAGAAGTTCTGTGGTAATTTGTCACACGGCAATGAGAGTCTATTCACCATCTTTCAGGGAAATTATATGCTGAGAATGACAGAGCAGGATGCTAACAAGATCCTGGCTCCTCATGACTATCTTGGCAGCTTCACCACTACCTATCTCATGAGTCAGGCAGGAAAAAAAAAATCTCTTTAATTCTTTAAACAATTAAAATCAATTCAAGGGATTCAGTTATCACTATTATTACCACTGTTCCTAGGTAACATCTAATGGGTTTATTTAACGCAAACACAAGAAAAGTAGTGGTTCTGGGGCGCCTGGGTGGCTCAGTTGGTTAAGCGTCTGCCTTCGGCTCAGGTCACGATCCTAGGGTCCTGGGATCGAGTCCCACATCGGGCTCCCTGCTTGGCGGGAAGCCTGCTTCTCCCTCTCCCACTCCCCCTGCTTGTGTTCCCTCTCTCGTTGTCTCTCTCTCTCTCTGTTAATTAAATAAATAAATAAAATCTTTAAATAAAAAAAAAAAGTAGTGGTTCTCATTTCAATTCAGTGGAAAAAACAAACAAAAAGAACTTTTTAAAAAAAGATTTTATTTTTTGAGAGAGAGAGAGAGAGAGAGCACACGAGCAGGAGTGCGGGGAGGGGCAGAGGGAGAGGGAGAAGCAGACTCCCAGGTGAGCAGGGAGCCCGACACGGGGCTCAATCCCAGGACCCCGGGATCTTGACCTGAGCCAAAAGGCAGACGCTTAACCGACTGAAACACCTGGGCGCCTCCAAACAAAAAGAACTTAACAGAAGTTACTGGTAAACATGATACTCCATAAAAAGGGTGGATTACAAAAGCGCACAGGATGACTCCCTTGTTTAAAAAAAATACACACACAACATCTTCACATAAATGCACCGGGAAAAAGTCTTGAAGGTTATAGACCGGGTATCAGCAAATTTTTTTCTGTAAAGGGCCAGACAGTAACTACCTCAAGATTTGGAGGCCATTGGTTTGGCACAGCTCCTCATCTCCGCCATCTTAGCATGAAAGAGGGCGTGTACAATATGGAGGTGAGTGAGTATGACGGTGTTCCAATAAGACCTCCTTTATGGAAACTCAAGTTTAGATTTCATATTATTTTCACATATCACAAAATATTATTCTCCTTTAGATTTTGTTTCAACTATTCAAAAATGTAAATACCACTCTTAGGTCACGGGCCCTATGAAAACAGATGGCAGGCCCAATTTGGCCCACAGGCCATAGTTGACTAAGCCCCGTCACAGGCCAAAATCTTCACAGTGGTTCTGTTTGTCTGGGAAGCAAGATTAAGAATGACTTTTGCTTTCTTCTGGAAACCTTCCAGTACTGTATGGATGAATGTATATGTATTAATTATTTTATAACTAGAATATACAGGGCAATTTTGTTCAGGGTGAGGTGGGCAGCAGAAGGAAGAAGAGTCTTGGGAGACACGGGGACTCTAAAACACACTGAAAAAGTGACAGACCTGGTAACCACCAGATCAGCAGTAAAAACTGTCAGCTGAGCCACAGATAACATTTTCAGTGGCCCTCATGATTCTCCGAAGCGGACAGAAACCACGTCTCTATTTGAAAACAAGCAATAGGAGATGGAGAATTGAAACAGAATGAGTAAAAAACCTGAAGTGAAATGTGCATGTTTCCTCACCAAAAAATAAAATTGTAGCACAATGAGAAGAAATAAGCATAAAAACCCTGAAAATATTATATAAAGCACTTCTCCCACCTGTGTGTACATGAGAAGTTTCATATTTTCAGAATATATTCCATTTACTTCACAGAAACCTAACATGGAAATAGAATTAATTGTAGAATCCTTATTTGCAATTTTTGTCAAAGGATATGTAAAATTCTTCAGGATTACAAAACAGATGTAACTGATGACATCCAGTCAGTATGTCCAGCTCTTAAAAAAATACACTCTACACCTACCCAGGTAGCTACACATGTAACATTCGGTTTTGTAGGCACAATGTCATAAAGCCATTCTAGCTGTCACCATTCCTGTAGAAAAACAATAAGACAGGAAAAACACAAGTTCTGGTGTTTCTTGTTAACATTTACCGTGTGATCCTAGGGTTAGAGATGACACTGCTAAATATTCATGTCAGAATACAAGGCAGGCAGATCTTTCTAATTTTGAAAAGACTGTAT
The DNA here is from genome assembly GCF_054177405.1 of Leptonychotes weddellii. Taxonomy (NCBI): domain Eukaryota; kingdom Metazoa; phylum Chordata; class Mammalia; order Carnivora; family Phocidae; genus Leptonychotes; species Leptonychotes weddellii. The sequence continues at coordinate 27,501,327 of NC_138384.1, forward strand.
CTAAAGGATGGAAGAAAGGCAACCCAATTATCTTAATTACTTCAAAACAAGTGACTTTTGGTTTGCCTTATGGTCCTTATATTCTTGTTCATTCTGTATATCTACAATGGCCCTCTCGAGAGCAAATTTGTATTTCTCCCTCTGCTTTTTTAATAAACAACAAAGAAAAAGAATTTTTAAACATATGCAAATACTTTTAAAGATTTTAAAGATTAAATATTTTTATATTTAACTACCAGAAATACCCATGAACAAGAGCTGTCATCTCATAAAATGGTTAATTTCATGTTATGTGAATTATAACTCAATTTAAAAAAAAAAAGGCACGCAAGAAAACCACAATCACACTGATGGAACAAAAAGGTGGGGATGGGAAATATAGCTCTAAATAACTGATTGAAAAACTTTTTAATTATTTCTGGATGATCTATTGTTTTGAACTATCCATGCCTCTTCTCCCCCTCTATTCACACACATACTAGGCATCTCATCCATCTGTCTGTCAACTTGAAGTTTTCATCCATAAAATAAGAGTCAGAATATTTTTCTTTGGCTAGCTCATCGACCTATGAGAATTAAATGAGAGCAGTAAAAAGATGGACAAGAACAAGTGTTGACAAGAATGTGAAGAAACTGGAACCCTTTCACATTACTAGTGGTGATGTAATGTATAGTACAGCTGCCCTGGAAAACAGTCTAGCAGTTCCTCAAAAAGTTAAACATATGGGGGCGCCTGGGTGGCTCATTCAGTTGAGCATCGACTCTTGGTTTTGGCTCAGGTCATGATCTCAAGGTCGTGAGATCAAGCCCCGCATCTGACTCCACACTGAGCGGGGAATCTGCTTTGGATTCTCTCTCTCCCTCTCCCCTTCCCAACCCTCTCTTAAATAAATAAATATACAGTTACCACATGACTCCACCAATTCCACTCCTATGCATAAGGCCAAGAGAAATGAAAACATATCTCTATAAAAAGACTTGTTCACAAATGTTTATAGCAGCATCATCCACAATAGCCACAAAGTAGAAACAACCCACATGTCCATCAAGTGATGAATGGATAAACAAACTGTGGTACATCCACACAATGGAATATTATTCAGCCATAAAAAGAAAAGTGCTTATACAACATGGATGAACCCTGAAAACATATAGGTCATGCTAAGTAAAAGAAGCCAGTTACAAAAGGCTACTTATTAAATGATTCCATTTATATAAAATGCCTCTAACAGGCAAATCTATAAACAAAGAAAGTAGACTTGCAGTTGCTCAGGGCTGGGAGTGTTGGTTTATAGGAGTGAATAGGCAGTGACAGCTGACGAGTATAAGGGGGTTTTTTTAGACATGAAAATGTTCTAAAATTAAATTTCAGTGGTGATGGCCCCACAACCCTGTGAATAAGCTTCTAAAAAAAATGAATTGTATATTTTAAAAAAAGAGTGGTCATCTCTAAGTGGGGAAGCTGGGGAGGAATAAAGGTGAGAGTTGTTATTTCCTATTATAATCCCTCTATATAATGTGATGATTTCTAGCATGTTATTAATGTGGTGAAAAAACTGTTGGAAAAACTACATGCAAAACCGTACAGACATCACTGAATACACACTGCTTCCTCAGAACGTCAAGCCGGGAGAACCAATATATGTTTCCCTAGAGGGCTCCACGCAGGCAAAACAAATGAAGGCTCAAATTTCTGCTGGGTAACAACGAGCACCCAACGTACACACACATATGAGTGGGTGTATGTGTGCGCGCACGCCCGCATATGAATCTCCCGCACACAGAAATCAGTAACATGTGTCCATCCTGCAAAATTAAAAATACATATCACAATAGGCCTTCCAAAACTGCTCTGCGCTCTGCAGAAACAGATGCAGACAGGATTCCCACACTCCAGGGACTCGCCACCAAAGAGACAGACCAAGTACGCCAATGCAGCGATGAAACATAAAGTAAACTGATGAATGGGCACAACGGACGGAAGGATTTGCAGAGGCAGAAACTTTAGAGCTAAATCTCAAGGAGGAGCTGGACTTGCCCCCAGATGAACTGGGGGGACAGAGGAGGACAGAGGGTCGGAGGGACGAAGTGAAGTTGACGTTGAAGTTGAAGGGGGTGTCCCTGACGAAATAAGTAGTAAACAGAGAGACCTGGAAGGGGGAGGAAAGGCGAGGCAGAGCTGGGAGGAGAAGGGTAAGTTAGATAGTGGCCTGGGACTAAAAGGAGACCCACACACCTATGTCACTTGGACTTGAGCCTACGGGCAATGGGAATACATTTAACTAAGACCTACAATGAGTCCCTACCAGTCCAATAATGAGAAAAACCATTTGGTTAGCTAAACAGAAGATGGCTCCGCAAACAGAGGCTGGGGGAGAAGGGAAGAAGAGCGGTGAGAAAACCACGGAGGAGGCTGCGGCAACTGCAACTGGGCTGGAAGGAGGTATTTTGAGATGATCTGCAGAGGCGGCAGGAATGAGGAGGGTGGAGATGTTAGAGCGGCTCATGGGCTGAGAGACCGGTGCCCGGCTAAAGATAGATGGGGACAGAGCGGATGATCCCAAGATTTCCAGAAAGGAATCCATATTGACTTGGGTACGGGCAGAAATTGCTCACTGATGGTGGAGGGTTTGGAGGACACTAAGGTGGTAGTCCACTGCGGCAGAGTACAGAGGAGTCCAATCGACTTTTTCTCCCGTACAGTGGACTCAGAAGCCAGACGGCCCGCGTTCCAACCCAGCTCCACCAGCTGCAGACCTCCAAGTGCATTACTTAACCTTTCTGTCCCCACTTTCCTCACCTAAAACGGAGCTAATAATAAGATTTCACAGGAGGAACATGTACATCAAGTGCGATAAAGAGCACGTGCCACATCAGTGCTGGCCATTTCTACTATGGCGTCTACACGGAGATGAATTATTTCCCCCCATTTTATAAAATCAGAGACTGAGGCTCCGGAAAGACCTGTTTCTTACACTGCCAGTTAGAGGCAGAAACTTCTGTCTGGCTGGCTTCGAAGACGATGCTATTTACCCTGTGCTGTGCCGCTTCCTGAGCTGCTCCTTCAATTACCCTCCAAGCAGTACGCGGAATTCCCAAACTGCCAGCTTCCACATGAGGAGCAGACTTGGTTTTGCCTTGATTTTTCGAGAATACCTGCACAAAAAGAGGGTGGTCAATGCATGAACGGAGTCCTGCTTCAGGACATGGGTAAGGATGTGACCTCCTCCAGGAGGCCTTCCCTGACCCCCGACATCAGTGTGAGTGGACGTCCACTCACTGCACAGCAAACTGTGTGTTCCCCTCATTCGAAGCATTTATGCCACTATTTTGCAAGCGTCTCTTTCCTAATCTCTCTGTCCAACTTGTCTATAAGCCCTATGAGTTCAGGGACTGTCCATCTTATTCAGTGCAACATCCTCAGCTTTAAGCACCAACCTGGAATGCTGGAAGTGTTAATTAAATGTGTTGCATGAATGATTCCAAGTTCTAATCCTGGTTTTATATGTGTTTGTGTCAAAAGGTTGTATTATATGGTTAACAAAGGCCACATTCCTTGGCCATTCTGGAACAAAAGATAAAAGTCCCCTTTCCAGTCATACATTAACTGAATGTGGCAGAAACCACTGGCTGCCTGCTCACCACCTCTTTCTTCTCCATCCCTATGAACAGGGCAGCAATAAGCACAATTCCAAGCAATGGATCAAGAGCGCCAGAAGCCAGGTAAGGCTTCTTAGCGCAGACTGTCATAAAAACCCCACAGCCTGGATGGCATAATCGAACTTATTTCTCAGAGCTGTGGACGCTGAGAAATCCATCAAGGTACTGCCAAGGTAAGTTTCGTTCTGAGGCAGCCCCATCTCACTGCATGCTCAAAGGACTTCTGTGTCCACGGTGGGAGGGAGGGTGAGGATGGAGAGAGGGAAAGAGAGAGAAAGACCGTATGAGCATTCTGATGTCTCTTAAGGGCACTAATCCCATCTTGAGGGCCCCATCCTCATGACCCCATCTAACCCTAATTACCTCCCCCCAAACCCCACCTCCAAATACCATCACACTGGGAATCAGGACTCAACACACAAATGTGAGGGGACACAAACATTCAGCCTATGACACACAGAAATTTCATTCCCTTTTGCCAGATACTAAATTCCCAGGCTTTCGTGCAACCAAGAATGGCCAGGTAATCCAGACTTGGCCAAGAGGACATAATGAGAAGTCTGCTAGAAGGCCTGTGGGAAAGAGTGTCCTAATATAAAAACTCTCTCTTATCTTCTTTTGGTTCTGATACCAGTTCCAATGGCAGGAGGGAATCCTACACAGCACCAAGGAATTTTCCAGACACCAGCAGGGTGCCTGAGAATTCATCTCAATTCTGACACTGCCTACCTAGAGAGCACTTCAGATCCCACAGGTTAAGGGTCCAGTCCTACAAGACTGGGCCCCGACCCCCTGCACTTCAGAAGCCAATCACAAGCCCAGGTTATTACTGCTTGTGTCTCTGACCAACTGGCTAGATTGGAGGCTCCCACACCCACCATGGGCTTCAGGCACCAGTCACAAGCCCAGGCTGTTACCTGTACTTCTGACCAACTGGCCATAAATCGGAGGTCCCCATGACCTCCTCCTTAGGTTCAATTAATTTGCTAGAGTGGCTCAGAGAACCCAGAAACAGTTTACCTACTAGATTACAGGCTTATTATAAAAGGATATAACTCAGGAACAGCCAGATGGGAGAGACCCATAGGGCAAGGTATAGAGAAAGGAGCTTGGAGCTGCCGCACTCCCTCCAGGTGCGCCACATGCCCCAAATCCTCTTGTGTTCCCCAAAGCTAAGCTCTCTGAATGGGGGGCGAGGGAAGGACACGACAATGGGAAAGTTCCAACCCTCTAACCTTATGCTCAGCCCCACCTTAGGTGCCTTCCAAAGGTCACCTCATTAACATTACAAAAAAACACCTTGATCAGGCTCACCACTTAGGAAATCCCAAGAATTTGGGGAGCAGTGAGCTGAGAATATGGAATGAAGACCAAATATATATGAGAAATGACCAAACACATAGTCCTCTTATCAATCCTAATATTGTGTCTTCCCACTCTCTTCTTCCTGCCTTGAACACAGCTACGTGAGAACACCACGTTTGGCCCTATTACAACCACCTTGTGATCACTAGCTAATGGCCAAAAAGTCCACTTGGTTAGGATGGCAGAGCAGCAAACTAGAAAGTACCAGTGTCCGTGATTATAATGATTAAGCCACTGCTCCAGAAGAACCTCCTTCTTCCTTCTATGATGTGAGAAAAGTCATGGTTAAGCCACTGTTCAATGGGAATTGTTGGGAGCACCTGGGTGGCTCAGTCGTTAAGCGTCTGCCTTCAGTTCAGGTCATGATCCCAGGGTCTTGGGATGGAGCCCTGCTCAGCAGGGAGCTTGCTTCTCCCTCTGCCTGCTGCTCACCCTGCTTGTGCTCTCTCTGACAAATAAATAAATAAAACCTTTAAATAACTAACTAACTAAATAAATGGGAATTGTCACATGTAGTAGGGTTTTTCAAACTCATACTGAGCAAATGCATGAAATACTTTAATGCACATCCACTCTAACGTGATATTGGCCACCCAACCTGAGTTGTAGACATTTGGGATTTGCAATCAAGTGAACACTACACTCTTCTATTCTGGGAGAAAAGAACTGTCATTTTGGAAATTAATTAAAGAGTCCCTACATTACCACAGAATGTCTTTTCTTCTCAAATTTTGTACCAAGGATTCATAACATTGCAGAACAGGATGAACAGTGCTAGGAATACAGATTACTTCCTTTAAAAAAGAAGAGACTGAATCTCTCATTCATAAGAAGCCTAAATAAAAGACCAGAAATCCAGAAACTGAAGTTGTGGTATTATCCGCCTTTTTTTTACCACGTGCAAATTATGTTAACAAGCGCAAAACTTCACATCTTAAGGAGAAGGAGAGAGAGATCTGGCAAGGAATTGCCCTGTTAAGATTTGACCTAGTAATACCACTACAACAAGAAATGCTTTTTAAATGTTTTTTTCCATTCTGTACACTTTTTGAAAAATGGTTTGTCATGAGTTGATTCAAAGGATGGAGTTAAACAAATTTCCAAAAACAGCTTCAATTTGTAGAATCTGCGTGCTTATATGATGTGGGTTCAGTATTGCTTTTGTTCTTTTATTACTGTTATTGTTAAGACTTTTCTACCTTTTTGCCCATCAGTCTTCCATTAACGTAAAACTCTTATTCTGGCTAAAGGAAGTTACATTTTGCGATTTAAAATTGCAGAGGAGGGGCGCCTGGGTGGCTCAGTCGGTCAAGCATCTGCCTTCGGCTCAGGTCATGATCCCGGGGTCCTGGGATCGAGCCCCCATTCGGGCTCCCTGCTCAGCGGGAAGCCTGCTTCTCCCTCTCCCTCTGCCTGCCACTCCCCCTGCTTGTGCTCTTAGTCTGTCAAATAAATAAAATCCTTAAAAAAATTTTTTTTTAAAAATTGAAGAGGAATACTCAAACAATGAATCATGGAACACTATATCAAAAACTAATGATGTAATGTATGGTGACTAACATAATAAAATAAAATTTAAAAAATTGAAGAGTAAATCCTTATATAATGTGCTTTATAACGACTCAAAGAGCGTGGCCATGACAGACACAAGACAAACTCAAATCTTTTTCTGAGCTACCTGAAGTGCCACATACAACTTTCTTTTCATGTTATCTCTATATAATTTATATTTCAAGATGACAGGTGAAACCGCACAATTATTGTCTAAAAAAAGGCTTAAATTACACCAAACATCTCAGAATAGCTACAACTTTTTCCAAGAGTTCGCAGACTCTGTCCTCAAAAGCATGTAAGTAAATACATTTAACTGAGAAGAAAATCCTGCTTTGCTGGAGAGTGGGTAATTATCTCTCTAATTTTCCACACTGTCATCTCCTCAGAGACTATAAACTCTACAGGTAGCCCTATATTTAGTTCACCTCTAGAGAAGTCAGCCAAGCCATGTTAGCGATCTTGGCTCTAAATAAATGTAGATTAGAATAAAACACAGACTGAAAAAGGAGCTCCCTCTAGGGTTTCGGGTCTTAGGGCTCTGCCAACAGGCTGTTCCAGGGTCGCGATTTAAGTCCCTTCGTGTCTGCAAATCTCTCTTAAGAAGCTAGACTCCTTTTTCTCCTTACTCATTCATTCCTTCCTCTGGATCCAGCACATTTCATCAGGAGCCAAAAATGTCAAACATTCCCATGGATAAACAGAAATCTGCAGGCCTGTGTGCAAGCGTGCGTGCGTGTGTGTGTGTGTGCGCGCGCGTGTGTGTGTGTGTGTGTGTTTTTTAACCTGCTGCTGTTATGAGAGGGGACAATGTAATCGGCCTCGGGCACCTCTCTCTGCATCCATGCCAGGCAGGTCATTTTCTTTTTATCAGAAAGGAGAGCAGGTCATCGCATTTTAGAGCATGTTGACACCAATACTAATAAAAGCAAGATAAGAAGTGGCTGCCCTTAAGGTGCCTGAACCTCTACCTAGCCTAAAACAGATACTTCACAGTTCCGACAGTGGAGCTGGCTCTGGAAAGTGATTTGACACCACACTGCCCTAACCACACAGACCCCAAGCAGGTTCACAGGAGAGTTGCAAAGCGCAGCAGGGACAGTAGAGATGCCTAACTCTGGAGGTCACTCCTCCCTCCTGCAGGCTAGCAAGACGGTTCCTTTAAGAAGGCAACAATGAGGGGCGCCTGGCTGGCTCAGTGGGTTAGGCAGTGGACTCTTGGTTTTGGCTCAGGTCATGATCTCAGGGTCGTGAGATCCAGCTGTGCATCTGGCTCTGCGCTCAGCAAGGAGTCTGCTCGTGGATTCTCTCTCTCCCTCTCTCTCTGCCCCTCCCCCTGCTCGTGCTCTCATTCTCTCTCTCAAATAAACAAACAAGGAGTGCCTGGGTGGCTCAGTTGGTTAAGCGACTGCCTTCGGCTCAGGTCATGATCCTGGAGTCCAGGGATCGAGTCCCGCATCGGGCTCCCTGCTCGGCAGGGAGTCTGCTTCTCCCTCTGACCCTCCCCCCTCTCATGTGCTCTCTCTCTCTCATTCTCTCTCTCAAATAAATAAATCTTTAAAAAAATAAACAAATCTTTTTTTAAAAAGGCAACAAGAAATGAGAACACTGACTTTTCAAGAAAACAGCAGAGGCAGAAACAAGGTCCATTCTGAATCACAAGTCTGAAAATAGCACTAGTGAACTAAGTGATCTGCTAATCAGTACCTTTCAAACTTGTCAGAGTTTTGAACTATTAATTTGAAAGAAATCTTACCTAAAGGTATAAACGTATAAATGTAAAAAGGGGCCAAGCTCTTCTCAGCCCACCCCCCTCCCGCAGCAGAGTCCAAGGAGGGCCCAGGTCACAAGTATAGCTGTGAGCCTCCATACCACTCTGCCATTTCCAGGGCAACACCTGAGATTTTATTCCTCAATGTCTTCTTTCATCTCCTCTTGGTAGCCAGTAGTTTCTCGAGATCACCTCGTGCATTTAAAATCCCCAGTGTCGGGGCGCCTGGGTGGCTCAGTCGGTTAAGCATCTGATTTCAGCTCACATCATGATCTCAGGGTCATGAGATGGAGCCCAATGTCAGGCTTAAGATTCTCTCTCTCCTCTCCCTCTGCACCTCCCGCCTCTAAAAAAATAATAACAATAAATAAAATAAAAGCCCCAGTGAGATCCCAAATTCACTTGCAGGTAATCTAAGAAACACACTATAAAACCAGATACTTTTTACAACCTATCTTGACAAAGATTTATACACCTTTTCGAAAAGGTAATAAGGCAATATGCATCAAAGGGCCTTAAAAAATAGTCCTATCGAAAGGGGGACCCTCCTACACTGTTGGTGGGAATGCAAGCTGGTGCAGCCACTCTGGAAAACTGTATGGAGGTTCCTCAAAAAGTTGAAAATAGAGCTACCATATGATCCAGCAATTGCACTACTGGGTATTTACCCCAAAGATACAAAAGTAGGGATCCGAAGGGCTACGTGCACCCCGATGTTTATAGCAGCAATGTCCACAATAG
>NC_138384.1:27510914-27524984 GCF_054177405.1 Leptonychotes weddellii
AAAAAAAAAAATAGTCCTATCTTTTGACCTTACTGTTCTCTCTCTAGGAATTTCTTCATAAAAAAAAAATAAATAAAAAAGGCACTCAGGATGGCTGAACAAACTATTAAACACGGCATGATTTGTGCTAATAAAAACAAACGAAATCAGCTAAATGGTCAACAGCAGGGCATTGTTAAATAAGTTACTACATCCATATAATGGTGTCTACTGTGCTTTGGCACTACAATGCTTCTAATATAACAAAAAAATGTAAAAAATTATAACTCCATAAAGTATTATCTAGAAAATATAAATATGAATGGACTGATAGACAAACTATAAAATTTACTTACTGAACTGGAATACTAAATCCAGTACTATCTTCCCTGGCAGAAGACACATCAACATAAGTTTATCCGAGACTAACCTGCTGGGAGACACTATATCCTGGCATTATTGTAATTACTGGGAAGTCGATACAATGTTTCTATTTTCTAATGTGTTCATGTTCCACCCTCCTTTTCCTTTTACAACTACGTTGGTTACTTAAGGTGGGCCTAAGGGAAGAAGTCCCAATAAGGGGCACCTGGGTGGCTCAGTCAATTGAGCCTCCGACTCTTGATTCCGGCTCAGGTCATGATCTCAGGGTTGTGAGATCGAGCCCCGTGTCGGGCTCCACACTCGCCATGGAGTCTGCTTGAGATTCTCCCTCTCCCTCTGCCCTTCCCCCTGCTCGCACTCTATCAAATAAATAAATAAAATCTTTAAAAATATTTTTTAAAGTAAATAAAAATAATGGAATACTTTGACTGACGAGCTCTTCCAAAGGCCTATGCCCGCTCTCATGATAGTTAAACTCCATGATAAATGTGTCTCTAAATATCTCTGCAGATTATTCCACAACAGGTGACGGTTTACTGAGTGTCCGTTTTCTTCCGGACACCAGGCCAGGTACTAAAACTACAACAGATGAATGGAAACCCAGTCCTGTCTTCAAGGCGCTCACCAACTAGTCAAGCAAACAGATAAACGGGTGCAGTGAGGTAAAAGCTAACAAGTGTATAAAACACTGAGGACTGGGGAATCAGAGAAAGTCTCAGAGGAGGTGGCGCTGGAGGAAATGCTTGCATTTTGTCCTTTCCTAGGGGCCGGTGAGATGGGAAAAGGGGGGTCGGGGAGAGAAGGGCGTCTGTAAAGGCACAAAGGCTGGCGTCTCCAGGGAGGCGGCACCTTCTCACAGAGGGAGGATCAGGTGTGAGGTGGCGGAGGTGAGAGGGTTGGGGCAGGGGGTCGGCGCCACAGATCATAAATGAGACTGAAACAAGAGGAACCTCATCTGGCCAGCCCAGGGGTCTGAATTTTAACATGCAGCCAGGAGCAAATCTCTGAGAAATTCTAAACAGTGGAGTGACATGGCTACTTCAGACCTTTCAAGATGGCAAGAAAGAATTTGATGGAAGAGAAACAGCAGGCTGAGTGAGGGCCTAAGGCCTGAACACAGGGCTGGCATGAAGATGAAGAGATGAAAGAAGGAAAGACATTAGGACAGAGGCCAGGACTTGGTGACCAACTGGACGAGAAGCAGGAGAGAGAAGGGCTGCCCTCCTTCTTCCAGAAGCCCCTCCCCACATCGTCCCAGCACTCTCTCTCTCTCCTTCCTTCAGTCAGTTCTGTCTGCTGGAAAGAATCCTCCACTGAGAGCTCTTCCCTGACAACCCAAAGAACTCTTACCCTCATACTCTGCTTTATTTTTCTTCATAGCATTTAGAATCACCAAAAGTAGATACCTGTTTCCTTATTTATTTTCTGTCTCTCCCTACAGCATTTGAGCTCCATGAAGACAGGTGCTGCCTGCCCAGTTCATGGCTAGATTCCACAACTTAGCACAGTACCTGGCACATAATAAGGGCTCAAAAAATATTTGTTGAGTGAGTGAATGAATGAGTGACTAGGAGAGAAGGAAGGAGAGAGAAGGCAGGCAGGCCACTCAGATCTGTGGTTTGAGCGCTTGACTAAAATGGGGTATTACTGAACTAAAATCAGGCTAATGGGCAGGGCTGAGGGGGGTGGAGTAGAAATGCAAAGATCAACTGCTTTGGGTTCTAGAATATTTTATCTGGCCAAGGACTGCACTCTGATAAATCTTTAATAAGTCTTTCCTGCTAAAAGACAAAAAAGAGATCAAGAAGTACCTGCGGAGGTCCTGGAGTACTTTTCAAGCAGGATCTCCTTTCTTGCTCAGCACAACGTTAGTATTCCTAGTACTAACATCATCTGAAGACACAGAAACTGAGGGGTTCACGGCCTTACCCAAGGTGACACGGCTGGAAAATGGCAGAAGCAAAACTAAAATTCACGTCTCTGGACTCCTGCCATCTACTACACAACACTAGAAGCAAACCAAATTTAGTCACCAGAACTTTTCATATACTTTAAGTACACTGTTGGGCTTTCCCTCATCCTTCTCCACTTTGGGATGATTTTTAATTCAGAGTTTCAAATTTGTAAGAAGAGATGGCTTTCACTGCCATTAATTTTCTATTTCCAAGAAAGGTACTGCCTGAGACTGACCTCTGAAGTGTCTAAGACTTAGTCCCAGCCAATTAGACTCCCTGTGTTTGAATTTCTTTACCATAAGAAGAAAAAAATGTCTTAAATGAGATAATCATCACCTACCACCGATATCCCCCCCTTCGTTCTTTATTTGAAATTTCAATCCGTGCTTCACAAATCACATAAACGGACCTCTCCATCCCTTTGCAACACCACACAAAGACCAGAGTAAATGCTTCATCCTGTCAGCTAACCCCAGGTACCACTGGGCTGGCATCTCCTCCCTTAAACCAATGGCTGAAAGCTGACAGAATATTCAAGACAGGGCTGAGCTTAACTAGCAGAGCCGCTCAGATCTGCATCGTGTTATCGGAAGCTCAGACCACAGGAGACAACAGTTCACTTTTTTCACCGTGGCAACAGATTCAACCTCTTGGCCCTGTGGAAGCCATCTGAATATATTCAACCAAAAGGAAAATGAAGAGAGAGAGAGAGAGAAAAGAGGGAAAACTTCCTATCTCCTGATTGAAGAGATATTCAGCCCTTGGATTTTTTATGCACATTTGATCATGTTGTTGACAGCCTTGGAAGTTAAGTAATATGGACTGCTGCACAGAGGCTTCAAACCTTGATGGAAACCAATGGCAGGCTCCTTTTGACAGTCCAATAATGACAAGCACGTTGCAGGCCAATGCCCGTCATTCACCACTATCTCCAACCTGCTCTAACTGCTGCACAGCGACTAAGTGGAGGGTCAGAGGTTAAGCTCCAAGAAGCCAGCGATGAAGGGCAACTGTCATGCACCACTGCCTATTGTGAAGCAGCAAGGAGTGGCTGTCTCCTCCAGAACATGCAAAACGTTCTCATTCTGTCCAGGCAGAGACACATCTGAAGGTCCTAAATGAGACCACTGCCAATTCATGAAGCTCCAACTGACAGCATGCCATTCAAGCTGTCTCCGAGTTGACTTCTTTTCCTATTGCAAATCACAAATGCATGCAAAGTATACAGTTAAGCATAACTCTTCAGCCATGGTTTTAAGCATGCTATGCTTTTAGAAACACACGTAGCCTCAGACATATACACATTCTCAGATCCTAAAAAAGGAAAGAAAATGCAAAATAAACTTCTTCTCCTTTAGGGAGTTCCTAATAAAGTATATAATTCAACATGGCACAGAACAACTCTGGTGTCAGTTTTCTAGAAAAGTTCACAAATGTGTACAAAAGAAAATAATCTTAAAAAGGACTCATTTCATCTTAACATTACCATATTACTATGAGAGCATAAGAATATAACTATATATGCAGAATTTTATTGAATGAATGCAATATAATTTTAAGTACTCAGTAATTTATCAACATATTTTAAAATGTTTTTAATGAGAATATCACTCACAAATTATTCAGAGTTTCACATATGACACAAACACATCCACAATTCTAAGTTTGAAATCTTGTTTTTTATGTAATGGAATTACATGATCCCACTCAGGTGTGTGTATTAATATATATTAACAGAGATTTCATCTTTATTGAATAAAAAGAAATGTCTCGTCTTATTTAGAAGCCATGTGATTGTCACTAAAAGTGATTGGCTAGGATTAAGAATTAAGTTGGACAGGTCTTCTTATACCCTTTTCACCAACAATAGGATTTCTATCCACAAATAGAGCCATAAGTGGCCCTCATCAGAGACAGCCTTTAATGGAATGAACTTGAAAATGAACCTTATATAAAGGTGTTGGTCCACACCAACTCCAGCACTAACGTCACTCTTTAAGCCCTGATCGCTATCACTCGCCCTGCCTTAAATAAGCCTGGGGAGAGGAGATAACCTACCAACGATAGGGAACAAAGCCAAAACACCCCATCATTAAAGCCTGTACAGACTGAGGTCAACCAATTGCCCTATGCTGTAGCAACAAGAACACAGCTAGCTTCTAACACAGAGACTCAGAAAACCAAACACAAGTTATTTTAAGTAATGTATGAGCACATATCAACCTTCCATTCTCAAGCAAAACCAGAAATTATGGTGTATAAACCCAGATTACTATACGTAGTTCTGATCAAGAGAAATAGCGCAAGCCACAAGTGCTTATTCACGTACTGTTGGGACAACTACTTGAATAATATTGTTCAAAATAAAGTAACTAAGTGAGCATTCTGCAACAAAAGAGACTTGATAAGAAATGATTTCTCGTTCCTGGGGGATAATTTTAGGAGGAAAATTCCTTACCTCATATTCAGGCATATTTGGTGCACGAAATCATGAAGACTGAATTCAGAGATAGGAACTTCTTCCCCAAATCCTTTTATTTTAGACCTGAGTTGCAAACCTCAAAGCTTAATGTGAACAGATACAGGACAAATAAAAGAAAGTACTCCTTTAGACACCCCTGGAGTCCACTAATGGCACTCATATTCCTACAGAATACAGAACAAAAATTTAAATGCCTTCAAAACCAGGGTAGCTGATCAATTAGTCACAGATGCATAAGGAGTAACAAAAATAAACCAAGAATTTAGGAGAGGCAGATCTCAAGAAAAACTTCACATGGTTAAGTCCAATGCTCAAATTATTAAAATATCAATAAGATCTATACTGTAGGAAAAACAGAGTGTGGGTCCTCAATCTGTTATGTCAACCTCAGATTCCAAGAGCTAGGCTAAATTCCCTCCTTGGGTCTTCCTGCTCTGTGACTTTGCATGAAGGGGTCCCCCACTTCATCCTTTCATGCAGATGACAAACAGAAGGAGAAGTTGGCTTGACATCAACCTGTGGTCATAAAACCCATCCTTCATTGCCCCTCTTCAAAATATCTGGAGCCTGGGGAGGCCTGGGGAGGGGGGCTAGAGAATGGCAGTTGGTAGGAATAAGACAAGGCACACAGGCACATTCATTCTGAGTTAGATGAAGCTGAGCAGGACAGTTTTTCATGAACATTCAAAAGAAAGAGCTAGCCTTCATATCCAATCTCTCCAACCTGGGACATAGTAGATACTCAATAAATGTCTGAGGAATGCACTGATGCATGAATTCCTCCATACTCCTTGTCAAACTTTCTCTTGCGTTGATGCACAATGGGAATGCACCAGAATGGCGTTTTCTTGGAGAGAAATACATCTGATTCATATCCTCAAGAGATCAGGAGGACAACTACGATGCTCCACTTCCCCCATTCACTATCACCCCCTCCCACCTTTCCATATAGCCCAAATTTTACTACCTAAATGATTCACCCACATATATAAAGAATTTACAAAAAGTTGCTAAATTCAGTCCCCCATTCACTATCACCCCCTCCCACCTTTCCATATAGCCCAAATTTTACTACCTAAATGATTCACCCACATATATAAAGAATTTACAAAAAGTTGCTAAATTCAGTCCAAATCAGTGACTCCTGCTATTTCAACTGTTCTCCACAGATCAGTGGAGATGAGCAGAATTTCCACAGTGGGAGTTGGGATCGAGAATGTGGCCTCAACAACTGTATCCTGGTAGCTGTTCCAGATAGTCCCATTAGACCGAGCAAAGGTTCTTCTCCCTCCTTGTAACATTAGACTTTTTATTGGGCCCTCAGTGATATGACAACACAGCATCTAATTTTACCTTTTTTTTTTTGTAAATGAAACCAAAAGGCTCTAGCCTTTTGTTCAAATAATTTTAGAAACATTGCTACATGCTCATGGTGGTGGAGGGTGGAGAATAAAGCTCGATGGAGGGACTCCTCTTCTCTATGTCTGATACCATAAGGCAGGATGCTTCAATGAAGTGCCTAAGTGCTGCTTTGAGATCATCAGCTTAGAAGTATCAGCTAACCCAAGGAGGTGCCCTGCTTTCCTTCTCTCAGCTGAACAAAAGCCAGACACACTCATTTTACCATATTCACTGTACACTGAGCTGTTCAGTGCAAGGAGTACCAGTTGCCTCCAGGTCATGAAATAATACTAAAAACTTTATAATCATTCATTGATTTAGTTTTCAGCATACTATATCATTTGAATCCAATGGGAGCATAAAGAGCTATTTGTGAGGTCAACCACGGTACAGACAGATGCTGACACGCTATTGATGGCAAGGTGGAAAGAAATTGCTAAATACAGCAGATCAATACCTCGTTTCACTGTTACAGCCTTCTGCAGACATAAAATATATATCTTTACAGCTACAAAAATAATAATAATGAAAGTAGGAGATAAATGCTTCCCTCAAGGTAAACTATTTGATTAGCTAAGGGCAAAGGTGACAGCAGGAGTTACACTAAAGTAACTTTATAGTCTTAAATAAAAACAGGAGGAAGAGCAGTAGATGAAATGGTAAAATGAATCCGGACACATGGGTGTGAATCTCTTTTAAAAAACACAGTGATAGGCAAAGGGCCACCAAAATCTAAGATTTTCCTATGTTCCACAAATACAGTTTCCTGAGATTTTTTTATCACATAGTTTTAAGCAAAACATTTCTAAACAAAATATTTTCTATTGCTGATGGGGAACAAATAGAGTGTTGAGAGATAAATAAATGCTCTATAAAGTGTGGGGGAAAAAAACCTTCCAGTCTATATACACTTATATTTCACAAGAAATGTTGAGAGCCAACCATATCTTTAGCACCTTGCTAGATATATAAGATAAATTTATAATGTGGTTCTTGGCCTGAGGGAGCTTATAATCTCTCCAGGGAAAAGAGAATTACAGAAAACACTAACAGATATAAACAATAATAGGATGCCATATTTAAAATGACCAAACGTCAAGATGTAGGGTACCATATGCACACTTACTGTTGTTACCATACATTCTGATATAGGAAATAAGGTCAGCAAGGAAAGAGATGAAAGAAATATTTCCCCAGGGCGCCTGGGTGGCTCAGTTGGTTAAGCGACTGCCTTCGGCTCAGGTCATGATCCCGGAGTCCGGGGATCAAGTCCCACATCGGGCTCCCTGCTCGGCGGGGAGTCTGCTTCTCCCTCTAACCCTTCCCCCTCTTGCGCTCTCTCTCTCTCACTCTCTCTCTCTCTAATAAATAAATTTAAAAAAAAAAATCTTTAAAAAAAAAAAAGAAATATTTCCCCAAAAGCTTCATGAAAGAGGGAGAACTCGAGGCAATTCCTCAGGGATTAGTGGATCTAACAGAATATCATCAAATTAGTGTTCATTTCTCTGAGATGAAGCTTGTTTTGTAAATCCCCATAGTTTGGGCTTAAAAACAACCAAACAGAATTTACCATCCATTATCTGAGATACAAAGTCTCACAGGAATCTTTAAAAACAGCCTAAAGGGTATCTTTATTTTCAGAAAGTTATGCCCACTTTTTCCAGCTGCAATGAACTGCCAAAATATGGGGGTGGAGGACATGGGAGGAGTCCCACATGCTCTACTAGAAACCACAACACTGAAATATCAGGGGTTACATGAAGTCCTTCAATGAATATTATTCTAAAAGAAAATATTTCATAACTACACAAAAATCTATCAATCACTCTGCATTTGTATGGCACTTAGCAATTTAAAATCAACCTGTTAATCTAGGATTGACTTTATCAGATGGCATTCACTTCCCCAAAAACATGGGCAATCTTAAGTAAGAGACAATGATACAATATCACCCCCCATAGCAATAAACAAAATAAGTTAAAAATAAAAATAAATCTCAGTGCAAGAGAAGCAATGAAATTATAATTAACTATAACTGAAAGGGAAGAGATAATCATATTTATTTTTCCTCCAAATAAGAATTTAGAAAAAAAAAAAACTGATCTAAGTCTTGCAAAAATGGAAAAGAATTTCTATCAACTTTATAATTTGCTATCAATTTATATAAATTACACTAGCTTTCCAGTCTTTATTTGGAGAAAAGAGTATGTTTCCAGCATTCTTCTGCAGAGGAAATGTGATTGAACCAAAAGGTTTACATCCTCAAGCAATGCACATCCATTTCACCATGTGGTGATGTGGCTGTCTAGGGCACCCCAAGTAAAATAGAAGTTTTTTTTTATCCTAGTAAACTAGAAATTCTATGGGTGGGTGAAGGACTCCTAGGTCTTAGCATACTTAAGGCTCTCTTAGTAATGAGCATTTGAAAATTAAGTCTCAGAAAGCATTCAATCAATAAATATTTATTGTAGATCTGTCAACAAAGTTCTATGCTAGATATTTCAGAGAACGTGTGTGTATGTGTGTGTGTGAATTTTTAATAGTTTCTCCTCCAAAAAAAACTTGATACTCTATTGGTAAGTAGAGTTAGTAAAGTAGTGGATAAGAATCCTATAAGTTTTATATTTTAAATCGTATTTATCTACATAGTATTTTTAGGGTTGTGCTCAAGACTCTGCCTGCACCACAGTAAAAAGATAAAATATAATCTGTAGAACTAAGGAAGGGGGAGAAATACTGAGTGATAAGTGCTACAAAAACATGTACAAATTGCTAAGGGAACACAGAAAAAAATTTTTTAGGATTTTGAAATGCTTCCCATATTTAAAGAAAAAGGAAATAAATGAACCAACTATTTATCTCAAGCATTTAGTAAAATAAAAAGTAGTTTAAGCAAAGCAGAAGGAAGGAAAAAATATTGAGGTAAAAATTAATGAATTAGCAAAACAAATTCAAGAGACAGTTTTCAAAAAATCGACAAGCAAATATAATCAAGTTCTGAAGAGAGTACATGAATACAGAAAGTTAAAGTTTTATAGGAGATATAAAAAATGAATATGCAATTTTTTAATTCTAAAACTTCACAACTCTACCTGATAAGCCAGAGAATGTTCTGTTCAGTGCCATGCCAGTAACTATGAAACTTCAATTTCTGAGAAAACATAACGACCAAAATTTACTCAAAAGGAAAAAAACTATATGTAAGACCAATACCTAGAAAAGATATTGGAACAGTTATCCCAAAATTGCCTTCCCCAATATCACATGAAGAGTTTTACAAGTCATTTAGTTCAAATGTCCAAGGGAAAAATAATTCTGATGCTTTTTAAAAGGCTCCAGAGCACAGAAAGAAGAAAATGGTACTATGACACAGGTTTATCTATGATACCAAAACTTGACAAAAGAAAGCACAAAAAGAAAAGTTCCCCAATATTTTAAGAGGTAAATATCTTCCCTCTACCATTAGCTTATCCTCGTCACCCAAAAGAGCTTTAGTAAATTTTACTAACTGTAGTCTGAATTATGACCATAACATATATATTAAATATGCCTCACTTAAGATTCTGATATATCCCCCTGGGGGTACTACCATCCAGCATCCTTGATAATCACTGCTACAGACCCATCTTGCTTTCCTAAATGAAATACTAAAAGGCTGAATTCAGCAGTATGTTAAAGCCAATATAATGTGACCAAGTAGGATTTATGCCAAGGAACCAATGTTAGAAACTATATTAATAGGTTATATTCTATCAGTAAAAGTAAAGACATTTACCATCTAAATAAATGTCAAAAATATATTCAACAAGAATTCAACCTCAGTCCCTAGTAAAAAAGTAACCTTAAAAATCAAAGATTATTGCCAACAACTATCATTATACTTACCACGAGAATCCTAAAACACAACTAGTAAAGGCATGACTATCTTCTTTTGCCTCTGTTTAGAGGTTTTAGACAATGTAATAACACAAGAAAAAAAAAAGGAGAGGAGAGTGTAACTACTGAAGGGGGAAAGACCAAATTATATTTGCAGATATATTATCTGCAGATATTAAATTATCTACCTAGTATATACCTAGAAAACCCAAGAAAATCAACCCAAAAAATATCATTCTATCTTGTGACCAATTACAACAGCACACAAAATAAGTTTCTCATATGCCACTTTAAAAATATAATTTAAAAATAACCCATTTGCAATAATAACCAAAAACAGTAATCAAAAATGTAAATATCCAGTAATAAACCCAAAAAGTAATAAAAAATACTTAATTGAATAAAATTGCATAACATTCTGGGAACATAAAAGAGAGCTTAAATAAATGAAAAGACAAATATCACTGCTGAATAAGAAAAAATTTTTACCATAATTATTTCAGTTCTTCCCAAATTAAGTTATAAATTTAATGCAATAACAATTATAAACCAAAGGGCTGATGTACCTGGGAGACCCTGAAAAAGTGAGTTCTTAAGTTTATCTGGAAAAACTGTTGTCTTTTCCATACAAAAGAAGAGCCAAGGAACTTCCAAAAACACGGAATAGTCATGGGGGTCTTGTACTGCCAGAAATTGGAAGCCATCCTAAAACTCTGGTGCTTAAAATGGTGTATCAAGAACAACAGACAAAACAAACGAAACAATAAAACAAAATAAAAACAAACAAAAAAAGCAGATCTGAGTATTCCGGCATTCAAATTAGTAAATTAATGCAGGGGGTAAACTCATTAACCATTGGAAGGAAAAAGTTAGACATCTACTCCATTTTATACACCAACTAAATTCTCAATGCACTACAAGAATGACATGAAAAATTTTAAACACAAAATAACTAGGACATACAAATGACTAATCTGATATTTAGGTTGAAAAACTTTTGAATAACAAAAATTCAAAAGTAAAAGGCAGGCAATAAACAAACTAGGAAAAATATTTCCATCACTTGATTAACAAATAATATCCCTAATCTATGAAGTGTTCTTACAAGTCAATAAGAAAAGATAAACACACATTAGCAAAATGAACAAAGGCTATATAAACAAACAAATCACAAAAGAAATATATTTTTGGCCAATAAACACAGTGAGAGGGAATTCAACCATATACTTAGTAATTAAGAAAATACAAATTAGAAAAAAATATATAATAGCTCTACAATGAGCTCCTACTTCATCTCCAAATTGTCAAATATTTTTACTTTATGATAATTCCCAGTGTTGGAGAGGCTGTAACAAATATATATTCTTAGGCACTGCTTATTATAGTAGAAACTGGCATTCCCTCTCCGAGTGGCAATTTGACAATGCAAACCAAATCTCTTTACAAATGTTAACTTGACAATTTGCCTTCTTTTAATTTATCCTGTGGAAAATACCAGAGGTTCACACAAAGATTGTGTCACTGAAAGATAATTTATAATAGCAGGAAAAAAATATCTATAAGATGAAATACTAGATAATAAAAATCCATATGATGAAATACTGTACAGCTTTGTTTAAAATACCTTATAGAAATATGTATCATAAATATATTTTAGATAAAACTGGGCTCAAAGTAATATATTATACATATAACAGGCACAATAATAATACAGTACTTTAACAAATACACCAATATACAAATACAGTGGTTATCTCTGGAAAATTATAGGCTTTTTTTTCCCCCTTCTTCGAATTTTTCTGTATTTTCAAATTTTTCTAATATAACAAACTATCATTTACCAGGAAAAAAATAATATTTTAAATAAGAAATGCTTAACTATCTTATATGCCACACATATTGTGGTCATACATTTACAAAGCTTTCATTAGCCACATGTTAAAAATAATTTTATTACCTAAGTCACACCTCTGGTAATAACAACAGCTAATGCTTATGAAACACTTATATACACCCAACACTATTCTAAATACATATATTAAATCATTTAATCCTCACAATTATTATTATCCCCATTTTACAGATGAAGTTGAGGCTGAAGGAGATGAGGTGACTCCAAGATCGCTCCGCTAGTAAGTATTGGGAAGCTAGGGGGAAAACAAGGCAGACTGGGTCCAAAATCCACACTCTTAACCACAACAGGCTACTGTCTCTCCTGATAAACTATACTCTAAAGCAACAAGACTGATTTATAATATAAATGTCAGAACATAAGCAATCGAATAAGCACTATCCCCTTTAAATAAAGTAGTCTCCATGGGAAACCACATAACCAAAAATGTGGTCACTGATCAAAACGTTTTTGGAAATCTTTCCTTTGACTGTCTCCAGGGGGCAGTAAACAAGTCTCCAGTGAGAAGAGATTTCTTCCCAACAGCTAGGAATCATTCAGATGCAAGTCTTAAGCGTGATTAAACTGCACAGTTCTGCTTTTGGTACCACCTCAAGAAAAATCGATGAGGCTGATTTTACTATTACACCCATAACTGGTATCCGCTCCCAGGAACTACATTCACAAGTGGATTTCACCATTTGCTATTCATATGCCTATGGACCTACTGAGCCGAGCTCCTCAAAGGCAAAAATTGTATCTTATTCATCCTTGAATCTCCAGCCTCTAACACAATTCCTGTCACACAAAGAGTACTAATTAAATATTTCTGAATGAATGCTACAGAGAATGCCATACAAATGCTCTGAGCAATGACAGTACAGGAGAATAAATAAAAATATTACCAAGAGGGCTTCTGAGTCTGTATACAGATAAACATATACTGTAGGCAGAAACTATAATGGGAAAAAATGGAAATTTTAGGGAGTAATTCCTATAATCCTAAATATTAAGGACGACAGAACTCAGTTTTTAACAGGTCTTATAACAATTCCTAGCTGTAGTCATTTCACAAAACACAAGGAGGGGGAGTAGATCTGCCTCATTGTCTAAAAAGCAATCTACTGAACCAAGGATGCAGAAATAACCATAAACTTTCTCAGACAACGATGCAAAAACACATCTGCTACACAGAAGACACCAGGATGCATCCTGCCTATGGGTTCAATCGACAAAGCACAATGTGGTGCCTGAAATATAAATCAAAGAACCTTACATCCCTGGTACTTATTGACATTTGCTACCTGCAAATTTCTAATATGTGCAAGATAGGCCTATTTTTATTTACAGCACAAACCACAGACTGAATGTAAAACAAGATGCTTAATAAATCCAGAGGAGCATAAAACACCAGCATAACTCAGACAGCAAGACAGACACTCACTCCTTAATTAAGTGGGTGATGTTCTGTTTAAAACAAAAAGACAACCCTGGGCTATAGCTAGGATTAAGCACTCAGTGTTGCGAGGGAAACGCCAACCATTTTCAGGGCAAAGGCTTTAAATCATGAAAAATAAACCATCTAATAGTCTGTATTCAATAGTAAGTAGACAGTCAGGACACAGACTGATTTGGATTAACACATTTTCAGTTATAACAAGTAATTTTACAGAGGATTAGTATCTTGATGGTCTGATCAATATGAGCACTGCTGCTATTACAGATGAAGAGAAAATTGCCCCTCTGGTAATAAAGTGTGCGTGTCTTCGTTCTCCTTCATTTGCTGAGTCCATTACTGTAATGGTTCCAGCATTAACAGCTGGGGCAATTTAAGCAGCAGGGGTCTGATGAATTTAAAAGCTGGGCACACTGGCTACTCATCCTTTCCTCCCTTGCAGTCTGCATATGCAAAGCCTCTGCCTGGCTGCTTCCACTACAAGGATCATGTTTTATGAGAACAATGACTCCGATTTCCCAATTATTGTCTCATTAATAGTGTTACCGGTCAATAACGTGACTAAAACAAAAAGTGCTCGCAGCACAGTGGCTGCTGATTCTGCAAAAAAACAAACAAACAAACAAAAAACTGCACACTATTTACC
>NC_138384.1:27525084-27541152 GCF_054177405.1 Leptonychotes weddellii
GGGAGAGCGGGGATTCATCAGCAAAATGTTCGGCCTTCTGTTTTCAAAAAAATGGCCAACTGGAAAACACTTGAGACAATGGACTGCTGTGCATAGAAACAGAAAATCCGTATTAATACGACCTTGAGACTTTAATCATGCCCAGTTCAGCAGAGTGAGTTAAGGTGGCCACATCAGCCCATTTTATATGATTATTAAAGAAATGTTGGCCCTTGAGGCTCAGCTTTGAATGATCCAGTCACTAAATGAAGGTGCCAAAGGGCAGACTTAGGGCTAATGCAGAAATCAGAGCTCCAAATTTTCTGATCACAAACAGTTATGAAAACACTCAGGCCCTGGCAACACATCTCCTCCTCAGACCAGATGCAACATAATTTGGTCCTTCAGACTGAGTTTTCTACTTGGTTTCTACCAGCTGTAAGGGTCTCGACTGCCACTCAGTCATATGGCTGTTCTTTAACAGCAAGGAAGGCATGGTCGCTTTGAAAGCGTGTCATTTCCAAAATTACAGAGCAAATAAATGATGCGCATGACAACAGGGCAGATGCTCATAGCATAAACAAAAATGCAAGCCTATAGCACCTATTCAAGAGTCAGCTTTGAAACATGCACTGGCCTTGCAGACAAACACGATGCCAAGGACAAAGGTTTGGAAACAAGCTCCTACCAATGCAAGTCATCATCTCCTGAACATTTCCTGATCCAATTCAACAGCCCCCAAGATTCCTCCTAGCTTACACTGGAAAATCCACTGGTGAGACAGATTTGTAAAATAATACAAAATCAGTGTATAACAGAAGGACAAGTGAATGTGGTTAGCAGAACTCCAAATCTACCTCTGAACTGTATCTTTCTCTGAGGTTCTCAAAGTACCATCTCAACTGTAAAGTTCCTGTCTTCTAGAGGTTAGAAAGTCACACTTTAAATATAATTTTATCAAGAAATCTACCATAATAAACTAACAACTACAAAATACACTAACCCTCGAGGGTAAACTAGCATCTTAAATTTGAAAAAGAGCACTAGAAAACAATTGCTGGCAGTTGCTAAGCATGTGCTGAAAAGAAGAATACTGATTCTCAAAATTAATACCTATACCCACACCTATGACAAGTAATTTAAAATCCATGAAGTACTTAACCCTTTTCCATTATTTCTTTCAGGTTCCAGTTTCAGCTCTCACTAATGGAAAGCCTGATGACCAAAAACAGGTGATGCTTCGCAGAATTCATTCATTCATTTGATAAATATGTATGGAACACTTACTATGTGCCTGGCACAATGCTAAGTGCCAGGGATAGAATGGGGAATAACCAAACTAACCAGACAGGGTCTCTCCTTTCCTAAAGCATACAGTCTAAACACCAGTAAGTGCATTGCCAAACTCAGCCACAATAAAATCCAATCGGCAGCCAGGGATCTGACATGATAATTATTAAGGGTCACACATAACCTGTATCAGACACTGGAGGCTCTCGACCATTCAATCTTTCTTCAACAGATACATATAAATGTCTCTTATGTGCAAGACACTCTGCTAGGTACACGGAAGAGATGGAAGGATGAATCGGACACCAATGCTATCTTCAAAGAAGCTAATGGTTGTTTAAAGTGTCTTAAGACTTTCCACAAATGGCAAATTTAGTTTTCAAAACCAACACTAACATGGTTAAGAAACAGACCTCGAAATCATACAAAGTGACAAGAATTCACAGTGATTCAATGGTTTAGCTAGTTGACTTTCCAAGGAAGGTATATAAAGTGATTTGGAAACCATGAACAAATAAACTAACCCTTCTATCTAGAGAAGGCAATCAAAACTACCAAGCGGTGATTAAAGGTTGACCCATACACTGGAAGAGAGATCAAGCGAAAAATAAAGAGAGACTTTTGGGGAAAAAAATCACAGAGTAGAATCTGCCAGGAGAAGTTTTAATTTTTTAAGTCCCCTGGTCACTGGCCACCACCAAAAATGTTCTACATTTAGTTTCCTAAGTTAGCAACAGATACACTGGCAAAATAATCCAATGCCAAACTGGAAAAAAAATAATAAATTTGAAGTAAAAAGACCTAATGAGTACATACATAAACAACAAACTTCCTTTTATTCAGCTATTATAACTCACTAGAGTGTATAACTTAAGGTTTATCTTATAAAATGATATTAAGACAACTGCCACCAAAAACAGACTTTTTTAATAATTTTTATTTGAAACAACAAGCTTATTCTGGATATATTCCTTCACTGATAAAAATGTACAATACTTAAAATTATTATGTTCCTATTAAATGTATATAACCCTCTCAGTAATAAATCTAAACTGTTCTATTTTCAGTATTTTTTTAAAAAGATGATCTTACCCAAGACAACATAAGAACCTTTGAAACTAGTTTGGATTTCAACATCTATACCTTTCACTCCATGACTAAAGAATGGTTCTAATACCCTATTAAAATACCAAGAGCATTTTTCACAGAACTAGAACAAAGAATCCTAAAATCTGTATGGAAACAAACAGGAAAAAAAAACTCCAAATAGTCAAAGCAATTTTTTTTTAAGATTTATTCATTTATTTGGGGGGGAGGGGAGGGGCAGAGAGAGAGAGAATCCCAAGAAGACTCTGCAGTGAGCATGGAGCCCAACGTGGGGCTTGATCTCAAGAACCTGAGACCACAACCAGAACCAAAACCAAGAATCGGACACTCAACCAACTGCGCCACTCAGGCGCCCCTCAGGTGCCCCTCAAAGCAATCTTTTTTTTTTTTTTTTTTTTTCATGAGAGTCAGAGAGAGAGAGAGAGGCAGAGGCAGAGGGAGAAGCAGGCTCCCCGCCTAGCAGGGAGCCCGATGTGGGACTCGATCCCAGAACCCTGGGATCATGACCTGAGCCGAAGGCAGACACTTAACCATCTGAGCCACCCAGGCACCCCTCCCTCAAAGCAATCTTGAAAGAAAAACAAAGCTGGAGGCATCACAATTCCAGATTTCAAGTTATACTACAAAGCTGTAGTAATCAAAACACTATGGCACTGGCACAAAAACAGACATATAGATCAATGGAACAGAATAGAAAGCCCAGAAATAAACCCATGATTATATAGTGAATTAATCTTTGACAAAGGAGGCAAGAATATGCAACGGGAAAAAGACAGTCTCTTCAACAAATGGTGTTGGTAAAACTGGACAGCAATGTGCAAAAGAATGAAACTGGACCACTTTCTTACACCATACACAAAAATAAATTCAAAATGGATTAAAGACCCAAATGTGAGACCTGAAACCATAAAAATCCTAGAAGACACCACAGGCAGTAACCTCTTTGACATGGGCCATAACAACTTCCTTTTAGATATGTCTCCTGAGGCAAGGGAAACAAAAGCAAAAATAAACTACTGGGACTACCTCAAGATAAAAAGTTTCTGCAGAGTAAAGGAAACAATCAACAAAACTAAAAGACAACCTACTGAATGGTAGAAGATGTCTGCAAATGACTTAGCCACTAAAGGGTTAGTATCCAAAATACAAAAAAAAAAAAAAAACCTTACAAAACTCAACACCCAAAAAACAAATAATCCAATTAAAAAATGGGCATAAGATATGACAGACATTTCTCCAAAGAAGATATCCAGATGGCCAACAGACACATGAAAAGATGCTCAACATCACTGATCATCTGGGAAATACAAAGCAAAACTACAATTGAGATATTACTTCACACCTGTCAGAATGGCTAAAACAACAACACAAGAAACAACAAGTGTTGACAAGAATATGGGAAAAAAAGAACCCTCTTGCACTGTTGGTAGGAATGCAAGCTGGTGCAGCCACTATGGAAAACAATACAGAGATTCCTCAAAAAATTAAAAACAGAACTACCCTATGATTCAGTAATCGCACTACTAGATAGTTACCCAAAAAATACCAAAACATTAAGTCAAAGGGATACATGCACCCCCATGTTTACAGCAGCTGTATCAATAGCCAAATTATGGAAGCAGCCCAAGTACCCATGGATAAATGAATGGATAAAGAAGATGTGGTGTAGGGGCACCTGGCTGGCTCAGTCAGAAGAGCATGAGATTCTTAATCTCAAGGTTACCAGTTCAAGACCCACACTGGGCATGGAGCCTACTCATTAAAAAAAAAAAGTGGTGTATCTATATAATGGAATATTATTCAGCCATAAAAAAGAACGAAATCGGGCGCCTGGGTGGCTCAGTCGGTTAAGCGACTGCCTTCGGCTCAGGTCATGATCCTGGAGTCCTGGGATCGAGTCCTGCATCGGGCTCCCTACTCAGCGGGAAGTCTGCTTCTCCCTCTGACCCTCCTCCCTCTCGTGCTCTCTGTCTCTCATTCTCTCTCACAAATAAATAAATAAAATCTTTAAAAAAAAAAAAAAAGAACGAAATCTTGCCATTTACAACCACACGGATGGAGCTAGAGAGTATAACGCTAAGCAAAACACAAGTCAGAGAAACACAAGTATTATATGATTTCAATCCTATGTGGAATTTAAGAAACAAAACAAATGAACAAAGGAAAAAAAGAGACAAACCAAAAAACAGACTCTTAAGTACAGAGAACAAACAGATGGCTACCAGAGGGGAAGTGGGTAGGGGGATGGGTGAAATATGTGAAGGGGATTAAGAGTACACTTACATGATGAGTACTGAGTAATATATAGAATTGTTGAATCACTACACTGTACACCTGAAACTAATATAACACTGTTAACTATATTGGAATTAGAAAAAAGAACAGGTTTAATATTTCTAAACAACTTCTAAAGGAGTCTCAGGCCTCTCATAAGGATACATCCTTAGACAGATCTTAGGAAGGAATTCCATAACCCCAAGACCAAGTTAAATAGATCTTCCTAAGGAAGGAATTCCGTGACCTCCATAGCACGTTACATCCTCCTTGCTCCCATGGGACATGGGAGCTTCCATGGGAGCTACCATGACAAAACTCACCACTCTACTGTTGGTACTTAATTATTGCCTTTCATGGAAAGGCAGCCAGTTCCAAGGAACCAAATTCGCCGTATTTACCCACGTGCCCCCAGTCCCAGGTAAGTGCTACCTGGCACTTAACCAGATTCTTCATCTGAACCACAGAACACAGAAAATGGTTTGAATGACTATTTTCTCAATTCTCCCAAGACTGGTACGTAATTTATACCATTTGGAATGCACAGGAGAGAAGTTAGTGGAACCCCAGTTGAGAAAATCTGTCCAATTAGACAGTCGATGTAAGTGTACTGGATGAATATCCTGAACATAGGCTAAAATATGTACAGGGACCGGATAGGTGGTAACTCTGAGGCCGATGACATGATGGTG
Source organism: Leptonychotes weddellii (assembly GCF_054177405.1). NCBI lineage: Eukaryota > Metazoa > Chordata > Mammalia > Carnivora > Phocidae > Leptonychotes > Leptonychotes weddellii. The sequence goes on from NC_138384.1 coordinate 27,530,427, forward strand.
GTAAGAACCACCTTTATTTTTAATACTTGCCAGGAATGTTCTAGGTGCTTTACATATATCTCACTTAATCCTCACCATGACCATAAATATCACAATTTTACAGGTGAAGAACCTGAGGTTCGGAGCAATGAAGCTGCGGGCCCAAATCAGTGATGGAACTGGACTTGATTCTAGGAGGCTGCCTTTCAAGCCCCATACTCAAAACTGCTAATGGGCAAAGCTGGAGTGCGGCAAAATGCAAAGTCCATTTCCCCTCTCAGGGGGCAGCCATTCTTCAGCTCCAGTTAGTGCAGCGCATGCCTGGTGTCGCCAGAGAGTCTAGTTTTTCAGGAAAGCTGGACATCCAGACTTTTATCTCCACTTTGTATTAGAAAATAATTCAGAAACTTTCAAACATAGTTTGGGCCAAGGAAAACACATCTACAGGCAGGATGAATACGTGAATTGTAAATGTGTGATCTCTAATGGCCCCTATCTTTCTGTAGAAATACACACGCCAAAAATGCGTAATCTGAATCTCCTCATAAGGAAATATCAGACAAATAAGAATACTGGGATAGCTTACAAAACAAACAGCCTGTACTCATCACAAATGTCAACAATGCCATACTCATCCCAAATATCAATGTCATGAAAGAAAGCATGAGGAACCAAATTAAGGAGACCAGATTAAAGGAGGTTAAAAGAAACCAGACACATGACAATTACAGATGATGTGTGGTCCTGGAATAGAACCTGGGCCAGGAAAAAAAAAAAAAAGTATAAAAGGTATTACTAGAACAATTAGCAAAATTTACATATGGACTTTGGAATAATATTTTATCAATGTTAACTTTTCTGAATGTGACAATTCACTATGTTTCTATATAACAAAGTGTCCTTGTTCTTAGGAAATAAATGATGAAGTGTTCAGGGGTAAAGAGGATTGAGGTCTCCAACTTGCTCTGTAATGGTTCATTAAAAAAAATAACAGGGACACCTGGATGGCTCAGTCGGTTAAGTGTCTGCCTCTGGCTCAGGTCATGATCATGATCCCAGGGCCTTGGGATCCAGCCCCACGTTGGGCTCCCTGCTCAGCGGGGAGCCTGCTTCTCCCTTTCCCTCTCTCTCTGCCGCTCCTCTGGCTCCTGCTCGCTCACTCTCTAATAAATAAATAAAACCTTTAAAAATAATAATAATAATAATAATGGTTCATGTGTATATATAGGGAGAGAGAAAGCAAAAAAGCAAATGTGGCAAGACGTTAACAAGTTGTGAATCTGCATGATAGGACTGTGAGAGCTCTCTGTTCTGCTCTTGCAGCTCTTCTATGAATTTTGAATTATTTTAAAATAACAAATTATGTTACCTGTGAAAAACAAAAGCATGGGGGCAACCCTGGATCAGTAGAGGGCCCCCTGGACAACCAAACTCATTCCAAGCCGAGTCTACTGTGTCCCTGGCACAGGGGCCAAACCTCATCACGATGGATCCTCACAGCAACCCGCACAAGAAGCCATGCTTCACTCCATTTTCTGGCTGGAGAAACTGAAGCACGGGGTGCCAACCCTCCATCCCAGCAGCAAGGAAATTTTAAAGGCCGTGGTTCCAACTGAGACTACCAAATACTGATTGGGACCATGCCACTGTATGCCTTACAAGAAAAATTCATTTTAAAAATGCATGAATATACTTTGGTGCATTCTTAGGCTTTAACACAGATTAAATAAACGTTATCTGGAAAACTAGATAACATTTAGTCCAGCCTTTGCATTCACCCTCCAGACTTGGACACTGTATAAAAGTCTACAGCATAAGCAATCACAAGAAGAAAACACAATCTAAGTTATTTCAAAGAGAAAAGAAAACCAAAAGTAATATTACCCATTATGGGGATGATCAAGTTTAATTTAAAAAGCAAACAAGAAACCTTTGTGACCTTGGGACAGGTAACGATTTCATAGATATAACACAAAATGCATTAATGATAAAAAGCAATATCAATAAATTAGACCTTTATCAAAATTAAGTACTTTCGCTCCTCAAAAAACCATTTAGTAAACTAAAAGACTGGAAAACTATGTTCACAGTACATACCGTCAACAAAGAACTTACATTTAGAAAATATAAACAACTCATAACACTTAGTATTAAGAAGACAACTGAACCCAAAAAATGGGCAGAAGATCTGAACAGCCACTTCACAAAAACAAATATATACATGGTCAATAAACACATGGCAAACTCAGCATCCTTACACGTTAGGGAAATGAAAATCTAAGCCACAATGAGGGGCAGCTGGATGGCTCAGTCAGTTAAGCATCTGTCTTCGGCTCAGGTCATGATCCCAGAGTCCTGGGATAGAATCGAGTGTCTGACTCTCTGCTCAGCGGGAAGCCTGCTTCTCCTTCTGTCCCCACCCCCTCCCCACTCATGCTCTCTTTCACAAGCTCTATCTCAAATAAATAAAATCTTTTTTAAAAAATTTAAAAAGCCACAATGAGATACACCTTACACCGACTAAGATGGCTATAACAAAGGACAGTAACAGGAAGTGACAAGTATGTGGAGAAACTGGAACCCTCAAGCATTGCTGGTGGAAACATAAAATGGTGCACCCGCATTGGAAAACAATGTCTTAGTGCATTCGGGCTGCTATAACAAAATACCACAAACAGGGTGGCTTATAAACAGGAGAAATTTATTGCTCATAGTTCTGGAGGCTGGAAGTCCAAGATTTTGGTACCAGCATGGTCGGGTTAAAGTGAGGACTCTCTTCAAGATTGCAGACTCCAAACTTCTGGCTGTGCCCTCACATGGCAGAAGGGATGAAGAGCTCTCTCAGGCCTCTTTCATAAAGGCACTAATCCCATTCCTAGTCACCTCATCACCTCCAAAAGTCCCTACCTCTAATACCATCACCTTGGGGATTAGGATTTCAACATAAAAATTTTGGGAGGCCTCAAACATTCAGACCAAAACAAACAGTACAGCAGTTTCTCAAAACGTTAAATACAGATTTACCATGTGACCATCAATTCCACTCCTAGGCCTCTACCCGAAAGGAAAATATGTGTCTGTACAAAAAGTAGAATATGAATGTTCATAGCAGCATTTTTCATAATAGCCAAAAAGCATAAACAACCCAAATATTATCCATCAACTGGTGAATGGATTAAATAAAATGCGGTATATTCATACACTGGAATACTATACTATTTAGTAATAAACAAGAACAAAGTATTGATACATGCTACAACATGGATGAACCTCGAAACATTATGCTGGGTGAAAGAAACCAAACACAAAAGACCACATATTGTCTGACTCCATTTACATGAAATCTCCAGAAAAGGCAACTTTGAGAAAAGAGAATTGATTAGTGGATACCTAGGGATAGGAGGTGGGAATGGAGAATAAACTACAAATGAATACATCTTCTTTGGGAGATGATGGAAATGTTCTAAAATGCAATTATGGCGATTACTGCACAACTCTCTAAATATTCTACAAATCACTGAATTGTACACTTAAAAGAGGTGAGTTTTATAGTACATAAGATATACCTCAAAAACTTTTTAAAAAAGATACTCAAACTCATTAGTTGTCACTGAAATGCAAATTAAAGCCACCATGAGCTACCAGTACACAGCCACTAGAATGGCTAAAATTTTAAAGACTGACAATACTAAGTATCGGTGAGGACACGGAACAACTGGAATTCTCGTACACAGCTGATGAAGATATAAAATGGTGTACTGGGTGTGAATAACATTCCCCAAAATATGTCCAAACTTAATCCACAGTTGTTGTAAATGTGATCTTATTTGGAAAAAAAGGGTCTTTGTAGGTGTAATTAAACTGAGGATTTTGAGATTAAGATCATCCTGGATTTAGGGCAGGCCCTAAATATAACGACCGTGTCTTTACTAGAGAAAGGAGAGGGAGATTTCACACACACACACACACACACACAAAAAAAAAAAAAAAACACTGAGAAGGTGGCCATGGGAACACAGAAGCCAACTGAAGTTATGCTGCCCAAACCAAGAAATACCAGGGGTCACCAGAAGCTAAAAGAGGCAAGGAAGGATTCTCTCCTAGAGCCTTCAGAAGGACCAGGACCTGTGAAAACCCCGCATCCAGACTTACCTTCAGAACTAAGACAGAACTGGGGCGCCTGGGTGGCTCAGTCGTTAAGCATCTGCCTTCGGCTCAGGTCATGATCCCAGGGTCCTGGGATCGAGCCCTGCACTGGGCTTCCTGCTCTGCGGGAAGCCTGCTTCTCCCTCTCCCACTCCCCCTGCTTGTGTTCCCTCTCTCGCTGTGTCTCTCTCTGTCAAATAAATAAATAAAATCTTTAAAAAAAAAAAGAACTAAGAATAAATTTCTGTTGTTTTAAGACATCAAGGTCGTGGAAACTTGTTCCAGCAGCCCTAAAAAACTAATGAAAATGTCAGAATCACTTTGGCAGTTTCTTGTAAAGCTAAACAAAGAACTGAGCAATTGGAATCCTGAGTGTTTATCCAAGAGAAACAAAGACAAAGACTTATACATGAATGGTCATAGCAGCTTTTTTACATAACAGCCCCAAACCAGAAACAATCCAAATGTTCTTCAGCAACAGGTGAATGAATAAACAATACATGTAGTTCCACACAGTAGACTATCACTCAGTAATAAAAAGGAATGAACTACTGATACACAGGACACCATGAATGAATCTCAAAAATCTCAAAAATGCTGAGTGAAAGTAGACAGGCTCAACAGTACATACAGTTTGTTTCCATTTATATGAAATCCTAGAAAATACAGACTCCTCTACAGTGACAGAAAACATTACTGATGATTGCTTGGGAGCCAAAGTGGGGGAGACACTGACTACAAATCAAGAGGAAATTTCTAGAAGGGATTGAAAGGTTCTCTATGTCAACTATGATGGTGGTGTCGCAGGTGTATACACCTGTCAAAACTCGTCAATTGTACACTATAAATGGGTGCAAATTATTGTACATGAATTATACCTCAATGAAGTTGATTAGAAAATAAAGTCATGAGTAACTGACCATTTTCTATTTAAAATTTAAAACTTAATTGCCTATACTTTGTTCTAACCAATAATATGTTCATAAGTAAATTTCAAATAAATATCAAAGGAATTCTTTAAACTGGAAGACAACTTGCTCTGTCAATTCAACATGTTTCACACCTTGAAAATGGAAAAAAGCTTTGAGTCAGAAGACCTGGTTCTGAGCCCTAGTTCCACACTTGCCTTGGGCAAGTCATGATTTCCTCACGCCTCAGTTTCCACATCCATAAAAGGTGGATGACAGGTCACTATCACACAGGCAAAGGGTAAGGTTTCAGTAGAGTAAAAGCTCCTTTGTCCAGAGATTCTATCTTAGCTTAAGTCATAATCCCAGTGTCTAGTAAATAATAGATGCTCAATAAATTTTCACAGGTCTTTACATAAATGTAAAGCTAAAAGGTGAGAAAGACATCATACACAACGCCATTGGGTGACATTGACCTCTTTCTCTGCACTGCTGTAGACTAATGCAGAAGGATCCTCCCCCCTCTAAATCCATCTTTAGTATACTGTCTATTTCACAGGCAGACTCTAGCATGAAAACTTCAGGCCCCTGGTGAAACCTTGTTACAACTCAGGTCATTATAGGACAGATTTTATATTTTTTTAAAGATTTTATTTATCTAATAAATAAATAAGAGCAAGAGAAATCACATAGGGAGAGGGAGAAGCAGACTCGCCACTGAGCAGAGAGCCCGATGTGAGGATCAATCCCAGGACCCCAAGATCATGACCTGAGTCGAAGGCAGACACTTAACCAACTGAGCCCACCCAGGCGCTCCCAGATTTTATATTTTAAATCCATAGAAGTATTGCCCTAAGACAAACTCACTTGTAGGATTCTAAATTCTACAAGAGCAAGAATTGTGTGTTTTAGTTACCATTGGTCCTCACTTCTAATATTTGCCTAATATAGAGTAGGCAACATAACAGCATGTGTAAAGGCTATGTAACCAGATAAAGCAGGAAAGAGGGCCTTTTAAGAAGGCCAAAGTGGCTGATGGGTAGAGAGCAGGGAGAGTGTCAGGTCCCATGAGGCTGTAGAAATAAGTAGGGTCCAAACCACGCAAGACATTGTAGGCCACGTGAAGTTTTCTCTTTCTCCTAAGGGCAACAGAACGTCATGGAAGATTTTTAAACAGGTGGTTGGCAGAGGAGGGAGGAAGGAAAGGGACATGATTCGATTTGCACTTTGAAAATACCACTCTCCATAGTGTGCAAAAGAGACTGGTTGTGTGGAAGGAGACAAGGGAGTTGTTAGGGTGTAGAGTAAGTGTAGACCAGCAAGGAGACTCTTGCAACATCCATTAAAGAGATAATGGTAGCTTGGTCCAAGGTGGTGGAGATAGAAAAAGTGGACAGGTTACCGACATATGTAAACAAACCAACAGGACTTGATTTGGGGAGTGAGAGAAAGGAAAACACTCAATTCTTCTGAACCTTAAGTCTTCATATGTAAAACAGGACTATTGGTACTCCATCTGCATAATATCTATCTCGCAATCTGCTATGGTAAGAACATGAAATAATATAAATTTTACGAACTTAACGCAGATCCTGACATGTAATAAAAGCTAAAAAAAAAAAAAAAAAAAGAAGAAGTCGCTGTAGATGTTTATTACTGCCATCCATGGAATGGCAACTACCAGAAGCTAAACCCCAAAGGTGGAAAACAGGATTGTAGTTAGATTCATATCCGCTGTGCTGAAGACAACAGGCAGCCACTTAAGACAACTGTTCCAAATAAACACATCTGACCGCACAGATACTTCATCTGAACCAATCTCAGTCCTCGGAAACCATTACTGAAGAGAAAGAACAACTGTTACGATCACAGTCATCCCGGTAAACTGAGGCACCAGGGTAGCTCCAAATTTGACCAAGGAATGAGGCGCAGAAGCAGGAAAAGGAAATGGGTGTCGTGATTCTCATTGGTGAGCAGATCCAACAGGACTAGGCCTGCATCCTGACCAGCATGAATGTATATCCCCCAATGTCTCTGGTTCCCTTACTGACAAGGCCCTGTCATCCCTTGGCTTAAGACCCTGCGTCCGCTTGCCATGCAACCAAGCCCTTCCGGTTCCCGGCCCCTAGCTACAAGTGCACGAAGGATCCCAGACTCCCGAGAGGCCGACATACCTTAGCTTCGCGCTCTCGTTCCTCGGCGGTCGGGGTCCGCTTCATGCTGCCGCTACAACCGCCTTCGCCACTGCTAGCCGCGTAGATCCCTCTCCCTGGACCCCGCCTCCTGCTTGTAGTTCTCTCGGCGACCTGCTCCCGCCCGGCGCCATTCTCCGTCCGAGCCACGAGAACTACCATTCCCAGGATGCAAGGCGGAGGCGCTCGAGAGCGCCTCGGGGTTTGGGGCTCGAGAATTTCCCAGGGCCGACAGCTCCTCTGCGAGGGGGCGGGCTAGGGCTGGAGAAAAACTACATTTCCCAGGAGGCAACGGAGCCTGCCATGTTTTTCCCGTGCTCCTCTCGGCCAGCCGCCCAACACGCCGTCGGCGCTATAGCAACCGTAGCTAGCTGCGGGGAGAGAGTGGCGGTGAGTACTCCGGGGGAGTCGAGGGGGACGGAGGTGGCCCACCCTCTACCTGCAGCACGGGTCGGGGTCCTGGGGTCTGCTCTACGCCCTAGAGAAGGCACTAGAGTTCTGCTCGCGTGAAAAGCAGCCCAGCACGAGACCACATCCTCAGGCCTGAATCACAGCCCGCGCATTATCCCCACGCCCAGCACCGGTTTGAAATTTTATATATATCTCAGCCATAAACCCTAGCTGTTGAGAGTTGATGCTAATTGCCGTGCCTATCCAAGTCCTTCAAGTAGAAGGGCACATAAACACAGTTCTTTCATTAGCCCTGGGTTAAGGGTTGGTTGGTAGACCCTTAAGACTCCTGAATGGCCTATTGTTTGCTTAATTATTTATAATTATGTGTTTATCGTCTGATTACCCCCATAGCTTATTAACTACGTAAAGGCAGGGATTCTGTTTACCATTTTAGTCTCAATGCCAGGTATTCATTTAATCATTAAGTAAATATTAATCTCGGTGCCCACCTTGCCCCAGACACTATTCCCTACCGCTGTGAATAGGGCTGATACCCATCTGGAGATGCTTATACTTTTTTAGTGGAGACAGACTAGTAATGAGCTAGTAAACAAATAAGATAATTTTAGGTAGAGATGATTGCTACAATGGAAATAAACAGTGAAGAATTTGGGAGGAAGAGTACTCTGACAGAAGGTGATCAGGGAAGGCATCTCTGAGGAAGTGACATTTGAGCTGAGCCCCAAAGAATGAGGAGCCAGCTAATGCAAAGGCTTTGAGCAAGACAAGAGTACCGTGGATCTGAGGAACCTGAAGGAGGAATGTTGAGTGGAGCATGGTGAGCAAGGAGGGATAACATTAGATGGTGTTGAAGAGGTGTGACAGCACTGTGCAGGGTTTGTCAGTCTCGGCGCTATTAACATTTGGAGCCGGATAATTCTTTGTTGTGGTTCCTGTGCACTGTAGGATGTTTAACATCATCTCTGGCCTCTAGATGCCAGTAACACTGCCCTCCACCTTCCCAATCATGACAATCAAAAATATGACCAGACGACCCCTTCTTAGATGTGTGACGTTGGGCAAATTACCTAAGCTGTGTCTTGGTTTTGTTCATTTGTAAAGAAGGAATCATTTGAGTAACAACCTCACAGGGATATTGTGAGATATTTGATTAATTCGTATTATCGGAGCACTTAGAAGAGCGCCTGGCACATTTTAGTAAGCATTCAGTAAATGTTAAGACCACCACCACCATCATCATTGTTATAAAAGTTACCATAACTCTACCATGGCAGAGTTAATCGTTTTCACAAGTGTCCTATGTTTAAACTGCTTGATAATTTGGTTCCTAAAACTGATCTTTCCTGTAGAAATGTTTCCAAAAGAAGTAGGAAGTGATCCCTCAGGTATATGTCTGTTCATTGTTTATGCCACAGCTAAATGCAGTTGACCTTTGACGAGTTATAATAAAGGTTATGAACCCTTTCCCTAAAGATATTGCATATACACATATGCATACAAGATCTTATAAACCATCTCTTGGGTCTACAGACCCTAAAGCTCCATGGGTTCCATTCATTCAGCAACTATTTAGCGAATGCCTGCTATGTGCCAAGCTCTGTGTTGGCCTCTGAGAATACCGTGCAGAGATGCACAAGACAAATAAGCTGGGTATTCTCTTGGACTTTACATTCTCGGCGCAACATTCTAGAGATTGCGTACCTCTGCCTTAGGGCATCTTCATTTGGCTTTTGGGGTGCTTTGAAATGAAAATATAAAATCTTTTTTTTTCCACATACTAGACATTGCATGGACCGTTTATAATAACCTCATACAAAACTGAGTTACTGTGGTGCATCTCTGAAGAATAGGAACTGTAAAGATGCCAGAATTAACTGGACAGCTTGTATGTTGAGGTAGGAAGCCCTGGGACTAGGCCTCATGGCAACAAAGAAAGGACAGAACAAAAACAAACTCCGCTGGTGAATTTATGAAACATCTTTGACAAAACTTGGACCGACCGCTCACTTGTACACCAAGCTAAAAATTAATATTCAAGTAATATTGACGTCCCAGGCAAATGTGCTAACTGCTTTTAATTTGCCATCTCACCCTTGGAATAACTCTGTGAGATAGCTGTTATTTTCTCCATTTTTAAAGTTAAAGAACTGTGGCAACTGGCTGGCTCAGTTTTCAGTAGAGCATGTGACTTTTGATCTCGTGTTGGGGGTAGAGTTTACTTAAAAATACATATATAGGGGCACCTGGGTGGCTCAGTCGGTTAAGCATCTGCCTTTGGCTCAGGTCATGGTCCCAGGGTCCTGGGATCGAGTTCCGCATCGGGCTCCCTGCTCAGCAGGGAGCCTGCTTCTCCCTCTACCTGCCATTCCCCCTGCTTGTGCTCCCTCTCTCTCTCTGACAAATAAATAAAATGTTTATATATATGTATATAAAACAAAGTAAAATGACTTTTAAAAAAATAATAATAAAATAAAATTAAGGAACTGAAACTCAGCGAGATTCGGTGACTCGACCAGCTAGTAAATAATAGAACAACCATTTGAATCAAGTTTTCTGACTAGATTTTTTCCAAGTTACCTGCTTACTTTTGGGGGCAGAGAAGGGGCTGGGGGACGGAGAGGAAGTATTTCTTAAATTTGGGGGAATTGGTTTTGTTCAGATCAAGAAATAAAAAGAGAGAAGGAAGAATGATATTCTTACCTCATTTCCTAAGCAAACTATAGGAAATATACTGGTGAAAGGAACACTAATTGAATGTAGTATTGCTTTTTTTTTTTTATTCTTATGTTAATCCCCATACATTACATCATTAGTTTTAGATGAAGTGTTCCATGATTCATTGTTTGTGCATAACACCCAGTGCTCCATGCAGAATGTGCCCTCCTCAATACCCACCACCAGGCTAACCCATCCTCCCACTCCCCTCCCCTCCAGAACCCTGTTTGTTTTTCAGAGTCCATCGTCTCTCATGGTTCGTCTACCCCTCCGATTTTGTAGTATTGCTTTTAAAATAGAAGCTTTCACATGTATCATATGATCTCACTGATATGAGGAATTCTTAATCGCAGGAAACAAACTGAGGGTTGC
>NC_138384.1:27541652-27610172 GCF_054177405.1 Leptonychotes weddellii
TGGATGTCCGTTAAAGTCATAATGCTTTATTCATTTTATTTGGTTCATTCCATTGCATAGTTAATGTTATACTTTGGAAAGATCTTACTTGAATTTTCTTTTCTCCACAGATAGGCCATGTCTCATCCCACTGATGAGACGGCAGGAGACCTGCCTGTGAAAGATATAGGTGTAAACCTCTCTGGAATGGGAGGATTACAAGGTATGGCCAGCTGTTATTTATTATCGTTATGAACTTTGATCAGTAACTTCTTTTCTTTTAATTTAAAATATTTCTGATATCCTTACAAACGAAGCCATTTAAGTAACTATATAGCTCTTGATTGGACTAAACAGGAACATGGAGAGTTTAGAACAACATATGGTATTTTACTGCATGCATCAATTATCAACAGCTCATAGAAAATGTAAAATCCCCCTCTGTTCTGATAAAGAATTGTTATAAATCATCTTTTTAAAATTCCACACATCAGTAGAAACTACACAGAGAGTATCAAGCCTCCAAACCGAATTGCCTGGTTTAAATCACATTCACCATTAAAATGTTTCTTTATGTTTAAATTTTATATGGGGGGAAATGCCATATTTAAAAAATTTTGCCTTTCAAGTAGAGTATCTCAAAATGGTTTGTTTATCCAAGTGATACTGACTTTGTTTTATCAAATTACTATACATTAAAGGTTTCCTTTATCCTTTTATCACTTAGTGGTTGCCCTAGAGCTAAAAAGTCACTTTCAAATTGAGAATGAAAAACACAGCTTTGAGGAACAATTCAGAGTGTAGAGCTGTGTTTTTGTTTGTTGTTTCGTGTCAGCTCTGCTGTCATGCTACTGCATTTGTCATTGAGACTGCTGTGATATCAAATATATTCCACTAAGGTGTCTTCACACCCCTGTTAATTAGAACAATTCGAGTGGGCACCTTGAACTACCACAGAAAGGCGGTCAGTGCATTGTTCATTGAAAAAGATAAATTTGACTATACAGGTTTTATTTTTGAAAGTAAAAAGTATGTACAAGCTTTGCTTTAGATCTTTGGTGGAGTACCAGGTATTCGAATACAAATAAATGTCAATTGTGCAAAGCTGTTTATTGGAATTTGCTACCTTAAGTTCAATTCTTGTCCTCAGTAATCCGCCATAGGGGCTTTAACCTTTGTCCATTTGTTCTTTGTTTCTTTTGGATGATTAATGCAAATTAGCCAGTGATATGGAAAATACCAAATTTAAGCATATGTAAAAAATTATATATACATGTTAAAAGGCATAAAAGTTCTTTAAAAATACATAAGATAGAGCGCCTGGGTGGCTCAGTCGTTAAGTGTCTGCCTTCGGCGCAGGTCATGATTCCAGGGTCCTGAGTCCCATATCGGGCTCCCTGCTCAGTGGGAAGCCTGCTTCTCCCTCTCCCACTCCCCCTGCTTGTGTTCCCTCTCTCGCTGTGTCTTTCTCTGTCAAATAAATAAAATCTTTAAAAAAAAAAAAAATACGTAAGATAGCTTATAAATGATTTTTGAAGGTTTGTTGTTTGTACTTGCAAATTACAGTTTATTTTCTAGAACCCAAAACCCATACATAGCTCTGAAAAATATGCTATGTTCACCAAATTATAACTCTTGCCTCTGTAAAAAAAAAAAAAAAAAAAAAATACTTTTAGATAATCTTTTGTTTTTTTCAACATTGAGCATATAAGTTGAAAAGTCTTATTGAATCAGGGTTCCATCTTACATTCTTAAGGAATGGTTATCTAAATACCATTTTGAATGGATACTGCTATTGTTCAAATCCTTAATATTACATGTAAACTTTTAATAGCAAAGATTATTATTCTTCCCTCTGATTGGTGATGTAAACAACACTGTAACATTTTCTAAAACAATCTTAATAGTGGGTCACAAAGGAAAAAAGATGAGTGGGTCAGAGATTATATTAATATCAACAGTTATCATTTTTAGAGACTATTTTAAGTAATCCCACTATTAATTACCTTGGCATTTTACAGAAACTTCAACAACACGGACAATGAAGTCTCGCCAGGCAGTGTCACGTATCAGTCGTGAGGAACTGGAAGACAGATTTTTGCGTTTGCATGATGAGAACATTTTGCTTAAACAGCATGCCCGCAAGCAAGAGGATAAAATTAAAAGGTTATGATAAAAAGCTTTTAGCTTTTTCTCCTGACTCTGTGAAGTTTGGAGGATATGCTTTTTTATAAAATTAATTGAAAACTCCACCTGGAATCTTTCTTGGAACAAGGCAGGTTGTAAATAAATACAATTTTTAAAAATGGAAGATCTTAAAAACTAGAATAATAAACCAAAAAGATGATGAGTGTTTATTATGTCTGAAGTTGCTATTTGAAAGAAAGAGCTAATAGCTAAGAGTGCCACAAGTATATCATATCTATAAATAACTTATGGTTTAATATTTATAGTTTAATCAAATGACCAAAGCATCTGTTTTTTAAATGCCTTGGTTTAAAATGAAAGTTTGAAAAAGTAATTAGCTATTCTAATTTGTTAGAATGCATGTTCCCTTAAGATTTGGGGTTTACTAATGTGAACATCACTTCAATAGTTGGAACATGTTTAACTTTGCTTGGATGAGTCTAGAATCTCTATTTAAAAGAGTCTCTACTGTTTCTGAAGAAACGTTGTCACTTGATTTGTGTGCAAAAAATTTTTGCTGGGATAACTTCTTAAGAGTAGATATTCTTTCATACCTTCTTGTTCAAGAAACACTTTGACTATCTTATGAATGTGTGGCATTAAAAACAAAAAAGCACATTCCTATTTGTAAGCTTCAACAGGCCTGTATTCATATTCATGTTCTAGGTAAAATGAAAAGGTGAGACAGCTATGGAAGAAGGAAGATGGGTGAGGGGGGAGGATTCTGCTTAGAATGCATCCTAAAGGGGTGATTCTAGTTCAGGTTCTACTCTGTGGACTTTATTTTAATGACCCACTGACCTACTGTCTATGGCGCTTTTACTTTGAGTTCATTTTTGAGTCATGGTAATGTCTTTTTTCAAGACATGTGACTCACTTGCCTGATTCCTTTTCTGACCAGTAACACACACATGTCCTATCGGAATGAGGAATGTACTCTATGACCACTGAACAATTTTTTTTCCTTTGTAAGCCTAATTGGTCAGTAAAATAATTGAATTCACAACCTTGACCTCATTAGCAATTTGTCCTAGCCAGAAAATATAAAACAACCTAATAATGAGCCATGTAGTTTAATGAAAAAAGGACTCGGCTAGGAGTCCAGCTGTATGCATGTGTTCTATTATTTCTCTGCCACTGGCCTATGGTATTATGTTCAAGCCATTTAACCTCCTGCGATGTTATTTTGCTTAGCCCTGAGAGCAGTGATCCAATGACCACTGTGACCCAAAGCTCTAAAATCCTTCTGAATTTCACACCACGGACATTACCTAGAGGCACATGTAGAACTGCTCTTTTTTTTTTTTTTTTTTTTTAATTTTTAAGTAATCGTCACACCCAACATGGGGTTTCAAACTTACAACCCCAAGATCAAGAGTCGCATGCTCTACCAACTGAGCCAGCCAGGTGCCCCAGAACTGCTTTTAAATTTATCCTTAAGATGTAATTAGTATCACATTAGCATAAATGTAGATTTGATAAACCACCTTTTTAAGTAAGTACTCAAACTTTACCAGATCACATACAATGCGTTAATACCACCAAATAACCACATCAAACAAATGAAAATTACTGCTTTTACTGGACAAACATGTAATCTTGTTTCCTGACAAAAAGTTGACTTGAACATCCTTGAAGGAATTTAAAACCACTCTACTGATGTACTTTTCTTTCCTTAAAAATTTGGGTCATTTATTATTCTCCATATGTTGTCTTTTTTTTTTTATATTATACCTGTGTCTTTTGAATGTGATCTCTATCCCGTGATAGTCTCTCTGAAACAAAAGATTCAGATATTTAGGTTGACATCTCAGTTAGATAGCAACCATATTTCTATGGCTAAGCCATTGGGCGGGGCAAAGGATCCTAAACTCATTAAAGGGCTAGATAGAATGTGTGGCTCTGCTGGGCTTATGATACCTGCCCAAATTTCCCAATGATATATCATCCTCTGGATTCAGTGGAAAAGGAACTAATCCATTGATTATTTTACTAGGGTGTTTGTGGTACTCTTGGATCGTGGTTTTTATTATCCTGTATCCCTTATAAAGCATGTTTAATGGATTTGCTTCAAGGGAAAGAGAAAACAATCTTAACTGATTATGTTATGCATAGCTCTCCCTGATGCCACATGCTGTAGGCCGAGTAGCCAGAAGTGTAGATAGACATGTATTACTACTGCTTTTACAGAGGACTCTGCTTAGGGCAAAAAAAGGTTGTTCTATGACATCCCAAAGCTATTAAGCATTTTTTTATTTCACTTTTGTTCTCTTAAGTAAAAGCTTCTGTCCATAACCATGCTAAAATAAAGCAAACCCCGTTTAAAGAAAAATGAAGTGAGTTTTTATTTTCAATCTCCGTCTGGCTCTTTATAAAAATAGATTCACTGTAAACTAGAATCAGCTATTGAAGATGTGCGACCAATTTTGTAAAGTCTTGAACTTGTGTCTCTCATCAAAGCCACCTTTTCTTTCTTGTCCTGCCAAGATTTTTCCATTCACTGTCAGGCATGTTTTCCGTACATGTATATTACATCACCCCCATGTGCCCTTTCTGCCTTTTGTTCTGTCTAACCAGTTTTTATCAAAACTTAAAAGAATGAAAGGTATAAACTCCTAAGATATCAAAAGCACAACTTCTCTCTAAATTTAAAGGTAGCATTAAAGTAATACTTTCTGCATCTAAGTATTTTCTACCATTAAACATGAATGTTTCTTGGGCACCTAGCAACATTTAGTGGCACATTTCGGTTTCTCTGAATTTTTCGTTGGGCTTTTTATCTGTGTGTACCTATGCATCCTAACATTTTTGTATTCGTAACGTGTCTTAATCTTAGAGAACCTGAAAACAGTTCACCTGAAACATATCACCTAAATGCTGCATAGTCTTAACACACTTTTCAAAAGTTGTAACTTACTGTGGCTCACATCTATAACCCACCACATCCACAATCTGTAGCTGCATTTAAGTGCATACAGCATTCCTACATAAGGTCATGCGTTAAAAATTGCATTTGAGGAACATATGGAGTAAATATGTGTCCTCTCTTTACTAACCTTAAATGATAAGCCTTAGGAAACTGTTATTTGTCAGTGCTATAAAGCAGATTGTTGCCCAGTGGTTTCAATTATCATCAAAGGATTCTTCACAGGCAGTAATAGTTACATCAAAACCTGAAATTTATTATTCAGGTTCTGCACTGAAGTCCTCACAGTGATTATGTTCCTTTCAACAGAATGCATTTTATGCTGACTTCTCACATTCCTTTTCATCTTTTTATTATTTCCCTAGAATGGCCACCAAGTTAATACGGCTAGTTAATGACAAGAAAAGATATGAGCAGGTTGGTGGCGGCCCCAAGCGGCTGGGACGAGATGTGGAAATGGAAGAAATGATGGAGCAGCTGCAAGAGAAAGTTCATGAGCTTGAAAGACAGAATGAAGTCCTCAAAAACAGACTCATTTCAGCCAAACAGCAACTTCAAATCCAGGGTTACAGGCAAACCCCATACAATTATGTGCAATCTCGTGTTAACACTGGGCGTAGAAAAGTGCATGAAAATGCAGGCGTACAAGAATGCCCCAGGAAAGGTAAAATAAGCTTATATTAAATCCTAAATGTAAGTCTTTTAGTAGGCTGTTTTAACATGGATGCACACACAGAGTGTTTCTGTATTTCTCAGGTTTTTAAGTACCTTTAGAAATAGGAAAATAGTTTTGTTTTTTTTTTTTAAAGATTTTATTTATTATTTATTTGACAGAGAGAGACAGGCAGAGAGGGAACACAAGCAGGGGGAGTGGGAGAGGGAGAAGCAGGCTTCCCGCAGAGCAGGGAGCCTGATGTGGGACTCGATCCCAGGACCCTGGGACCATGACCTGAGCCGAAGGCAGACGCTTAACGACTGAGCCACCCAGGCGCCCCGGAAAATAGTTTTATGACTTGCGTTTTGATAAAATGCTAATATTAACATGAAAATATTTGTTGAGTAAAACACTGAACATAATTATTTATCCTGATATGAGAGACGTGTGTGAAACCGTATAAAATAGGAGTTTAGTTTGAGTTGGTTTTCTGTATTGCAGACGGAAATCACATTGACTCAGGCAAATGGGGAAACCAGCTAGTTTGCTTATTTATGATCACACTTTCTGTTTTGAATGATCACAATTAACTTCTTTGTCAAAAGACCTCTTTGAAAATTTGCAGAATTGTTTAAATCTCTCATCGTATGGAGGTAGCATGACAATGCAGTGTGCACGTAACAAGGGTTTAAAAAATTGTGTTCTTGCTCCTCTACTTACTATCTGGTGACCTTGGACAAGTCATCTAATCATTCTGAACTTGCTCCTTCCATGTAAAATAAAAGGATTTATGCAAGTGACCGTAAAGGTCTCCTCCATCTCCAAAAATGATCATAGGTCAATCACTTTCCTCATTTTGAGAATGAATCACCTAAAACCTACCCACACAAAGCAGTTCAGTTGCATAGATGAAACTTAATATAGGAAGAACCTAAATATTTCTAATAAAAATTCCCAACTCTCCCCACCCATGGACAAACTTTATTTACAATGAGGTGAAAAGTCAATAAATATTTTAAGTAACATTTTTTAAATTTCAACTACTAGGGAAGGAATTAAATTTGTAGCTGCAATTGATCTTCATTTGGAACATGCTTCACATAAAGACCAAACATTTTGAGGGACACAAAAAATTGTGTAAAACTTTCAATTCATCGAGGAGGACAAAAAATGCCATATAAACAGAAAAGGAGAAAATTTTCTTCTGTTTTTTTCTCCAAGCCAAAATATGGACACTATCTCTTCCCTAGGCAGAGTTCCCTTGAACTCAGTAAGGCCTCCATATAGGCAGGAGGCAGCTGCACAATGAAAGGACTCAGCTACACCTAGCTTGTGAGACTGGCAGTAGACTTTGATATAACCAAAGCAATCATAGCACATTATAAGTTAAGAAATACACTGTGCTGCTAATTAACTTTCTACTTGGAAGAGAGCACTTGACCTCTCAGAGCCTTATTTTTCCCATCTGTAAAATGGAGTTATAACACCAGATGAGAAAAAAGGTCAAAAGATGGCAACTCCATGGTAGTGTATTTTACCTTTCAAAAGTCAGTTACCCTCTCTCAACCTTAGTTTGGTCATCTGTCAAGGCAAGATGATCTCTAAGGTCTGTAAGGTCTTTGATACTAAATAAAGATGCAATGCCCAAATTGTAGATTAACATGACAAACTAATCTACTGCTATGAATTGCTGTTTAAATAGAAGAGTCTGGTGGAAGTTTCCTCCTATAGGGAAAAGAAAAAAGGAGCCACAGAGCAGCACAGTCTTTAAAATGTGACTAGAAAGTTTAAATTTCTCCTTGTGGTTATACACTCTTAGTAATTCAGACCTTTTTCGCTGCTTGGTACAGAGTCCAAGATGTAGAAGCTGCACGAAGCACTTGATAGTGATGAATGTTTTCTCAACCATTATCTTTCTGAGTAAACTTGAGACACCATCATCAGGGTTGATACCTTAGTAATCTTAATAGCCTCTTCAAGACCACCTTTGAGCCTGGGACTTGCGCCATACTTGTCAGAAGTATCACAGGGTAGCGTGGCTAGGTGAGAACACTCACTAGACTCTCCCTGGCTAAGGCAGCCTTGCCCCCAAGCTGCTGTACACATATTCCATTTTTCTATATGTGCCTGGTCAAGAGAAGGAATGGAAAGTGCTGGTTTAAGGTGTGATCATTGTAATATAGAAACAATCCTTATTGTGAAGAACCAGTAGAACAAAGATTCTTATAAGCTGTGTATGCTTTAAAATGTAACCATTGGCAAACCACTGGTACACAATAAGTTTTAAGATTATTTTAAGGATGGAGCGCCTGGGTGGCTCAGTCGTTAAGCGTCTGCCTTCGGCTCAGGTCATGATCCCAGGGTCCTGGGATCGAGCCCCACATCGGGCTCCCTGCTCGGCGGGAGGCCTGCTTCTCCCTCTCCCACTACCCCTGCTTATGTTCCCTCTCGCTCGCTCTCTCTCTCTCTCTGTGAAATAAATAAGTAAGTAAATAAATAAATAAATAAATAAATAAATAAATAAAATCTTAAAAAAAAAGACTATTTTAAGGATAAGTAGATTTTTTAATTTTTCTAGTGATATTTAGTTTTTCCATGATTTATGTAGGAAAAGCTTAACAATTAGCATTATTGCCAAAATTGGCAAATTTTAACACAGTAAACTATTTTAATGGTTTTAGGCAGAGCCTTTTCTGGTCTTTAGTCTGGACTACAACAATAGATGTTGAAAATTTTGGAAATAGCAAATAATAGTTCCATTCTAATTAAAAATAAACTTTCTTAAAAGAATGAATTTTATCTGTACGTTATATCTGAGACTATGTTCCATTAAAAATCTGAATTATTTGTCATAATTTTATCTACCTTAAGCTCTAGTAATTTATTTTGTAAGTGTAAGTCATATAACTAAAATTATGTCTCATTTTTAACAATGGGACTAGACTTGTAAAAATGTATCTATTTTTACAAGAAAAATACTTTAAGGGCAGCAGCAAAATGTTTTATTTAAAGGAATCTCACTGGTGATCCCTTTTTGAATTATCTCTGTTTAAATATGGATTTTCTTATTGAGATGGAATAAATGAAAGTACAGGAAACATTTTGACTTACACGTATCTGTGAGTCACACAAATGAAGACAAGGTTCAATATATATATAAGGTCAAGGACTGTGAATAACTACTGAAAAATTTTTTTAAAAATCTATATCAAAAATACTAAAAAAAGTCAAGATTTTGAAATCTTTTTCCTTCATACTTTAGCTTATATTGTAAAGCCCTGACTTTGGTTCTTTCAGAAATGAATTTAGTTGTTCTAAATCTAAGTTGAATCAAAATATTTCTAGTAATTTGGTTTCCATGGTAGAGTTTGTTTAATTTGCAATACCTGCTGCTGTGTACATTTAATGCCAATGGCAGTCCCTTTGGCAATGGATTTCTGATTCTCTGTACTATAGAGCACATCTCTCAGTACTTAAGAAATTTTCTTATATTGCAAATTTCTTCATGATAGCAAATCAGGAGCCCTTCTTTCCCAACTTCACTTTTATAATCTTACTGATTGACTTTTAGGTATTAGATTCCAAGATGTCGATGTAGCAGAAACTCTACAACCCATGCTTACAAAATATGGCAACAGTTTACTTGAAGAAGCCAGAGGAGAAATAAGAAATTTGTATGTATTCTTTTTGTGGTCATTTTAGAACTTTGTTTATTGATCATGTCTTTTTTGATCCCTCCCTTTCCTTTATTTTAAACACAATTGGTTTATGTACAAATAATTTGCTCCACTAAATACATCTAGATCTGTGGGGTAAGAACAGATATTATATAACATGTTTCCAATAAAATGAGGAAAATGAACAACTTAACCAACTACATCAGTGGAGGGGTCTATAGAATAGTCCTCTATATTATAATTTTCTCCCCAGAGAAATGGCATAAAGCCCAGTCATTTAGAATAGTATAAGCTTTAGGGGCAACATATCCATTCTCAGAAAAATTACAGGTAATTTTTTTTTTAGATCCTGAATTAATTAGCCTTTTTGCGGTTAAAAAAAAAAAAGAACTGGAGGGAGTGGCTTAAAAGTTTGGAGTTATCAAATACATATGGATTTCAGATTTTGTTTCACTGTGATTCTATGGTACTGCATTCTTCATCATACTATGGTTTCAAAAAAGTTACTTCTGCCACATTTAGCTTACTTTCCCAGTTAATCAAAGCCTCATGGTTTCAGTGTCTATGAGTCACACAAATGAAGATAAGGTTCCACCTTTCCTACAGGCCTTCACCTGGATCATCAAAAGGTAACAATTCTGAATGAGGAAAGAAAACATGAAATAGCATCACACTTTAGACAGTTGCTTAAGAATAATATGGGCTTCAAATTACTTCTTTTGAATATTTTAAATACCAGTTACAGCAATGACTAGCCTGCAAAGGAATAAAAGCAAAAGACTAAACCTAATCTTGTTACCTGCTAATCAGCTGAAAAAACAGGGTTCATAGGAGTTTCCTGAGGCTTATTACACTGGGATGCTGCCAAACATGGTAGAGATAAACAAATACATGCAAAAAAAAAAAAAAAAAAAAACGCTGTTATGTTTTGCAAATTCTTGCTCTCTCTCTCTCTGAAGTGTTAAATTGAGTGATCTAGGCAGATGTACGTAGGAAAGAACAAAAGCGTGTAAATTATCTGAAGATGCGCAGATTGTGGAGCACGTAGTAGGTAACCAATAAATACTGAATTGAATTGAATTGAACCGAAGTCCAGGTTATCGTCTAGGACATTATTGTATAAAAAGCAGTATTTTGAATTATTCCATATGCACTTCTAAATCGTCCCATTTAATCTACTATTCACTATATGCAGAGGCACTTAAGCTAAAATTTTTAGCTTGCTCTTTATTATGAAGAACTTTCTTTTTACTGATCTTGAATATTGCAGGTTTTTCCTCAAACTGCAAATTCTTGTAAAGGTTCTTTATTTCAGAGAAAATGTTATTCAGTCACAGAGAGGCCAGATTGAAGAGTTAGAGCACTTGGCTGAGATCCTGAAAACTCAGTTGAGGAGAAAAGAAAATGAAATTGAGTTATCTCTTCTTCAGCTTCGAGAACAGCAGGCTACAGATCAAAGGTATGTTAAAACAGAAATATCACTTTGATAAGGTCAAAATTAGTTTAAAATACTTTATCATGTGCCATAGAAGGATAAGTCTAGTCTATTTTAAAAATCATGTTTTCACTTAACATTCTTCATATAAGCCTACTCTAGACCTACTAACTGCTCTCAACAGCTCGAGTGGAAGGGCATTTTTCCCTAACCTACTCTGCCTCATCTTGTTTCCCCCACTCATTTGTCCATTTGTTGCACTTACCATAACTGTAGGAAGTTCTGATGCCATTTGGTTGCACCTACCAAGGGAAATATGTGTGACAAGGACCCTGCTGTTGACACACCTTGTGAATAAGTCCAGCCTCCTATAATTTTTTTCAAAGTTAAAAAAATTCCATAACATGGTACCAGTTTTTTTAGTCCCAAAAAGATGTTTGTTACCTCTCCTAACATTCAAAATTTGCTTCAAAATCCATTGATTATTGTGGAGTCCAGTGGGCCCCTTCAGCAGTCTCCTTGCTGCCTCTTCATTTTGGATATTTTATAATGTACTGTATTTTCTTTCCCAGCCTCCTCTGTCATTTTTGGTTCCTAATACCTTTCCTCTGTTTTGTACTTCCACACTGTGTTTCCAACAAGACTTTATCTTCTTACCATATTCTTCCTTGAGTCGTTCTCCCCTTCCTTCCTTTTTTCTTTCCCTTTGTTTCCTTTTCTTGCCTTTCTGTTTGTTTTCTTGGACCAAGGATACCCAGAAGTAGAGGGAGTGGTGCATTAAATTGCCAGGTACCCAGCACTTAACCTTAAACAATCTGTAACATGTGCCCAATCTTGTTTCACCTGTCCCTTCACCTTTATTTTCTTCAGTTAATTAACCCCAGCCAGATAAGATGTCATCTCTCCTAGGAAAAGTCCAGTATATATCCCTGATCGGCAGTTTTTTTAAACATAACACCATGCCGTTATCGCACGTGAAAAAATTAACGGCAATTTGATACCCTCTAACAACCAGTCTATATTCAAACTTCCTGAGCGTGTCTTCCCCTGTTTGTTTGAAGTGGAATTCAAATGAGGTCTACACATTGCATTTGACATCTCTCATGTCTCTTATTTCTCTCTTAATGTTTTTTAAACCAGACCTCGATCCTCTATTTGTTTTTCCCCTCTCCAGTGTATATGATCTGATGCTTATGTGGCTAGGTTCTCATTTAGAAAAACCAATATGATTTTCTGGTTTCTCCTTTTGGATTCAGAGTTTAATCCTCCTTTAACAAACTAACCTGCCATGGTAATATTTGAAAAAACTAGGAAAAGATGCATCATATGAGACTTATTTTTAAAACAATAAAGTGGGCTGAAAATATATGAGGCTTTATATTTCAAAGATTCAAATTATTAGTATTTGATTAGTATTATCTCTGATAATATATAAAGTTAAATTACATAATAAAATTCTGTATATTTAGTGATATTTATATGCCCTTCTAAGGGCAGGGCAAAAGAAACACGAGTATTTTTGAGAATTATATTAGGTGATACAATTTGAACCCTGGCTTTGAACCAGCTTGAATACCTAGGAGTTATCTCTGTTTCCCTAGGTAGAAGAACTGACTAGACTTGGTCTTCTTGGAAAACCAAGACATGATTCCTTATGAGGAACAGTGATAAAAGACCAGACCCCAACACTGAATGTGATCTTAATAAATTGCTAACAGCCATATTTAAGATATTATCTAAATATAAAAATTCTATGCTTAGACCAAGCCCAAGCTTAGAGCCCACCCCTATCACCTTTACTCAGCAGCTGAGTACTAGGTTATCAGAGACTACTTCCTCTGTTATATTTCTTGAATTCCCAAAGAGTAAGATGGACACTGTGTTGGCCATTGCCTCTTCCAAAGGGATATGATCGTCTGGAACTGAAGTGTTCAGTGTTCATTAAAAGACAGATCCAAAAGTCCTTCAATCCAGGACTAGAACAGCAGAAGAAATGGAGTGATAGACAGGTATGCATGGTTTCTCCTATAAATATTGTCAGCAAGAGACACCAACATACACACCTAGACGAGTTCACCTTAAAAACTAAACTAAGGCCCTCCTTAGGGAGCTATATTATTCACTTGATAGCAGTCTCTTTTGTCACATCAGGAATTAGAAGTAAGACAAAATGAGTCTGATAGGTAAAGGAACTTTCGTTGCAGAGGCCAAAAAAATAAGCCAATTTGTATCCTACCTCACTGATTTTATAATAATTGAAAATCACGTTATTTGCTTAGAAAGGAAAGGTACCTTTAGTAAATAGCACATTGTTCCTTGAAATACAGTTGTTGAAAACTGAAGAAATGACTTCCAATAAAGGTCTTTAAGTCTTTTTTTTCTTGTATGTTTACACATAGCTCAAAATTTTATGTGTAACAACAATTTTTTGAGACTAATGGAAAACTGTTGAAAAAAAGGTCGGGGAGAATATAAAACTTGGTATAATTTACTGTAAAGAAAAATCACAAAATGGAAAACATATTTAAACTTCTCTTTCACGGATACATTATTTCAAATTTGAAATTCTAGAAGTCTGATCAGGATGTTGGGCTCCTTGTTCTCAAACATGAACCTAACGTAGTCGTAATCTTCAGAGTGCGGTGCTTGATATTTATGGCAAAGAGCCTTTTCATAGAATATTACAGAAACTCTTCATAGTATGTGTTTAATAGACCAGTTTGGTTTGGCATCAACTTGACATAAACTTTTGGTTATCCAAAGCCCTTAATTGCTTTGAAGTAAAAGCCCAGTGCTGTTCTTTTTTATTAAAATCATGTTTTTTCCTGTTATTGTGGTCTATTTTGGAAGACTGAGTTGTGATTTTTGCATATGTTCTACATAATGCCTCATTAGCAAAAAATCTTGTATCATTTACAAGTAGCCTGAATGTCTGTGTTGTTTTGAACAAAAATCCATATTAAAATTTAAACAATATAAAAATGCACATTTTCTTCTTATTAAAAAGGCCGTCTTAAATTAAATGCAAAGCAGTAACCAGTGAACACATGTACGTGAACATTAAAATCAGAATGATTTTACCTTTTATTGGCTTTTTCAACTCCAAAAATATTTATACTCTTACCAAATGTGTAACTAGTTTGTACTAAGTGGTTTTTTTAGTAAATGTTAGGGTGTTTACCTTCTTAATTAAAAATCATGTAAGTTCCATCATATCCCAGTGGGGGAAATTTAACCTATAAATGTTCCAGACACTCTGACTGGCCCTCTTCCCTTTGGTTGACAGCAGACTGTCATATCTTAGAGAATCCTTCTGCAGCCATGCAGTGTAAGAAACAGCTTGGCTCTAGGGGCTCCATCTTTCCCTTCTAGGCACACACAGGGTTACTTCCTGACACTCTTAAGTTCTTCCCCAGCTTTTTATTTTGAAAAATTGCACACCTACAGAAAAGTTGTAGGAATAGTCACGTGAACACTTACATACATTTCATGTCTTTGTGTATCTGTGAATGACAGAAACCTGTTCTGCGTTCTACACGCACATGCATGAGCACTTTGCTCTCTTCGCCACCCTCTCTCCCTCCTACCCTCCCTCCCTCCCACGCCCCCATCTGAGAGTTAGACACATGTATCATTTCGTTCTCTGTACACTTCTAAGTATCTTCTAGGAACAAAGACATCTTCCTGCATAACCACTGTATAGCTGTCATACTCAAGACACCTGACAATACAGTAGCATCATCTAACACACAGTCCCTATGCAAATTTCCCAGTTGTATCCCTTATAGCTGGTTGTTTTGTTTTGTTTTCTCAATAGCTGGTTTTGGTTTGTTTAGCTTGGTTTTTTGTTTTTTTTTAGCTTGGTTTTGATCTAGTATCCAACTAGGGGTCATGTATTGTATTTAATTGTCATGTCTTTTAGGTTTCCTTTATTCCAGAGTGGTTCCCCATTTCCAGCCCATTGATAGTTGTTTGCAGAATGCCCCTCAATTTGTATTTGTCTGATTGCCCGGCCCCCTAATTTAGAGGGCACATCTGGTCCTTGGATGGAAGGGTAACTGGGGCCAAGGATAACCATGCACACATTATTATTACACAGGCAGGTGATCTGTCATTTTTAAAAAATATATCCACCAAGCTTTTGCTGTTGTTTTGAAAACCTTAGAATTTGCCCAGTGGAAAGTATCCCTATGTTTTTATTATTATTATTATTATTATTATTAATTATTATTATCATCATCATTATTGTATCTAAGATTTTTCTGGGATAGCAGCTTGATGTATTTTCTCAGCACTTCATATGAACCACAGAAATTATCACAATTTATAGTAACTAGTGAATTAGTGCATACTTGAAAGTGGAGGGACAGCTAGAACTAGGAATATCTCCGAGGAAGGAGACAACCTAGAAGAACGGGAAGAAGTAATCTCTTAGGATTGGATTTGACTGGCGGCTCCCTCAACTAAGGACTCTGGTCAAATTCTTTACTTCGCTAAGCCTCAGTTAGCTACCTCAGCTGTAAAGTAAAGAGACTGAAATGGGTAAGTGGTTCCCTAACTTGTAAACAGCACACTTTCATCCCTAGGGACCTTGTGTTTCTGAAAGATTTTTATCTACTAAGTAAGCAGTATTTATTAATTTAATCAACTTACTGGGTTTTTTTCCCTTTTATTCATCAAAGACCTATATTATGCCAATTGTTGCTTCTGATAATTGTGAAGTAACCTGCGTCATTGAACTGACTTGGTATAATTTTATCAAAAAATAAAAATAATATAAAACTTTCACTTCAGCAACTTAATTGCTAGTAAACCTACATTTCCCATTGGGCTTTTTGATAAATTGAATGTAATTCTCAGATTCCCACTACTAGTTGGAATCCATTAAACTTGATCTTCAGAATGATCCCTTTTAGAAAATCAGCCAGAATTTCAGTTCTTCCTGTCTCCAACCAGTCCTTGGGAGTGCCTCCTCCATTTTCATAAGAGAGTGATTATTTGCATGTAGAGTGCTTGACAAAACTGTTTCTCTCCATTCCTTGTGGGTTTTGAGAGTAAGAAAATATTGAGCTCTGATTTCTGTTTTGACCCACCACCACAAGAAAGGTATGATCCAGAGGCAAATAAACATACACAGACAAATTTTTTCCTTTATGCAATCTTAAATCAGGGAGCATTATTTTCACCTATGAACTCAGGTAGCAGTTTGTCTCTTTTACCTTTCAAATAAACTTTCCTCAGCTCTCTTAGTGAAATTTATTCCATTTAATTTACTAGCAACCTTCTGTAATCTTAGTAGTGTTACCTTGCTAGTGACTATTGTCTGTGTACCCCAGTAAAAGCTATGAATGACCTACATTTCTTTTAACAATACACTTACAGAATGTCTGCCACTGTTTAAAAAAAAAAATTATTGTAGAGGTGTTTTAAACCTAAAGTTGTTTTCAACCCTATCCCCCAAATTTAGTCAGCCTAAAACTATGATTCAAAGAGAGCCTCTTAAAAAAAAAAAAAAAAAAAACAGGGAGGCTCCTGGGTGGCTCAGTCGTTAACCATCTGCTTTCGGCTCAGGTCATGGTCCCAGGGTCCTGGGGTCGAGCCCCACATCGGGCTCCCTGCTCACCAGGAAGCCTGCTTCTCCCTCTCCCACTCTCCCTGCTTGTGTTCCCTCTCTCGCTGTCAAATAAATAAATAAATAATCTTTAAAAAAAAAAAAAAACACAAAGAGAGCCTCTTCATTCTGTCATAAATATTTTACTCAACTACTTTCCAGAATCTCATAGCCTAGCTCCTATATTCTACAGCCTTCTCTTCTAAATGGTGATAAATACTACATTATAACATTTTTGTCTCAAAAAATCAAGAGGCTTTCTTTAGCATTCATAAACTCTACTGGAACAAAGAGTAAAATGGTGATGGGCACTGGGGGAGGGAGGTAGTGTGAGAGAGTTGTATGCCTGGGGAATGAAGTATAAGAAACTTTCACTGGAGGAAAGATTTTTGCTTCTCAAGATTTCATATTAGACTATACATTACATAGCTCCACTGAAAGTTTTTCCTTCTCCTGTGTATCTGAGGTTTTAAGTTTCTGGATTTATTATGGCACCCAGTAGCAAAGCTGGAGTCAAGTGTTTTCAAGGCTTCCATTAGAAATTCCTTTTTCAGAGTTTTTTGCTTGACTGTTTCCAATTATATGAGGGAAACTTGGCACATAGGTTGTTGAACTGGATTACTTTTTTCAACATAAAATCTAATTTATTTCAGTTTGTTTTTAATCTAGAGATGGGCCAACAACTCTTCCAATAGTTTTAGAAGATTTGATCATAATTCTAAATAATATGTCTATAAAAAAACAAGAAAAAGAAAAGAAACCGCATTTTCCAACTTAATTGTCCAAGGTTTTTTGCAAAATCCTTGTTGAAAAATTTGAGAAATTTATTTTTACAAAGCACATAATTAGACTGCTTGATATCTGTTTGCAGATCATTTCACCAAGTGTAATGCAGCATGTATGAATTGTTGCATGACTGTCAGAGTTCATCTGAATGTTTTTACCATGGATTGTTCTTTCTGTTAGAACATCATCATCCTGAAGATTTGATGTTCCCATCACCGTGCATGAAAGAGAGCAAGAAAGCATGATGTGGTGGTCACTTAAAACACTGCTTATAAAATTAGCCCCATCTCTGTTTTTCAAAGGAAACCAACCTGAGGCCCTCCTAGTACACAGAGGTCTAGGACAAGCCTCTAAGCACCGACTCTAGCCCCCTCTTGCCTCCATCATCCTCACATTCTTTGTCAGCTTTTTGTGACATTCCTTTCCCTCTTTTCCCTCTCCATCAACCCTTATTTTTTTTTATCATATTTCACCTATGAAGAATGTTGAGTCGATTGTCAGGTTTGAGATGATTTTCCATTGTACACCTTCCTAAAGGCCAGACCACATTTATCACTTTGTTGATTTTGATCTTTTATGTCTTAGCACTTTCAGCTGAACAGCCGGCCATCCTTTCCTTCCCACCATTACCTTCTAAAAGTATCTAACTATAGGGGTACCTGGGTGGCTCTTGGTTTTGGCTCAGGTCGTGATCTCACGGTTGTGAGATTGAGCCCTGCGTCGGGCTCCACGCTTAGCTCTGAGTCAGCTTCAGATTCTCTCTCCCTTTGCCCCTCCCACTTGTGTGCTCTTTCTCTCTCACTCGCTCTCTCAAATAAATCTTTTTTAAAAAATACCGAATCATAATAATGATTCTTACAGATAAAGCCCCTAAAATTGACACTTGAAAATAATCATTAAAGACTTACAGGTGTTGCATTATCCCAGATTAGGTGTACTCTCAAGCAAACTGACTTTTTATTTAAAGGACCACCTTATTTTTGTTGTTCTCTAACTGCTACTGAAGTTGTATTTGTACCCACCTGTTGCGCATTATTATCATAAAATACTAAGTCACTTTTCTTGGCATTTTGAAAAGTTTAATCTTCAAGGAGTTTGGGAAAATATTCAAGAAAACATCCACCAGTTAAACCACACTGAAAAGTTTTTGAAGGATGCTTACCAGCCTTCGCCTAACAAAGAAAATTCAAAATTAAAACCTGTTATTTCTATGACCCTGTGTGGCTGAATTGATTATTGGAGCTTAATTCTTTGTTAATATCATTAAGTAATTATTACCCAAGTATATATATATATATATACACATATATATGTATATATATATATATATACACACGTATATGTATATCTTCTTGAAAATACTAAAATACTTAAAAACAAGAAGAATAAAATGTCAGAGACAACTGTAAATATAAGAAAAGACTTGAAATTATTTGAATAGCATTCTGTCCTTCCATGTCAATAACTGTCACTCACCATTGAGTGGTCAAGCCAAGTAATTCTGGGGAAAGCAGATTAAGTTATATTTTGACATCTAATTATGAAAAAGTGAGTATCTTCTTTATTAGACTTATGTAAAATATATTTTCCCTTCATATTATAATTTTTTTAGTGAGTAAAGAGCATGCTGTGGGGAAGAATAGTGAGTGTACTGCTGAATGTGTGCTCAGAACTACTAGATAACGTGTTTTAGACACATAATTATTTTAACATTGTGTTAAGACTGTATCCTGGGTAAGATCCAGGTTCTTGGACTTGTTTATCTTCTGTGTGAGGACAACTAACTGTCCGATGCCAAAATACAATGAACTTTCAAATATCAAAGAGGAAAATTAAGTATTTCAAGTCCTCAGCTGGTTTACAGATGTGTGAGCTTTGTAGTCCATTTTCTGGTTCCAGTAGGGCATTGTGACAATTTTTCCAATATGTGTATACTAGATAAGTTTTGGAAGTAAAATTACTTACTTTAAATCCTGAAATAAGTTTCTGAATTTAAAATTTTTATGTTTATTTTTTTTTTAAAGAAATGAAGTCTAAAACTGAGCTTCACAATTTTTAAAATACTTTTGAATGTAAAACGTATGAAATTAAGGAGCCTTTCTCTGTTGGGAAAGTAAATGTCTTTTGAAAATGGGTATTCATTTAGATCCATGATTAACCTTTAACAAGATCTTCCTGTTAAATTCTACATTTGCTTTAATCTCAGTAGGAAAAATACAAACTAGTATTGCAGCATATAGAGTTTCTATATACCCTGTGGACGTTAAATGATCTCTTCCAGCTAAAGGCACATCTGCAACATATTTAAATGCCAGCTTTGGGCATTATTAGTATAAAATGCTAAGTCACTTTTTTTGGGAAATATTTTGAAAAGTTGAAACTCCAGGAGGAAACTCCAATAAATGGTAATCTTATGATACCATTTGTTTCAAGGGAGTGGTAGGAAGATGAGTGGCTGTCTTTCATATTTTTCTCTTAGGGAAAAATAGTATGATCGTCCTCCTTAAAATAAGTATGAGGTTTGGGGGTTGGGAGGATTGCTGTGCTATGGACTGATGTCCTTTTGCACCATCTTTCAGGATGCTGTAAAAGGGTTTTAAGTGCTTATTATCAGTTGTTGTAGAGGAGACACAGGTCCTCAAATTTGAGTCTCCCTTCAAACTCTTGAGAGTCTATGAGTATAGAAGTTAAAGAACAATGATTGGTTGGTTTTAAATAATAAATCTATCCTAAGTGTATAATAAACTAAAAATCTAGGTAACGTTTCAATGAAAAATTGTGATTCAACCACAGATTTTTTTCTTTTGCCTTGCATTTTTTTACTCTGTCTCTCTTTTTCTTAAACACATTGTTTAAGGTCAAACATTCGGGACAATGTAGAAATGATTAAGCTTCATAAACAACTAGTGGAGAAAAGCAATGCTCTTTCAGTAATGGAAGGAAAATTTATTCAGCTTCAAGAGGTACTGTGATCATTTATTTTATTATGGTGATACATAGATACAAAGTTATCTATGTGTATACATAGTGTATACATAGATACGCTGTCAAAGATAGTGTTTAAGTTGTATTTTTTAAATAGAATGCTATTAACACTAAAAAGTTATTTTTAAAGATGCTCTTTTTCTTAAATGTGTATGATTTCACTTCATATATTATTTGTAATTTATAACTTAATGGCTAAAGAAATAACTGCTTAGACTTTTCATAAATATCTGTGTCATCTCAAAATAAAACCTATTTATCATATATTATCTCATGCCAAGAAAATGTATTTTTAACTCCTTTTATCTGAATTCATATGGGCGCATAGCACTGGTTAGTTGTATTTCCATCTATCTTCAATTATAAGCATTTATGAGATATCCAAGATAGATCAAGTTAAAAATACGAGTAATCAGGTTTTGTTCAATGTTTCTTTAATGTGTTTTGTTTTGTCACTATCTACCATTACCACAAAATATTTGAGTACCCATCATGTCAACTATCAGGGTACTTATTTTAAATCTTGACCATTCAGGTTGACAATACTTGGGACTCTTCATCCCAGCTGCCTTAGGACTGTGGCCCCACAGGAATGTGCCATCAGAAGATTCCTATTTATTGGCACTGCATAATTAACATAAGTTCTGGAATTAATGAACTCCAAATCATTCCAGATGAGCAGAACTCATATTAAGCAGTACTTTCTTTGAAGTACTGAGACAAGGAAAGCAGTAAATGGGTGGAAAGCATAGGGTCTTCTGAAACCTAAATTTACTCTTGAATTAGATAAATATTTTAAAAATGTATTCTGGTTAGTGTTTTCCCCCCTGATTAAATGTGAAGTAATAACTGCCTTCCACATAAATGTGAGAGTTTATGAAAGAGAGAAGAGGAACTGGAGAATGGAGATAATAGCACTGTCTGCCTATAGGTAGAAGAGGGAGATTAAGAAAACATGGAGCTGAGGGCCGTTTCTAACATGGGGAATTAGGAAAGGAAATAAAAAGCGAGCTTACCTTCTTTTGTCACTTTGACCATTTTGGCTTCCATTTAACAGTGCTGCCAGGTATTTGTTCAAAGCCCTTGTTAGGTCAAGTGTCTGCCACGACACAGGTTCTTCTCCGAGGGATTGATATTGGGTAAAGATTTGAGAGGTTCAGACCAACAGCTTCAATGAATGAGGTAGGAAGCCCAGGAAAAGCTGGTTAAAGATAGCGTGCTATGATAATACTAAGATTAACAAAAATTGGACTCATAGCCATGTTTCCTTTAAGTGATTGGAGAACTTCAGTAGAATGTAAGTGAAATTAGTTAGCAGATGAGCCATTACATGTTATGGTCGTATGGTCTCTGTGAAAAGACTTTAGTATGATCATCTTTTTATCTATTAAAAAAAGCATGAGGCATTTAAGAACATACATTTGAATTTAAAACATTCATAAATGCCATTTTAAAAATTAAGAAATTGGGATGTCTGGCTGGTTGGGTCAGAGTGGTGAGTTCAGGCCCCACGTTGGGCATAGAGATTACTTAAAAATAAATAAGTAAAAATAAAAATCTGTTGTAAAAATTAAGAAGACTTCGGTAACTATTTTACTGAATTGAAAATTTCAACCTAATTGTATTAAAACAACCTTCTGTTAGGCTGTTTATGTGCTGTGGTGACAAGTCCTTTCAAGTTTGATTATCTATGGTCAGCATTTATTTTGACCCATGTGGCAGCATTTTTAGACAGCATGTCCAACCACTGTAACCACAGCAGAAAGAAAAAAAAAAAATTGCTAAAACTAATTTACTCACTGGTCACTAATCAACCAGTCAAAAACTAGGAGGAAATAAAATAAAGGACAAAAAGTTTGCATTATGTGACTCTGTGCTAAGAAAACTCTGTGTTTTTTTTCCCCTAATTATACACTTGGGTCAAGAGTGTCTCCATGGACAAGTAGCACATATACATTGTGAGGTGAAGAATGAATTGTATAATGTGAGCTTTAGGAGTAAATTCACTTATAAAATTGTAATCACTTATTTAATGCAGAATCCAAAATTAATTTCAAAAAGATTCTGTTTTTTAGAAGCAAAGAAGTCTCCGGATCAGCCATGATGCCTTGATGGCAAATGGGGATGAACTAAATAGGCAACTCAAAGAGCAGCGTTTAAAATGCTGCAGTCTTGAGAAACAGTTACATTCCATGACATTTTCTGAAAGAAGAATAGAAGAGGTAAGCTCCGAAAAATTTATTAGCCGTTCCTTGCATTCAAATTTCTCTGTCACTGTTTCGAAAAAGTAAAATAGAGACATTCCAAATAGTACATTTATTTAAAGATCCTAAACTACATGACACCTCAGTGCCTAAAAATATTTACAAATGTGCTGATAACCACTGTTTACCTAAAGGATTGACTCTTGAGGAAAAAGAACACATAACATTTTGCAACTTACCTGTGGAACTTAACTTTCTCAGCCTTAACATCTGATTAGCCATTTGAGATACCAAGACCACATTAGACGAATACACATCTGTTTCTGAAGAGAAGTATATTGTGTTCTGCAACATCAGCAGTTCTGTGAAATTATTTCCTTTTTTTTCTAGGAAGTTGTTTGAACACTCATCTCTCTATTATTGTTGCTACTCATGCCTCCCAGCTAGCACAGTCTCTTTCTGTCGTCTTTTAAACTTGTTCTTAAAGAGAATGGCAATGAAATAAGATGCCTACATTCTGTTCTGATCTTTAGAGAATCCTTACTGTGTCTCAAACTAGCATCAAAAGGGAATTATGAACATGGAAATGAATTTTAAGAATACTGACCCACGGGAAAAGGTTGTAACTACAAAATATACTGGTGAATAAAACTTAAACATGAATGCTAGGAATAAATACAGAAAGCTACATTTTAGTCGTAAAGCTATGATGGTTATCCTGAGTTTATTTCTAAAAATATTCATTAGGATAAAACAAGGTATATGATTTTATTTATTCATTCATTTATTTAGAAGATGTGCTACTGGATCTTTGTAAATTCCAGGTAACAAAAGAAATTTTGTCTTCAGAGTGAATTGTGATTGACACAATTTGTTTGAACCATGAACCAAAAGAAAAGTTAATCCTTTTATTTTTTATGGGCCAATTGAAAATTAATACAAAATGAATATAATGATGGAATTCATCAGGGAGGAAAGTAAAAAATACTATGTTTCCCAGACTTCACAGCAAACTTTTAACACATTCTTTATTGAGTTTTGGCACATGTCACCATAAAGCAATGCATATGTTTCTACTAAATTAAAACAGAAATATTAATTTCATGTTTACTTAACAACTTGGAAAAAAATCAATGCTAAATTAAATACAGACAATAAAAGTTGACTAGTTAGCAGCTGCAATTTAGAAGTCAAGACTAAAACATCTTAGCCTCCTCTCATGTTATTTTACCCCCGTGTGATTTTATTCGATAATCACCTAATGTGTCATTTTCTTTTCATTTTAGCTGCAGGATAGAATTAATGATTTAGAAAAGGAACGGGAACTTTTAAAGGAAAACTATGATAAACTTTATAACAGGTAAATCATGATTACATGTGTTCTCTCATTCTCTTGTTTGAGATCTTATATATCAAAGCAGTGGGTGTCAGAATATCTAATATTTATTAAAGAATTAGCAATGGATGATTGCAAAAAATATATATATGTTATAAAAGAAAAATGAGCTTTTTCTAGGCGTTGGTAAGAAGTTCTTTAAGCTGAGCATTAGTCTAATA
Organism: Leptonychotes weddellii; assembly: GCF_054177405.1. Taxonomy (NCBI): domain Eukaryota; kingdom Metazoa; phylum Chordata; class Mammalia; order Carnivora; family Phocidae; genus Leptonychotes; species Leptonychotes weddellii. The sequence continues at coordinate 27,565,655 of NC_138384.1, forward strand.
CAAGAAAACCATATCACTTTGTTGCCAGTAACAATTGCTATTACAATTGAATATAGACTGTAAGCAAGCAGGCCCTGTGCTAACTACTCTTTAATACATTACTATAAATTTCTCACAACAACCTGGAAATGTAGGTAGTGTAAATGCCCATTTTGCAGGCAATGAAAATAAAACAGAATTAAGTAACTTGCCTACACTCTTCAAGGTCTCTCCAAGCCCTGGTCTCTTCCACTGGGCTACCCAGCCTGTTAGCTGAGAGTGATCCTCTTAGTGGAAAACAAAGGTGTCCACTTACAATCATCTCTGTTCCTTATAAAAAGAAACATAAGTATCTTTATCTCAAGATAAATTTGTTTAAGTTTATTTATATAAATAATCTCTACACCCAATGTGGGGCTCAAACTCATGACCCCGAGATGAAGAGTCGCACGCACTTCCAACTAAGGCAGCCAGGCACCCCTCAAGATAAATTTTAAAGAGCTACTTCAGTTTTGTTTTTTAATCTACTTCATGGTGATGGTATTTTAAAAATTAAACCCTTCTGATAATGTTAGAAACAAAATTCTACACCGCAGCTAAGCTTAGTTAAGCGGTTCAGATATCTATGTGTATGTGTCTGTGTCTGTGTATACGTGTGTATTTTTAAATCTTTTCAATATATAATAACTGATAAAGGATAAATACAAATTTACATGAAAGTAAATTTAATACATATATTGGAAGATATGTGTTAGAGCTGATATTCAACAGTTGCTTCTATTGATCATACTCTGAAACATCAGAAAGTGGCCATCTGATGTACAGAGACACCTCTTTTTAACTGCATGTTTTGGATGTTTTATAAACTAAATTTACATTTTATAAATTAAACAAATCATACCTAAAGAGTGCAGGGTTAGGCTTTTACTTATTTTTACTTTGAAAGATACCTAGATAATTGTTAGACATCATTCCAGTGGCATGGATCATCTATGTTGTTTACCTACTACTGTTGATTATCTTTGCACAGTGGCTCATTATATTAAGAGTTATTAATAGCAGTTTCAGACATCAATTAAAATAATACCTAGGGCTTTCCAGCAAGGATAGGCTAGCTAAAAATCTTTATGTGGGATCCACCTTGGACCCCTTCCAGATCATTTGGCCTTATTTGCTTTGTTCTGGCTTCTTTCTCATCAGCCCCGATTAATTTTACCTAAAGCATTTATTATGCTTCCTGTTTTATATTTTCATTTCTATAGAACAATACAAGGTTTATATTGATATATATCTAAGTATTTAGTAGTTACGTGTTCAAAAATTCCAAATTTCAGTATGTAGATCACACAACCACTGCATTATAGGGCAGAGAAAATAATGTTATCCCCATATTTTAGAAATGAGGGAACTGAGACTCAAGAAAAATTAAGAAACTTGTACAGATTCACACAGCATTGCTGAGACTCCAGTATAGGACCCAAACCCAATTCTGTTGACTCTAAAACTTGAATTTTTTTTTCACTGTGCTTCACTATCTCTCTGATTTTAATTGCATTGGAAAACTGATTCTGTGGAAGGGAAATGTTCATGGAATAATAGAACTACCATACATCCAGAATTTTTTATTGATTTATATTTATCTTCAACATCTTGTAATTTCAAATAATTTAACATGGTCTTAATACAAGAAAATAAGTGCCATTTGGCCATTACTTATACATTTTCTACTTCCCAATTTGAGGATTTACTGAATATACCTTCTGGGAATAAAAAACATTAAACTTTGCCGGGAATAATGCATAAATGAAATTTTGAGGGAGACATGTTTTTCTCATATTTACTTTATCACCATGAAACTTTATCTCTCCATATTAGAAGATGATCTGAGAGTGTAAATCTGACTTTGAAGGGTTTTTTTAATGTTTTATGCTTAAGCTACATTTTTTTCCTGTCACATTAAAAACAGACTTCGTTATACTGCTTACACTTGAATTTTGTGTGAGATATATGGAAGTAAATGTGTGTAATGAGTGTCAAAACATTTTGTGCCAAAAATAAACTTAATGTCACTTAAGCACAAAACCCAGCAAGCACATGATAGGAAATAGAACCATAAAATTCTCTAATACAAATTTTTAATATATAATATGTTTGCAGAAGCAGAGTTGGAGAAGCTTCTACAAAAATCATCGTTGTCCTTAAGATTCTTTACAGCTTTTGTGTTTCATGGCACTGTTATTCATCATTGCCAACAACTAGTGCTCATCAAAAACTAAATAAATTTTACTCCCTGTTTGGTTAGTCATAGTGATAGCATGTTTTTTAAAGGAGAGCATTTGTTTGTTATTCAAAATTGGCTAGTTTTCAGGAGAAAAATATGATTTGCAGATTACATTCTCGTCTTCCTTTTCCAAATGAAATTTTGAATGTGTTTATTACTTGACATATGACATATTAGAGAATCATCTGGTAAGATAAAACCCTCATGTTAGTATTTGGTATGAGCTTGTTTTAATATGCGAGAACATTTTTGATACAATGCCAAGAAATAAGTATAACTTTAAGAAATAGTCCATTTAAAAATTCATAATAAACTTTTTGCAGTTAAGTCTGTGTGGTCAGAGAGAAACTTTATACTACAATATTGTAAAGCTATGTCCCATTTTTAAAGTTAGTATAGTTTTAGGGTGGTGTAACTGATGAATACAATAGTCCTTCCACTATAGTATATATGAATAACCTGGAAAACAGCAAAATGTAGGTTTCACCACCTTTGGAACCTCCCTCCCCTGCCTCCCACCACCATCCGATTCAGATTTAGTCAGTTTGAGATAGGATCCAGAGAATCTGTTAGAGGTGATTTTAAAAGGTATTGACTCCCTAAGAGACACTAATCTAATACCTGCTTTTAAAAAAGAGTTGGTCTAGGTTTTGAAGATGGTATTAACTGTTTAAGACTTGGTTTCTACTATGTAAATTGTAGTCATCTATTATCCAGAATTTAATGGAGCACTGCTGACCACCCATAGACTCTCTGGGCTCCATTTCTGTGAAGTGAGCACCTGTCCCGTGCAATCTTCTAGGAATCATGAAAGCTCATGCGATCAAATAGGAGCACTTTGTGCTTCCCAGAAATCAAACTGAGTACATTTGGAGCATCATTTTCTTTCAGTAAGTGAGATATCCCTATGTAAATACGTATTTAATTTCCATTAGGTCCTAACTAAAGTACCTATGGATTTCTTTGTGGATGACTTAGAGCTTATCCTTCCCTCTCTCTCACATTAGGTTGCCCTTAGACATTGGAATACATGGAATTTCTTCTGTAAGAAAAAAGGCCTTAGGGTGGAGACAAATTCTTCCACTCTTATTTCTGTCTGATCATGTTGTTGTTCAGCAGTGTGTATGCTGACCCGTGACTGCCAGTGGCCATGCCAGTGACCACAGGCACCAGTGGGCATTCGATTGACATTTTCTCACTTCTGCAACAGAATGTAACAATGAAATGTGCACACAGACCAACTGTGATGCCCCCCCCCCGTTGTCACTGTAGGCAATATACAAAAACATTTTCATGAATAAAAGGTTCTCAAAGACTGTTCTCATATGCAGATTTAATCATGTGCACAGCCTTTACAAAGAAAATGGAGCCAGATGTGGTTCACCATTTATAGTTACACAGATGGCTCCAAGCATAGAGGACTACAGTAAATTCAAAAGGAATTCCTCATGAAACTCCAGTGGAATGTAATCCTAAATTTAGAGGGAAGATAGCAGTGGACTAAATTCAGATTGACTTATGCTGATTTACACTAGTATTTTGTGGGTTTGGAAAAACCAGGCTGCTAAATTGTTCTTAATTTAAACGCATACAGCTTCTGATGTTTCTGCCAGATTAACTGTTGGTGCTCTTTTTGCTGGTACTAATGCTATTGGAACACTACTGTTCCCAATTTTTGGCGTCTGATATGATGTATAATTGTGCCTATTTCATCATGCTAATTTTTTTTCCGGGTAGTACATGTTTTTAATAATACAAGACACAAACACACACACACACACATACACATACACACACGTGTGTGTGTTTAGTTTACATAATTTGACCAGACACAAAAATTGTATTTGTTCTTTATTTTAAAAAGTGAAAATGTAAAGGAATATTCTTTAATATTTAAAGTACATACTTTGTTTGGATTTCTTGTAAGTCTAGGTAATTGTACCTCTGATAAAATTAACTTGAAATACTGGTATATAGGTCCATGCCTTTCTTAAGATTCCATATGTGAAATGAGAACATTGATAGAAGGAACAGATTTCATATTTAGAGAAACTTCTAGAATTCCATTTATTTTTATGTTCATATTATTTTAAATGCAATAAAAATATTCAATATGTAAAATAGACACACAATTCTTTTCCTTTGAAAGCTATGCCTCCCAGAATAGTATCTCTCTTGGAATAAAACCTCGAGACTAGCTGGGAGCAACATTAAGGGCAATTTTCAATAACAGGTTTTTCTTCCATTTACTTCATCATCAGTACAAAACCAGATTTTATAAATTTTTGTTTCATTTACCGGGTTTAAAACAAGGAGAAGGGTCAAAGCTGCTGATAATTATTCAGTCAAATCAAGCTTCACAGATAATAGTTTTCTGCTGAAATACAGGTCAAGATCAGTTTTTCCAAAACCTGGCTATCACCTGGGGAAGCTTTATAAAACTATGAATTCCTGGGCCCCAGGACCTTCATTTTTAAATCTCCCTGAGTATTTTCAGTGCAGCTGGTCTAGCACCAGTGTTCAGTTTATCAGCACTGGCGCAAATAAATGCTGGGATTTCATCACTAGTAGATTGTAACGAGAGTTTAAACTGCTGCACTTTTACTGAGGAATAACATTTCTGTCTTCATCCTTCTTACCAGGGTGTTCTCGCTGGGTTTTCATCCTAGTCGTGAACAAAGTAAAACTTTGTTCTTAGTCTGTTATTGCTGTTTGTGTTTTAGGACAAAAACTATATTATCACTACTTCTTCACAGCAGAATTACTGTCTCATCGTTCAGTGTGCTATCATTTCATGGCCAGAATTTTGTGAATGTGTTATTAGCACAGACTCAGTAAAAGTTTCAGATCTTAGCAGTGAAGATCAGGTGGCGAGCCCCTGTTCTCTGTGTTAAGAGGGTTTGTATGTGGGAGAGAAGAGTTTTATCTGAAGCCGATGGCTGAGGTTTGGAATTGCGGATTCCTTTGGAGTATGTACAGTATCTAAATTCCTTTACTAGTCCCACAAAAGCTGCACACTGCCAACTTCTCTGACTGTAGAGCTCTAAATTAAGGCCAGTTCCTTTGCTCATCCCACAAACCCTTTCATGTTTGCTAACCGCAGCCTGAGAAAGGCGCCTTGGTTTCAACAGCAGCAGACCAGCATATGTTTACTTAATTCCTAAGACATGATGACAGTGGTCTCTGTACCACTAAAAGCTTTTCTCTTTCGTATTTTCGGTCGAGGCCGATTTCCAGGCTCTCCTTGCATGTCACGTGTGTTTTGCAGTGCCTTCAGTGCTGCCCACGAAGAGCAATGGAAGTTCAAGGAACAGCAGCTGAAAGTACAGATCGCTCAACTCGAGACTGCCTTAAAATCTGACCTAACAGACAAAACTGAAATCCTTGACAGATTCAAAACCGAAAGAGGTACACATAAAACGACTACTGAATTATTCATTTCCGACATCTGTGTTACTCCTGGTTATTCACCGGCTCAGTCAGCGCCCACTGTGGCGCCTACTGTTTTGCCAGGCACCTTGCTCCATGTAGGGGACATCGCTTGCATTAACAGCCATCCACTTTCATGAGTCTATTGGTCGCTCCAAATTTCCATTTACTCAGCCTAGCATATACGCCAAAGGAGTTATTTCTTCACCAGAGATACTTTTATTCAGGTTGCCTTTCCTTTGTTTTGTTCTGTTTTGTTTTCCTAAATGTCAAGCCTTGCTGTATTCAGCAGTCGACAAGCATTTATTGAGCCACCAGTATGTGCTAGGCACTGTTCGAAGTTCTGGGGGACACAGCAATGAGTAAAACAAAAGCCTTGCCCTCATGCAACATAAATTCAATAGGGAGAAACTGACAATAATTAAATAAATGTGCAATGTGTCAGGTGGCGGCAAGTGCAGTGGGAATAAAAACAAAGCAGTGTAAGATGACAGAGGAGCAGAAGTAGTTGCTTGCTGGTTTTGGTAGGTCGAACAGGGAAGATCTCTGTGATAATTAGATGTCTAAATCTACTCTGTGACAGTGAACTTAAATACCAGGAAGACTTGTCAGGATGTCCCTGTTAAAATAATAATCATTAATAAGTTTCATATACGAGTCACAGATCTCACCCTTCTCATCTCATGGAAATAAAATAATTATAATTAAAGTAGATGTCTGATTTACTAGATTATACACACAAATGCACAACAGGGGAATTGAATTATTTGTTTCAAACGTTGTATCTGTTGCTCATCCACTACATAAACCAAGTGATGTGATAATAAGGTTGCTTCTTTTGAACATTTGCGATTCTGTTGCATGAGAGCATTTCAAAGTTTAATGCAGGCTCAGTTAAAAAATAAAAATTACATATCTTGTCAGTACTCTATATATTGATTTAGATCACAATGCCATATTTTATTAACTATGAGAGATTTTTTTTTTCCCATTTTGACATCTCTGAAGTTGTGATGCATCTTGTAAATGATAACATTTTAAAATTATGGTCTGACCTTTTTTAATATTTTAAGTCTGAAATCGATGTAGTCTTAGTTTTGGTGAAACACATAAGCAGTATTTATCTACCAAGTGATTGAATTTTATGAAAAATTATTTATGAATTTTTCTTGGGAATATTGTGAGTAGAATAAGATGATGACGTGATTTGTGACTGGGTGGGTATTTAAAAGTTTTGATGTCAAAGATATATAGTTCCTGACTTTCATGTGATACTTAACAGTGCTTTTGTTTAGTAGCTGCTCAGTAAATACTTGTTGACTGAAGGAAGCAGAAGCGCTCTGTATTCCCTGTTTTCTGAAGACAAATATAAACTGCTCATTCTTAAAGGAAGAGAAATGAAAAAAAACCTCTCTTATTTCTGTGCTTTCTGTATTTCCCTAAATATTAAAAATTCCAGAACTCTTTATCTCTAAACATCTGAATTGGTCTCTGGAAAGAAACTCTTAAGGAGATAGAAACTTGGTAGGCTTTTTTTTTTAAACCTATCTGTTGTTGTTGAATTAATTCCAAAGCTTCTTTTAAATGATTAAAATTACAGTTGCTAAGTTATTTTAAACCACCATTAATCCATTCCTCATCTTTTTTTTTTACTAGTTTTTATGTCTTTTTAGGATTTTTTGAATGATTAAAAATAATGAATGTATAACATTAAAGTTCAGTAAACAAAAAAAAACTTTCTAAAAGTCATTCAATCACACAACCACAAGATAATCACTATTAATATTTTTATGTGTGTTCTTCCAGAGTTGTTTCTATATGCATAGATACTGTTTTATAATGTGCTTTTTTATTTACTCTATTATGAAATCGTTCCTGAGTATAAATGTAAATCCACATCATCATCATTTATAATGGCTGTCATAGTTTTCCATGTGAGGATGTACCAAAGATTGTTTAACAGTCTTCTGTGGATGAATTTTTAAATACCTTCCATTTTTTTAAGTATCATAAACATCTTTCTACACAAATCTTTACACGTTTATTCATATGTTTTGTTAAGAAAAATTGCTAGAACTGAATCTTTTTAATACAATTGTTATTTTAGTTATTTTGCTTGACTACCTGAAATGTATAGATCTAATGATTTAGGTTTGGGGGTTTTTTGTGAAAATGTTACAGTAGATTATAAGAAAAATATTACAGTCTTGAACCATTTTTTCCAGGGAAATACTAAACAAAAAGAACTGAAATGATCTGTATGAGGAAGTCTTTTAATATTTAGAAAGTTCCTTTTTGTATTACAGATTTTGAAATTGTTTCATTTTACTTTGAAGTCTCTTCACACATTTACCTTTTCATGTATCAAGTGTTCCTTGCCAGAAGATGTTTCCCTGGGTTCTTAGAGTCATTCATCTAACTGGCAAATTATTTTTAGAGAATACTTACCTCTTTATTCAAGGTACAGATTAGTTTCAGATTGTGTGAATATGTGGGAGAAGGATATGTAAATGCAGTTTGCATTTGGTTAATGCTTAAATTAACTGCATGTGTTTAAAGGCCCTGCTTTTGAAAGTTCCTTTCTATCTTTAGCTGAAATGCATAATTCAGCATAATGCATATGGTTATATTGATCACAGCTGAAGATATTAGCACAAAGGAGCTCTGAAAATTGTTTAGTTGAATTGTTCTCTGCACTCTGCTTATTAATGGTGTGCTTGAAGAACATAATTTTGAAAGAGTAAAATGTTATCTCATTTGAATAAAATGCTGTTTAGCTTAACCTGCTTTTTGTCAAATCATAAGGTAAAGAGGTTATTTTTCATCTTGTACAGGATGCTTTGATTTTTCATATTATAATTCAGCAAGTCTATCTCTTTTTTGAACTACAGCGTCTCCGTGCTTTTTAAAGAGCCAGGAGTTCTATCCCCAATAAACAGTTTGAGAAAGGAAAAATGTTGCGGATAATTCTACATAAAATTTAGTAGAGAGAAAGGTACTGGTATTTAGTAATGTCATCTTCCACTAATAAGTTATTTTCTCAGTAATAACACCCTAGGTTTAAAAAGATCAATGAAACGGGGACATTGTTGTGGAAACAGAAACCAGCAAAGGAAGAAACATTTGAATAAGTTTATTTATACCTACTAGCATATCATTCTTAGGACCCTGCTCTGAAATATTGAAAGAATAGAAAAACTAGAGCATAAAACTAGAAATCAAAATACACTGTCTGGATGAAGGTGGAGTAATCATGTCTTTTACCCTTTACCTCATTCTCAAAACCCGTAACACTTCTTGCAGGCCAGAGAAGGAAATTATATCATCCTCAAGACCTTTGGTTTTACATTTTTCTTACTGTATTTACCTTCTTTCTGTTACCTAACCATTCCTATCTAGATTTTTTTAACCTCATAAATAAAGCATTCCGCATTCTTATAATAACTACTCTGTAACCGAAAAAGTTGTTTATCTCCTCTACGAATTCGTATTTATTATTAATCCTAATTTTTAGTTTAAAGACAGGTATTTGACCCTTACCTTCAAAATTTCCGAATACTGTTCTCATTTGGAAACTCTCTCATTTAGGTCACTGAGTATTAGCAATTTATCCTCTAGTATAACCTTTTAACCTTTTATCGATAAGATGAAAAAGGTTTATATATTTGATATTAAAATGTCTCTGCATACCCCAGAGTCACAGTGTTTTTCCTTTTTAGTTTGCCAGGAAATACGTGACATTAAAAATATCCAAATTTAGTCCCTTTCTTCTTAATTGTGTAATTTACGATTTTCACTTACATGTAGCATTTCTAGCTGGGGAACACAAAGCATTATAAAAGTCAGAAATGTATTTTTGTATAAAATGCATTCAGTGTGCAAATGTATTCATGTAAGGAATTCTTGGCAAATGTGTTGGCTTTTTTGTAATAAATGGAAACAAAAATGTACAACTTGAATTGAGGACTTTTGATAAACACAAATCTGTGAAAATAGGATGAGATCAGTGGAGACACTTTGGATGACATGGTTTAGAGCTAGGCTACAGGGAGCCAAAAAGGATACTTGACCCCCACAATGAACTCTGTTGAAGAGTATGCTTAAGGACATGAGACTAAAGAGTAAATTTGGTAGCTAGCTTTTTTTTTTCTTTTAAGTTAAGCATATGTTTAATGCAGGGAGTAAAAAATTAGTCTCTTTATGGATTTACTGTCTCCTGTAGCTCTACCCTGTGCTGTTGCTTATGGGTTCAGGCGAATGAGTGTCTGGGCGAACGTAACCTATCTCTACTCCTTAACAAGAGCTCTGGGTCCATGTCCTACCAATTAACAGCACGAACTCAATGAATAAAGAGCACACATGAATTATTACTGATGCTACCGTGCGCACTGGCTGAGAATCCATTACTCCTATCTTAACAGATTTGTTCAAAGTGTAGTTGATTAAAATTATGGGTTTAGTTATTACCAGAGAAATTATGTTGTTTTAATAAAAGGACTTGATGCTAAATTGGGAAAAGAAAACTTAAGGAAGTCGATTAAAACACTAAAAGACAAAAACACATTTTTTTGCATGCCTTTCAGGACCCTTAATAAGTAAGTAAAAATCATAGATTTAGAAACATATTTTCTTAGGTATTTAGATAGAATGTTCCTTTGAAGTCCCAGAGGCCACAATTTCCTTGTATTAATGCTGTGAACTTAAGTCTTCAGTTTTTGATAAGCAACTGGATCATATGGTAGACACATGATAGTGTTCATTTGTTCCTCATTCTCTCACTGCCTTTGTCTAGGTGCTAGCACAATTTCCTCTCTGACCAGAGCAATACTAGTTCGAGCTTGGTGTGTATCAGGAATTAAATTAATTTTAAATGCGTTCTTATGCCTCATGCTCTCTTACCTTTCTAATTGTATCAACTTTATTTTTAAGACCAAAATGAGAAACTCATTCAAGAAAACAGAGAACTACAGTTACAGTATCTGGAACAAAAGCAGCAACTTGATGACCTTAAACACCGCCTGAAGTTTTACAACCAGGTGAACTATTTTCTTATTTAGGAAATAAACGCCAAATTTTTATCTCAATATTTTATGCCAGGAGGAAACTATGCGGCAAAGCAAAAGATTACAAATGTATTACTTAGTTTCTTAATTCATGGTTATTAAGCAGTTTACACTTCAGGGGAGATTCTGAATAGTTGGAATGTCTCTTATACTTAGTTTCTTAATTCATGGTATCAGGCAGTTTATGCTCCATGAGGATAATCTGCATAGTTGGAATGTCTCTTGTACTTTTCATTAATATCTCATTGTGAGCTTTTACTTACTCTGTCTTTTGCAGGAGAGTGATATTAATGCTGATGAATTGAGTGAAGCTCTCCTGCTTATAAAGGTAACTTTCTGAACTTCACCATGAATTTCATGTCTACATATAACTGTTTCAGCATAATGATGACCCTTGTCTGTAACCCTTATACTTGGAGAATGAATTATTCAGGAAAGTGGTCAGGTGACATTTAGTTACAGCATATACATATTTCATAATGACATCAAAATTACATTAAAATAGACCTCAAAAACTCTTATTTAAAGCACTTTCTCCAACTGTAACAAACATTTCACTTTTACACGCCTCACTATAAAACTAATCAATAATTTTCTGTCCTAAGAGACCTTGGTACACCCTATTATCTTAAATAAAATATTGAATTATAAATGTTACCAGAAGATATTTTTCAGTCCTAGGATATTCTGTTATTTATAAGAAGACACGAGAAAATACATTTCTTTCCCTTTAGATCAACACAGTGTAGCTTTTAATCAGTTGAAGAAATGGAAATAAAGGTACATGATTCTTCTTTATGTCATGAAGTAATAAAGTGTTTTTTGAATTCTCTGTAATCGTTCCAGATGACTATCCACATATATTTTCTGTATCAGGATGGTTTTGTTCCTGATGGAAAATGGAAATATATCTGTTTTTAATTAATGATTATTCCTTGCTATATCTATATTAATTCACATGATACGTTTTAGAAACTGTTATTTCAGTAATAAAACATGTTTTTGTTTTAGGCTCAGAAATCACAAAAAAATGGAGACCTTTCCTTTTTAGAGAAAGTAGACAATAAAATTAACAAAGATCTAGAACGCTCCATGAGAGAGCTACAAGCAACTCATGCAGAAACAGTGCAAGAACTTGAAAAGACGCGAAACATGCTGATTATGCAACATAAAATTAATAAAGATTATCAGGTAATGTGCTGCACGAAGACAGGAGAACAGGCTTCCTATGATATTCTACTGATGATTTACTTTTCTAAGCAGTATTATGTATTATCATCGGTTATAATCTCTTACCATGTATTACCACATGGCTGGAATTTGGCCTTGTAACTAGGTGCTTAGAGTAAATAGTTTAAAAACAAATAATTTTTTTTTTAAAGATTTTATTTATTTATTTGAGAGCGAGAATGAGAGAGAGAGCATGAGAGGGGGAGGGTCAGAGGGAGAAGCAGACTCCCTGCCGACGCGGGACTCGATCCCAGGACTCCAGGATCATGACCAGAGCCGAAGGCAGTCGCTTAACCAACTGAGAGCCACCCAGGCGCCCAAAAACAAATAATTCTTTAAAGGCCCTGGTTTTAGAGCAGAAACAGCGGCCATGAATTTACCTGTGCTGTATTAGCACATCGTGCGAATGCATCGTAGCTCTCCTGCCACAACCACATGTTATCTTAGCCTTTAACAAACAGGAAAATTACCCCCAGGAGAAGGAATCTGGGGTCTTGTTAATTTTGTTTCTGATTTAAGAACATTGCCAAGCATAATTTTCTAAACTGTAAGCTATTTGAGGTCAGAAAATCACGGTTTACAGCTCCCGAGATCCCCAGGATCTAGGAAATGCTTGAGTCAGAGTTGCTTTAAAAAATGAAAATGGAACTAATCCTAAGTATTGAAACTTGTTATCTCATATTTTTTAGATGGAAGTTGAAGCAGTGACCCAGAAGATGGAAAATTTGCAGCAAGATTATGAACTCAAAGTGGAACAATATGTTCATCTTCTTGATAGCAGAGCTGCACGCATTCAGAAACTAGAAGGTACAATTCTTTGTCCACAGTACCTAGGTGAACGGATTTTACGGGAGTTGAAAATGTCATCCAAATCTACATTCATGATTTCTTTCGCTCTGTTTTTTTCTAGTTCAGAGCTGTAATGAGAATTTACCAGAAAGGTTGTTTTTATCTGATTCTTTTCTACTCAAGAATTTTTAGTAATTTTCTATTGCTTTCCAAATTCAGTATTGCAGGCAAAATTTCAGAGTACTTTGTGGAGTACCGCAGAACTAACTTCACCACCCCATTCCTCATTTCTCTTCTAAGCAAGCTATGTATCTCATCCAAACAAGTCTGCTTGCTCTTTGTCAGATTCACCTTTCTCAGTCCTATCACTGTACCTTTGCTCCACCTGAGCCTCCTTTTTACCCAACATATACCCTTTTTACCCTGCTTGGAAATCTAACCAAATGCAATGCATGCCTCTGCCAGGAAGCTGGCTCCCATCACTCCTAGCCATTCCTCTACTTGAAATGTCCTTGCAGTGGTTTCCAGAATTGAGCAAGCATGAAAATCACATGAGGAACTTGTTTCAAATGTAGCTTCCTGGGACCTACCCCTAGAGATCTGGGGGTCCATGATTCTATATATTTAGAAATAACTCCGAGTGATTCAGATGCAGGTGCAAAACTATACTTTGAAAAACACTAGACTTAGTACTTCCCATTTTTCCTCTTATGTACTCAAAAAATATGTGTGGGGATTATATTATGTAAGTGTTCTTCACTGTTGGAGTTTTGCATATTCCCTGTGACTGCAATATAAATTCTGTGAGGCTAAGTACTGAGTTTCTCTTTCATGTCCCCTGCCATACAATGTTTAATTCGAATGATTGATGCCAGCAGTAATTTTACACTCTTAAAAATTACTGAGGATCCCAAAGTCCTCTTGCTTATATGGGTTCTACTTACCATACTAAGGATTAAAAGAGAAATTTTGAAAATATTTATTTTACGTCATGCTAAAATAATAATAAACCCATTACATGTTAACATAAATTACAGTATTTATTTTTTTAAAGCTGTACTTTCCATACAAAAAAAAAAAATAGTGAGAAGAGTGACATTGTTTTAAATTGTTTTACATTTTTTTAGTTGTTTGACGTTTTTGCAAACTTTTTGGTGTATACCTTAATAGAAAACAGCTGGGTTTTTAGAGCTGCTTCTGCATTCAGCCTGTTATGATACCACACATTATGTAGTCTGGGGAACTCCATTAAACACCTGTGGGAGAATAAGAATGAAAAAGGCAAGTGACATGTCAGGATTATTTTAAAAATAGTTTTGACCTCACAAACCTTCAGAGCAGTTTCAGAGACCCTCAGGGTTCCCAAAGCACACTTTGAGAACCACTGCTTTAAGTAGAAGGGTTCAATAAATATCTTTATCTGCCCGAACGGTGTTTTCTAAAAGTCAAAGAGCAGTATATACCTTTTATTTCAAGTAGAACTCAATAAAAATTTGCTTAATTGAATTTTCCTGAATAACAAGGAGGTCACATAGTTTGGGATTTTCATCGCTTTTAGTCTTACTAAATCTTCACCAACATATTTCGTCTGTCCCCTAAATTCATTGATTGATTCCTTAAACATGCTCAGGCTCTTGATGCATCCTAAACAATGTGCTAGGCAGGGAGAATCCAAATAGGAAAAAAGAAAAAAGCTCAGGTACCATCCTCAAGGAACTCATAAGATGGAGCACATAGCTATCCTATGTACTGAGCCTGGGTGGCTCAGTAGGTTAAGCGTCTGACTTCGACTCGGATCGTGATCTCATCGGGTCCTGGGATCTCCCTGCGTTGTCATGTCTGCCGCCCCTGCCTGCCTCAGGCTCCACGCTCAGCGGGGATTCTACTTCTCCTTCTCCCTCTCCCTCTTGGTCCTCCCCCCTGCTCATGCTCACTCACTCACTCTCTCTCTCTCTCAAATAAGTAAATAAAATATTTTTTTAAAAGAAAGAGCACATACATAGAAAGTTATACTTGACCATGAAGAGTGTGAAGCTAGGAAAATGCAAAAGATACCAAGGAAACATTGAGGAGAGAATGCCTATTTAAACCTGAAGATTCAGAGAAGACTCCACAAAGTAGGTTTGGCATCTTTAAAGATAACAGAATTCACCACTAAGGAAAAGCAATGAAAGGCATTCCAGACAATAGAGGATGCAGGTAAAAATGCCCTAAATGTGAAGCACTGCCTTTCATTTGCAAAACTGCACCCAGATCTATCTAATTGGAACTCATAATTAGTTAAAGGGGGAGAATCTCTCCAGGTAAGGCTGGGAAGAGCCAAATCATGAAGGCCCTGTTTGCCACCTTGAAGAGTTTGAAACTTAATAACCTGAAAACCACTAAGCCATTTTTAAGGTAGGCAGTAATACACCCAGAACTACATTTTGGAGATTATGCTATAGTTATTAGATTATGCTATAGTTATAAGATTTGAAGGAAGGAAGCACTTCGGGTGCCATAATAATCTGGGTAGTAAACACTGGGAATGTAGGTAAGGTAGCATTAGTGGACAGAGAATGGACAGGGACAAACTTGGAAAGACTTGGAGACAGTGTTGAATAGTAGTGACCCTATGGATGTGGGGACAGTTAAGAGAAAGAGAAACTAGAACAATTCTGTAGCAACAAGCTTAGGCAACTGGATGAATGCTAATACCAGCACTTGAGATTCAGAGTACAGAAATAACTAGAAGAGAATACTCTACATTGGCTCTATTCTATTTTGGATATGTTGAGTTTGATGTAGCTAGGGGATATCTAGACAGTGGGCCCAGCAAGCCATGAGATGTATGGGTCTGGAGTTCAGGAAATAAATCTGAATTAAAAGTGGAAAAAGGAGAGTCTTTGCATATTGATAGTAGCAGAAGTCATAAAAGATGGAGGTTACCCATAAGAATATGTAGACTAACAAGAGGATAAAAACAGGACCCCCAGCAAACTATGAGAAAAAGAAAAACCCCTTAAAAAAACAAGAGAGGTAGAAGGAGAAGCAGGGCAGCTGATGACATGGAAACCAAAGTAGGACAGAGGTTCATAAAAGGGAAAGTGACCATCAATGTAAAGGAAGCAAAGAAATCAAGTGATACAAGAATCAAAGTCTGTTCCATCTAACAATTAATTCATTATTGGTGACCTTTTCTGGAGCAGTTTCATGAGAAAAGTAGGGCAGATACTCTTTGGAGGAGGTTGAAGAGTGTCTGTTAGATGAGGAGTTGTAGACACAAGCATACGTTACTTTTTCCAGAAATTTGGATGTAACATGGGGATAAAATGTGTATCTAGAAAGAGATATATCTGTTTAAAAAGCAGCTTTATGGAGGTACAGTTAACATACTTTAAAACTGCACATATTTGAGGCATACAGCTTGGTGAGTTTGGGCCCATGGCTACACTGTGAAACCATCACCACAATCAAGGCAATAAACATATCCATCACCCCAAAAGTAGAAAAGTGGATATTTTAATAAGCTGAAGGGAAGGAGCCAGTGGAAAGAGAAACTGACTTTAAAAGAGAGAATATAATAAAGCAGAAGCAGAGGAATAAGGAGAATCCAAATATTTACCTCAGCTGTTCATTCAAAAGCCTTTTTTTCTTTTTTCTTTTTCCTTTCCCCTGGTACAGGCTGTATTATAACTTGAGTTGTAATTTTGTTGTTAATAAGTGATGTCAAAACAAAGGATGAATTTTTGTAGAATACAACATTACTCACAGAAAAACAGTGTAGTCATAGAATTTAAGACTGAGACTCTTCACAAAAGCAGTTAAGACTTCATACCACTTCAAAAGCCAGTTTGTATCTTCATATGTCAATATTTAAAAATATCTAAACTGTGTGTCTTCTCTTGCAGCCCAATTAAAGGATATTGCCTATGGCACCAAGCAGTATAAATTTAAACCAGAAATCACGCCAGATGACTCCGTTGATGAATTTGATGAAACCGTTCACTTAGAACGAGGCGAAAACCTATTTGAAATCCATATCAACAAAGTAACCTTTTCTTCTGAAGTTTTACAGGCATCTGGAGATAAAGAGCCTGTCACTTTCTGTACCTATGCTTTCTATGATTTTGAGCTACAGACAACTCCCATAGTGCAAGGCCTTCACCCAGAATATAACTTCACTTCTCAATATCTCGTTCATGTTAATGACTTATTTTTACAATATATTCAGAAGAATACTATCACTCTTGAGGTCCACCAAGCTTACAGCACAGATTATGAAACAATTGCGGCAGGTCAGTTGAGATTCCATGAAATTCTAGAAAAAAGTGGTCGAATATTTTGCACAGCAAGTTTGGTTGGTAAGTACAATCTTATAAGCTTTGGATATTTGAATCACTAATTTGGTTTATATATTAATATGGTATTCTACATTACTGTCTTCTCCTAGGGATTCAAGATGCATTGAGGGTGGGACAGTGTCCCCTAATTGATCTGCCCACAGTTGATTGGACTATCCTAAATGTCATTGGTGATGTCAATTGCAATGGCTATTAATTTTTTAAAAGTTTATAAGTGCAAATATTTATTTATGATATTAATACCCTTTTTTGATTAAACATTAATTGTAGTACATTCATCAAATATTTTTTAAGAGCTTATGTTATTGCTGTTACTAGGCATTGGAAATACAGTGGTCACTGCTAAGTAAGACAGACAGAGCCCCTGCCATCATGTAGCTTACCTTCTAGAGGGGAAGACAGGCCATAAAACAAATATATATTTCATCAGATGAAGAAAAATGAACAGGCTAATGAGAGAGATGGAAGGTTGCTAATTCAGATAAGGACTTCCCTGGTGGTTGACAGTGATAAAGACCTGAGTAAAGATCCATGACAGGATCCGGGGGAAGAATGTTTCATGCAGAGGTAACAGCAAGTACTAAGGTGGAGGGACAAACATGACATGTTGGATGAACAGCAAGAAGGCCAGTGGCTAAAGCAGAAATGTGATTAAAGCAATAGAAGGATGACTACACAAAGTCAGTCAGAGAAAGGCAAATACCATATGATTTCACTCATATTTGGAATTTAAGAAACAAAACAAATGAACAAAGGGGGAAAAAAAGGGGAGGGGGATGGCAAACCAAGAAACAGACTCTTAACTCTAGAGAAACAAACTGCTGGTTACCAGAAGGGAGGTGGGTGGGGGATAGGGAAATAAGTGATGGGGATTAAGGAGGGTACTTGTTGGTGATGAGCCCTGGGTGATGTATGGAAGTGTTGAATCGCTAAATTGTTCCTGAAATTAATATTACACTGTATGTTAACTAACTGGAATTTAAATAAAAACTTTAAAAAAAAAAAAAGGAAAGTACACTTTAAAACACACACACACACACACACACACACACACACACACAAAAACAATGTAAGGACCAGATCATGCTCTAGAAACTTGTAGGTCATGGTGAGGCAAATGGATTTTTTTTTCTCTGAGTAATGAAACCCATTGGAGAGTTTTGAGGAGGTAAGTGACGGGATCACACATAGGTTTTAAAAAATCAGCCTGGGTGCTGGGGAAAAATAGTCTGTCGGGGCCAAGAGGGAAAACTAGGACCATTATCAGGCTATTGCATTAATCTGTGGAAAGATGATAGTGGCTTGGATTAAGATGGTAATGAGAAGAGTGACAAGAAGTGGTTATTTTCAGTTTATGTTTGATTAACTTTAAGACTTGCTTATCAATCAAATGGAGAGTAATGAAGGTAATGGAGAAGACAAGAATTTCTGGCATGCACAAGGAGAATCATGAGCCCATTTATTGAGATAGGCCTGGGAAAGGAACAAATCTGAGGAAGAAAATCAAGAATTTTGTTTAACAAGTTAAGACTGGCTGCCTGTTGGACAGCCAAGTGGAAATGGCATGTGGGCAGTTGGATACACTAGCCCTAGCCGGAAGGTCAGGGATAAACATATGAAAGGAGGAGTCATTACCATATGGAATCTATTTTAAGCGTTTGGCCTAGGTAATATCATATAGTGAATGTACACAAAGGGGAGAAAGTGGCCAAGGACTGAGCCTTGGAAAACCACACAGTTTAGAGTTCAGGAAGAAGACAAGACACCAGCAAAGGAAACTAAAGAGTGGCCAGTGATTTAAAAGGCAAGCCAAGAGCGTACAGTATCCTTAATGGCCATACTTCCAAAAGAGGCCAAGTAAAGAAACCATTTCAAGAAGAAAAGAGGGTGACTTAGCTTCTGGGGAGGGATTTTATTTATTGATTGATGGATCACGGGGTTAACATATTATTTACATGATTCACAAATCAAAAGGTGTAAAAGTTTATACTATAAAATCTCTCTCTCCTATTCCCTCAGCTACCCTGTCCCTTAGCTACCCTGGAACCCCTCACCAAAGGTTGCAAATTCTCCCAAAGAAATTTTAAGCATATACAAGCAAATATGTGTATCCATTAATATTCTCATTTTAGAACTTTTTTTTTTAAATGATAGCAGATCTCAATCATGTTTGTATGTTGATGAGAATGATCCCTTAGTGAGAAAGAAATTGATGAAGTAGAAGAGAATGGGGAAATAGTTTTAATAATATGGTATGCTCAGGAAAGTTTATGTATAGAATATCATCTATTCAACAAATGTTGAGTACCATTGTATACTAGTCCCTCTGGTAGGAATATATCAGTGGAAACCACAGTCCTTACCCTCAAGAAACTTACAGTGTGGGTGGAGAAATACACTGGTGAACAGATAGTTATGTGAAAGGAATCCGTGTCCTAATGAGAGGACATATCCTTCCCCTCTTTGAAGGAAGCAGAGAACCCTTAATTCCCCCAGGAGCCGTAGAGGAAATCTTCAAGAGAAAGAGAGATGAAGAGCTACCCGAGTTGAAAAGAAGAGTGAGGGTGTACAGGGCAAACACGCGAGTATGAATTACATCCGGCATATATTTGGCATAGCTATGGCATTTGTCCCTGCACCTGTGGCACAGTAGAGACGTGGGAAGGGGCCAAAGACTTCTCAAAAGTTGAATCATGATGTGGAATTTCATATTTATAATTTTGAGATTTCATATTGTATCTCTCAGTCTACATTGAGTGCAACTTGTTAAAAACAAGCTACTATAGCATCAAAAAGAATCTGTGGAGTATTTAATACAGTGTTTACTTTTTTTCTTTATATTTTAGAAGGATTGAAATAGTATAAATTGGAGTATCTCAAACATAATTTGACATAGATCTTTAATAATACTTAACATACAATGAAACTCATACTTGCAGAAGAAACTTTATTTTCTTTAGCTCTGTTCTTTGCCAATCACACATCATTTGTGCAAGTCATATATTATTTTACTCAGTATAAAATTTTAACAGTGAGTTGTGCATTGGTTTGTAGGAACTAAAGGAGACATCCCAAATTTTGGCACAGTGGAATACTGGTTCAGATTACGGATTCCCATGGATCAAGCAATTCGACTTTATCGAGAACGAGCAAAGGCTTTGGGATATATAACATCAAATTATAAGGGGCCAGAGCAAATGCAATGGGTGAGCTGGTTGGACTTTAAGACATTTTTATGATACAGAAATTTTATAATATGTCTTTTTATGTCATGCTTTAAACCAAAATCATTTTCTTTCACAGCCATCAAGTGACTCTTTTTAACTTTTTATTTTGAAACAATTATAGACTTACAGGAAGTACAAAAACAGTACAGAGAAGTTCTGTGTACCCTTCACCCCCCTTCTCCCAATTGTAACATCTTACATAACTACAGTACATTATCAAAACCAGGAAATTGACACTGGTACAATACCATTAACTAGACTACAGACCTCATTCGGATTTTATCAGTTTTTACATGCACTCGTGTGTGTGTGTGTGTGTGTACGCGTATTATGAGTTCTGTGCAGTTTTATCATGTGTATGTATTCATGTAACTACCACCACAAGCAAGATTCAGAATTGTTCCATCAGCACAAAGGAACTCCCTTGTGCAACCCAGGGTACTTTTGAAAAATAGAATTGCAGTATTCTGAATTGGAAGTTTAAATGCAATTCCTCAGAGCAGCATTTCCCAAACTGTGTTTCATGTAGTCTTAATGGCCATACTTCCAAAAGAATTCCATGATCCAATGAATGCAGAAAGTACTAAAGTGAGCAAAGTGAAATAGGGTCCTTGACTTCTCATGTATAACAAGAATCCCAAGAGGAAAGCTTAAAGTATGCATTTGAGTAACAAAGGGATAAAATATAGTTGAAACATTCTGGAATGTCTACTCAAATCATAATTATCTTTTTTCATTTGGACCACTGTCACTCCCAGTCTATGGGGATTTATGTCTGGTGGTCCTGTTCTCTCCCACTTTGTACTCAATTATGACTAATGATTCGGGGGTATCCACCTGACCCCAGTTAAGCCAATCGGATTCTGCTTTCAAGAGAAAGCAAGACTCTCTATGCTTGGAACATGTAAAATTGGGAGCTGTGGAGTAGCCATCTTCTACCATGTTAACCAGCAAAGGAAAGAAAATGGGTCTGGAGAGAAAGAATAATGAGCAAGCATACAGAGAAAAATGGCCACTAGATCGAGTGTAAATTCTGGTGGTTTTCCAGTCCTCTTACCTTCCTAAGGCCCACCCACATTTCTGCTATACAATTCCATGAAATGACCATACGGACTTGCATTAAAGTCTCTTTTTGTTGTATTTGCTAGATGGAATTAGTTTCTATAATTTTCGGTTAAAGAACCATGGCTAATATAACATCGATTCCCAAACTTAAGAAAGAATGACACCTGTTTCCCAGAGATCATCTTTCTGGACTAGTATTCTTCAGAACAGACGTTGGGAAATGCTGTTAATGGAAAAGAGAATTAAAAATAGACCAGGCTATTTAGTTTTGTAGTTTAATTGTTTTTAGACTCCCACTTTCTGGCTTGGGTGAGTCATTTGTTGGAATTCCAGCTTTTGTGGGTAGATTTGGAGTAAGAAGCAGAGGGGGTACTTTTTAAATCATTCCACTTAGCATTCTATAGCAGAATACAGGTTTCTTCTCAGTTTTCTCCTCTGCACACCACCAGATGTCTCTACTGAGGACATTATGAGTTTGGGTCTATTTTGCCTTCTCCAGTAAACTTCGCTGGAGTCAAAGGTTCCAGATGCTCAATCCAGATTCAGAAATGCAGTGAAGGAGGAGCCCCTTTGTGGAAAATAGAGAATTCTCCAACACTAAACTAAACAAGGCCCAGGAACACTAACATTTCTTTGTCCCAGGGCATCAGCTATGGTGGCTTAACAAGTTAATTAGGGTAATTGTTTGTTAAAACACTTATGCACCGGCTACGTGAACAATAGTTCCATAAGGGGCCATAGAGTAGCTTCTAGTTCTGCATTATAATTCCTTTCACTCATCTTTCTTCTGAAATGTCCTCCCAATCCTAACTTTTTATGCCGTCCAATGTTTATCTCTGACCCTATTCTCTTTTTCTTATATTAGTTGAACTTCAGTTTACTGGATAATCTTAGGCCATGTATCTGCGTCCCCAAACACCATTGGTTGAAGATGAGGGCCAACCCAAATATAATGAAATAATCTCTCTGGGTGGGCTCCATCAAATTCACTGGATTCTTACGTAACAGTGAGTTATGATCACAATAGCTGGAGCGGTTGAAGGATTAGCTCTTAATAAAATTGTGAACTAGAGGACATTTGTCTTTGGACTCATCTGTTCACTTTACTCTTAGTTATTAAATAGAATTAAAGAATATCAATTCTTGGTTTTATTTTGTTTTAACAACAGTCTCTACATGTATGCTCAGTCATCTATATTTATTGCTAATAGCTTAAGATCACCTGTTCACACATGTTCTAGGGAATATTAGTTTTGACTAAGAATCAGGTCTTTTACTGAGAAATTCACTATGAAGTGTAAATACACATCTTTTTGTCCATTTACAAAATTATTTTGTTTGGGATTTGGCAGCTGCTATTTATCTTTTCATTGTATTATTACTATAATATAAATATGTATTTTTTTCCAGTCAAGTCAGCAAGCACCCAAAACTGCTCAGCTCAGTTCTACTGATTCCACAGATGGCAACTTAAATGAACTTCATATTACAGTCAGATGTTGCAGCCACTTGAAGTCCCGAGCAAGCCGCCTTCAGCCACACCCATATGTTGTGTACAAGTTTTTTGATTTTGCAGACCATGATACAGCCATCATTCCCAGTAGCAATGATCCACAGTTTGATGATCATATGTGTTTCCCTGTGCCAATGAATATGGATTTGGATCGATACCTTAAGTCAGAGTCTCTGAGTTTTTATGTATTTGATGATAGTGATACTCAAGAGAATATATATATAGGAAAAGTCAATGTGCCTCTGATTTCATTGGCACATGACAGGTGTATCTCAGGTAAGCATATTTATTGAATCTATGAAATTGTAAAAACAAACCTAAATTATATTTCAGTTATGGATATGACTAACCTTCCTAAGTTCTCAGATAATCTTAAACGTTGGGCCTACAGTTTTTTTCCTAGTTATTTTCTTAGTAGTTGTTCTACAGATTACAATATGTATCTTACCAGTCTAAAATTAATGCTGACAACTCCATCAAAATATAGAAAGTCTGCCCCAGTATAATTCCATTTCCTTCCTCCTCCTTTGTGCTATTATTGTCATATATTTATGTAAAGAATGCCTATATATGTTATAAATCCAACAATACAATGTTATAATTATTGCATTGTATAACTTTTTATCTTTTTTTTTTAAAGATTTTATTTATTTATTTGACAGAGAGATAGAGCCAGAGAGCACAAGTGGAGGGAATGGCAGAGGGAGAGGAAGAAGCAGGCTCCCCACCGAGAAGAGAGCCTGATGCGGGGCTTGATCCCAGGACCCTGGGATCATGACCTGAGCCAAAGGCAGATGCTTAACCATCTGAACCACCCAGGCACCCAACTTTTTGTCTTTTAAAGAAGTCAAGAGAGGGGAGAATATCTATAATTATAGGAGACTTTCACATTAACTTACATGGTTACCATTTCTGGTATTCCTTTTTTTTTTTTTTTCCATTTCTGGTATTCTTTATTTCTTCCTATGGATTTGAGTTACTGTCTGGTGTTATTTCCATACTCCAGTATAACTCCGTTGCCACTCTCTCCTTTGTGCTGTTACGATGATATATTTTTTATCTTTATTTAAGTTCAACAATATAATTTTACTATTGTTTTATGCAATTGTCTTTTAAATCAGTTAAGAGAAGAAATGACAAAAAATATATTTATACTGTCTTTCATAATTACCTAAATGATTACTTTTATTGGTCTCTGTTCCTTTGTGTTGATTTGAGATCTGGTATTACTTCCTTACAACCTAAAGAACTTCCTTTAATATGTCTTGTAACTCAGGTCTGCTGGTAATGAATTCTCTCAATTGTTATCTAGGAATGTCTTTATTTTGCTTTTATTTTTTTGAAGGATAGTCTTGCTGGGTATAATATTCTTAGTCAGGGGCGCCTGGGTGGCTCAGTCATTAAGCGTCTGCCTTCAGCTCAGGTCGTGATCCCAGGGTTCTGGGATCAAGCCCCACATCGGGCTTCCTGCTCCGTGGGAAGCCTGCTTCTCCCTCTCCCACTCCCCCTGCTTGTGTTCTCTGTCAAATAAATAAATAAATAATCTTTTCAAAAAAATATATATATATTCTTAGTCATCAGTTATTTTTTTCTTTGGCACTTTGAGTATATCAGGTGACTAATTTCTGGCATGCATTGTTTCTAATGAGAAATCAGAAATGTTATTATTATGGTTCCCTTGTACTTGTTACTATCTTCAATATCTTCTTTTTAGTGTGTGTGTGTGTGTGTGTATGTGTGTATCTATGTATGGCTTTAAACAGACTATGATGTTTATGATGTGGATCCCACTGTGCATATCCTACTTAGAATTTGTTGAGCTTCTTTATGTGTAGGGTACTGTTAGGTACCAAATTTGGGGAGTTTTCTGCTGTTATTTCTTCAATTTTTTTCTGCCCTTTCTTCCCCCTCTTGGACTCCCATTACATGTACATTTGTGTTTAATGGTGTCCCACATTCTCTGAAGCTCTGTACATTTTTCTTCATTTTTTTCTCTGCATATTGGATAAGCTCTGTTGGTCAGTATTCAAGTTCACTGATTCTTTCTTCTGCCAGCTCAAATTTCCTATTGAGACCCTCTACTGATTTTTTTTTTCATTTTAGTAATTATAACTTCAACTCCAGAATTTCTATTTAGTTTTTTCTTTTTTATTAGGGGCACCTGGGTGGCTCAGTTGGTTAAACGTCTGCCTTCAGTTCAGGTCATGATCCCGAAGTCCTGGGATCAAGCCCCGCATCAGGCTCCCTGTTCAGTGGAGAGCCTGCTTCTCTCCCTGCCCCTCACCCCACTCGTGCTCCCTCTCTCAAATAAATAAATAATATCTTAAAAAAAAAAGAAAAGAAAAGAAACCTTAATATAATGACTAAAATTTGTGACTCTGTATTACAGTTGCAGCTAGGTGATACTTTTTATTACTGTTTTGGGCAGTTTATCTATTTTCTGGACATTTTTTGTTGTGCTGCTATTAATTTGGAGTAATTTAACAAATCCCAGTAAAATATATTTAAAATTATGATAAAATTATGTGGTAATATGAAGACTTCCTTAGATATATAAATTATTTGAAATTGTGAAGTTTTAATATATTTTTCTACAGAGACAAGTCTTTTGCAAGAATATTTAAGGCAAAAGGAGGTTGATACTTGAGCTATAATCCAGATAATGTCTTAGAGGAAGGCTAAGAATTCTGAATAATCTCTGAATTTAATTTCAGTGAATTAAAATATTTATAAGTTAATTTTCTCTTCTTGGAATCAGTATTATCACTAAGGCCTTAACTTCTGAAAGGAGTCTGCTTCAGAGATGAACCTATCATAGATTATTTTGTCTTTATTCTCTAAGCCATTTGAGGTGTGAGTAAAAGCCAAAATTATTTTTAAAGTTGTGGGTAGTTCTTTGTTCTTCTTTAATTCTTATGGTAATAAAACTTCACTCTAGCATTAATTAAAAGTATTTTTGTAACTTGACAGGAGTGTTTGAGTTAACAGATCATAAAAAGCATCCTGCAGGAACCATCCATGTTATATTGAAATGGAAATTTGCTTACCTTCCACCAAGTGGATCTATAACAATTAAAGACTTCGGAAATTTTATACGCAAAGAAGAGTCAGAAGTTGTTCAGAGAGTACCTCCAACATCCTCTATTAGCACATTAGTTGTTGTGAGTAACAGTGACTTTGAATTTATTTAAAAAAGAAAGAAAAAATAGTTGTAGTTTTATCTAAGTGTATGTTCATCATACTCAGTTTGACATATTGATTTATCTAGGCACCAACACCAAAACCAAGACAGCGTTTAACACCTGTAGATAAGAAAGTGTCTTTTGTGGATATCACACCACAACAGAGTTCTGTAAGTAGTAAACACTGAAAATACTGATTTTTTTCTCTCATACCAAATATTTTAAATAAATGATGTAGGTGTTGTATACCCTACCTGATTTCAAAGGAAACCAGTGAATAAAATACTTCTTTTTCCTTTAATGTTAGCTCTTAATTTGGCGCTGTGTATAAATGTTTACTCTTCTTACTCTGATCTAAACCCTCTTTTGACTCCATTTGTAACTCCAGCCACTACCCTATCCTCTTCCCCCATTTATGGGACGGAAAAAAAAAGAAACCTCTTCAGAAAGTCTTAATTCTGTTTCCCTTTCTTCACACCATTTCTTGAACTCACTCTAGTCAAAATTCATCCTCATTAAAACCACTCTTGCTAAGTGCACAATGACTTTGATTTTGCCATATCCAGTAGTCAGTTCTCAGTCCCCATCTTTATCTCCCAGTAACATTCGACACAGTGGAATACTTGCTCCCTCTTCACTTGGCCTCTGGGACATCATGCCTTTCTAGATTCTCTCCAGCTTTACCAGTTATTCTTCTCACTGTCCTAGACCAAATCTCTCAGTGTAGAGGTGCCTCAGCAGTTTCACTGCAGACCTAGACCTCTTCTCACTCTGTATCTACATTCACAGGTCTTAGCCAGTCTTAGCCAGTCTCATAGTTTTAAACATCTAGATGCAATCCCTCTCATATTTATTATCTTCAGTCGTGATCTTGCTGCCAAATTCCAGATTTATTTTCTCCCCGCTTATTTCATATGCACCCAGTTGTGTAATAGGAATCTAAACTTAACATGTCACAAACCAAATGTGACTTCACATCCCCCTTCCAAAATGTTTCTTCCATTGTTTCCCATTCTCAATAAATGATGAACCATTCACCCAGTTGCATAGTTGTTAAATTTTTTTTTTTTAAAGATTTTATTTATTTACCAGAGAGAGAGAGAGAGCACACACACAGGCAGGGGGAGCGGCAGACAGAGGGAGAAGCAGACTCCCCACTGAGCAGGGAGCCCGACACGGGACTCGATCCCAGGACCCTGGGATCATGACCTGAGCCAAAGGCAGACGCTTAATGACTGAGCCACCCAGGCAGCCCCATAGTCATTAAATTTTGAAGGCATCCCTTTGTCATTCTCTTTTTCACACCCTGCATCCAGTTCATCCACAAAACCTGTCAGCTATACTTTCAAAACATATCCTGTATTTACATCATCTCCACTGTCACCACTCAAGTCACCATCATCTCTTTTGGATCTTTAAAAAAAATATTTTCCTTGTAATTGAGATATAACTCTTAAATAGTTAAAGGATACAAAACTTAAGCCCCCTCTCAATGAATTTTTCCCTATGTACACACCTGGGTAAACAACACCCAGATCAAAATATTTTTTCTTGGGGCGCCTGGGTGGCTCAGTCCGTTAAGTGTCTACCTTCAGCTCAGGTCATGATCGCAGTCCTGGGATTGAGCTCCACGTTGGGCTCCCAGCTCAGTGGGGAGTCTGCTTCCCCTCTCCGGCTGCCCCTCCCCCCCACTTGTGCTCTCTCTCTCATGCTTTCTCTCTCAAATAAATAAAATCTTTAAAAAATAAAAATATTTTTTCTCCTCAGAGCTTAAGATGATACCTGGCATATACAGTGAATTTAATATATATGTGCTAAATAAATGAATTCAGTAACTATTATTCAGGCCATATTTAACAGCAAACACTTATTGAGTGCTCATTATGTGTCAGACACTGAACTAAATGCTTTATGCCCACAAATTCATTTAATCCTAAGAACAACCTTATGATCATACTAGAATTATTGCCATTTAAAGATCAGGGAAGTAAGGGGTATCTGGTTGGCCCACTCTGTTAAGTGTCCAACTCGTGATTTCACATCAGGTCATGATCTCATGGGTTGTGAGATGGAGCCCTGTGCAAGGCTTGTGCTCAGGGCAGAGCCTGCTTGAGATTCTCTCCCTCTCCTTCTACCCTTCCCCTCCTTGCTCTCTCCTGCTCTCTCAAATAAAAATAAATCTTAAAAAAAAAAAAAGATCAGAAAAGTAATATGTACAGAGCTTAAGTAACTTGCTCAAGGGCAAAATATTAGATCTGGAATTTGAACACAAGTAGCTGGATTCCTACATAAATAATTATAAGTATAAAAAAGACATACATATACATGGAGATGTTTGTTGTAATGTTAGTCACAATTGCTGAAAATAGTGAATTAGTTAAATGTCCAACACCAGTAAAATGGTTCATTAAATTATGATACATCCATTTTAATATTATATCGTATTAAAAATGTTTACCCAAAGTTTCATACCAGGAGAAAATTTTATATTGTAATATTAAGGTTTTTTTAAAATATAACAGGATATATTATATTTATAATTACTGCTATGTAACCAAGAAAGTTTTTTATTTGCATTAAAAATTAATCATAAAGGGGCACCTGGGTGGCTCAGTTGGTTAAGCGTCTGCCTTCGGCTCAGGTCATGATCCCAGGGTCCTGGGATCAAGCCCCACATTGGGCTCCCTGCTTGGCGGGAAGCCTGCTTCTCCCTCTCCCAATCCCCCTGCTTGTGTTCCCTCTCTTCCTGTGTCTCTCTCTCTGTCAAATAAATAAAATCTTTTTTTCCTTATATTTTTATTTATTTGACAGAGCGAGAGAGTGCACAAGCAGGGGAAGCAGCAGAGGGAGAGGGAGAAGCAGGCTCCCCGCCGAGCAGGGAGCCCGATGCGGGGCTCTATCCCAGGACCCTGAGATCATGACCTGAGCCGAAGGCAGATGCTTAACAACTGAGCCACCCAGGTGTCCCAATAAATAAAATCTTTAAAAAAAAAAAAATCATAAAGGGGCACCTGGATGGCTCAGTTCATTGAACATCTTGACCCGTTCGTTCAGGTCACGATCTCATGGGATCGCACTCAGCAGGGAGTCTGTTTGGGATTCTCTCTCTCCCTCTCCCTCTGTCCCTCACCTCACTCACTCTCTCTCCGTCTAAATAAATAAATCTTTAAAATCAACTTGAAAGAATTTTTTAAAAAATTAATCATAAAGAAAAAGGTAAAAAATTGTAACGAAATCTCCTGTTAATGGATATTATCATTGGGTAATGAGAATATGGACTTGTATTAATTTCTTTTGTTTTCTGGTTTATCTTTCCCATTTTCTATATTGGACATGTTTAATTTTAAACTAGCAAAAATGATAAGCTATATTTTAAAAATAAACCAGTTTATGAATCCTGGAAAATGGTTGACTATAAATTGATATTTGATACAGTTAAAAAATAATGTTGATCCTAGAAAGTATATATCTTCACATATGCAATATTGTTTAATTACATGAGTAATGTATAATCATCATGAAAATATTAGAAAATACAAATAAGAAAAAAAAAATGTTAAAAATAAAATTAAATTTCCCCAAATCTATATATCAGAGATAGAATTTTAGTGAATTTCCTTCCATACTTATTCCCATAGGAACATACACATTGTTTGCATGTTTGTTTTTTAACAGAACAGTATACAACTATATGTATTATTCTGTAACTAGCATTTTTTACTCAACACTGTATCGGGTACTCTCTTCAGTGTCAGTAAGTACAGATCTACATTATCATTTTTTTCATGGTTGCAAAGAACTCAGGTATTTGGATATATACCATATTTTATTTAACCCTATACTGTTGGACATTTGCACTGTTTTCACTTTTTTTGCAATTATAAACAATGCTTCAATGAATGACAGTTGCAATTCTTAACTTGCGTATATATACCATGATGACTATCAACCATTTTACTGAAATACGCTAACTAAAATTAGGGTCATATGGGTAATATGTATATATATATATACAGTGTGTATATATGTATATCTGTATATATATATATAGGATTTATATATATATAGGATTTATATATATATAGGATTTATATATATATAGGATTTATATATATGTGTAGGATTTATATATATATATAGGATTTAGTAATAAAGTAATAAATACAAAATAACACATATGCATGTTTTCACATCAATAAAAGGAGATACCTCCTCCTCCTGAAGATGTGAAGGAAATGTCATCAGTAGTGGAGCATACGCCAGAAATAGAAACTAATATGCCAGCTCTTTCACATATCCCTGAGGTATGTATTAAAATTATTTTGAGGGCGCCTGGGTGGCTCAGTTGGTTAAGCGACTGCCTTCGGCTCAGGTCATGATCCTGGAGTCCCGGGATCGAGTCCTGCATCGGGCTCCCTGCTCGGCAGGGAGTCTGCTTCTCCCTCTGACCCTCCTCCCTCTCATGCTCTCTGTCTCTCATTCTCTCTCTCTCAAATAAATAAAATCTTAAAAAAAAAAAAAAATTTTAAATGGATCAAGAACTCAAAGCATTGATTCTATATTTGTGTATAACTTCCTGGGGACAGAAAGATCGACCAGTGTTGTAATTATGCTGATATTAGCTGCTAATAAATAGATATGTGAATTAGAGTAATAATGTAAAATTCATTTTGATATTAATATATTTTTCATCCTTGGCTTTTAATAATATTTTCATTTATCTTCATATTATCATTTGTCTGTGCAACTTTAGTGATGGTTTTTCTAATGAATCACTTACATATAATGCATGTCCATATATTTAAGTCTCAAGCTTACATTCTTTCTGAGTCAGGTGCTTCAGCAAGTACACGCACGTGATCTAAGCAACAGTGTTATCAGTGTGCTTGCAATTTCTTCAGGTTTCTCAAGAAAGCAGTGGAGCTAAGGTAAAAGAGAAAATTCAACAAGGAAAAGATGATGATGTATCTTTCCTGTCTGAGGGTCAACTTGCAGATCGAAGCTGGACTTCTTCTGAAGATGAAACAGAAATAACTGAGGAATTGGAACCAGAAGGTGATTTTTTTTCCTTTCTTTAATTACCATTATTTACTTAATTGTGTGCTTTCTTTAATCTGTTAGAGCATGCCTCCTAGGACATCTTCACATAATAGTGGATCTACTTCATGATACCTATTTCTTGACTGAACTGGTGGGACACAGTTCAGTGTAGTCAGCTAAAGGCAGGCAGAATTGTTGCACACCTTCTTATCTCAACCTGCAGGGCCACAGTGCAATCCACGACTTACTGCTGACCGTGTTCCCAATTTATGTTTTAAGTGGCTTTATGTTCTCTTTGGGTTTTATACTATCATCTGAATTATTCTGGAGAAATTAACTTTTTAAAAATTAAAACTAAAAACTCAAGACAACTCTTAACAGGATTTAATTTATATAAATATCTGGACGAGGCAATTATAGTGACAAAGCATTTAGGTGGTGCGTAGGGAAGGGCGAATGGGAACTGAGAGATACAGAAAAAGAGTTTACAGGGGGCATGAGGAAACTTATAGGGTGACAGATGGGTTCATGATCTTAATTGTGGTGATGATTTCACAGAATTATACATATGTCAAAATATCAAATTTTGCTCTTTAAATATGTGCAGTTTTTCATATGACAATTTTTCCACAATAAAACTGCAAATTTTTTTTAAATGTTTCTAAATGTAAGAAGTAACTTGAAACTAATGATGTAATGTATGGTGATTAACATAACATAATAATAAAAAAATAAAAATAAAAAAAGAATTAACTTGATGTTTGCACAATGTAATTGGTTAGGCTGTTAGAAAACACCTATTATCCTGTCCTTCTCTTTAAAGAGATTATTTTTGAATTTCAGAGCAAGGTATATTTTTATTATCTTTGTTTCTACTAAAACTAAACTTGGGATTTTAAGTCATTTTTTTAATCTTTTCTAAAATATAATGTAAGAGTAAATATCTTTGCTGCTAAGAAAGGTCTAGACATGATTATCATATTGTCCTTTTAAGGTTATCCTTATATTTCCCTCCATTACATAAGGTATAAATATAATTGGTTTAACAAACTTGAACCACTGAAATTTTATTTTTTAACAGATGAGGAAGACAGATCAGCATCTGACAGTGATGAGTGTATTATTCCAGGTCATATCTCCAAGAATATCAAACAGGTCAGTAGCTTGATGCCAGCTAGAAATGTTACGAAATAAAGCTGCTTTTCATTCATCGTGTATGGGTCTTCGCATATGAAAATCTGAAGGCAAAAATATTTCTGGGAAAATTTTATGTATCCTCACAATCTTACCCATGTAATCATCTAGTACAAAAAAAAATTCATATGTAGTTTCATTATGTAATGGGTCATAACTTGTGTTATTTTTGCTTACATGTTAACAATACCTATCATCAGCAGCTTTAATAATTACTTGCTAAAACCAGTTGACGTCCCTGACTCCTTTTCGGAAGGATTGTACAAAGATGTATTAAATCCAATCTGAGGGGTACCTGGGTGGCTCAGTAGGTTAAGCATCTGATTTTGGCTCACGTCCTGGTCTTACGGTTCTGGAAGCAAGCCCCTCAGCAGGCTCCCCACTCAGCAGGGAGTCTGCTTGTCTCGCTCCCTCTGTTCCTCCCCCTGCTCGTGCTCTCTCTCTCAAATAAATAAATAAAATCTTTTTTTAACAAAATCCAATCTGAGCTTTAAGAATTCAAAATGGGATATTGCATTTAAAACTATAATACTTCAAGTGTGAATTCATTCATACACTAAATATGTCCACTGATAAACTATTAAAGTTATTTCCACCAAAAAATTAAACCTTCATAGAAGGTGTACTTCTTGTATAGGTGTACTTGTTTTGTAGCACATTGCTGAAAAGCAGTATGTAAAAGGAAATTTTGAAAAGAAAATTATACTTTAATTTATATGGAAAGTATACCCCTCACCAGAGCATTTTTTTTTATTTTAAGGGGGGAGGGGTAGTTTTTATAAAGTAAATGTAAGTAAAGTAAAAAGACCCTAGCTTTTTCTATTCATCTACGTTGATTTTCCTGAAATGATTAATTGTACTCCTTTTTTTGGAATTTCTACTTTATGGGTAAGAATTGGAATACTTTTTTCAACTTTTAAAATTCTTAGCTTAACCTCTCTGCAGAACAAACCCAAATACAAACAGATGATTGATAAGTACAAGCAGAACAGTTCATCTGTCCAAAGTTTTATTATCATTATTAATTATAATATCACCTGACACATGGCATCCTGATATGTGGAATCTTTATTGTTCAAAATCAATAAATCAAGGAAGGAATCTTAAATATAGTTGCCCAGAGACTTTTAATTGTAGTATTTAGTTCAATTCAATTTAGCTTTTTGGCTTTATCAAACCTGAAATTGTTAAATTATTTATCAAACTAACGAATAGAAATTCTCTGCTCTCTATTAGAAATTTTTGATGATGGGAATCAAAGGGAAAATGAGCCCCTTGTGTGGAATTTAGCTTCATAGCCATTTGTATTAGGGTTTTCCAGGGAAACAGAACCAGTAGGATATATACGTATAAATATGTACATATAAAGAGATTTATTATAAGGAATTGAGTCACGTCGTTATGGAGACTGAGAAGTCCCAGGAACTGTATTCAGCAAGCTGGAGACCCAGAACGTCAGTGGTGTAGTTCCGGGCTGTTAAAACTAGGAGTGCCGATGGCATCAGTTCCAGCTAGAAAGCAAGCAGGCTGGAGACCTAAGAAGAGTCAGTGTTTCGGGTCAAGTTCAAAGTCAGGAAAAGACCATTGTTGCCTCTGAAGGCCATCAGGCAAGAGGAGTTCTCACCATTTTTGTTCTCTTCAGGTCTTCCGGCTGATTGGAGGAAGCCCCATCCACCTTAGGGAGGACAGTCTGCTTTACTCAGCCTACCATTTCAAATGTTAATCTTATCCAAAAACAGCCAGATGGACACACCTAGAATAATGTTTGACCAGAGGTCTGAAAATCTGGTGGTCCAGTCAAGTTGACAGATAAAATTAACTATCCGGGATTCCCCGGGTGGCTCAGTCAGTTAAACACCAGACTCTTGGTTTCGGCTCAGGTCATGATCTCAGGGCTCCATGCTCAGTGGGGAGTCTACTTTCCCTCTCCCTCTACCTCTCCCCCTGCTCACACTCAGTGCTCGCTCACTCTCTCTCAAATCAGTCAATCTTTAAAAAATTTGATGATCACATCATTTTATTAAGAACCATCCATTCATTACATCAAGAGTAGTAAGCCTGCATGTTTGAATCAGACATTTCTTTCTCATGTGTCAATAGTTCTGGAAGACTTTGCCTAACTCATCAAGATTTTTGAACACCTATATGATTTAGCCTTTTGAACATAAGACTATGAGAAATGAGATACTGAATCAGTCCTGGGGTTTTACTGAGGGATGTATTTATCTGGTCAAAGTACAAGCAACACTCATCCCTCTTGTCATAACGCAGTGATTCCCAGGGATTCAGTGTCTGCAGTTTGTCATCACTTCTCCTAAGGAAATAAACACAGTATTCTGGTCCTGCCCTCAAGGAACATCTTCATTAATTGGGAAGATGTGTTCATGAAAATTCAAGTAGTTATTCAGCTGTTAAATTACAATATAAAACAATGTCAGGTGACAGTACCAATAATTAATGTAATAGATATTTGAGGTAAAGAATACTTAGCTGTTTTCTGGCTCCTCTTCTCATTTTTCAAATGAATAAACTGAGCTCTTGAGAGATAAAGTGACTTGCTGATAATCTTGCCACTAATTAAGGAAGTTCAGGGGAAGGAGAAATTTGAAGTGACTTTTTAGTAGGCTTTATGGAAGATATGCCCAGAGCTGGCCCATCTGCCTTCTTGTGGGCTTCATGTCTACTTTTTCTAATTTTAAGCTGACTTTCTCTGCTTTCCTTGTTTATTGCCCACAGATAGCCATACAAACATGCCCAGCCCCAAGGAGAAAAATCTAATTAGCCATGCCTAGCCTCTGGATTGGGTCCATCTTTATCAGTTCTATACCCTGATCCCTTCAGCTGTGGTCAATCACACAGTAAGAAGGGGTGTTCTGCTTTAACTGTGACATCTCAAAGATGCATATATATGGCAGCAGAGAGAAAATTATGTGCACTTCTAGTGCAGGGGTGCCTATGTGTTTCAGAAGTCAAGAATACACTAACTAGAGCAGCCTTTTTATATACGAGGATAGAAGACTTTAGATACAAGCTAAACATTTTGGATTTTATCCAGTAGTTACTAGGGAGACATTGTAATGGTTAATTTTATTTTCTAAACATTGTATTCATCATTCAAAAGTAACTTTGAAAGTATAGGAAAATGTTATCTAAATTATAGCATCTTAGACCAAATGATTTTCAACTGGGGGGAGTGGGTATTTTGTCCCCCAGGGGACATTTGGCAATGTCTGGAGACATTCTGGATTGTCAGACTGGGAGGGACTGCTGACATCTAATAGGTCGGGGTTAGGGTTGCTGCCAAACATGCTACAATGCGCAGGACTCACAGCAAAGAACTATCTGGCCTGAAATGTCAATAGTGCTGAGGCTGAGAAATCCTTCATTCAGTGGAACCATGTGTATTGGCAACATTGCTCGCATCTCAGTGGAATTGTTCAATGCCCTTGACTAAGACAGAATAAGGAACTTCGATTTAACAAAGATGTTTAGTGAAAGAGAACTATCCCTCTAAAATATCCAACTAGTTCTAATGTACACATCTATTTTTCCTTTAGAATAAACTGAGGTTTTTTTCTTCTTATTCCTGGGAAAGTAATTTGTGTTACTTTGCTACAGCCTGCTACAGTCTTGACTGCCATTCCAAATGTGATTTATTATAATGGTTTAAGATGCTTTCTCAAATGTGTGAATATCATTTAAACGAAGCAACTGCTGTAAGCAATGCTTTATGCCTCAGTTGCCCTTACTCACCTTCTACATGCTTTTAAAAATTCTACTTTTAGGAGAAAGTACTAACCAGTATTTTATGTTAATAGGTGATATTTAGTTGTGTTAAATTATTTACCAAATATGGGGGCGCCTGGTT
This sequence comes from Leptonychotes weddellii, assembly GCF_054177405.1. NCBI lineage: Eukaryota > Metazoa > Chordata > Mammalia > Carnivora > Phocidae > Leptonychotes > Leptonychotes weddellii. Next base: position 27,601,858 of record NC_138384.1, read on the forward strand.
GGCTCAGTCGTTAGGCGTCTGCCTTCGGCTCAGGTCATGATCCCAGGGTCCTGGCATCGAGCCCCACATCAGGCTCCCTGCTCCGCGGGAAGCCTGCTTCTCCTTGCACTCCCCCTGCTTGTGTTCCCTCTCTCGCTGTGTCTCTCTCTGTCAAATAAATAAAATCTTTAATTAAAAAAGAAAAAAATTATTTACCAAATATGGTAAAATAGTTTAATCTGTAAACATAGGAACAAACCTCAAGAGATCATCAAAATCATGAAATTTAGTGTTTTCTAGTGATTATACCAGTTTTTCTGTGTGCTACTTTAACAGTCGTTCAATATGAGTCATGGAACCTTTTTTCTTTAAAGATCACAAAAGTAGTACAAAGAACTCCTAAATGTACTTCACCCACATTCATCAGCTGTCACATTTCAGTACATTTGTTTATGATTTCTGTTGTCTCTCCTATATATGTGTATGTGCACCTATGTATGTATATATACACATTCTTGCATACATAATTATAATGAAACATTTCAGAGTTGCAGAAGTCATGCTCCTTTACCCTTAAATACTTCAGAATAATAATACTATTATTTAATCAACAGTTCTCATTAAAATTTTGCCAGTTGTTCCAGTAGCATAATTTATAGCATTTGATTAATCTGGTCCAGGATCCAATCCAGATCGCACACTGTGTTTAGCTTTCCTGTCTCATTAGCCTCTGTAATCCATGATGATGGTTTCAGCCTTTCTGTATGTGGGTTCTTTCAGATTAACATTTTTTAAGAATCCAGGTCATTTATATTGTAGAATAGCCTTCAATTTGGATTTATGTGATGTTTCCTCATATTAGATTCAGTTATATGTTTTGGTAGGAATACTACAAAAGTAATACTACGTCCTTTCCAGTGCATCATGTCAGGAGGCACAGGATGTCATTCTGTCCAGTTGATGATGTTAACTTTCATCAAGGTATTGTTATCAGAAAACCTTTTTTAAGCTTAAAAATCCTCGTGGCTCATTAGTTTCTTTCTTTACCTCTTCTTCAAGAACTGCTTCAGGTAGAAATCTCAGGACAGTGATACATGGCTTTCATCAGAAGGAAGGTATTACTGAATGGCTCTTATGTGCTAATAAGCACATCCTATGTAATATGTCCTTTCATGATCACAGTTCTGCATTCATTAGCATCTACTGTATGTCATAAAAGAAGGAGTCCCTGGCTTCAAAGAAGTCACAGTCTGCAGGGGAAACACAATCAATGCATAGTGGTTAGCGCTAGGAGAATGGAATGCACAGGGTGCTATGGGAGCATTCAGGCAGTTACCTAACAATGAGGGACCCTCATCAAGGCAGACTTCCTAAAGTCAGTGAAGCTTGAGCCAAGTGTTGAAGATGATTAGGAATTAGTAAGGGTCATGGAGGGATCATTATAGGTCAAAGAAACGATAACTTAAGAATTAGAGAGACTGGGGCGCCTGGGTGGCTCAGTCGGTTAAGTGGCTGCCTTCGGCTCAGGTCATGATCCCAGGGTCCTAGGATCGAGCCCCGCATCAGGCTCCCTGCTCAGCAGAGAGCCTGCTTCTCCCTTCCCCTCTGCCTGCCACTCTACCTACTTGTGCTTTCTCTGTCAAATAAATAAATTTTTTAAAAAATCTTTAAAAAAAAAAAGAATTAGACTGTGGAGCATGGCTCTTTCTGGGAATTCAGAATGGTTTTAGGATGGACTACGTTATGGTACACCTGTGGAAGCTCAGGAGAATATGCTGAAAAGATAGGCATGTCCTGAGCATTAAGTCCTCTGTGTATCATCCTAGAAGGTTGAAGCCTATCCTGAAGTTCTATGAGCAGCCAATGAGGGCTTTTAAGGGAGGGGGAAGATCACTTACTCATTAAACAGATATTTAGCACTTGCTGCCTTCCAAGGTTTATTCTAGGCGCTGAGAATATAGCAGTGAAGAAGAGAAATAATCCTCTTGCTCTTAGGGAGTTTACACTCTTGAATCGCATTTTAAAAGAGCATGCTATCAATAATGTAAAGAATAGGGCGCCTGGGTGGCCCAGTTGGTTAAGCGACTGCCTTCGGCTCAGGTCATGATCCTGGAGTTCCAGGATCGAGTCCCGCATCGGGCTCCCTGCTCAGCAGGGAGTCTGCTTCTCCCTCTGACCCTCCCCCTCTCATGCTCTCTCTATCTCATTCTCTCTCAAATGAATAAATAAAATCTTTAAAAAAAAATAATAATGTAAAGAATAGATTAAAGGCACAGAGACTAATTAAAAAGTAATTAGAGAACCCTACTCTGTGGTTATCCCCACTTGATAGATTTTTTTTTAATTGCCTCTACCCTATAATGTCACAAAAGTAGACTAGAAGTAATGTCCTAGATAAGTATCATTTATGCCAATTACACTGTGAATCTGAATTACCTGCTACACTGTGTAAACACTTTAAGATCACACAGTTTCTTTTTTTTTCATGATTCAGAATCTCACAGCTCCTTAGAAATGTTGATCCTTAAAAGAATCTAACAGATTTCCCAGGACTTAGACATATTACTTGGTTCTTCCTCTTCTCTCCGTGTCTGTGATGTATAATTAATCATGGATTACTTCATTTTGTTTCATTTCATTTACAACATTTATGAGCTTCGCTTTGTCAGAGTGAAATGCTTGTCCCCTCCTTTTCTTTCCAAAGTGGCATAATTAGTGTTAGCATCTTTTTTAACAGGCTACATAAAGTTTAGTGGCCGGATTAAATCAAGTCATTAACATAATGTGCTACCCAATTTGCCCCTATCTCTCTTCGTTTGCAGGACATCAAAGTACCACAGAGCACCAGTGTAATTGGGCCTTGCTGGCCTGTCAGATTCCGTCAGCCTGATGACTGTGCTTCTACTAAAAAGCTTCTAGGCATGATAATTAAGGGGGGAAAGGGGGGAGCCTGAGAAATGTAAAACTTTGGACATTTCTCTATGAATATTTTATTAATTTGAATAATCAGAAGTTAACAGTATCAATTTGATGTATAATACATTGATTAAAAGCCTTGTTTTAGGTCCTTAAAATAGACATCAAAACCAAAAATTTGCATCTGCCATGATATTAAAAAAAAAGAATTAACAGTCCTTCTTGCAAAGTATTTCTAGTTTTATCATTTAAGCAATGGAGCTTTCCATCTTCACAACGAAATGTATGGCCATCAATTTACAGATTTCTTAAAGTGCGCCCACAGGTAAGAATGGGAACTCACACGCTGAAAGAGCAATGGACTCTTCTGTGCATTGCATATTTACATCTGTCTCTGTTTCTACTAATAGCAGTTTTATAAAAACTGCCATATTCAATTGGACTAAATTACAATTCCACCTAGAAACCAGGTCCTCTTGAACAATATGAGCTGGCATTACCAGGTGATTGCAGTAATGATCTTCAGCAAAATATGTTTTAAAGATTTGAAGGGCAAAGTGGCATAAAGTAACTCACTACTTTAAGAATTCATGTATTAAAAATTATTAAAGCACTTCAGAATTAAATATGATATCCTATCAGTAGGTTAAATAAGTCCCTCCCAATACTTTACATATGGAAGCTTAACCTATATAGAGTAGGTTTTAAAATATATTTTAGGTAAAACCAGAAGTGTTGAATTACTCTCCTGGTAGTAATTGCTTCCAAAACTCTTTTCTATGTTTTGCAACTTAATTATCTCTTACTAATATACTATGGACATCTTTCCAATAGCAGTATACTCCATTTCTTTTAACATATGCATAATATTCCTATTGCACAGCTGTACCATATTGATTTAAGCCCCTTTTGGTGGACCCTTAGGTTTCTACCAGTTTTTTCTAATACAAACATTTCTGGTTAAAATAACAATGGATAAAAATTCCTGCTTCCCCACATCATACCTTTGCCAAACTAATGGTTAAGAAATTATACCTCACTGATAATTTCATTACAAAGAAGCAAAAAAGGGGAAATATTTGTATATACATACATATTTATTTTTATATGAGCATAAAGACACAACATTTAGGTTTATGTAAGCAAAGAAAATGTCTGAAAGTATGTAATCCGAACACCATTAGTAGTATCTCTGAGACACGGGTCAGGGCAGGGGTCAGAAAACTATGGTCCATGTGTCAAACCCAGCCCTCTACCTGTTTTTGTAAATAAAGTTTTATTGGAACACAGCCACACCCATCACATATAAATATGTATTGTCTATGCTCTACACTCACTGTACAAGAGCTGAGTATTTGCAACAGAGACCATATGACCTGCAATGCAAAAGAATATTGGCAGTCTGACCCTTTACAGCAAAAAATTGCCAACCCCTGAGTTAGGAGGAAACAAGGAACTTTTATACTGTACTTTTTAGGATTTATATTGTTGGATTATTTTTAACGATGAGTGTAGATTGCTTCTAGAGCGTAAATAATTTGTAAGCTAATTCTGTACTAAAATGTTAAATAATAACTAAAAAACAGTTTAATATGAATATTATAGAAGCTTTTTTTTTAAAGATTTTATTTATTTATTTGACAGAGACATAGCGAGAGAGGGAACACAAGCAGGGGGAGTAGGAGAGGGAGAAGCAGGCTTCCCCACGGAGCAGGGAGCCCGATGCGGGGCTCGATCCCAGGACTCTGGGATCACGACCTGAGCCGAAGGCAGACGCTTAACGACAGCCACTCAGGCGCCCCAGAAGCTTTTTTTTTTAATATTTTATTTATTTATTTATTTGGTAGCAAGCACAAGCAGGGGGAAGGGGCAGAGGGAGATGCAGACTCCACGCTGAGCTGGGAGCCAGTGGGGCTCCATCCCTGGACCCTGGGATCATGACCTGAGCCAAAGGCAGACGCTTAACCACCTGAGCCACCCTGTAGAAGCTTTTTAATAAATATCTTAGAAAGAGTCAACAAATGTAGGTTGAATTTTTTTTTTGGTTTAGAGCAGTGATTCTCAAAATTTGGTTCCCAGACCAGCAGCATCAGCATCACCTGAGAACTTGTGAGGATGCAAATTCTTGGACCCCACCCACCCCAGACCTCATGAATCAGAAACTCAGAGACTGGGTCCCAGCAATCTGTGTGTCATCAAGCCTTTCAGGTCATTCTGGGGTATGCTAGAGTTTGAGAACAATTTGAGGGAAAAGCGGTGCTTCTCACTCTGACTGCACACTAGGATCACCTAGAGAGCATTTTTAAATGCCAGGGCCCGGCTCCATCCGGATCAGCTAAATCCGAATTTTGTTTAAAGCTCCCCCGGTGATACTAATGGGCAGCCAAAATTGAGAACCACTGTACTATAACATCTGTTTTCAATGATGGTGAAAATGGAATGGCATATCAAAATCACCTGAAATTGAGGGTAATTTTTAAAATTCTCTCCTTCCTTCACATTATTGCCATAGTCAGCCACAGTTAATGATGGAAATGTGTCATATCCCTCGGGTATATTAGGACAGGAAAAAATATTCCAGCCATTGCTTTAGAACATGTGGTAACAAGCTTCTGTAATTTGCTGACCATTATAGATGCAGTAATTTACATGGTGTATAAGGGAGACCATGAAAATATTCTAAAAATAAGCACTCTTAACCCTAGCACCATTTTTATCTCCATCACTGAAGTTTTCAATATTTATCACATTTGTTCAGTATAGGTCTTTCACAGAACCAATGAGAAAAGATAGGTTACTGCCACAGATGAAAGCTGGGGTTTTTTTGGTTTTGTTTGTTGAAAACGTTATCTCCACAGTTTGGGTTTCTCTTCACTCTTATTTCTCCCAAAGAGCAATTATTTTAAGAAACCAAAAGCTTTTCAGTCAAAACATGTGTGAAGAGTGGATATGATTCCTAATAAGAGGAAGTTTTGGAGCCTAGTGTGAGTTGAGTTTTAAAAAAAAAAAAAAAAAAAATTTTTTTAAAGTTTTGTGATGACTCTGCCCACCCCCAGCCTGAAGAAGAGAAATTGTAAGAATCATCATTAAGCAGTATGCACTCCTACCCTACTTACATATGGCTCTGCCAGGACCAGTGAGTTTGACTTTTTGAACCAACTATTTTGAGCTTTTTTTAGAGCTCACCCCAATTAAAATTTTGCTCTTAAAGGGCATAGATATAGATCATCACCTTCCATTACCATTTTGTATCTATCATTTCACTGTAAAGTACCAAGTTCTACCTACTGTGGCTCCTAAGAGGTAGGCTTTGTTTGTATTTATTTACACACAAACACACCCCACACATTTTTATGGTGATAAATATAATACTCATGTAAATTCATGTAACCATTTGAGGAGTAATTTGAATTTCTCATCTCTCTCACTTAGTTCTTCTGAAAGAATCACTCACATACACAGGAAAACATAAAGGGATAGACAATGCGATATTGTTTCTAATAGCAAAAAATTGTGAACAACTCAATTGTTCATCAGTAAAAAAAAAATAAGTGGACTCTATGTTATATATGCCATATAAATGGAATTCTGTATAACAATTAGTATGAATGAATTAGATTTTAGTTATAAACATGAATAAATCTCTAAATATAGTATTGAGTGAAAAAAACACAAGTTGCAAAATGATTAATAGAGGATGATACCACTAATATAAAATGTAAAAACAGAAAGCAATACTATATGTTGTTTATGGAAATAGACGTATGTTGCAGAAAACATACCAGCATGTTTGGGAGTAATACACATCACCTTCAGGATACTGGTTTCCTCTGGGGGAATGAGGAAGGAGAGAAAGGAACTAGGAGGTGGGGTCTTTACCTGCACCTGAAATGTTTTATTTCTTCAGTAACAACAAAAAAGTTTGAATCAGATACAGCAAAATGGTAACATCTGTTTAAGATGTTGAGTCCTTGAATATGCCAAATTATTTTCTGTACTTTGTAATTTTACAGAAATGCTTATTCACTGTAGAGATTTAAAATGAAATAAAATTCATAGGTAATCTCACCAGAGTTAAATCTAATTGATACAAGTTGCAAAACCTTTATCATAGGCCATTCTCAGTTAAGGAATACTATGTTTAAGGGCTGTCAAGTATAATTAATTTTCTTTTAAAGATTTTATTGATTTGTTTGACACAGAGAGAGAGACAGCTAGAGAGGGAACACAAGCAGGGGGAGCGGGAGAAGCAGGCTCCCGGCCGAGCAGGGAGCCCGATGCGGGGCTCGATCCCAGGATGCTGGGATCATGACCTGAGCCGAAGGCAGACGCCTAACGACTGAGCCACCCAGGCGCCCCAAGTATAATTAATTTTTAGGAGCCTAACAATTCAACTCCAATGTGGCTGTTCTGATGGTGGAAACCAAAGGAAGAATTCAGCATGATACTCTGAAGTAAAACAAAAAATTTAAGCAAACCAATAAAAGCTTAAGTAAATACTATAGAAATATATGGCCTAAAAAGTGAATTAGCATCAGTCAGGAAAGCAATAGTGGAATTGAGCCAAAATCATGAGAACTATAACTTTTTTTCTCTGGGACTAATACTAGCTGTCATCACATTTCTACATCATTCAATCACATAATATGTAGTGTCCATCTATACAGACAACTAAAAATAAGTTGCTTGCAGTTCATATTTGAGTGACCTCTATTACCTCTGTTCACCACAATCAGAATTTTTAAATGCTCTTTTTATATGCTGACGTCAACATCTTGCTAACTAGGGAAGTTAATAGGGCAGTTGGTGAAGGAGACAAAAAAAAGTAACATCATACTTAGTAACAAACGTCCACACATATAGAAAAGAAAACGGGAGGGGCGCCTGGGAGGCTCAGTTGGTTAAGTGTCGGATTCTTGATTTCGGCTCAGGGTCATGAAATGGAGGCCCGAGGTCGAGTCTGAGGAGATTTTCTTTCTCCCTCCCCCACCTGTGGCCCCACACCCTTCGTGGGAGCTCTCTCTCAAAAAAAAGGAAACAGGAAAGGCCTAAAGCCTATACCGTATGGTAAACATACTATACGTGAAGGCTGCTGGTGCCCTGCCCAAGTACACCCGTCATGTTCTAGTGAGTCTGAACAGACAGTATTATGCATCTTTCTGCAGAGGCTTCGCTTTAGTCATTTGAACATTGTTATCCCTTCCAAGTCTCCTAATGGAACTCTTTTCATTGTTTTATTATGAAAAATTTCAAACATACAGAAAAGTTGAAATAATAGTAACCTACCATCTCAATTCCACAATATTGACCTGTCTTTGAAATACTCTTATTTAACTAAAATCTAGAACAGCAAGATTTCTGTATATTTTTCAACAGTTTTTCATCACCAGCTTACCAAACACGGGAGACACAATAAATAT
>NC_138384.1:27610672-27702436 GCF_054177405.1 Leptonychotes weddellii
AGTCCCCTGCTATTTAAAAGTTCATTTGCCTCTTCGTTGGGTTCTATGATAAACAACTTTAAATTCTTCTTTTCACAAAGTAGAAATAACCATGTATATGCCTCTTTTGCCTTTTTTATGGCTAATTTCCTTTAATTCTTTTGTGCAGAAACAAACAGGAATGTTTTATAAGAAGTTATTGTTACAACAATTCTGAGTTTTTCAAATTACAAGTCATGTAAAAGGCTTAATCGTGCTGCATTTGAAGCAGAATTATAAAATGGGTGTTCGTGTGTGGTATTTTGACAACCACCATACGTTTTAAGGAAAAAATAGTATCACTTAAAATATTTTCTTTACCATGTTAGTCTTCGGCAAGCAGAGAAGGGCTTTTCTGAAGTGAGGTTAGACAATGGAGCCAACTTCATTTTTTATGCACGTGAACGGAGAGGGCTTGAGGTTATTAGTTGAAACCGAGTAACCTTTCCAGGCTTTCATCTCTTTCTTTTCAAATTTGAATATGAAAAGCATATTCAAGTCAAAGACCATCACTTTAATGACATTTGGCAGTCATTTGATTTATTAGGTTTTAGAAAAAATTTTCCTTTAAATATTTCATCATACTATGCTAATCCTAGTAATATTGCCAGCTGCAGCCTTGTACCTGTATTAGTGGAGACAGAATGGTGTGGAATTTTCTCTGTCATCCTAGTAAAATTTCCATGAATCTACTGAATAATAAAATAACCTTATTGAAATATTCAGATTTGGGTTTTTAGTTAAAGTGTCTTAGAATACATAATAAAAGAAAATGTCTTTTGAAAGAATGGGGTAAAATTACTTCATCAAATATTGAGGGGGTTTGACATCAATAGAAATAGTTCTTTATGGGGATATTTTTACAATAAGATAGTTATGCTTTTCAGTTTGATTAATTATATTATATGCTTTGAAATATCTAAGTAATCACTGTGTTGAATTTGCACACTGATTTATGTTTGACAGTAAGTTCCTAAAAGTTGGTCTTATAGACAGGTCTTAGTTTCAGGATTTTCTGATTATTATTTGAAATTATATAATTTACAGTAGCATGCATCTGAATTTAGTAAGGAGGGATTTAGGAAAAGGGAACGAAGCACAAATTTAAAATGGTAAAAACAAATATTTAAGCGAGGAGCTGTCTTGGTGTGATCTAATTTTTAAGTCATAGTCTGTTGTTTGTTTTAAATCATTACTCAAGGAAACATATACGGCTTGTTTAATAATGTCTGTGACACCAAAATCTATTAAGTAAGGATTGAAATGAAAATTACACAGTAAAAGAAATATATTTTTAGTTGTTAATTGGGTAAAAATGAGATAAAAAATGAATTCCAAGGAAATATGTGGTAAATTAGATAACAGTTTTGTTCCTTTTCTTTGAAAACAGTACTTATTGAGTGAAATATGCTATGGCAGAATATATAAGAGGATGAACTATAGTTTCTGCTCTAGTTAATATGGATTCATATAGCTACATTTATTAGCATAATGGCTATAAAGTATTCAACAGGCTTTGATCTCTGAATAACCGAAACTTTCTCAGGTACTGTAGATTAAATAAAAGCAGTGATAAACATGTACTTCATTACATAGTTTGAAATAAGGCCAACTGATACTTGTCATTCTGAAAGCAATCGGAGATGAAGATCTCATAATCTTCGCCCCTGATAGACTACTAGTGGGGTATTTATAGCCTCAAATGTAAATCAGGAGACTATTGCCATGACACTGTTAACTTCAAACCCTGGGGCATTAGAATCTCATTCTGTCTCTCTCTGTCGTGAATAATCTATCATGTGTAACTATACAGTAGTGTACAATGCGTTCCAAAAAAGAAACCCATTGGCCTTTATGTTTTATTTAAAATTGATAGTGAAAAAGAGGAAAGGAGTTTTTGCTCATTTGTTTTATGTTTCTTTGTTGTTTTTGTTGTTGTTGTTTTTAATCAGCCATCAGAAAAAATTCGGATTGAGATCATAGCTCTAAGCCTTAATGATTCTCGAGTAACTGCAGATGACGCTATCCAGCGGCTGTTCGTTGAATGCAGATTCTACAGTCTTCCTGCTGAAGAGACACCTGTGTCACTTCCAAAACCCAAGAGTGGGCAGTGGGTCTACTATAATTATAGCAATGGTATGTATGGTTCCTTTATAATACAGACTTTCATTTTTGTCTTAATCTGTGAAGGTAGTTGCAGGAACAAGGAAAAAGTATAATTCTCTAATGTTCACATAAAGTCATGGAAGTCTCATCAGAATGGATTAATAAAAGTCAAACCTGTAGCATAAGGATTAAGAAATTAAATTTGAAGTAATACTAAAGAGAAAACAAAAAACGGTAGAAAAACAATGTCTCTCGACATTCCTGCTATATTATAGTATCAGTAGAAAAATGTCACCTAGGTCTACAATTGAATTGAATCAAAAAGTACAATATTTCACAGGGAGGAAAAAGTACTAGCTTTTTAATCATATGATTCACACAATTCAGTGACCTAATTTTTTTCTACCCTTCTGATCAGTGTCAGCACATGGATGTTTTGCAATATACGTATACATCTTTCCCAGTGTCTATATGTTCAGGATTTTAGTTGAGTGACATGAATTCTTAGAATACCTTTTCATGATTTAGCCCACACGTGCACTGATAGCTGCAGGCAGGTTTTCTCTTTGAGGGCTTTATCTATCAGCTAGTTGACATCTAAGTCAGACCCAACTGGTACCCTGTAAGTTCTTCGATCAGCCAACTTTAAGATGTTTTAAAGAATAGTATATATCAGTGTATAATTAAAGAGGAGTAAAAATGTCATATCAAGCTGACATGACCCTATGTTAAAACTGCTTACTAAGTTCTAAAGCCCTATATTAAAACAAACCATGAAGATGGAGTGTTGCATTATCTTTAGCAAAAACAGGCCATCTTATGCTAGTTGAACACTGATATTTTTTCTCACCAGTTTTATAAATGGTATTTTAATCAATATGTGTAATCATGCTATTGATTGTATGTATATCATGCTACTGATTAATCATGCAGTAAGATTACAAATGCTCATGGTTACTTTGTGTGTGTGTGCACATGTGTGCGTGCATGTGCACACACCTGCTACTTTTGGAAATGTGGTCATTGCTTGAGACAATAATCATGAGTATCCACAAATCTGTTCTAGTCTTCCCTGTATCCACAGTTCTTATTAGTTATGTGAACTTGGGCAAGATGTTTAAATCTCATGGTATCCTGTTTTCTTATCTATTGAATAAGGTGCTCTTTAGATCCCCTCCAGCTCAAATTCTATAATCCTATAATGACAGATAGGTTGAGAAATCACAGGGGAAATAAATAGTGTGATCAGGACAAGAATCTGATTCCTCCTTCCTTTCACTGACTTGATATAACAGAAACATTTCCAAAAATATTTTCTCAAGCTTCCTAGAGATCTTTTACCTGCAAAGTTTCAGAAAAGTAAACCATATCAAAATATTATTACTAATGGAAGAACTAATTAGACAACTAATTATAACGAAGATACTCCAAGAAAAGAGACAAACTCTTCTGGCTTTTGTGTTACTCTTTTTAAAGGTCAGCAGTAGAATGTTTGGTTGGACTGACAACAAAATTGCTTTTTAGAAATTGTACATTGAGAAATTTGGCCTGCTGTACAGCAGATTGTTTTTATTTGCTTAAGAAGCAATGCAAATCATTCTGGGGATGCAACCTGTTAACACATGCTCAAGTGTCCTGAATTTTGTAACGTTCTCACATGGTAACCAAGGGCTCTGGGGGGCTTTTTGTTGGTTGGTTGGCATTTGCTCAGTATATTTTTTCCTTTTACTGCAAGATACCCTATTCTCTAATTGGTATTTTAAGAGTTGCTTATGTTTCTAATGAATAATTAGTCATCTGAATGCAACAAGAAAACCAATAATTTATTAGAAATGAATTCCATGGAAATGTTTACTATACCTTTTCTCCCCTTCTCTTCGTACCTATTGAGATTCGACTATGAGAATTTTAAAGGCTAATTGAAAAGAATTGTAAGGATATTTAAATCCCCTCCTGGTGGGAGGGGAGAGGAATGTATTTTGTGCTTCCAAGCAAAATAATGCTGTTTTTTATCTACTATATCTGAAAAAATGTAGTCTTAGGTCATCAGCAAATTTGAGAAATAATAACCTTGTAGGAGGCTTTATTTTAGTTTTCACTTAATTATAACAGTGAAAATGTTTATTTTTAAATTATCGTATTTGCATCACCTTCAGTGCAGGAGAATCTCCTTGAATCTTTGGTTAATAAGTAACTATCTCATCTAATTATTGTAATAATTTGCCATTCACTTGTGACTTGACGTAAAAGGTCAATATAATGTAGACTTACATCTTCCAAATCTTATTAAATGTTAATGAAAGTAATTTTATTTCCAAACTGACTTTTTAATTCAGATGGAAAATCTAAAGGACAATTAGTACATGCTATCTCCTATCTGAACACCATACCAATTGAGAGGTTGACCGAACCTCACAATGATTTTTACCCTGCATTATGGCTTGAATCTTTTCAAAAGGGATTTGTATGCTGAGGCCTAAATTAGGTGCATAAAAAGAGAGGTTTAGTCTAGTGATCCCAACAATTATTTATAGCTTGATTCAGTCTTTATTAAGAGGTGTTAATACCAGTTCCACTTACACAAAAAATGCATCTTCTTTAGGCTGGAAATGCTGGAAAAAATAATGCTGGGGGAAAAAAAAAGTTGAATTCACTTGCTAGACGTTTGTCACATGAACAAAACATTTGTATTTTATTGGGCCTGAAAATTTTGCTCAGAGAATGCTGAGAAAGCAAGAAAATAGTTTGGAAAAAATAAGATTAATGGTAGGTCTGAAGAATGTTGTCTGGGCTGAATAAAGCCTTCTAGGGAATTGACAGTGGGAAGAAAAAAGATTAATGAAATCATCCAAAGTTTTTATGAGACTTATATGGATCTGGGTCCTTAGTCTCTGAGCACTGAACAGTCTATGTTTTGGAACAATTAACATTTAATTCAGAAGATGAAAATAATACAGAATTTACATTTTGTCACTAATAGGAAGAGAAATTTGGCAAAGATAAGGATTAGGAGGATGATAACACTCCAACAGAAAAAGTTTTTTGAGAAACAGTTTATCAATCCTTTGTGGTTAAGCCATCTGCATTTCTTCTGCCAAATGACACTGATAAAGAATGTAAGGATTTTTCCAAACTGCAGAAGTGAAGGATAGGTTTTTAATGGTAGACAATTCAAAATCAGCTTATGTCTTTGGACTACTATTTTGTACCTTTTTTGAAACATATGCTTTCAGTAAGTTTTGTCAAAATCTAGCAAGTCCTAAACCAGTGATTTCTAATGAAAATAAAAGATAAATGGCGGGCGCCTGGGTGACTCAGTCATTAATCGTCTGCCTTCGGCTCAGGTCATGATCCCAGAGTCCTGGGATCGAGCCCCGCATCGGGCTCCCTGCTCAGCGGAAAGCCTGCTTCTCCCTCTCCCACTCCCCCTGCTTGTGTTCCCTCTCTCGCTGTGTCTCTCTCTGTCAAATAAATAAATAAAATCTTTAAAAAAAAAAAAAAAGATAAATGGCTTAATTTTTAGAGAGTTCTGATACTTTTTAAATCACCAGAATTGCTTTTTAAAAGATCTATTTGAAGTTTTGAAACTGTAGATTTTTTTTTAACCATCTAGTTCCAGAACACCAAATGGATATCCTTGGGATCCCGATCTGGAGGTGGCCCCAGTGTCCCGATTCCGCACATGTTCACCACAAATTGTCCACTGGTTGCTAATCCTATTAAAAAATTAGGCGAAGGGATGTTGAGCTACACAGTGGTTCTCAGTGTGTGACAAGCTGCTGTGAAGATAAAAATGCACAGTCTAGGCCCTACCCCAGGCCTGCTGAATTAGTAACTCAGGGTGAGCTCATTAATGTGCATTCTAACCAGCCTTCCCAGGGTACATTAAAGGCGGAGAATCGCTGAACTAGATTAAGACGCCCGTATTCTAGGCATTGTTTATGCAAGCAGGAGAGCTGGATTTCACATTTGGTATACTTTTGGAGAAGTAAGCTGATGGGTAAGGAGCTTGAGTTTTTTCAGAAAAGAATTTTAAAAAGCGTTCAGCCCAAGAGAGTTAAGGCACCTGGACCAGCTGTACCCAAGCAATATCCCTTTGTGAAAGTGAAAGGAGGATCAGGTGGCTTCCCTTGATGTGGGTATAGAACTCTCTCTCTCACACTCCCATCTGTGCTGACAACATGGTTGCAGCTTTAACAGCAGGAAAAGTTTTGACTTCATATTAAGGAGAAGTTCTATCATGGAGGTTAAGAAGGCAGGCTCTGGAGGCAGACTTTGCTGGATTCAAATTCTGGTTCTGCCACTTTCTAACTAGGTGAGCATGGGCAAATTACTTACCTTCTCTGGGTCTATTTAATCATCTGTCAAATGTGGAACAGTATGGTTCTTAACACATGTGATTGCCATAAGAAAAGTATTGAGTACTTGAGTATTATGTACTTAGTACATAAACATCACTCAATAAACGATAGCTGTCACTTTGTATCATTGTTAAGAGAATAGGAAATACAGTGTGCTGGCCAACTGGATGAAGCAGAAGCAGAAGGTGTCCCAACTATACCATTTTTTTTTTTTTAACCAATTTCAGTGATAAAGATTTTTTTTTTTAAAGTTAAACATAGAATTGCCATATGGTACAGCAATTCTACTTCTGGATACCTACCCAAAAGAATTGAAAGCAAGGACCCTGACAGATGCTTGAATACCCATGTTCACAGCAGCATTATTTACAATAGCCAAAAGTTGGAAACAACCCAAATGTCCATCAACAGATGAATGGAGAAGCAAAATCTGTATATCAAAATGGAACATTATTCAGTCTTAAAAAGGAGGGAAATTTGGATACATGCCATGGATGAACCTTAAAAAACATTATGCTAAGTGAAAGAAGCCAGACACAAAAGGACAAATATTGTATGGTTCTACTTAATAAGAGGTACCTAGAAGAGTCCAGTTCATAGAGACAAAAAGTAGACTAGAGGTTACCAGGGACTGGGGGAACCTGGGACCAAGTTTCGGTTTGGGATGATGAAAAAATTCTGGAGCTGGATGGTAGTCATAGTTGTACAACAGTATGAATGTACTTAATGTCGCTGAATGTATGCTTAAAAATGGTTAAAATGATGAGTTTTGTTATGTGTATTTGACCACAGTAAAAAAAAATTTTTTCAAGCTATTGAGATTTGTCAGAACTGGCCTAATTTAATTGCAAAACTATCTGGTTGCTGGACTTTGAATTCAGTCTTTTTTGTTTTTCTTTATCACTGAGATAACGCTTGTCTTCAAATAATGTCGAACACTATAGTTAACAAGACTCTACTGTGTATTTGAGAGTTGCTAAGAGTAGATCTTTAAAAAGCTCTTATCAGAGAAAAAAAAAAGTGTAACTCAGTGAGGTGATTGATGGATGTTAACTAAACTTATTGTGGTAATCATTTTGTAATATATACATACATCACATCATTATGTTATACACCTAAAATTAATACAGTGTTATAAGTCAATTTTATCTCAATAAAACTAAGGGGGAAATTATCCAAAAAACTATCACAAAAAAAATAATGTAGACCATTATGGCTTTTAAGCTTTAGAACTCTGAAGTCAAAAAGATATGCTGAACCACATCTTGAATTGGTGATTAACAGCAAAAACAAAAAAAGTCCTATTTCAGGGGAAATAGTTCCCATTTGGCTTGGTGTACTGGTGGCCAAAATGAGGTCCAGTCTCCCAGCATTAGTGGAACACATCTCTTAGTAAGCCTTTTTAGCATTGATAAGCAAAGCACTATACTTACAAAATACTCTGAACCTTTTATCTTTTCTGATTCCTATAAAACTCAGTAACCTGTATAATTAGTATAACCTGTATAATTTACTGGTACTGCATCATGCAGCAGCAACAAGCTAAGAGCCGTTGTTTGACCTTGGTTCTCACTTCTCTTAAACCGTTAACCCACCCCTACACAGACGCTGATGTGTCTCCCACCCTGCATGCCTAACTCAGTGCCCAGCACATCAACTGAGCCAAATGATTAAATGAATTGATAGTATCATAATTTGAGATTGGACTAAAATTGTCCAAGGAGACATTCTCGGGATGAAATATGTTCGTTCTCAGCAGAGTCTGGCTTTGGAATTGTCATGGTATCTTTCACCCTTTGTGTACTTTTGATCAGGGATAGTCTCTAAATTGAGATCTGGTCACAGGGGCACTTTACCTCCAAAATGGCATCTGAAAAAGAAATGTCTTCAGAAGCTAAGGCATGCTGCATGGCTGCCGAGCTGAGAAAAAATAATCAGGTTGGGGGCGCCTGGGTGGCTCAGTTGGTTGGGCGGCTGCCTTCGGCTCAGGTCATGGTCCTGGGGTCCTGGGATCGAGTCCCACGTCGGGCTCCCTGCTCGGCGGGGGGTCTGCTTCTCCCTCTGGCCCTCCCCCCTCTCGTGCTCTCTGTCTCTCATTCTCTCTCTCTCAAATGAATGAATAAAATCTTTAAAAAAATAAAAATAAAAATAATCAGGTTGGAAACTGGTGTTCGCACTCTGAGATGCCATTTCCCAAAGCGCAGGTGCTTATTTACAGTTTCAAGTGTTCACCGCCTTCTTCCTGGTGGGACTTTAGATCAGCTCTCTCATCTCGTATTTCAGCCAAGAAAAGTCTGGCCACATTCCTGCATGCCAACATGTATCTTTTTTTTTTTTTTTAAGATTCATTTATTTAGAGAGAGTGTGTGCACAAGTGTGAGCAGGGGTGGGGCAGAGGGAGAGAGAGAGAGAATCCCCAAGCAGACTCCCCACTGAGTGCAGAGCCTGACGCAGGGCTCCATCCCACGACCCTGAGATCATGACCTGAGCCCAAACCAAGGGTCAGATGATTAACCGACTGAGCCACCCCAGGGCCCCCCAACACGCACCATTAAAAACCAAAGACAAACTTCATACCCTAAAAAGCCTCTCTCTCCCTTCCCTACATTTCTCTCCCGTACCGCCCCCCCACCCCCACCCCGAACATCAGCAAACGTCAGCCTCTGGATTTCCTCCACCCAATACACTAGATGCCTCTTTTATTGCATGTTGTGGCAGGAGAGAAGGATTAAATTACCGAGGCTGTCAGGAAGGACAAGCTCTCTGCCATACATTATCATTATCACTCACTTCTTGGGTGAGAGAAAATGCAGTAAATCCCTCAAATACAAAGCAATAAAGACCGCTGGCTTTTACTGTCATGACTGCCAATGCCATTAACAGGCAGTGACAGCGATGTGGCACTCTGAGATGTTGCTTGTATCTTTTCTGACAGTGTGCACATAAACCTGCCCGTGACATGACATTAGATCACATGACTGCTCAGATTTGATTCTGGTTTCCAGAGCTGCTCTCTTTTCCCAGGCATACAAGTGAGGTGGCATGACTCGTGTCTCTAAAAACAGGTATTTATACAAATACAGAATGGTACTAATGTAGCATATTCCTGAGTGACTTCTTTCTGTGGATTTTTTTTTTTTTTTTGGTATAGTGATCTACGTGGATAAAGAAAACAACCAAGCAAAGAGAGACATCTTAAAAGCAATACTACTGAAACAAGAGCTGCCTTACAGAAGGTACATGTGAGCATTCTGCATTATCGGATGGTTCATATAAAGTAGATCTCTGTAGCATGGTTGTGGTGAAAGAAAGCTCAAGATGCGGAATCAGAATTCTGATTCACCCTGTGTCCTTGAATGAGTGTTTCCTCTCGGTCTCTTTCCTCCTAGCAATAAAGTAGCCCTGCGTACCATACGGAGCAACTGTAAAGATCCGACAGTGCTTTGCAAACCAAAACACCATACAGTGTGTGCTCAGTATCCCGTAACTGTTCAAGTATAATGGTAAAGAGCATGACATGATTGCAAGGAGGGTGCGCTCTGGAGCCACATGGCTTGAGTATAAATTCTTGTTTCATCACTTACTAGCTGTCTGACCTTGGACAACTACCCTCTGCCTCATGTTCTTCATCTGTAAAATGGAGATAATACCAGATAGGGTGGTTGTGAGGATTCCACGCGATAACATATGCAGATGGCTAGAATAGTGCTGGACACAGAGTGCGCAATAAGCGTTCATCGTCATCGATGTAAGTAGTAGTGATGTCAGTATTATTACTTGTACTAGCTCATCAGCCTTCCAGACTAATTTTACCTTACTCTCATGGTTTAATTATTCATCATTTCATGTTATGTTTCATGCCTTTTTTTTTTTGTAAATCTTAACAGAAGATTTTGCGATTCTAGTTCAGTAGAGAAATGATACCCTTCTAAGAAGGAAAACTCCTGATCTTAGTAACTTCCTGCTTTTGTGTGAGCTCCCATGTGTACAGTTTGAGGAGGTATGTAAGGTGCTGCCCATCAGCCCATTTGCTAGCTCTCCTCCCTTGGCCAGGATGGGCCCTTTATCTCTCTGTGGTCTCTTTCTCCTTGCCCTTGTGGCCCAGAGATGACACACTTAGTGCCTCAGAAATGGAGCTCACCCCTGCCCACCTTAGAAAGAGGCTCAGGTTCTCCCCTTTCCTAGAGGGCATGAAGGGAAGGTTAAAGACAGTCTATTTTTCTTTTCTTTTCTTTTTTTTTATTCTTATGTTAATTCCCATACATTACATCATTAGTTTGAGATGTAGCGTTCCATGATTCATTGTTTGTGCATAACACCCAGTGCTCCATGCAGAACGTGCCCTCCTCAATACCCACCACCAGGCTAACCCATCCTCCCACCCCCCTCCCCTCTAGAGCCCTCAGTTTGTTTTTCAGAGTCCATCGTCTCTCATGGTTCGTCTACCCCTCCGATTTCCCCCGCTTCATTCTTCCTCTCCCGCTACCTTCTTCTTCTTCTTTTTTTTTTTTAAGATTTTTTTTTTTATTTATTTGACAGAGCGAGAGAGCATAGGCAGGGGAATAGTAGAGGGAGAGGGAGAAGCAGGCTCCCTGCCAAGCAGGGAGCCCGATGCAGGGCTCAATCCCGGAACCCTGGGATCATGACCTGAGCCAAAGGCAGACGCTTAACCATCTGAGCCACCCGGGCGCCCCTAAGATTTTATTTTTAAGTAATCTCTACACCCAGCATGGGGCTCAAACTCACAACCCTGAGACCAAGAGTCGCATGCTCCATTGACCAAGCCAACCAGGCTCCCCAAGACATTGTTTTTCAAAAGAGCTTGCAAACTAGCATTTGATCTTCTCTTTCAAGAAAGGAACTGGAATTCTTAGCTCTTAGGATCTGATAGTAGCTTTTTCATTAACTCCTTGAAATACATATATCAGTTCTTTGGATCTCAGTTCTGGAGAAGGGGTGCTAACAACCCTGTTAATTAGCCTGAAGTTCTGTATTTCCCAGCATGGTAGATAATCATTCAAGTTTTACTTATTTACTCTGTATACTTGAGCTTCTTTGAAGGCCCCCTGAATGCCATCAGTGTTCTAGGGTTATCCCAGGGCACAAGTGATGCCTCTCTGTGATCAGCAGGCTGGGTCGTTACTGTCCCGGACTGAGCTCTGTTCCCATGGACAAACCCTGGGCTGGACTTCCCAATCTTTCCAGTCTGATTTGTCTACCTCTGTGTTCATTTTGTTTCTGGAATGTTAGAACATATTATAAGTAGTACTCCTCATCAGGGGAGAGCAATTTTGTTGCCTCAGAAGTGTGTGTTTTTAAAAAGACAGGTTCTGCTTTAAATGTAGACCTGCCTTTCCTCAGAAGACCTAGCCCCTTGTAGCCGAATTGCCTTAAAATTTTTTTTAAGTCCACAGTAAACGTAATGACTTCCACTGACCCATCCCTGTTTCTCTAAAAATCTCTAAATGATCCCCAGAGATACAAATGTTCATGTCATTTTGAGAAAAACCAAGAGAGGCACTGGAGATGCAGAGTGACTGGCGCCAGGGGATGGGGTCCGAGGAAATGCCCGGAGCACCACTGGCCACTGTGGCAGGAATGGGGCCATCACAGGAGAGAAGGGGCGTGCCTGCTTTTCTCCCTTGACAGTATCATTTTCTTCAGGAGAAAGGGGGAGTTTATGTTTACAAGTTTCCACAGCCAAAAGGGGGTTGTTATTCCAGTGAATGTTCTCACCTTTTGCAAATACTTACGGGTCCCATTACTTCACATTGTTTTAAAGTAGCTGCTAGTTTATAAGAATTCGCTTTCTCAGGCAGGACCACCCCCCCCCCCCACCCCTTGAATATGGAGGCATGGAGGCAGCTTACAAAGTCACAGTTAGAGAAGTTTGGCCAGTCTTCCCTGACATACATACATTTATGTACGTTGTATAACAAGTACATACAGTACCTTTGCACCTGGCCCTGGCCATATTTGCATGTATACAAGTGTCACCTTCAAAAGGAGGTAACACCTTGAAGCAGGACTTAAAAATTATTTATTTGAAGTCATCATTTTGACACTGACTTAAGGTTCTCTTTTGGTTTCATTTCTTCTCTTTAACATGTTCTGTTGAGCAGATCCACCATAACCATCAGCACTCCGATATGTAAAACTCACAGGTAACCCTTAGGGTCTTCTATCCTGTTTTGTATGAAAAGGAATTATTTCAGAATGAGGAAAGAATCAAAAATGTTAAACGATTTAAGGAGTTTTAGTGCTTTCTGATTTCCTAAATAACAGCAAGTGACATTTGAGGTCTAAATCTTGATGCCCAGCCCAGGGCCTGCCTCCTACAGTTGACCTGCTTCAAATGAGCCAGCCTTCAATAGGAGCGTCCGTTTTGCAGTTCGTGTAGTAATTCAACAATCTTTATGATCCCCTACATAAGTATCAGGAGCGAAATGCTTGACAAGGTGGAGTCCCTGCACTTACAGAGTTTCCGTCCCACTGAGGATGACAGACAACAACAAGTAAACAAATAAACCAATTACATTTTACAGTAAGTTGTTAAGAGAGGGTTAAACAAGTTGCTCACATAGAAAGTAACAGTGACGGCGGGCCTAAGGCGGTGACAGTAAGCTGGATAGTGAGGGGACGAGAGGACCCAGCCAGGTCGTGAACCATGCAAGGAGGATCATCGCAGGCAGAGGGAATGCGGGCCTGCAGGAAGACATAGAGGTCTGTGTCTGGGACCAAGGGAGGTCAGCAAGGGGAGAGTTCTGCAGGAGGGAAAGGGGAGAAGGGGAGGCAGGAGCAGCTCCCAGGGCACTTCCGGTTCCACCTGAAATCTACCCCACGTGTCTTCCCTGGTCCTCAGCCTGGACTGGAAGCCTCTTTAGGACACGGAACAAGCAAGATTTCCACCTCTTTGTTTGGTAGGCTTAAAGGGGAAACAGAAAATGTGTCTTATATCTTATGTGCAGTTTATCGTAAGCCAAATTGTAGTTTTTGGATTATTTGAGTGTACCTTCTTCCCTATTTAGCTTAACTTCATAATTTCTTAATTTCGTATTTGACATCTCATTTTGCTCTCTATAGAATTTAAAGCTAGGAATACTGAATTTTGGCTTTTAACCCTTTCCCTGGCATTTAGAAGGGGTTTTTTCTCCTTTTTGTCTCAGAATTCTCATATGTTCAGTGGAGGTAATGGTCTGCATTTGTAAAGTGATAGAGATATGATCCTTAAATATGAGACATTATAGGAGGATAACACTTAACAATATTAGGACAATCTGCATAGCCTCTGTCTTTTCTGTAAGTCTTGTGGATGTAAAATGTGCATCAGATATCACTTGTAAGTCCTAGTCTTCCAAGCATATTCATTTTAGGACAATTACTTTTATCACCATTCTTCTTGTTTAACTGACTGATACAGTCATTGTATAATTTGGCAGTCTCAGTTTTCAATTGAAACAAGTCTTCCCCATGTCTTCGTTTTCTCTTCCATTAGAAATGTAGAAGCTTAAGCAGCTCTACCTAGATTAAAAATAATAGTAATAAAAGAGCAAACATTTCCTCGATGTTTAACATGTTCCAGGCACTGTTTACATGTATCATCTCATTTGATCCTCATAAGAGCCCTGTGAGACAGACATTCCCCTTCCCATTCTACAGATAAGAACAGAGAGGTTTGGTAATGTTTCTAACATTACACAGCTAATAGTAGAAGAGCTAAATTTGAACTCACAATGGATGCCCTTTAACCACTCCGTCTTAATCCCTTTGTTTTATGCATCATATAAAATACTCAGCCAGTTACAAATCAGGATCTGTATTCCTCACAATTATTGTGTGAATAGGTGTTGCATTTGGTTTCAATGGAAGGGATTTCTATTTTCTTTTCTTTTTTTTTTAAGATTTTATTTTATTTGTCAGAGAGAGAGAGCACAAGCAGGGGGAGCGGCAGGCAGAAGGTGAAGCAGGCTCCCTGCTCAGCAGAGATGTGGGGCTTGATCCCAGGACACTGGAATCATGACCTGAGCCGAAGGCAGACGCTTAACCAACTGAGCCACCCAGGCGTCCTGGGATTTCTGTTTTCTAATCAAAATTTATTGCTGGTTAAAAACAGGGACTTGGTAAAGGAATGAAATGTCGAATGCTTACTTTCAGCAAATTAGTTAAAAATACTATCATGTTTACCTGTGTTTGGAAAGGATTTTATTTGCATGTATTGTTCAAGGCATGATTTCTCAGAGACTTAGATTTTCATCTCAAAATGTGATCTAAGAAACAAGTTTCTTGTTTTGTTTCTGATTTGGGATGGCTACGTTTTGAAAATGGTTAAAGTGGTAGTTTACAAGTATCCATGGTTTAAGCTCCACTGCCAAGACATATCAAAAGAGTACTTAACTGTAAATTCCTGTCATTTGGTCAATCCAAGTGTGTTTGGCCTCAACACAAGCCACTAATTCAAATCAGTTCCATCGGAACCCTACAATTATGTGTCTAAAAGTAAAATAAAACTTGGATGCTAGGATTGTAAGTTAAAAGATTGCTGAAGTAGTACAAACATTCCGTGTAGCTGTTGGGCAGAGCTACAATATTTATCTAACGTGACTCAGAATGTTACTGGGGAGCATGGTCCCTGTATTTCATAGAACACAGAGGGTTGGATAAATTGCTTGGTAGCCACTCTGAAGTTGTACATTTCTATAGAAAATGTTGCATTTCTTTTGAAAATGGTGCCCTGATCTCCGTGGTCTTTATTCACGTGATCCTTTTAGCCTTAAAAGTAGATGTGTCACAATACGATCAGATAGTGTGTATTAGAGAGAACATCTGGTTATTCTCTTTGCCTAGTAATTTCCTCAGATTCTAGCGTTAAATGTTAATCAGTGCTTAGAAAAGTGGATTTATGTTCATTTGAAGGCTGGGCATGCTATAATAATTCTAGTAGTTCATGCAATAACTTATCTAACCTCATGTAATTTGCTTTTTATTGGAATAATTGGAAACTTTGAGATTTCATACTTAGTGATAAAACCCCATTTGGGAGCTGTGTTTCATGGTGATTTTTTTTCCTTACTTTGTGGGGATTTTCTCTTTTTTCCCTTCTCAGTGTTCGCTTCACGGTGGTCAGTGACCCTCCAGAGGATGAACAGGATCTGGAGTGCGAGGACATTGGCATTGCTAACATTGACCTCGCTGACATGTTTCAGGAAGGGAGAGACATCATCGAGCAAAATATCGATGGTATGGGTGGAAGTATTGCTCAATTTGTACAACAAATGCTGAAATCCAAATTCTTTATTAAAACCTTCTTTTTTGCTAGCTGCAGGGATATTGAGTCACACATTGGTTGAATCCTTTGCAACTCAAGCTTTTTTTTTTGAAGCTGGAAGCTTTTCCCTCCCTCCCTCCCTCCCTCCCTTGCCCTCCCCCTCTGCCTTCCTTTCAATCAACAGAAATTTTAAAATAATGAATTGCACTTCATAAGGAATTATTCATTTTGTTAGTATTGGGGGTGAGTGTGTGACAAAAATGTGGCCACTGGATTTTTTTTTAATGTTGTTTGTGGAAGCTTCATGCTGTCAAGCCTTATTTCAACCAAGGCATGTTATTCTGAGTCATCATTATAGTGTCTTTTGTAAGGCTTCTCTTTAACTCAGTGTTACAATCCGGTGGTAGAGGCACTGCAAATGACTCCAAGTCGTAACGGTCACTTACTTCCTAGCAGGATTCAGAGAGGAGTAAAGGATTCCTGACAAAATGTACTCTCCTGGATTTTCACCTCAAAGGCATGAGTCCCATCAGGGCTTAGTTTCTACCCTCCAGATTCTCATATAATATATTTAGAACACGGTGAAGGAATTGTGCTTTACAAATCAGACGTTTGACAATCATCATGAGGATGGCCAGGGCTGTACACAATAAAGGGACAAATGAGGCTGAGGCCTAGTCGCATGTGTTAAGTTACCAGAGCCATCTCTGGAAAACTGTACATGGCTTGTTTGCTCATTTATTCGTGCATTCACTGAACACTTACTGGAGCACCTCTTAAGTGCCAGACACTGTTACCCCATAGTTCAGCTGCGGTTCATATGTCTGTCCTGTATATGTGTTACATGCTCACAAGTCAACATCAAGCCAGATAATTAACCAAATCGGAAACCTATCCTGGGAAATCTTTATAAACTATACATATCTAACTACGTGACAATCTGTCACAACTTTGTTTGGCACAGAAAAAGAAGATGAGAGGATTAAAATATTAACCTAAACCCTCTGAAAGACAACCAGAACCAAGAGAGTCTGAGAAAAGTGATGAAAATGATCTATGCTTTATATTCTTAATCTTTTCTCCAGTCAGTTCTGGTTAGCAGCCCATCGTCTCATTCTGAGAATCCACATATGGCCACACTAATCTGTCACAGCCAGCCTCTGTGGCCATGTTTTGAGAGAGAGTCAAAAAAATTAAACACTCAGGTGTCAGGTCAGGATTTTAATGCTGTGTTCTGTGCCAGACAGAGCAGTGAGGAGTCCCGAAGAAGAGGTGTAAGGAAACTCGGGAATGAGCTGGGGACCACTCGTGCCCCGTGACCTCCCTGCCTGCTCAGGTCTCCACCTAAGTCTTTGTATACCAAGTTGCATTTAAAGGTTTCCTTAAAAATATTTTGGAATTGTCATATCTTGATCCCTTCTAGACTTTATTTCTTCTAACTTAGAAATTCTGATCCTGTGCGGGAATCGTCATCCTGCAGCCTTGCCACGAGGTCAGCTTCAGGAGATATCATGAGTCTTGAGCTCCACGGGCAGTAAGGATGCACACACACAGTACACCTGAAATGTGTATCTTCCTACACACAGGACAGGCTTTAATTTACAGATTTCTGAGGTGCCAGTGAACTTTGGACTTTCATAGAGTCGTCTTCATGTTTGCAATTCCTGTTTCACGTAACCTATCTGAAGAAAAATCTTTAAATGATAGTAACACTTTTCTGCCATTTTTCTCCCTAGTCTTGGATGCACGGGCAGGTGGTGGACGTATCGGCAAGCTCAGGGTAACCGTCGAAGCGCTCCATGCCCTGCAATCTGTCTACGAGCAATACAGAGATGACTTGGAGGCTGAAAGAAGCTGCTCCGGAGGCATCTCCTGCTCCTGAGTAAACGCTCACATGAAAGCTCTGAGATGAGATTTCTGTAATAAGTCTGGTGTATATAATCTATAATTCATGGCACGCAGGGAGGGGGAGGCCTGAGTTGGTAGTGTTCAAGTTTTGTATACTTTTCCATTTGTTTATTTTTCTATTCCCTCCTTCCCATGACTGCCACCCCTCAGGACTTCAGTTCTCCACCATGGGCAGTACCTTCTCAATAATTTATACCTACATGATAGCATGAGAAAGTCTATTTGCATTTTCAACACTTCCTTATGAAGAACCGACATGCAATTCCCATTTTTATTTTTAATAAGCAAAAAGGATAAATCTTAGAAAACCTATGAAAAGAAATACTTTCATGTTATCCCTAATCGTCCCACTAAATGGAATGCCTATGATTAGCCTCATTAAGAGTTTTATACTGTGAAGATTTTATTAGAAGCAATATATGAAAATTACTTGGATTAATGTGTTAATCTTCCTCTTTAAAATGCTAATATCCATTTTATGCACATTAAACCTCAGTATGCATTTTCTTTGATGCATGCAGTTTCTATCAATTAAATATAAAGAATGAGACTTGGCACCGACTTATTAAATTACTGCAAGTTTTTGGTTTTCTTTCTTTAAAATCACACTTCTTCCCATTTGTATGATTTTTATGGATTTGTAATGGTGAAATGGGATCCAGGGATGTGTGTGTGTAAAGAGGAGATAGATAGGTACATGTATGAATATACATGAAATTCATGTTTTGAAAACTTAGCTTATGACACAGAAGGAAATTATTTAAAGTATGGCTCAAATTCTGATATGCTTAGTTAGACCTGAAAGGAATATCTTTTTTATCATTTTTTAAATTTACATCAAGCTTGTACAATGGTGGGGTGTATCTGGATAACCAGATCCTCGAAAAGCAGCTCAGAAAGTTAATTTTCTAGCTTTTACCCAATCTCACTGAAGGATTTAATTGATATTTTTAATGGAGCTGTGAATCAATGCTGCAAAGGAATTGTCTCTGGAGGTCTAGGATATAATGCATTTCATTTTTTAATTTACTTTTTTATTTGTCATTTTCTTCAAAGGATTTTTATAGGCTGTGGGTTTTCACTGTTTGCAAACAGGCTATGTTCCTTCTTAAGCATATGTAAAGTATTCAGGGAGATAAGTAATTTATTAAAATCTACCTAATTTGCCGTGATATATTAAATCTCTGCTTCAGTGATCACAGACCATTTCATTTAGAGAATTAGGCATTCCCTCTTTGTGTGATTAAAGCTCTGGAAAATGAGTTCTTTGCTCCTATTTGTGAACATTCAAAGCCTGCTAATGGCAAGAAGATGGAATAGATTATGAGACAATTCATTACAGTTCAACAGGAAAAAAAAGCAGCTATAATGCAAAAATGCAAGTATGAATATCTGCATATAGTTTGAACCATCTGTGCTCTAATGGCTTCAATAATGACTCTCGTCTTTAGGAGGCTTTGAAATGACATCCGTACAATATTAATTTGTTGATGTACATTGTGGGACCAGTAGAGTACGATCTGACCACAGAAATCTATAAATTCTGTCTCTACCATTGGGCCTCCCTGTCTGGGGCCCGCCATCTCCAAGAAGAATCTTGCTCTCATCAAACTCTGCAAATCTTCATAATAACTCATTCCTCTGGAACCTTCTAGAGACCACAAACATCTGCAGACTAAACCTCTCCAATCCTAGTAAACAGCCACATGTTTGTTGTCACTTCAGCTGGCTCTGAGCTCATCTTTTTGGCCTCTCTTTCTAGCTTTCTTTGGCTTCATGCAGTTACGGTGTCATTAAGGGCCATGATATTCCCTGCAGTAATTTAAAACAGCCGGATTATACCCTGGGATTAACTGAGTGGTTTGTGAGACATTTATTGTGGTATTCTCCCACGAGGTTTGTATTATTGTTTTAAAATGTTACATCCCAAACTAAATACCCTTTCTGCAGGGAAAAGAACTGGATTGCGCTGACTTCTTACGATCTTTAAGTAGAGAGGGGGAGTTTTTATTAGGGAACTTCTGAGACCTCGTCAGCTGGGTGGAATGTATACCTCAGATACGATTAGAGAACTAGCCATGTTTCTGTCACATTCATGTTTGCCGTAGAGATTATTAAAGATTCCTTTTCCAGTTTTAAAATAACTCACCTTCCAACTACGTAAATTCTTACAAGGCTCATTTTCTTAAGTAATAGAATAGCTGCCGACATATTTTGAAGTGGGTAAGTGGTATTGAATGCCATCATATGGATGCTTCCAAGTGGGTTTCATAGTCTGTTCGAGAACAGTTTTTTTATCCTGTTTTGCGTTGACCAGAGTTCATTGAAGAAGCTTCACCACCTTTTTGGACTGCAGAGCAATGGTTTTCCCTTGGCACGCCAAGCCTGACCCATCAAGTATGGTGAGCGGGAGAGGGGTTGCTAACAGTGGCCTCCCCACAGAAATACCAGCTTAAGGCAAGGTTTCTGTGAACTTACAGCTCTTGGTGTAAATGTACACGGTACACTCAGCACTTTTAGGGGCTGTAATGCTTTTAGTTTGGAAATATAAATAGAGATGTGATGTGGTATGTGGGAGAGTGTATTTTACATGGTTTTTTGCCTACTGTAGTAGAAATGTCAAATTCCCAGCCACTGTCATGAGAAGCAGTTGACAAAAATAAGTTTTATGGTTTGCAGTGCGGTTTACATAGAGAACATTTCTCTTCACTCTCAATTTCAACATGTTTTCTAAATTATCATGGTTTATTGCCATTTAAGTTAAATTAGTTTTTTTAAGAATAAATAGAGAATATATTTAATCAAATAAAGAACAGCCACATTGAAATTCTGCTGTTCCTGCCGTTCATTTGTTACCACAAAACACAAATACTTTCTACGTGTTATGAAGAAGTGTGGGCTCAGAAGTGGTCATATGACTTGGGAGGTTCTGCGTGTTCCCACAACAAAACATAAATTATTTTAGTAATCTGACATCAAGCTGTGACAATGAAAACCACTTCTTACACATGTTCTAACAAGAATCTGATTAACATTTTTGTGGATATGGAAAATAACTTTTTTTAGTCAAACTGCCACCATTGCTGAATTTAGAATGAATTCCTTATTCACTAGATAGCAAAATGTGAATCATGTCTGTGAACAAATATGAGAATAAAATGCCATCTTTGTGTAGTACAAAACAACCAGGGGAGAGCTCCGGGGATATCAAATTACCGAGTGATTGACAATATCAGGATCATAATTCATCCCCAACTATGAGAGTACATTTCAATAAGTCACTCATGCCTGAAGGCCTCTGACTACCTTAACAAAGAAAAACTAAACCCATGATTTATTATAGATTGGACAACATGCCTAATTTGATCCATGAATGGGAGCAAACAGCTTTACATCCCCTTTGTTCAGAACAAAAACAACCTCCAGGTCAACCAGAAAACTAAAAAGATAGCAAAGCTATAGAAACAAGTGTTTTAAAAACTGAAAATACAGAATTAGAAAGCATCCCTCATCCTAATCTCTTTTATCTTGCAAGATTTTTTGGTTCCATTTCGAAGCGCCACTAGTGGACTGTACCTTACAGTCTAACCTCCTGGAAAATGGGGCCCATGTTCCTGGTATTGTTACACCTTCTGTTCTTACCCTCTCATTTTCCATATAACATTGACTTATATCTTTAAACCATGTTTCTCCTTCAGTTTTTCTGAAGTAAAAATCTGGTTCAGAGTTAGAATGTGGCCTCTTTTCTGTGGTGGACACCAACAGGCTTGTCTTCTGCCTTATGCCCCTTCTCACTCTCTGTCGAGAGTGACCTTTCTCATCCCTGTAACGGCATCACCCCTCTCTTCACTGAACACCGTTAGTTTTCTTTGTAAGGCAAATTCGCTATCTTGACCTTTCTACTTCTGTCATCTATTCTGTTTACACCTATATTCAACTGAACATTTCCTCCCACCTATACTCATTTTTAGTCAGTCACGGCACATTTTTTCCCTTCTCTTCTCTTGGTGCCACAACTACTTTAGATACCAGCATTGGTGCCAGCTCCAATGGCATTCCCAAAATCTGCCTTTGTGTGAAGACTTTTTCTTAATTTAACATGACAGGGGCACTGCTAGTCAGCCATTATGAAACTGAGGAAACAGCAAGCTAATTTGTGTATCTTTGCTTTTTGTAGTGAAGCAACAGAGGCTGGAACTCACAAAGCTCTCAGGAATCACTGGTAAGGAGCTGAAGCGTAAGGAGTTGTTTTCTAAGGAAATGTGTAATTAAAATCAAGCTTTATTTGGCGTAAATGTGTTTTGTCCTAGTTACACATGCTATCATTAACAGTAGGAGAAATTGGATAATTTTTTTTTTATAAATTTTTTTTAAGATTATTTATTTATTTATTTGAGAGAGAGAATGAGAGAGAGAGAGAGAGAGCACATGAGAGTGGGGAGGGTCAGAGGGAGAAGCAGACTCCCCGCCGAGCAGGGAGCCCGATGCGGGACTCGATCCCGGGACTCCAGGATCATGACCTGAGCCGAAGGCAGTCGCCCAACCAACTGAGCCACCCAGGCGCCCAGAAATTGGATAATTTTAAGAAGAAAACTGAAGAGACCACACACAACCCAAGATGAGGGAGCCCTCTCAAACCAAGAGAGCAAAGACAGCCTATAAAACGAGATAGATGTCTTACGTTAACCCTGAAGCAAGGTAACAGGCAAAATAGAATTCAAGGTGGAAAACAAGGGACAAAGAAAGGACAATTTATACTGGTAAAGGGAACAACAGCTCAAAGATCTAATGAACTTGAACATAAATACACCTAACAGTATAGCCTCAAAGTACACGATGCAACAACTTGACAGAACTATGGACAAAACATTATGGCCACATCAGTTTTACCAGATTTTAATTGTGATAGATAAAAAAAAAATTAAGTCTAGAAGATGTGCTTACTAGGTTTACTAAACTCAAGCAAATATAGAATGCCCATGAAACATTAAAAAAAAAAAATTCAACCATGTACCCAGCCACAAAGGAAGCCTCAATTTCCAAAGAATTGAAATCTTGTAGACTGTTTCTCTAAGCAAACTACAGTACAGTTAGAAAATAGCAAAAAGATAACTAAAAAATAACACTATCTAAAAGTTAAAAATATGTGTTACTATTCTGGGTTCTAATAGGACAGGAAATTACCCACTCCTACTATATAACTAGGAGAAAGAAAATTCTACAAACTTCACTTCACATGTAAGTAGGGGAAATAAACATCAGCTCAGAAGCCCACACCAGAGGGGGAGTAAGGCAAGGGTTAAACATGAGAGAGTGTGACAGGATTCTAGTGGCAGTAGAACACAGGTAACACCAACTCAAGTTCCCTCAGTAGGACAAAGGCCATGCTGAGTGGGGAAATGCTGAGAACAGGTCTGAGGCCTGGTGGGGCAGAGTTATTGACTGCTGGAGAAATGAAAGAAAGGGGCTTGGAAAGTGCATAGAACCAGAGGTGGTAACCTTAGGAAGACACCTGGAAGAGAAGAAGACACTTTGAAAGGGGAGGTATCCTTGGAAACACAGTAGTGAAAGAAAGAACCAGCTGAAACTATGGGCCCCGGTGGAACAAGATAGTATCATTCAATGGTATCATTCTCATTAAAAGACCATTTATTAAAGAAACTTCACTGCAGCAAAAGAAGAGGATACTCTTGAGCTGAGAAACCCTGTCAGCTACCCAAACCTCTTCCCCACCTATATGATTATCCCTCCTGTCCTGTCTAGGAAAATCAAAAACAAGTTTTACTTAAACTCTCCTGTATCCATATTGCATAAGAAAAGAAAATAAAACTTTTTGGCAGGTTGGAGTTCTACCCTAGGAATGATGAGTTTGATAGTTTGGACCAGCATCCCTTTTGAGAATAACTAGAAAATCTGACTTTATACACACACTCATATTATATATGAAGCATTTGAAAACATCAAAATGCTACCAGTGACCTAGGCTGTAAGGAATCACAGGAACAAGATCTGGGAACAGAGGGAAGCCCAGAGGGCAAGCCAGACATTAAAGCTAATTTGCTTCTAGAGGCATCTGCCAATTTAAAAACATGGGTGCAAAGCTGAACAAAGCTCTTTTCAACAGACTCATTGGGCTTTGAAGAACAAAAATTAGAAATTTAGAGTCCACCAAAGACTAGAATTTAGACCCCCAGTAATTCCTTCAGGCTCAAATTATCCTTGCATTTCTTTATGTACAATGTTTGGTCCACATTAAAAAATAACTAGGCACATGAGGAGACAAGACCATGTGACTGAAGACTAAGACAACAGACAAGTGAAACTCCCACAAGTAACTCAGAAAATGAAGTCATCATCTATGAACCTCTAAAAACAATGCCAAATATGTTAATAGAGTTAGCCTGGTTGGCTCAGGGTGTTAAGTGTCTGCCTTTGGCTCAGGTCCTGATTCCAGGGTCCTGGGACTGAGCCCCACCCGGGACTTTCTGCTCAGTGGCGAGTCTGCTTCTCCCTCTCCCTTAGCCCTTCCCCCCACTCATGCTTGTTCTCTCTCAAAATAAAGTCTTTTTAAAAATGTTAATAGAGTTAAAGACAATCTTGAGAAATTTGACATAGAATTGGATGTTATCGAAAGAAAACAACTGGAAATATTATAAATGAATGTAGACTATAATTACAATAAATGAAATTAAGAATTCACCAGGTGGATCTAACAGCAAATCAGACACAATTGAAAAGTGACTTACTGAACTGTAAAAAAAATATGTTTTATTAAAAAATATCCATTCTGGGGCACCTGGGTGGCTCAGTCAGTTATGTGTCTGACTCTTGATTTCGGCTCAGGTCACGATCTCAGGATTGTCAGATCAAGCCCCACGTTGGGCTCCCCACTCAGCATGGAGTCTGCTTGAGATTTCTCTCTCCCTCTGCCTCTGCCCCTCCCCACTACGTCCTTGTGTACTTTTTCCTCTCTCTAAAAATAAATCTTTTAAAAAATATATCCATTCTGAGGCATGAAAAGTAACAAAAAAGGGGGGGTGTATTAAAAGACATGGGATTGTGTGGAAAGTTATACTATACAGTTATACTTAATAACTGAAGACCCAGGAGAGGAAAAGGGCATTAGAATCAATATTCCAAAAGATAATAATTAAGACTTTTTCAGAATACATATAAGGCACAGTTACAAAAACGACCTCATTATGCCCAGGCTGGGTAAGCACAAAGAAAACCACTTAAGGCACATTCTATAAAAATTGCTGAAAATCAGACAAAAAAACTCTTAAAAGCAGTCAGAGACATAAGACAACACTAAGACTGAGAGCTGACTTAACTGAAACAGTGGAAGCCATTAGGAAATAGTATGAAACCCTTCTTGGGCGCTACCTCACATCCTCCTTCTTCATCTTTTATTCACAAACAAGGGAGTCAACACCCCAGAGGACTCAACCAATGGGAGCCAGGAACTAATGCATAAATAATAATAAACTAATGCATAAATACTCCCCCTGTCCATCCCTCTGAAGTGCATTCTGCTGGTTCCAGCAGGATCAAGCCCCATCCCTCACAGAGGTGATCAACTTGATAACACAACTTTGCTTTGGCTTTTCTGTTTTATTTCTCCCAGTCTGTCCTTCTCTCTGGGATCATGTCCCAAATAATGTTCCCACATGCAAGTCCTTGTTTCAGCCCTGCCTTTGGGGAACCCAGGCTAAAAGTAAGTACCAGGAGTGGCCCTAGAAAGCAGAACAGTAGGATGGGACTCGGAAACTATGGGTCACTCACCAGATGGCAAAAAGGATGACATTATTTACAGAAAGTGGTCCAGTAACCCTGGCATGTGGTAGATTCTCAATGATGGTGGATTAAGGTAAGTGCAGGGGGAAAGTGAAATATCAGGTTATCAGCTACCTACTTTCCTGAATGTATGTTATACTTCCATTTTTTTTTAAAGTTGAAGAAAAACTTCAGTAGATGAAAAACCCCAGAAGGAATCAAGAAAACCAGCCCTGATGCAAAAGAAAATATAATACCATATTCCAACATGAGCTAATTATAATTAAACAAGCATTTGCAGATGGGGGGAGAAAACATAGATCAAGAATTTAAAAACTCAAAATAGAAACTGACAAACTGGAACTAATGGGAACTGACATTGGGAAAGAAAAGAAAAATTAACCTTGAGATGGGTAAATTATAAGGTACCTAAGAGAAATACCAGTGAAAGCCAACAATAGAAGATAATGGGTAGAAATGAAAGGAGCCAGGAATATGAAATGAAAGAAAGAGGCAAAAAGAATCTGTGAGAAAATGATAGATAAAATAGGCGAACATAAGTATAGAGATGCTGAAGAGAAAACAGTGCAATAGGACAAACTTACAATACTATAATTCAAGAAAGCTCTCCTGAAATAAAAGAAGACCTGAGTCTACATATTGAAATGGCCCACCATGTAGGAAAATTGCTTCAAAACAGCCAACTCTGAAACATATCTTAATAAAACAACTAGACATTCAAGTCAAAATCAAGAAAAAAATAATCTGGTCCTCTTGGCCAAACGAGTAAGTCTTTTATAAAGAAAATGAAGTCAGGTTGGCATTAGATTTCTCAAGAGCAGCTTGGGAAGCTAGGCAGTGGTCAAATAGTCTTACCAAAAACTCAGATATAAGTCTGAACCAAGGATTTTTTTTTATCCAACTCAGATAATCTTTCAAATATGAAGGCTATTGAAAAACAATTTTTACTATGGTGAAATTCATATAACATGAAATTGTTTTAAAGGGAACAATTGAGTGGCATTTAGTACATTCACAATATTGTTCTATCTAGTTCTAAAACACTTCATCTCTCCAAAACAAAACCCTGTATACATTCAGCATTTATACTCTATCATCCCCTTCCCCAGCCCTTGGCAACTGCCAATCTGCTTTCTGTTCCTATGGATTTGCCTATTTGGGATATGTCACATAAATGGAACCCTACAATATGTGACCTGTGTGTGCCTTCTTTCACTTAGCATACTGTTTTTCTAGGTTTATCCACATTGTAGCATATATCAGTACTTCATTCCCATTTATGGCTGAATAATACTCCATTGAATGCATAACCAAAATTTGTTTATCCACGCATCCACTGATGGACATTTGGGTTGTTTCTACCTTTGGACTACTTCGAGTAGTGCTGCTATGAACATTTTGGTACAAGGATTTGATTGATTACCTGTTTCAACTCTTTTAGGTGTATATCTAGAAGTGGGTCATGGGATAATTCAATGTTTAAATTTTGGGGATATACCAAATTGTTTTCTACAAGAACTGAACAATTTTACCTTCACACTAGTGATGTACAAGGGTTCCAATTTCCTCACTTCCCTGCAAAACGTGTTATTTTCCTTGTTCCATTTTTAATAGTCATTCTTATGAGTGTGAAGCGGTATCTCATTATGGTTTTGATTTGTGTTTCCCTAATGATGTTGAGCATCCTTTCATGTGCTTGTTTATAGAAAAAGAATTACAGACATGCAAGAATTTGGGGAATATGGTACTAATGAGCTCTTCATGAGGAATCTACTAGAAGACCACCTTCATCCAACTAAGAAGTGAATGGAGAAACTGTTAGAAGGACCGTGGTAAGCACTGACTATATTTAACTATAGGTCTTAGACCAACCAGAGGGGGAGAGAAGGTGGAAGAATAGTATGTAGGTGTTATGTGCTCTGATAACATAATTTTTTAATGAGAGGAAAAGGGGAAAAATGGAAAAGTAGAATAAATTCATTGATTTCACATAGATTATAGGGGGAGGGCCAAAGACACCATTTAAAGCAGACAAACCAAACAGTAGAAGCCTAAATAAAGAAAACATGGGCGTTATATAAACATATTAGTGGAAAGGTAACTACTAAAACAAAAACACAAATCATTTTAATCACCAACATTTCTTTTGTTAAAAAGCAAAGAAAACAGACCAGAGAATGACAAACACGTGGTAAAAATGCATAGTAAATACAACATAAAATAATCACCCAGGACTAAGATCAAGTGTTTAAGTTGTAACAATAAATGTGAATGGCTTTAACAAACTTATGAAAAGAAAAATATTTTCAGATTGTCTCACAAGGCAAAATCCAACTCTACACTGTAAGAGATACTTCCAAAACAAAGTGCAATAAAATTAAAAGGATGGGCAAAACTATACTAGACAAATGCACATAAAGAAAGCAGGAATTGTGAACTTGACATCTGACAAGATAAAATTTGTGGAGGGAAAAGTGCTTAACGAGACAAAAGAAGGACACTTTCATAATACTGAAGGCCATACTTCACAGTGAAGATATAAATGGTATCCATAACTGTGCATCAAATAACAGAGCAACAACCTTCATAAAGCATAAATACAGGAGATAAGAAGAGAAATACAAGGAAGTACATTAATTAGAACAGACTATAGATCCACTCTCAGTTCAACACAGGGCAAATTGGAAAAGAAAAGAAAATAAATTATGTAACTACACACGCACGCACACACAGGTATATATAACCTAAACAACATAATCCCAAGATAGATGTTATGAATACATACTGAACCCTTCACCCTTATGAAAGAGAATATTTCTTCTTTTCAAATACATGTGGAACATTCATGAAAATTGACCATATATGAGGTCGCCGAGGAAACTTCAATAAATTCTTCCAAATAAAAATAATGTAAACCAACATTGTCTTATCACAATGTAATAAAATGGAAAAATAAAATCAAAATGCACAAGTTCTTTTCCATCTGGAAATAAAATGTTATTAAGCAATTCCTTAGTCAATGGAGAAATATAAATTAAAATTGAACAGTTTCTTAGAAAAATAATGATTATGAAAACCCTATATATCAGAATCTTTGAGATACAGTTAAAGCAAAGAAAATGCATAGATTAAACATAAGAATGAAAATAAAAGCATAACAATAAATGAATTAAATATCTATCTCAAAAGTTAAAAAAGAAACAAAAAGTAAATCTAATGAAAGTAGAGAGAAGGAAATAATAAAAATAAAAGCATAAGTAATTGAGTTAAAAACCAAATAGTAGGATTAGTAAATAAAATACTTCTATGAAATAATCAACAAAATGGACCTAATCATTGCAAAAGAGAAAAAGCACACCTACAAATGAAATAATGGGAGATCAACTATTGAATTGGGTTATTTTAAAATATCATGAGTCTAAATTGTCTGATTCTTTGAAAATACATTGAAAACCTAGATGAAATGGATAAATTTCTGAAAAATACAGCTTATCAAAATTGACCCTGGTAAAGAAAGAAAGCTTAAAAGATCAATTTCCACAGAAGAAATAAAATATTAAAAATGCTAATTCCAGGGGCACCTGGGTGGCATAGTTGGTTAAGCGTCAGACTCTTGATTTCAGCTCAGGTCGTGATCTTAGGGTCATGGGATTGAGCCCCAGCCATGGGATGGAGCCCCACTATGGGCTCCATGCTCAGCATGGAGTCTGCTTGGGATTCTCTCTCCCTCTCCCTCTGCCCCTCCTGCCCATGCACTCTCTCTCTCTCTCAAATAAATAAATAAATATTTTTTTAAGTATTAATTCCAAAAAGCACCAGGCTCAGAAGGTTTTACAAGGGAATTCTAATAACCTTCAAGGACTAAATAATTTTAATGCCTTCAAAGTGTTCCAGAGATATAAAAAGAAGAAAAACTTCCATAATCTTTTAAAGAACTGGATATATCATTGATCTGTAGACCAAATAAACACTACACACACACACAAACAAAAATCCTAAGTAAGGGGCGCCTGGGTGGCTCAGTCATTAAGCGTCTGCCTTCGGCTCAGGTCATGATCTCAGGGTCCTGGGATCGAGCCCCGCATTGGGCTCCCTGCTCGGCGGGAAGCCTGCTTCTCCCTCTCCCACTCCCCCGCTTGTGTTCCCTCTCTCGCTGTGTCTCTGTCAAATAAATAAAATCTTAAAAAAAAAAAAAATCCTAAGTAAAATATTAGCAAATAGACTTGAACACCAAGTTAAAAATATAACAAGTCATGATCAAGAGGTGTTTATTCCAGGAATGCAATGTCACTCACAAGGTCTAGAAACACAGACAATACATAGAAGAAGTTGACACATCAAAAGTGGCATTCCAAGTTAGTGGAGGGAAGTAGATTACTTGACAGTGGAGTCAGAACCACTAAAAAGGCACCTAGAAAAATATTAATTGGATCCCTACTCATTCCTTAAAGCAAAATAAATTCTACAAATATTTACATATTAAAAAGTGAAACCATAAATGCACTAGAAATAATTATTTTTACCATTTCACAAAATCCAGAAGCTATAAAAGAAAATAGTAATAAATTTGACTATATCCAAAAGTAAAATTTTCTTCATGGCAAAAAAAA
Source organism: Leptonychotes weddellii (assembly GCF_054177405.1). Taxonomy (NCBI): domain Eukaryota; kingdom Metazoa; phylum Chordata; class Mammalia; order Carnivora; family Phocidae; genus Leptonychotes; species Leptonychotes weddellii. The sequence continues at coordinate 27,640,738 of NC_138384.1, forward strand.
AAAAAAATAACACCAAAACCAACCATAATATCAAAGGACTTGGGAAAATATTTGCTAAAAATGAGACAAACAGCTAATTTCCTTAGTAGAGCTCCTAAAGAAAACAACAATAAGAAAAAGACCAAAACCCATAGAAAAGCAGATAAAGGATATGAACGATTTCCAGAAAACTCAAATGGGGGCTCCTGGGTGGCTCAGTTGTTAAGCGTCTGCCTTCAGCTCAGGTCATGATCCCGGGGTCCTGGGATCGAGCCCCGCATCGGGCTCCCTGCTCAGCGGGAAGCCTGCTTCTCCCTCTCCCATTCCCCCTGCTTGTGTTCCTGCTCTCACTGTCTCTCTCTGTCAGATAAATAAATAAAATCTAAAAAAGAAAACTCAGATGACTTAATGAGTGAATATAACATTAACTTTATTGAACGTGTTGGTATTCGATGTGGAAAAGTTGCTTAATGTGCTCACAATAACAAAAATGTGCATTACAACCACAATGCAATATAATTTTTCAACTACCAGATTGACAAGATCAAAAATGTTGTAACACACGGTGCTATTGGGGCTCTGGGAAACAGACACACTCACATATTGCTAGTGGGAGGGTAACTTCCCACAGATACTGTGGAGATTAGTTTGGCAATTCCATCACAATTTAAAAATACACTTATCCTTTAATCCCAAGAATTCCACTTCTAGGATTTTATACCATTTTATCCCAAATATGTACTGGCAAATGTAGGGAATGATGTTTGGACAAGATTATTTATTTCATCATTTTTTGGAAAGGCAGAAATTGGAAATACTCTAAATACTCTAAATTATGTTACAGTCATGAAATTGAATACTATGGCACTATTTAAAAGAAGGAGTCAGGGAGCCTGGGTGGCTTAGTCAGTTAAGTTTCTGACTCTTGATTTCTGCTCAGGGCGTGATCTCAGGGTTGTGAGATCGAGCCCCACGGTGGGCTCTGTGCTCAGCAGGGAGTCTGCTTGAGGATTCTCTCTCTCCCTCTCTCTCTGCCCCCCACTCTTCATGCTCTCTTTCTTTCTCTCTCTAAAATAAATAAATAAATCTTTAAATAAAGTGTACAGTTCAGTGATTTTTTTAAATATATTCACACAGTTCTGCAACCATCACCAACATGAAAATTTGGAACATCTTTAGCACTCCAAAAAAAAACCACCTACACATTAGCAATATTTCTCCATTCCCAGCTCCCCCACCCCTAGCCCCAGGTAACTACTAATCTCCTGTCTCTCTGGATTCGCCTATTCCACACATTTCACATAAATATGATCATACAATATTGTATTTTTTGAAACTGGCTTCTTTTCATTAGCATTAATGTTTTCACAGTTCATCTACATTGTAGCTTGCGTCAGGATTCCTTTTTTTTCCCCCTGAGTAATATTCCTATTGTATGACTATACCACATTTTGTTCATTCATCAGTTGAAAGACATTTAGTTTTTTTTCCACTTTGGGGCTATAAATAATCCTGCTATGAACATTTATGTACAGGTTGTTTGTGTGGATATGTGCTTTCATTACTCTTCAGTATATACCTAGGAGTGAAATTTCTAACATATACTAACTCTGTGTTTAACTTTTTGAGGAATTGCTAGTGTTTCAAAGTGACCACACCATTTTCCATTTATACATTTTGATTTTTGAACCATGTACCAGTATTACCTATCCATGACAATTAATAAAATATTTTTTAAATAATAAATTAGAACTATACCCATTGACTTGGAGAAATTTCCATTATGTATTATGCAGGATATAAAGCAAGATTCTGTAAACTAAGAGAAATATGTATGATTGTACTTTTGTAAATTGAAGACCAAAAAATTTGTGTGTGCTTGCATATGCAACTTGTATCAGTTATAAATGTTTTGGATGCAAGGTAACAATAAACCAGATTAGCAGTGGTTTAAACAAAGGAGTTTGTTTTTCTTCCATGAGGGCTAGTCTGAATATAGACAGTTTCTAGCCTGTTTCAGCAGCTCCACAGGGCTCTGAAAGACCCAGATCCTTTTACACCACCATCTTTATCACTGCATGGCCATAAGACGCCTATAGCACCCACAGGCAACATACAGGCAGGAAGAAGGACAAAGGGCAAAGACTCTTCTATATGAGTCATCAAAAATTTTCCTGGAAGCCCCACCCATAGCTATCATGTCCTTAGCCAGAGCTGGGTCATGTGGCCACCTCTAGCTGCAGGCTAGGCTGGGAGATATGGAGAAAGGATTATCATTATTGGCTTGGACCAATCATGACCCATTACCAGGAGTAAGCACACTGCATTGCAAATGAAGTCAAGAGTCCACTAGCAAGGAAGAATGGGAGCACTGTCGGACACTATGACCTACAAATATGAAAGATGATTATATGAGCAGGGAGAAGAATGTGGAAGGATGCACATGAGAGTGCTAACAATGCTTTGGAAGGGGTTGCAGGAGAAGACAAAGCTGAGGGGGTGGGTGGGAATAAAATAGTGATGCATTAATTAAAACAACTAAGGACTCAGGAACTAAGCCCAGACACCAGGACACATCCTAGCATACATTGGGTAGAACAAGGCCAACGTGAAAAACACTGGTTTGGAGTTATTATCAGTTTCTTAAAAATGAGGAACTGGAGACTTGGAGACTGATGTCAGGAACCCACTGAATGTCTTTGAGTTTATATTGGTATAATGATCTACAGTAAATGGAACAGAGTTCTCAATTTTTAAAAAATTCAGTAGGAATTACAAAAAGGACACTTTGGAGCTCCAGAACCGTCTTGCAGGAATACAGAGGGGAAAACTCTTGGCATATGTACAGAAAGAAAAGCCATAAAAGGAGGGAGCCACAAACAACAAAATAAATCTTGGAATGAAAGGTTTTAACACAGCGAACGTACAACGGCATCACATGTTTTGTCCATGGCTAGAGATCCTCCAACGTCTCTTGCTCAGCACTCCCAAGTCTGATCATTGTGTTTTCTCCCCAAAATGACAGAGACAGAGCCAGAGACTCTAAATCAATTTGGGATAATAGAACCAAAGCAGATGGGGTGCGTTTTGGATGCCTGTGGGGCCCCGCCTCCTGTCCTCTCAGCCACATCTCAGATTCCAGCTGTGGCTTCGGTGGCCAGTTCTGTGACAGCTTCAACTCACTTCACTCTAATAGCATCTTGCCCCAGGTGCATAATGTGTTTTTTGCTCTCTGATCTGCAACTTCTCCAGACAGAAGGAAGAGTTTGCTTAGCCTGTATACATGCTATAGATTTATTGCATAATAGAATGGTACATTCGGGATCAGGCCCAAGAGTCCTGTCCAGACAGCAATCCAGACAGCACCATTAAGACCCCAAAACAGGGGGCTCCTGAGTGGCTCAGTACATTAAGCATCTGCCTTCGGCTTGGGTCATGATCTCTGGGGTCCTGGGATCAAGTCCTGAGTCAGGCTCCAGTCCCATGTTTGGCTCCCTGTTCAGCAGGGAGCCAGCTTCTCCCTCTCCTCCCCGCTCATGCTCTTACTCTCTCTCTCTCTCTCTCAAATAAATAAAATCTTAAAAAAACCACCCCAAAATAAATGCCCAAACTCCCATGCCACCTGACTGGGTTACACCAGTGCCTCTTCCTAAACTCACACCTATGGTTTCATGGGACAGGTGGGGCATCCACTATAACTGGAGATCAGAGGGAGTAAAAAAGTCTCTAGATTGCTTTATGGATTAATAGGCCCAGTTTGTTAACGTGAGCTGAAAACAGATTTTGCCGCCACACTACAATCTCACTTAAGGATCGCCCCCAAGGACAGGGATGGAGGTCACGCATGGACCCAACATGTTGGACTCCCTCCCATCAAGGCTGGTCCAAGCTACCGCACTGTTGAATTCTCAGCCTGCCAGCAGCACTGACCAATATTGAACCCTCAGTACGGTACCATCCCTCAAGGAGACCAGCGAGCCATTGATGGCAAGTTGATACATTGGACTCCTATTTTGGAGGAGGCAGTAATTTGTTCTTACTGCAGTTGATACCTTCTCTGGATATATATTTGCGTCCCCTGTCCACAATGCCCCTACCAGTATTTCCATCAGAAGGATAACGGAGTGTTTGAGCTACCAAATGACATCCCACACAGCATTGCCTCAGATCAAGGGACCCCTTTTATGGAAGAGGAGATATGACCGCTTCAACCAAATATTGCAGTGCCCAGAGGCAGCTATCCTAATAGAATAATAATAGAATGTCCTATTCCGGACTCAGCTGAAGTGCCTGCTCAGAGACAGCTGAGCAACTTGAAGTGCTATCTTCCAGGATGCAATTTATGTACCGAGTCTATAGCTGATAGGGCACTTTGTGCCCAAAAGCGAAAATATGTGGATCCAGAAACCAAAAGGTAGAAGTAGGAGCGCCCCTTCACCACCACTCCCAGTAACCCATTTGCAGAATAAGTGCTTCCATCCCTACCATTTTAGGTTCGGTGAGGTCCTAGGTCCTAAGAGGGAACCATTTCACCTAAGAGAACATAGTAAGAGTTCCACAGAAGCCACAATAAGTGCATGATATTTGGGCTCCTCGTGCCCATGGACTAAGAGGCAAAGAAAAAATAGAAATTATTATAGGTGGTGGATCAACGATGGCTCAAAACTGCCCCATCAAGAGGTGGGATCTATTTTTCTTCCCCCTTGGATCTGGGCTGTGCCTGTGACTACACTGACCAAGAGAATACAGTGGAAGACATTCTATGTTAGTCCCTGATACCGCCTTTAAGAAGTCCCTCATTGCCTTTGAGCTCTTCTTCAGTTATCTATCCATTTGAGCTTATTGGCTGATAAACACACAGGCTGTGGTATCTCTTAGACCAGGAATGCCAATATCTTTTACCAAAGATCTCCCTGATACATATTTCACTGGAGTCCAGCTCCTTGCAGTGTGATTGTCTTGATACTATCATTGTAATTTCTTGCCACAGCATAGCAACTCTTCCATCATGATTAACAAATTCTGATGTTTAACATGAATGCAGAGTTATAGTCATTAGCAGCTGTGGTTTCTGCTACTGGGAGCAGAGAAGGAAGGCATTCTTCCATGGAGCACCATTACTAGCTTCTCAGGGAATGGAAAAACACCTCTGTTGATAAAACCTGGCTTTGAATTCAAGCAAGATGTCAGGAGCAGCAGCTTGGGGAGTGGTTGCTGCCTGCTAATCTCAAATCAGGATTGACATATGCAGCCTGGTCTATTTCTACTGCAGACATTTCATTTGAAATAGCTACACTGATAAACAAAATAATTGTAAATATGTATTTTTTTTTCATATTACATGTGGGAATGATTTGCATGGAAAAGTCCTTAAATGGCAATTAAAACATCACCATCGAGCTCTAGTCAATACCATATTATCGCTTTTATGGCAATTAACATCCCACCTTGGATTAGTCTTGTTATTGCCACTGTTTTTGTTATTAAAGTCAGTGACCCCAAATCAAAGGCATAATCCATGAAAGAAATCATTGAGAAGCTGGACTTCATTAAAACTTAAACTTCTGCTCTGCAAAAGACACTGTCAAGAGAATGAGAAGAAGACTGGGAGAAAATATTTGCAAAAGAGATATCTGATAAAGGACTGTTGTCCAAAATATACAAGAACTCAAAACTCAGCAATAAGGAAACAATCCAATTTTTAAAATGGGCCAAAGATCTGGACACCTCATCAAAGAAGTATACAGATGGAAAATAAGCAAATGAAAAGGTGCTCAACATATGTCATTAGAGAATTACATATTAAGACAACAATGACATGCCACTACACACCTACTAAAATGGCCAAAATCTGGAACATTGATAGCACCAAATGCTGGCAAGACTGTAGCACAACAGTCACTCTCGAACATTCCTGGTGGAAATGCAAAATGATATGGCCACTTTGTTTTTGTTTTTGTTTTATGATTTTTTTTTTAAAGATTTTATTTATTTGACAGAGAGAGAGATAGCGAGAGCAGGAACACAAGCAGGGGGAGTGGGAGAGGGAGAAGCAGGCTTCCCGCAGAGCAGGGAGCTCGATGCGGGACTCGATCCCAGGACCCTGGGATCATGACCTGAGCCGAAGGCAGACGCTTAACGACTGAGCCAACCAGGCGCCCTGTTTTATGATTTTTTTAATTTATTTATTTGACAGAGAGAGAGAGCATAAGCAGGGGGAGCGGGAGAAGGAGAAGTAGGCTCCCCGCTGAGCAAGGAGCCCGATGCGGGGCTCGATCCCAGAACCCTGGGATCATGACCTGAGCCAAAGGCAGATGCTTAACCAACTGAGCCACACAGGCGCTCCAATATGGCCACTTTGCAGGACAGTTTGGCAGTTTCTTACAAAGCTAAACATATTTTTACGGAGCAATCTGACAACTATGCTCCTTGACATTAACCCTAATGAGTTGAAAACTTATGTCCACACAAAAACCAGTATACATACATTTATAGCGGCTTTATTCATAAATGCCAGAACTTGGAACAACCAAGATATCCTTCAATATGTGGGTGGATAAATAAAGTGTGGTACATTCAGACCATGGAATATTATTTGCATGAAAGCCATGGACAGATGCAAAAGAACCTTCGATGTGTATTACTAAGTGACAGAAGCCAATCTGAAAAAGCCAGTCTGCATGATTCCAATTATATGACATTCTACAAAAAGCAAAACTATGGAGATAGGAAAAAGATCAGTGGTTGCCAAGGTTAGGAGGAGGGAGGAAGGAATAGGTGTAACACAGAGGATAGTTAAGGCAGTGAAAATATTCTGTATAGTGCTATAATGGTGGATACATGTTATTATACACTTGTCCAAACCTATAGAATGTCCAACACCAAGAGTGAACCCTAATGTAAACTATGGACTTTGATAATAATATGTCAATGTAAGTTTACCAGTTGTAACAAATGTCCCACTCTGGTGCAGGATGTAGATTGTGGGGGATAGTGTGCATATGAGGGAGGGAGTGGGGGATGGGGGAAGGAAGAAATTTATGTACTCTCTGTACTTTCCACCCAATTTTGTTATGAACCCCAAACTACTCTAAAAAATAAAGTCTTTTAAAAAAAAAAACTACAGAAGAGACTTACATTTTCACATTCCTGCTTTTTTGAAGCCCTGGAGCTGTTTAGATATTAAGTTCTTTCATATAAGATTGTTGGGTGACAATAGAAAAATATAGCTTCAAACTATATGAAAAGAGTTAGAGACAGCTGAGTCCACCGAACAAGGTTGACTGGTTCTGCTAGTAACCGACTGCACGTCCATAATTAAACCAACTTCCTTGGATCTTTCACTTTAACCTGATGTGAGCATATTGGTCTAGACAGTTCTAAAATCACCTGCATCTTGAAATTGTGATTCTTTTATTTCCATTTTCTATTTTTTATTTCCACATACAGATGGTATGGTTTCAGGGCCACTGTCACGCTGGACCAAATTATTCTAGAGAGAACTTAACTTTGGAAGTCAGGCAGTTGCTGGTATTGGATAAATAAGAGGAAAGATGTTCCAGGATTAGAGATTTGCATTTTAAAAAATGCAAAATGATCCAGGAGATATTACCCAGCAAACTTGGCAGTACCCTGTCCCTCACAGAGGAGAGATCCAGAGCTGATGGAATATCCGTTGTGATTTACACAGAGAGGTTCTCAAGGACGGATTTCTCCCCAATATGGGAAAAATTGAATGATTCAGTATGGGTATTCTGAAGGGACATGGCTGTAACAGAAGACACATGGAGAAGATATTTATGAAATGGAATGAAAAAGAGTTGTGAACACTTACCAGATTTCATATTCTTAAAAGGTAAACAGAGGATTATAATTTGAAAAGATTTAGAAAATTGATAAACTTTTAGCCAGATTCATCAAGAATAAAAGAGAGATGACTCAAATAAATAAAATTAGAAATGAAGGAGGAGAAATAACAACCCAAACCACAGAAATACAAAGGATTATAAGAGAATACCATGAAAAATTACATGCCAAAAAATTGGACAACCTGGAGGAAATGGATAAATTCCTAGAAACATATAACCTTCCAAAACTGAATCAGGAAGAAATAGCAAATTTGAACAGACTGATTACTAGCATTGAAATTGAATCAGTAATAAAAAAAAAAAAAAGAAAACTCCCAACAAATAAAAGTCCAGGACCAGATGGCTTCATAAGTGAGTTCTACCAAACATTTAAAGAGGAGTCAATACCTATTCTTCCTGAACTATTCAAAAAAAAATAGAAGAGGAGGAAAGCTTCCAAATTCATTCTACATTCATTCATTCTACATCTATTACCATGATAACAAAACCAGATGAAGCCACTACAAAAAAAAAAAAAAGAAGAGAAAAGAAAACTAAAGGCCAATATCTCTGATGAACATAGATACCAAAATCCTCAACAAATTATTAGTAAACCGAATCCAACAATACATTATAAAATCATTCACTATGATCAAGTGGATTTATCCGGTTCAGTGACCACAAATCAATCAATGTAATGTATCACATTAATAAGGGATAGCATAAGAACCATATATGGTCATCCCACTAAATGCAGAAAAAGCACTTGACAAAGTAAAATATCCATTCATGATAAAAAAAAAAAAACTCTCAACAAAATAGATTCAGAGGGAACATACGTGAACATAATAAAGGCCATGTATGAAAAACCCACAGCTAACATCATACTCAGTGGTGAAAACCTGAGAGCTTTTCCTCTAAGATCAGGAAGAAGACAAGGATGTCCACTCTCACCATTTTATTTAACATAGTACTGGAAGTCCTAGTCACAGAGATCAGACAACGTAAAGAAATAAAATACATCCAAATTGGTAAGGAAGAAATAAAACTTTCACTATTTGCAAATGACATGATATATAGAGGGAAAACCCTAAAGACTCTACAAAAAAACTGCTAGAACTGATAAATGAATTCAGTAAAGTTGCAGGATACAAAATTAGTATACAGAAATCTGTCACATTTCTATACACTGAATTAGCAGAAAAAGAAATTAAGAAAACAATCCCATTTACAATAGTACCAAAATAACAAAATACCTAGGAATAAAGTTAACCAAGGAGGTGAAAGACTTGTACTCTGAAAACTATAAAACATTGATGAAAGTAATTGAAGATGACACAAACAGATGGAAAGGTATTCCATGCTCCTGGATTGGAAAAACCAATATTGTTAAAATGTCCATACTACTCAAAGCAATCTACAGATTTAATGCAATCCCTATCAAAATACGAGTAACATTTTTCATAGAGCTAGAACAAATAATCCTAAAATTTGTATGGAACCACAGAAGACCCCAAAGCCAAAGCAATCTTCGGAAAGAAGAACAAAGATGGAGGTATCACAATCCCAGATTTCAGGATATACTACAAAGCTGTAGTAATCAAGACACTATGGTATTGGCACAAAAATAGATGCATAGATCAATAGAACAGAATAGAGAGTCCAGAAACAAACCCATGCTTATATGATCAATTAATCTACAACAAAGGAGGCAAGAATATACAATGGGGAAAAGATAATCTCTTCAACAAATGGTGCTGGGAAAACTGGATAATTACATGCAAAAGAATGAAATTGGACCACTTTCTTACACCATACACAAAAATAAACTCAAAATAGATTAAAGGCCTAAATATGAGACCTGAAACCACAAAACTCCTAGAAAAAATCATAGGCAGTAATTTCTTTGACATTGGCCACAGAAACATTTTGCTAGATATGTCTCCTCAGGCAAGAGAAACAAAAGCAAATTAAATTATTGGGAATACTCCAAAATAAAAAGCTTTGCACAGCAATGGAAACCATCAACAAAACTAAAAGATAACCTCCTGAATGGGAGAAGATATTTGCAAATGATATATACAATAAGAAGTTAATATCCAAAATATATAAAGAACTTATACAACTCAACACCCAAAAATCCAATTAAAAAATGGGCAGACGACATGAATAGACATTTTTCCAAAGAAGACATACAGATAGCCAATGGACACATGAAAAGATGCTCAACATCACTCATCATCAGAGAAATGCAAATCAAAACCACAATGAGATGTCACCTTACACCTGTCAGAATAGCTAGAATCTAAAAGACAAGAAATAACAAGTGTAGGTGAGGATGTGGAGAAAAAGGAACACTTGTGCACTGTTGGTGGGAATGCAAGTTAGTACACCCGCTGTGGGAAAACAGTATGGAGGTTCCTCAAAAAATTAAAAATAGAGTTACCATATGATCCAGTAATTTCACTACTGGGCAATTACCCAAGGAAAATGAAAACACTCATTTGAAAAAATATGTGCATCCCTATGTTTATTGCAGCATTATTTATAATAGCCAAGATATGAAAGCGACCCAAGTTTCCATCCATAGATGAATGGGTAAAGAAGATATGGTACATATACACAATGGAATATCACTTAGCCATTCTGATTTTCAGCCATAAAAAAGAATGAGATCTTGCCATTTGTAACAGTATGAATGGACTTACAGGCTATAATGCATAGTGGAAGAAGTCAATCAGCGAAAGACAAAGACCATATGATTTCACTCATATGTGTAATTTAAGAAACAAAATAGACAAAGGAAAAGAGACAAAAACAAAAAGAGACTCTTAAATACAGAGAACAAACTGGTGGTTGCCAGAGGAGAGGTGGGTGGAGGAGGGGTAAAATAGATAAAGGGGATCAAGAGTACATTTATCTTGATGAGCACTGAGTAATGTATAGAATTATTTAATCATTATACTGTACACCTGAAACTAATATAACACTCTATGTTAATTATACTTCAATTTTTTTAGAGAGGATTGTACTTGCAGTAATGGCAGAATAATAACTAAAACCTCTGGATAAAATATAAAAATACAAATATCTGAATGCACTGGAGAAAGTCCCAAAGCAGGCATAAACTAAAAAAATGTTCTCTTTCTCTCATTCTCTCTCTCTCTGTCACTCTCTTTCTCTTTCTCTCTCTCTCTCTCTCACACATACACACACACACACACACACACACACACACACACACACTGAACTTTATGCCTGAGGGCAGGCCTTTGTCAGCCACCATGCAAGGGGCTAAAACTCAGAAACCTTCAGTTTAGGAGGCATGAATAGTAAGAGGAGTTTAGGATGACCACATGAGTTGAAAAACAGGGTGTGGGGAATATCCTGAGAAGAGATCCACAGAGGGAGAGCTCTAAACCCAGTGTATAAACTCTGCTTATATCTCTAGCTGTCCCTGACCTACAGATTCATGGAGCAGATTTCAATCAGTCCAACAAAGAATAAAATAACTCAACAGAGATTTTAGTTGCTGCCCACCACAGAAGAGATAGAATTTGGAGTTTGAATTAACTGCTAATTAAGAGGACAAAAAAAAAAAAAATCAAGAATCTTCAGAAGAAAATAATGAATCCAGGGTTCATTCATATCATTCATAAAATCCAGGATATTAACCAAAATTATAGACATACAAAGGCACAGGAATATGTAATCCACACTCAAGAGAGAAGGTAACCGGGTACCTGGGTGGCTCAGTTGGTTAAGCGACTGCCTTCAGCTCAGGTTATGATCCTGGAGTCCCGGGATCGAGTCCCATATCGGGCTCCCTGCTCAGTGGGGGGTCTGCTTCTCCCTCTGACTCTCTTCCCTCTCCTGCTCTCTGTCTCTCATTCTCTCTCTCAAATAAATAAATAAAATCTTAAAAAAAAAAAAAGAAAAGAGGGAGAGAAGGTAACCAATGAAGACATTAACTCCAACAAGACCCAGATATTGGGATTGGCAAACAGAAATTTAAAGGAGTTATTATAACTTTGTTCAATAATGTAAAGATATGCTTGTAATAAATTAACAGATAGGAAATCTCAGAAGTGAAATAGAAACAGTTGAACCAAGATAAAATTCTAGAACCAAAAATTAAAATCTGAAGTAAAATTTGCATTGCTGATCATACATAACAAAAGAGTTAGTGAGTTTAAAATATATCAGTAGGGTCACCTGGGTGGCTCAGTCATTAAGCGTCTGCCTTCAGCTCAGGTCATGATCCTGGAGTCCTGGGATCCAACCCCCGCCCCACCCCACCCCACTCCCGCCCCCCCCCCCGCCGCCCCCTGTGGAGCTCCCTGCTCAGCAGGAAGCCTGCTTCTCCCTCTCCCACTCCCCCTGTTTATGTCCCCTTTCTTGCTGTTTCTCCTGTCAAATAAAGAAAAGCTTTAAATAAAATAAAATAAAATGTATCAATAAAAACTAAGGAGCACCAAGGAAAAAACATTTCAAAAGTGAACAGAGGTCACTGGTCTGTGGGGAAATATGAGAAAGTCAAGAGGAGAGAGAGAAAATGGAAAAAGCATTTGAATACACCAAAGCAGGATATGTAGAAACTAAAGCATACCTAGGCATATCATACTCAAACTGATGAAAACTAAAAATGCAGAGAAAATCTTGAGCAGTAAAAGAGAAAGGATATATTACGTATAAAGGGACAAGGCCACAAATGATCTCTGGCTTATCACTAGGAAAAGACGGAGGCTAGGAGACAGTGTATCCACAATTTAAAATGCTGAGAGGAAAAAAAATTGTCAGCTCATCATTCTATATCCAAAAAATATCCCTCAAGAATGCGGCAAAATGAAAACATTTTCTGTAAATAAAAGATAAGAAACTGTCACCTGCAGACCTGCATTACAAAGAACCCTATAGGAAGTTCTTCAGGCTAAAGGAAAACAATACTGGCTAGAAACTCCCCATTAAACCTGCCATTTAATAATCTAAAAGAGTTATGACCAAATAGCACCATGAACCCATTTCACTGCCAACAGAGGTAACAAAATATTAGGTAATCATTAGTGCTGTTTATAAAATATTTCTGGTTTTCCTCATTTTATGATAGAATTGCCAATTCCACTTTTTGGGGTTGGGTGTGGCCATATGACTTGCTTTAGTCGATGAAATGTGGCAGAAACTTTATCAGAGTGTACATTTTGCCTCCTTTCCTTTTTCCGACCTAAACAATCGCGCAAACACAGAGATGGCATAGACTCTAGGCAAACTTCAATAGATGTAGAGTATGAGTGAGATTTTTGGTGTTGTTTGTTTTTTTATTTATTTATTTTATTTTTTTAAAATGTTTTATTTATTTATTTATTCATGAGAGTCAGAGAGAGAGAGAGAGAGGCAGAGGCAGAGGGAGAAGCAGGCTCCCCACCTAGCAGGGAGCCCTATGCGGGACTCGATCCAGGACCCTGGGATCATGACCTGAGCCGAAGGCAGATGCTTAACCATCTGAGCCACCCAGGCGCCCCTTTGGTGTTGTTTGTTACCACAGCATAACCTAGTCTATCCTGACTGATACAGAAATTAGTACCTAGGACAGGGTAACACCATCACAAAGGAAAGTATATAACACTGTCATGGGGGGCAAGCATTCAACTGCATAGCAACATTTTCTTTGGTGCCTGGAAGGTGTGCGATTCAGGCTTGCAATGACAAAACATGGTAAAACTATCTCCTGTGATAACTTGGAAGGCAGGGAATTTGTCCAATAAAAACTCTTTTTCTTTCTGACATGTAATCCAGCAGACAACGTTCAAGATGGTGGATCTGCTATCAGCATATGTCCCAAAGTGAGGGTGTCTGGAACAAAGTGCACATGAGAAATAAACCTTTTTTTTTTTTTTTTAAGACACTGAGATCTAGGGGTTGGTTTTTGTAGCAGAAGTCAACCCATCCTAACTGATAACAGAAAGTAGAACCACCACAGTCCCTTTGAATCACTGACCCAGGCATGTGCATGGAGTGCGGCTATGGTTGGTAGGCAAAACACTTTGTGTTTTCACCAATGGACCATAGGCAGGTGGGGGATCCAGGACTGTGGGCACATCTATGGCTATTTACAAATTGAAAATATTCCCACTTCTAGCAAAAGGCTGAAAGCAATGCTTAGGATTATCCTAGACAGAGAACGAAGGGCAGAGGAATATTCACTTGATGGGTCCCCAACTCGTATCCTGAAAATTCTCTCTGTGTTTATTGAAAGAAATTCAAACGAGAGCCTAGCCCAGAGAGAAGATTCATTGCCAATATTGGCATGTTCCCAAATAATGAAAGACCAGGGAGTATAACAGCATATCCTGTATGATCCCACCTTTGTTGTTAAGAAGATCGACTTCAGTGTGTACATATTTACACAAAAAGTCTAGAAATGTGTATTCCCAAATGTCAATGGTTGGCTACCTCTAGGATTATAGGTGATCTCTATTTCTCTTTTTTTTTTTCCTTATCTGTATTTTCTCATTCTTCTAAAATAAATACAGTATTTGTGAAATAAAAGCTTTAAAAACAAAGTAAATAAACAAAGACAACCACCACAAAACAGAAGTTCAGAAGAGAACAGGTCTGAAAAGTCAGGAATCAAATTACTGATATCTAGGAGGAAGGCACAGGGCCAGTATTACGCGGAGTCCCCTGGTGGACACTGAAGTCCCCCCCTCAGAGAGTGAACGCAGAAAGAATTCTGTAAGTATGCAGGTAGGGACTTTTCCTTGTCTGGCCCTGTGAATCCACCAAGAGAACAGCAGGTGTTATTATAAGCTAGTTAGCCTGCAGTTTTCAGGGTTTCACAAGGTTCATGACAAATGTTTTTGGAGCTCTTTAGGTCCATGTCTACACATGAAAAGCTCTTCCTACTTTAACTCACCCTTTGGCAGCATGTAGCATGTTAACACCTTATTTGATCACCTTTATCAAAAAATTAGGGTTCTCCTGGAGTTTCTTCCTGCCCTCTGTATGAAGTCCAAGTGTTTGCAAATACCATGCCACACCAGTCTTGTGAGGGAAACAAAAACATGAATGCTCCAACGTATTTTATGAGTTGTAGTCAAAACCACCACCCATACCATACTCCATGTCAATTAATGAAGTTGCTCTTTCATGCAACGAGTTAGGGGAAAAAATGAGAGAAAGAAACCAGGTCTAGAATTCTAGGTCTTGAGTCCCCTTACAAAGCGTCACTTGCAAATGATCTATTTCCACCACCAACCCACTGTGGGATCCTTTCTCTCATAGACTCATTTCCCTCACAGTACAATCGGGAGGGTGTAGGGGTGGCCAAGGTGGAGATTGTAATGTTGCACCTCTCTACCTCCCAAATCCTGTCCGGCTCCAGCACAGGAGAGCCTGAGTCACAAATCCTGGAAATCCTGTCTGTTTCCTGGCTTGTTGGCTGAAGAGGTTTCAAAAAGCTGCGATAAACGATGGACCCAGAAACAAGCTGTAGTAATTAAAAAGTGGGGCAAAGCTGGTGTTGACCAAGTTGCAAAACAAAACCCATGTATGAAAGAAATAGGCCCCATTCAAAGACATAAATCCTCCTTCCCGCTAATACATTTCCTGCCGTACTTTTTCCTTCTGAGCTTTGTTGTTCATTTTTCTCACCATCAATAAATAAGAATTGTTTGTTACATATGTATCGACTTAGTGTTTTTCTTCTAAACCACTGTGCTCTGTGTGTTAAGGGCACATATTCTTTCCACCTGTTCTGATTGTCATTGGTGTTATTAAAGAAAAGAAAAACCCTTTCCACTTGGATTTATTCAGAGGGAGTTAACATCTGATTTTACATGGAACTATTTAAAAGAAAAAGAACAACATGGCCTGAAGCACTTCTAGCATAGGGTGTGGAAGTATTTGATGTCCTGGTGCTTGTTCATAAAAGAATGTTGTTTTGAAATGTGCAGTGAAGTCAGGGAAAGAGATCCAAAGAAAGTTCCCGTTGAGACAAAATCAAATCAACCCACTGCCCCCCAAACACTTCCCTCTTGGATCGGGGGCCCCCCTGGCTCGGTGCCCACCATCTGTGCCCAGGGAGGCCTCAGCCTTGTTGCCTGCAGTGATGTGCGAACATGGGTTTGTCGCAGTCAGGGCACTGATAAAGGTCATTCGTGGATCGGGACCCACAGAACAGAGGCTGTTCTGGCCCATGTCACAAAGCTAAACCTAAGTCAGCCGGCACTTAGGGGAAACGCCTCACTGCCAAGGAAAACCAGCATACACCAACCACAGTCCTCCAACTCCGCTCTGGTTAGCTTACCCTACCGTAGGAAAGAGGATCCTCCTAGCCCACCTTGCCCTGCTTCTGCCTTGTCTCCCCTACCACTCCATAAAGCTCCCATTGCCCCAAGGCCCTCGGGAAGAACGCTCCACTGTGTATGAGGCACCATTCCACCCCCACCCCATGCATGAATTGTCTGCTCTGGAATACAGGACATCCAAGTCATTGCTAACTTGTTTTATTTTTGTCATTTGTCAGCACTAACAGGCTGGAGGAGAGACATCTGTCAGAGCTGACCCAGAGTCTCTGAAGGGATTCTGCAAGAGTGAGTATCACCCAGGTAGTGGCCCTTCCCCATGAACCCACAGGTTCGTGGGTTACCCTTTGAATAAAGCCAAATAAAATGTCTGGAGCCGCCAGGCAATGCCAGGAGACACTCGCCCGGGCACAGCATTTCAGGGGGTGCCAAAAACTCAGCCATCAGAGGAAATAATATTTTAATGCAGTATTTTAAAAATCAAAATTAATGCAGAAAAATCCATGATGAATAAATTACCAACATTCTAAATAAAGAAGGATCCAGAACAATGCATTGCTCAGCTCTACCAGAGCCTGAGGCAAAAGGAAAAATCAGCGGTATACGGCTACCCTGTCTGTATTTAAAATTTTGGTAGTGTGTTCATCATAGATTTTTGTATTTGGGTTTTTAACATTTCATGAAAATAGGATTTCTCTTGATGGCCGAGTTTTGGAGTGCACACTCTCAAATGTGCTGAGGCAAGTGCTTCACCTGCCTGACCCCAACCCAACCCTGATCCTTGTGTGCTGGAAGGTAACAGGATCCAGCCTCCTATCCTCCCTCCTACTCTTCCGAGATTCGCCTTCCAGGATGGTGGAGGAAAACGGGGTTTGTTAAGAATCCGCTTCTGGGTCAGCGGGCACTGCAGCCTGTCCCTCGGTGGTCATTCCTATCTTAGGGTCTTGCTGGCCCGCCTCCAGCCTCTGCCACAGGTCACTGCCTGGAAGTGTCCCTGCACTATGTAGGGGACCCAGTCTTACTTCGCGTCTTGGGGAGAGAGGATCAGGGGAGCAGCAGGTGACTGTAATTACTGTCCTGCAGGAACCAACGTTAAATTGGAAGTTTCTAGGGGCACCTGCGTGGCTCAGTTAAGCGTCTGCCTTCGGCTCAGGTCGTGATCTTGGGGTCCTGGGATCGAGCCCCACCTCGGGCTCCCTGCTCAGTGGGACGTCTGCTTCTCCCTCTCCCTCTGCCCCTCCCCTCTGCTCATTCTCTCTCTCTCAAATAAATAAATAAAATCTTAAAATAAATAAATAAATAAATTGGAAGTTTCTAGTCCTCCCATTTCCTAGAGCTCATCAGCCAATGCCTGCCTCAGACCCTCACAGGAACTGCCAACTTAAAACAGTACTGGGGGGCCCTTCAGTCCCTCCTCTTTTTCCAGGACCCCAAAGCCCTTCTCAAGTTCTCATAGATAACACCAAAGTCCTTCTCTTTTCCATGACGCATGGTTGGACACTTCTGTCCAAACCTCTTCCCCTAGGTCATGCCCACACAGGGCAGACGCCTTTCTCAGTCAGTTAAAGAGGTCTCTCCAAACACTAGAAGTGTTTTCCCACTGTGGGCAACTCTGCCAAGAGGCTGACAGGATGCAATACCCCCCACCTTTCCACCAGCCTTTTCCCCTCCCCCCATCATCCACGGGATTCGGTCACCTGTGCGCAGGTCCTGGTCACCTCTACTAAGGGCTGTGTCCTTTCATCTCTACCCTTAGCTCTGAGCACCGGGGCCTGGCATGGAGCAAATGCTGGATGAAGATGCTCCACGCTGCCCACCCCTCGTTGCTGGGGTGGGCAGGGGGCAGGGAGTGCTAACAACGTGGGAAAGCAGGGACCCCCACACATCGGTGATGCTGCTCATTCAGAGTTTCAGGTTCCAGAGCCCCAGGGGCTTCTGGGGAAGCATCTGATTCCAGCCCCTCCTCCCCACACCAAGACCCCTCCCCCAGAAGGTGCTTAGCTCCCGATTCCACAGCATGAACCCAAAGGCCCTGACCGTGTACAGGTGTGTGCACCACGCTGTGCATGTGTCATGGTCTCTCCAGGCCTGTTCCCCCCTCTGCAGACTGAGCTTCATAAATAGTACTCCCTCCAGGGGCACCTGGGGGGCTCAGTCGGTTAAGCGTCTGCCTTTGGCTCAGGTCATGATCTCAGGGTCCTGGGATCGAGTCGGCTTGAGCCGGCCCTGCGCTCAACAGGGAGTCTGCTTCTCCCTCTCCCCCTTGCTCATGCTCTCTCTCAAATAAATAAAATCTACAAAAAATAATAAAATAAATAAATAGTACTACTTCCAGTAGGCATTACTGTGGGGCTAAATGAGTCTTCCAAGCTGAGCACTTAGAAGAGTGTCTAGCACACGCTAAGCACTCCGTGGCCATCAGCTGCTCTTACTACCTCCCGGCCTGTAGCAAGTTTATTTTCTGGTGTGGGGAAGGCGGACAGAGCCGCTGGTCATCTCAGTCTGCCTGGGACACGGGGCTAAAGTTGCTCTCAGACTCACCCCGGGTTGCACTGGACACGTCCATTCTCAGGAGCACTAGAGGGACTGGAAAGTCCCTGGGAAAGGATCCCTTTGCTCCAAGGAAGGAGCAACTTCAGGTTTTTAAGTGTAAATGACCTTGAAGGCCAGAACAGTGGGAGTCAAGTGTGCACACACACATCCCTTGACTCAGATCCCCTGGCTTCGGAGGCAAACCCCCAAACTTCTCCTGACCCAGGCCGGGCCTGGGATGGAGCGAGTCTTGTGATAGTAGTAATGCAAAGAGGCAGGAAGACAGCCTTCTTCAGTGTTTGCATAAAACTTGAGCTTTAGAGCATTTTTTTGTTTCCAGAGAAGAAGTCTTCGTGGAGGGTACTGGGTCAAGAATGCCTTTTCAAGGCCTGTCTCCCACCCCATATGGAAGAGTGCCGCCAGGGAGGGCGAGGTTCCTGCAGAGTGCTTCTCAGGAACACTCCCCGGCTGTCCTCCAGGTCAGTAAGAATTCTTTCCTTCCAGGGAGGGCGACTGGCTTGAGGCCTGGAGACCAGCTCTGGCTGTGAGACCCGCCCCAAGTTCCATCCCCAGCCCCATCTTCCTGTCCTCCATCCTTTCCTGGCTTGAAAGACCCTGTCGGAGTCCAGAGCCTCCACACGGGCCCCCAGAGGACCCGCTGGGACTCCGCCAGCCGGCACCATCACCTCCCAGGCAGCAAGCAAGACCCCAAGGCACAGGCTGACGTAAGCTTTACAAAATTCTCCGGAGCCAGCTGGCCTCACCTACTACAGAACCAAATGCCAGGAAACTCCGGCTGGCCCGCCAAGTCCCCCCGGCCTGAAGGATGCAGGACTTGCTGACATGTGCCTTCGTCCTTCATGGCTCCACTCACCCAGCCCCCCACCCCCCGCCTGCACGGGGCACCCCAGCGCAGCACGATGGGCTGAGTCCCTGAAGCTCCTAGTGCAAGGCCGGGAAAGCCAGCTCCAGCTGGTTGGGGGGGCGGGAGGGGTGGTCTCCTGCAGGGCCCATTTTCCACACGCTGCTGGGGACACACCTGATGGTCCTGGATCCCTGGGCCCTGGGGCAGACCAGAGGGTACTGGGCCAGGCCATGAGCCACTCCTTGTCAAAAAGGAAAGAGAGGTCTGGCCTTCCAAGCACATGCCATAGTTCACTTCTCCCAGGGCTGCACTTTGCTTTTCTTCCCTCTTCCTGAAAGGTGTAGCATCCCGACAACTCTAACCCGAATCTGTTTTCATCCGCTCAGGCCCCCGCATCCATCAGCACCACAACTCTTCAGTGTCCCGTGCCACAACCAAGAGCGATGAAGAAGAAATCATATTCTTCATCAGGGGCTCTGGGAAAGGCCCAGAGGAATCCCAGCATATCCATAGCAAAATGTCCCCTCCCGGTTGTCTCCCAGCCACCCACCCCCACCCCCCACCACCACCCACACCAGGGCGGCCTTACGTCTCCTCTTTCTCCTCTCTGCACTCTGTAGACCTCTCGCCCTACCTTGCCAGAGAGCCGGATCTGCTTCCACGGAGCCAGTCTCTCCTCCTCCCAGGGAAACTGTCCTTTAAAATCCCCCTACCGCAGGCTGCTTCTGGGGTTCCTCTCATCCCCACCTCAAGAGGCTCGTGAGCCTTGTGAACAGGCACCGAATTTTCCAGCTCCCCACCCCATCTTCAGGGCAAATGATCTTGTCTGTCTTTACTTCTGTCACCCCTTAACTTGTGATGTGCAAGCCCGTGTTTTCGAATGCAAAACAGACCCAAACACCTCAATTCTGGAAACTTACTGAAGGTCAAACATGGACTCAGCCATTAAAATTCCCCATGTTAGAGTAATTTACATTTGTATCTGCGAGGAAAACCTAACGAGCCCGGTAGACAGCATTTTATGGCTTTTCTCCATTAACTCAAGTAGACAAAAAGGAAGCACCGTGGCCAAAGAGAACTATTCCCTCTGGTCTTTCTCCCTCTCCCAAAGAAAACAAAGAACAGAAACACCTGCGCCACCCCTCTCCCCAACCTCACTTCACAGAGTTTTGGGAGCCCTGGCATCAGTGAGCAGGGGGACACCCCCAGACTAAAAGTTTTCATGGCCCGGATCATCCAAGTCCCGCATTTCTGTGAGTTTTGACTTGAGCTGAGGTCAGTGCAGGACAGGGGCGGGAAATGGTGCTTAAATGCTGACTGCCTGGAAGGCCTTTTCCATTTCGGAGTGTCGGCCGTGGGTCAGACAGTCTCAGGGAATGAGCTGTAAGTGGAGGTGAGTCTTTCCATATGTCTTGCATGAAAATTGAAAATGATCACCTAATGTAGTCCAGAATCCCTCCAAAACAGTTTTATTGTTTTGAAAAAGAAAAGGAAAAATGTGAGCCAGGTTGAACGTCATGGGGTCTCTAATCCAAAGGAACAAAGCAGAACAGTTCACCCCTGAAATGGAGTCAAAGAGAGACGCCAGTGGGTAACAGGTGGGGCTGTGAGTCCAAGTGGACATTTCATAAAGCACAATTTGATGAGGACAATGGCATGTGATAGTCACAGGGATTCCAAACTTCCCATTTGCTGATGAGAGGAAAGGGGCTGCTGAACTCCTGAGAGATCTTTAAAATAATTTTCTCAGTATTTACTGAGGGATTTGATGTATAAGGTACAAAAAAAAAAAAAAAAAAAGGATGGGGAAGATATGGACAGCAATTTTCCCCCCAGGACTGGCAATCCACAGTAGAGTAGCTGACAATATTCTCCTATGCCCTGCACCAAAATACAGCCTCTCCCGCAGATATGTGAAATTCCACTGTTAGAGATTCTTTCCTTTGTATTAAACATCCTCAACATTCTTGAAAGGAAAACGTTTCT
The DNA here is from genome assembly GCF_054177405.1 of Leptonychotes weddellii. NCBI lineage: Eukaryota > Metazoa > Chordata > Mammalia > Carnivora > Phocidae > Leptonychotes > Leptonychotes weddellii. Next base: position 27,662,250 of record NC_138384.1, read on the forward strand.
TCTAAATCCTTCGAAGACTGAGTTACATTTCATTTCCAGCCTATTCTGCTCTATAGGAGAGTATGGGGGTATTTAGTTTCAGAATGAGTCAAGTAATTCTTTTTATTCCTAATTAGAAACGTGGAATGCTTTACTGAATGAAATGATGTAATGTCTTGGATTTGCTTTAAAATAATACAGAAGGTGAGGGAGTAGGGTCCCTCTCCCATACAGAAGCAAGACTGGCTAAGAGCTGATTATTGTGGAAGCTGAGTGATGGGTACATGGGAGTTCATATCTCATACTCTGGACTATTATATATGTTTGCAATTTCCATAACAGGATGTATTCATTTCAGAAAGGAAAACAAGATCATGCTAAAAAATTAATGTATTTTGTTGCATAGTATGCACAAGCTGTAAAAAATATTTGAGCTGGACAATTAGTCTTCTACAATCCTTTTCCCTCCACCAGAGACTGCACCTGGAAACAACTGGTATCTGTTTTTCCAGATTTTTTTTTTAATCCTAGGATCCTAAAGCCAAAAAGAGCCACAGAATCTATCTAAGGAGGTCTGGTGTCTTCACTTGTGAGGGAGCTGAGGGCCTGGGGGTTGGAGGGGAGGAATGAGTACAAGGCAGAGTTCAAACTGGAGTCCAGGTCCCACTGCCCCATGGTCAGTCTCCACTGAACCCCCCCCTTGGGGGACATGGTTTTCCAAACGCACACTTGTTTACTTCCCTAGTTCACAGTCTTTCTATAGTGACCAGTGAGAGACATGAAAGTCAAGCCCAAAGTAGGAGGGCTTTTTACCCAAGACAAGAAGTAGATTCCACAGAGCTCAGTGATTAAGGCAGGAAACCGCCTCCCACTTCCTCCATTCGGGGGACTGGACGATGCTACTTACCCTCTGCGGAGATCAACGTGGGACATCCTGTCCCTCCCACAGTCCAGGACATAAATGAACAGCACCAGGGGGCAGCTGTAGCTACCACTGGCTTACGAATCTGTTGAAGCAGAGAAGTTTGAGAGGGAAAAGCAAAATTCCAGCCCTGGATTCCAAGGACCCTTTGCTTGGGTGAAGAGGAGCCAGTGAGCTTAAGTAAACCTGAAGCTAACCCCCAGTGCATCATCGACATCCCACCGGACTAAACGATGAACCAGACAGGGCATGGTCAGTCAGGCTCATGGGACATTTCTCTGTCCACACAACCAGACATGCTGGCAGATTCCCAGGCTGTCCCTGCCAAAAGCCACAGAGAAGTGAGTAAAGTCAGCAAAGAGTCCTCAAGCTCTATGATGCCAAGGCCTCCCCAGAGGTCACCTGTCCCACCTCGCCGCCTCATCATACCAAAGCCACCTAAAGCCACACTGGATATGAAGCCACGTCTGGCCGCTTAGGGCTTGAAGGAGCTTGCAACTTTCTTCATCAACAGGCCATCCTGATAGGGAATCCTCCACTTCTGACCCCTGTGCTTTGTAGGACGGAGAGAGGCCCGAAGGGCATTTCTAGAGAGACTGATTACTCAAAGTTGCCACAACAACCTGTTGATCAGCTTCCTGTTGCTGCTGAAACAAATTACTTCACAATTAGTGGCTTAGAACAATCCAAATTCATGGTCTCGTAGTCATACGGGTCACAATTCCAGGTGGGTTTCCCTGGTGCCTCCACTCAGGGTCTTGAAAGGCCAAAATCAAGGTGTCGGCTGGCCTGGGTTCTTATCTGTAGACCCTGGGAAGAATCCGCTTCCAAGCTCCTTCTAGTTGTTGGCAGAATTCAGTTCTGGGGGCTGAGGTCCCTGTGCTCTGTGCTGGCCGTTAGCTGAGGGCCGCTCTGACAACTTAAGGCCATCTGCATTTCTTGTCACATTGCCAGGGGGACTGAATCTGGCTCAACAAGCCTCCCTTGTAAGAGATACTGGTGCATGGGAGGCTACAGGCTGAGCAAGGCCCATTCCCTGCCTTCAAGCGGCGAGAACAGAGAGGGAGGCCGTTGAAGAGGGACACCAATGGGGGAGGCAGCCACAAACTCAGATGAAGTCACTGTGCAATCTCCCTCCTTCAACAAATCACCGTAATTTAAAGCACAGCCTTCCATCCCCTTTCTCCCTTGGTACCCTGAAGTGTGTTGAAGGAGGGTGGGGCTTAGGAGACAGGCTCTGGGAAGGGGGGCATATCTGGTCCCCGTGGCCGCCTGTCCATGATGAAATCAGCCGAGGGAGCTCCACTCCCACACAGGCATCAGGCTCCGCGGCTTCCTACAGCATCATTCTTCCCAAGAGCCTCTTTTGAGTTTGGGTTCCCCTGAAATCAGACCACAAGATCTTTATTTGGAGGTGGTCCCCAAAACCAGCAGGGGGGGGGGCGTGACCTGGCAGGCTACTGGAGCTCAGTCTCCCTGAAAACTACATACAATGACTCCATGTGAGGGGCAAGGGAGCTGGGGTATTGATCCCCCAGCTCTGTCAGTCCTAAGGTGAGGGCTGCCCCGGCATCATCTTCCCAGGTGCGAGGGCAGAGCTACTACAGAAATCCCTCTGCTGGAGACAGGCAGCAGGGAAGGAGCAGGTATGACCCAAGGGCCATGGGGGTGGGGGGCACCCCTGCTTCTGCAGGAAGGCCTGGCTCTGTATGTCCCCGAGGGCTGCCTATGACAGGCTGGGAGACTGGAAACTCTGCAGAGCCGACTAAAGCCTCTTCTGCCAAGACCCATCCTGAGCTGGGTTGACATGAGGCTCTGTTCACTTCTCCTAAGTCCTCCCCAGGAAACACGGCTCAGGGGTCCTCTGCTCTCAGATGGAAAAGCTGTCTGGTGGCCAGGGTGAGGTCCATGGGGCAGGGATGCCGCCCCTTCTCAAGGACCCACAGGCATCTGCATCCCCCCTCTTCTTCAACTCTCCCTCTGCCCTCCTGGCCCTGGGCCTGAGGACCTGCCGCCTCACCTCAGGGAAGTGAGGACATCCTCTAGGCCCACCACCTGGCAACCTGAAGCTGTTGTTTTTGCCAGGGACTTTGCCATCCCCCAACGGATAGAAAGTCACTCTGGCAGCTCATTGTCCTTGATATATACCCTCTCTTCTCTGGCTACAGGGAGCCTAGGAAGTGTCCTGAGTGAATGGGAAAGGCCCCTGTGTACCAGGAAACACGGGAAATCCTTCAAATAATTCTTATCACACAGCTGTGCACCCAAGTGGCCAGAATCCAGGGTGAATATGGTATGTGCCCTTGTGAAGTCCTTCCCCAGGAGAGAGAGAGAAATTCCCATTGGAGGCAAGCATGGAGGCCTGCAGGAAAGAGGGGGAGCGTGTGAGCTGGGCCTAGAGGGACCTGGAGGGACAAGCTGGGGGAGCATCAGGGGCAAGCCTGGTGGGCCTCACCTCCCTTGGCTTGCGCTTAGGGTCCTTGTCCATGTCAGACAAGGCAGGAGAGACAAGACAAAGAAAATGAGGGACGCACCCCATCAGGGACGTTTCTGAAGCCACATCATTTCGGGATCCTTCACGGGCCAAGTGTAGGCCTCTCCGTGGGAACAGGAGGGGGCGCCCCCACCCCCCCAACTCACTGAGGCCACCCAACCTGAGCTTCACTCGGGCCAGGAGGCCAGGTGAGTCCCGGGCTCCTGTGAGGGGGAGGGCTGATCTTCTACATGAATTCACCAGTGACGTGGGACCCGGGATGCCCTTGAGCCGAGAGACTGTCAGAGAAGGAGGTGAGAGCCCAGGAAAATGGCTGGGACAATGAAAGCACAAGCCACCCAGCCAGCATCTTGGCTTCTTAGGAGCCCAGTCTGCTTCGGAGAAAATAAAAAGGTCTAAGTTTTCTGGTTGTTCGCACTCAGAAGCTAAAGCTGAAGAACTTCCAAACATCTGGCTTTGACCACACGGAAGCCCCACCATGCCTGCTGGGGTACCATTTAGTGATGTTATGGCTCCATCTACAGCCCGAGGAAGGATCTCGATGCGAGATTCCTCTGTGACAGCCTCAGAGCTGCACAGGCTCATTGCAATTAATGCTAATAAGGCCCTTTATTCAACGCAGCTTTGGAACTACACTGGAAGTTATTTATTTCAGGCTGTGTCTACAACAGCAGCTGTTCAAAATATACCAGAAACCCTTTTAGCCAAAATTGGTTTGGAGTTTCTATTTTAAACCACTGTTTGTAATGAATTGAATTTAATGGAGTTTTGGGTTTTTTTTTTTCTCCTCCACTTTTTTCTTTCTTTTTTAACAAGAGAACAAATAAAAGCCCTTAAGATAGCAAGATTGCATTCTCTTTCATTCACTGAATAAACATTTAACTAGCACCTTCCCTGCATCTGCCTCTGTGATCAGCACAGGGCTCCATCAGGCCAGAATGCATCCCCTAAGTGACTCATCAGAGAACTTCTGCTACTTCCTCTGGTTGGCTGGAACCCCCACGTGGGTCAGGAAAAAGGCAAGGAGAAAGACCAGGGTCACCACCAGAGATGGAGCTTGGAAGGCCTTCAAAACCTGGTGACGTGAAATCCTTTGACTCATGACAAAATGGAAGCTGGAAGTCAGTTCCACAAGGGTGAGATGTTTGTCCTTTTCTATTTTTTTCCTCAGAAGTGTAATTAACTTTTTCCTATTAAAAAAAAGTAATACAAAAATAACTTCGTGCAGAAAACGTGGAAAGAAAGTAAGGAATAGAAAATCTAAGGCGTTAATAATCCCATCCGCCAAAGATGACCACTTTGGCGGTTGACCAGCTTAACATGACCCTGAACTAACTTTGTCTTTCTCACAGTGGCACTGTATTCTCTCCAACCCACAGGACACGAACATCCTTCCAAGTCACTGCATATTCTTCCACGTGATTTTGAATGGCTGCAGATATGCTTTTATATGAATGAACCAGAATTTATTTACCCCATGCCAGAGTCCCCATTTTTTACAATTAAAAGCTCTGTACAAAAAAAAAAAAAAAAAAGCTCTGTACAGACTATATTCCTTCTGATGAACCTCTGGCCGTGGAAGTTCTGGGTCAGAGGGCACACCCCACGGAGGCCTCCAAGAAAATACATCAAATTGCCATCCAGGGTTGATCTCCTAGAACTTCATGCCACATCGGAACCAACATCTACCTGGAGGAGCCCTGAGTCTTGGCCACTTCAGAAGGAGGTAAGCGTGATGGCGATTAGTGTGTGAAGGGGACCCTTGCTGAGCCTCACAGCTGGAGGGAGCGAGACCGGTTCAGAATGGGTTTTTTGCTACATTCTCTACCTCGTAGGTGATTCAGACTGGAACGCCTCTGGAAGACAGGCAGCCAGACATGTTTGGGACCTGGTAAGGATTTAGTCAACAGAGCGCTACCACAAGTTGGGCAGGTGAAGGGAGAGAGGATAATGCTAGTCCTCATCACCCATACCTCACCACTTGCCAGAATTCAAGTCGCCCCCGGTTTATTCTTCCTTCTTCCACATCCTATCCACTGTTTGTGATCACAGGTGCTTCGCCTTGCCCTGCATGTTTTATAAGGTTGAGCTGGGCTCCTCTGGAGGCAATTACATTCATTAGGTCTTTGAAAAAAAAATCCTGGCACCTCTCAAATGTGAGGTGTGATCTAAGGAATCAATACACTGGCTTAGGGAAGACTTGCAGATCATTTTCTTTGGAATTGAAACATTCTTCCGTATGATCCCTCCAGTTGTTGGGTTCATGTGGGATGGAAACGACTCAAGGGATAGTGACAAGCAGATCTTACACGAGGACTGCACAGCAAAAGTCATTTGGGGGGGTTAATTTTGGAAAGAGAAGAGGCAGAAATAACCAGCTTCAGCTGAAAAGGAGAAACTAAATTTTGTCTTTGCTCTTACTGGGTGCCTAATTGACTCTCATCAGTCACGAAAAAAAGGAAAGAATGTAGCAGAGAACCCCAGAACGTTAGAGCCTGATGTCACCTCTGGGTGGAAGGTGATGCAGAGACAAGGGTCACCCAACCAAGGTCACCGGGCTTGGGGGTGGGGGACGGGGATGGGCTGGAGCCCTGCCTTTCAGGCGGCTCATCCATGTAGCAGAAGAGGTGCTTAGTCCTTAGGGAGCAAGAAGACCCCCGCCCCCAAAGGGGTGGTGGCAGGGGGAGCCAGGAGCAGGAGAAAGCAGACCTTGCTCTTTTCTGTCTGAGTCACACTTCTCTTAGGAGTCACACTTCCACCCCACGTGCCTGCCCGGCCGGTGGCTACACAGAGCAGGGCCGCGTGGGCGGACCCTCAGGGCCTCTAGGTTTTTATTGAATGTTCTCACCTTGACATCCTGGCAGATTTCCCTTTGCTGCACATGTGTCATGCTGAGAGTGTGGGTGAGACTCAGGCTCTGGTTCTCGCGGAAATGGCGTTCTACCTGCCCCGGAATATGGGCCCCCATCTTCCGGTGTCCCCGGGGGCCTGCAGGGGGGGAGCACCTGCGAGGCCGCGCTGCTCACCCGCCTGGCACCCTCCCTCCACCCTCACACTGAGGGCATGTCCCTGTTGGGTGGGACTTACCCAGCTTTCAATTCATCTGTCTGTTTTTGCTCCTAGTGGTAACACCCACCGCCCACCCCACCCCGTGGGAAAGCTTGAGGCAGCGAGGATCGCCTTATTACTGATAGACCGGAGGCAGAAGTGATGGATACCCCACACTTCCGTAGCTCACAGTGGGACCCTTGAGCGTGCCAGACAAAACAGCAAAGATCTAATTACATTGACAAAAAATAATGGTCACATACCTTCTACCTGTCCATCTCCAAACCGGAAGGCCTTATGCTTCAAGCAACAATGGAATAAAATATTTTGAGGATGATATTTCAATAGGTCCAAGGACCTGAATACAGCTGAGCAACTCCCCATACTTTTTCTGGGCCACAATTTTCCCAGCTGGAAATGAAGGTTAATAATTTTGGCTTAACTCTGGTACTCCATCCACCACTGCTTCTCAGTGATGTAGTGACAAGAGATATTTGCAGTATTTTCCAAACTTGGCTGATGCCAAGAATCACCTGGGAAACATGTCAAAATATGAACTCTCAAGCCAAACCCTGAACTTACTAAGTCAGCAGTTCCAGCATGGGCCTGGGCATCTGTAGTTTTAAAGAACTTGTGATTGCGTGTTCAGGCAAGCTTGGGGAATGTTGAGGGAATCACCATGAAATCCTTTAATGTTTCAGAAGGCACCAAGCTCTGAACACTCCAAGGTGAGTTTATTATTGCTATTATTTCAGACTGGGATTGCCAGCTTTAGCAAATAAAAATACAGGATGTCCACTTAAATTTGAATTTCAGATAAATAAGGAATGAAATTTTTTTAGTGTAAGTATATCCCATGCAATATTTGGGTTATACTTATACTAAAAACTTTAATCTGGCAACTCTGTCAGATGCTATGTGCCCCATTTATTGTGTAATGTGGAAAAGCTCAAGAAAAATCTAATGTTTAGCAAAAGAAAGCACGTCAGTGAGAGAAGAGTGTCCATTTTACGTTCCAATCTCTAAACCTCTCAGCTCTTAACTTGGTCCCCGCTCGCCTGCTTGCCAGCAAGAGGGAGCCCCAGCTTCTGGCTCTTCTTCATTCTGACAAAACAAACAAAAGCTCCCACTACTGAAGAACACAAGGAAAGTGCTTTTAAAGATAAAATGCGAAGGTTTTAACTCTGTATTAAACAACTGAGCATTCTGCTTGTCGGTATCTAATGGGACCGTGGAGCAGTACAGACCTTTCCAACTTACAAAGGAGTGACGTGCTGATAAACACATCCCTAGATGAAAATGCACGTTAATACACCTCACCTATGGAACGTCGTAGCTCAGCCTAGCCTACCTTAGGTATGCTCAGAACACCTGCCCTAGCCTACAGCTGGGCAAAATCATCTCACATGGAGCCTATTTTATAATAAAGGGTTGAAAATCTCATGTGAGTTACCGAATGCCATCCTGCAAGTGAAAATCAGAATGGTGCAGGTGTACTGATTGGTTGTTTACCCTCATCATCGTGGGGCTGCCCAGCATCGCGAGAGAGGAACCTACCACATATTGCAAGCCTGGGGAAAAGACCCAAATTCAAAATTCCAAGTACAGTTTCTACTGAATGCATACTGCTTTTGCAAAATCTTAAGAGTCAAAAAATCATAAGTCTAACCATCATAAGCCGGGGACCGTCTTGTGTGTTAACACCATTCACTTGCTGATGTATTTGTTGATTTCAAAATAATTCAAGTAATTTTAAGCTATACACATTTTTTCCTTTGGCAAAACCTCTGGGGCCACTCAGCCCCGTGGTGTGAATGTGCCTCTCTCAGATGACACCTGGCACCAGCTTGAAGGTTCTTCCCCGACCCAGATAGATATGTACCCTCCTCACTGTTGGAAAGGTTTACAAGAGTGCCAATTTGGAAATCCCACTGTCAGTTATAAAACAGACCTCCCCCGCACTGAGAGGAGGGAAAATGCAGAGATGAATATGAAAATCCGAAGGGCTGTATGGTCTAAGAATGAAATGTTTTCTAAATCAAATTAAGCGACACAGTGGAAATTGAGGAGAAAGTCCTTAAGGTGACTTTTGAATGAAAATGAAATGTCTGTTAGTAAGTTACAGAGGTGCAATGATACCAAGTGGCAGCCTTGTATCTCATTAATTTCAAACATAGATTTTTATGTGAGGCTATTTGATTATAATTTGATTATCTGACCCTGTAATTAAAGTTTATTGCCAATTTGGAAGCTTACATGTAAAATGAACTGGTTTTCTTCAAAGCAATATACAATCCTGTGGACTCATTGACTTCTGCTTTTGCATTTAAATGGAAAAGTCAGTTATAACGTGACAAACAGGTTGGGGTTTTGATCATTAATCCTGCTAAAGCAATATTCATAAATTCAATTCTGAATCAGTTGGAATACTTTTCTTTTATTAGTTTCTGTGTTATTAAATGAGATTGTTTCTGACTAATATATTTCTGGACTCAAACTGTAGCTCCGAGCTGTTATTCAAATCAAATAACATGCCCCTTACTTGTGCCTCACACTAATAAACGCCAGCTTGTGATACATTTGCAAGAGACTGTCAGCAATATTAAAGAAGGCAATAATGCCACGGAGGTCTCCAAGTGAGCTGATTTTTCTAAGGGCCGATACCCGTCATTTTTCTTAAAAACAAAACAAAACAGATATTCAAACCTTTTAGTCTCAAAGCCAAAAGCATATTTTTGATTCCTTTAAACAGAGTTCGAGAACACTTTAGATAGCCAAGACAATGGAATTAGAAAACTTGTAACTTTGGGGTCCCGAGTCAGAGAAGTAGGAAGCGGATTTCAGAGCAAAATCAAAGTTACATTAGGGAAAAGGGCTGCTTTAGCTTGGGAAATGGGTGAGTCTCTCTTTCCAGTAGGTAGATGGGAAGTAGAGGCTCCACTGCTTTTGAAATTAGAAAAACTATTCACAGATCATTGCTGGATTCTCAGAGCAAAAGAGGGGTCTTCGAGACCCTCTTCCCTGACCCCGTTTTACAGATGAGGAACCAGGCCCAGAGAAAAGTCAGCCGGCCAGGGTGACACAGCGAGCTGAAGGTAAGTCCCGAATGGAAACGCTCCTTGTCATTTTTTTCTGACAATTTTCCCACCATCCAGCCCACAAAAGGCTCACGAATTTGTCTGGAAAGTTGACCAGGGCTGGCACCTGAGGCCCAGCGCTATCATTCTGGCTGGCTGACCTTCAATAAATCACCTAAATAGCATGAGCCCTCAGCCCCCTCAGATGTAGCTCATTCCTTTCTCCTTGTTTTCAGAAGGAAATGAGACCTGGTAAGTCATCTGTAAGGGTCAAGTGACTTATCGTAACTCACCTTTTTAAGTTCAAATGTTTATTGAGGTACTTAAAGTATATTAGATGTTTCTCCTAAATAATCATAACACTGAACTTTTCATTATTTTGGACGATTTTCCCCTGGATTCCTATATGCGGGCCTCAGAGACCATCCTCCTCCAGCCTGAAACGTTGATGGTTCTCTCTCCTTCTTTCCTGAGACCCCACACATTCACTTTGCTACTCTGGTTCGTGCGTTTTCCATCAACCGGTGATGGATTCAGGGTGGGTACTGCTAGGGTTCCACCTTGTCACGTGATCATCATGGGCCAGAATTGTCTCACGGGCCCCAGAAGGAAATGGTTCCAGCCCATTCCCAGCATACCAGAATCTCCAAGTTTCTTTCAAGAAATCTTAGAATCTGCCCTTTGCTGCCAGCTCAACTCTTGCCACCTGGACCACAGAGGCTTGAATCCGCACCCTCCCTCCAGCTGGGCCACGCTCTCGGGTCCCTGGCGCGGGCTGCTGGGTCCCCAGGTGAGAACTCCTTCCTGGTGCCATGTGGAGCAGTGGCCAGGTGCGGGCACTGACCAAGCAGGTGAGGCTGGTGTTGGCCACGATTGTTACCGTGGAAGCAGGTGCCACTCTGAGCATTTGCTTGGAGCTTGTTGGCCCTCTCCGAGTGATTTGCATTATCCCACCTCCTCTTCCCAACAGTTTAAAGGCCAGCATTGTTAGCCCCCTGGTCAGTCGGGAGGAAATCGAGGCTGGGTGAGGCGGCGAGTGGCCGTCTGTCTTCCCCCATCCCTCTGGCCCTGCAGGTTTGTTCTGAAAGACAAGTGCAGAGAGCTTCGAGGAAGGAGGCAGCATGAAAGTTGCAGGCGGTGAGTGTGAGCCCGGAAGGGGGTGGGGAGACTGTGGACTCTGGGATGTCCGTGAACCTGAGTCTGTTTCGCCGGAGCCCTGTTCCCCAGAGCCTTGGTTGTGCCTCTGGTGGGTGCAGACTTCTCCCTTCCCGCCCAGTATGGCACTAAAGAGCCAGCTTGGGCTGGCCCCAAGACGTTGGCACGGGCTGCTCCAGGCAGGAGATGGCGGGCGGGTCCCCGTCTCTGGCTTTGTCCTTAGAAGGACACCTGTCCTGCATGGTGTCTGCTAGGGAGCAGGTGTCCCCGCCCCGGTGATAGCGAGTGCTCAGGTCTCCTCACTGCCTCTTTGGGGGGAGGCTCCCCACCCACATGACCACACTCCCAGCCCAGCTGTAGCAGGTATCGGTAGCCCCCCAACCCCACCGCCGACCCTGGGTGGCTAAAGAGGGGTGACATCGTCTGTGGTGGACTTGGAGGTACCAACCCCACTTCCAAGCAGGTTGTCCCAGGTGCCCTGAGATGATGGGGCCTCTCATTAACCTAAAAGAACAGAGATGACTGAAGTTCCCCGGGGGCCCAGCCCCAGCTGGTCGCTGATACCATGGGGTGGGGGCTCTTACAAGATGGCGGCTCTCAGGCCTTTCTCTGCCTCGGTGGTCGTGACTTTGCCACTCAGCAAATGTGTGTACCCTCCACGCAATTGTGTGTCTGCATATGGATAGCCACAGGACTATACATACACCCTGCCCTTTTGAAAAAAAATAATTTCCATATATTTTGCAGTGTGAATTCAGTGGTAGTATATTCACAAGGTTGTACAGTCACCACCGCTAATTCCAGAAAATTTTCATGATCCCCAAAACGCACCCTACCTTTTGAATGGAGATCGGAGTCAGAGTAGACACATGGTGTGGGTGTGGATAATGATGGTGTTACCATCTCTCGAGTGTTCACTGTATACCAGCTACTGTGCGTGGTGCTTTACGTATTTCGTTCAGTCTGCATCACACCCAGAGACGGGTGGACCATGCTCCCCTCCTTTTGTTCGTGAGGGAACCGAGGTGCAGAGAGAGAGAGAGCACGTGACCCACCATCGTGGGATCTTCCCCTCCACTGCTTCTAATAGGTCTGTTCCCTGTGAAGTATGGAAAGATCTCTCCGTGCCTGCCATTGTGGCTTTTTTTCTCTTTTTTTAAATTCTTAATTTTTTAAATTGTGGTAAAATCTATGCAACACCAAATTGATCATTTCAACCATCTTTAAGTGTACAATTCAGCACGCGGTATGTTAGCGTTGTGCGACCATCCCCATCAACCATCTGAAGAACGTTTTCATCATCCCAAACAGAAACTCTCTACTCCTTCAAAAATAACTCTCCATTTGCTCCTTCCCCCAGCCCTTGGTAACCTAGTCCATACTGTCTCAATGAAATTGCTGCTTCTAGGGATCTCCTAGATGTGGAATCCTACAGTATTTTTCCTTCCATGTCTGCCTTATTTCACTTGGCATAGTGTCCTCAGGGTTCATCCATGTTGTAGCCGGGGTCAGAATGTCACCGCTTTTTAAGGCTGAATAATATTCCATTGTGTGGATATACTGCATTCTTGTCTATCCATTCATCACTGCTCAACAACTGGGTTATTTCTACCTCTTGTGACTAGTGCGGCTAGGAACGCATATATGTGCATTAACTTGAGGACCTGTTTTCAGTTCCGTTGGACATATACTTAGGAGTGGAACTGGGGGTCCTAGAGTAGGTCTAGGTTTAACTTTCTGAGGAGCTGCCACGCTGTTTTTCATACCGGCTGCACCATTTTACATTTCTACCGACAGTGGACGTACAAGGACTCCAATTCCTTCGTATCCTCGCCCACCTTATTTTTCATTTTTTTATCATAGCCTGATGGGTGTGATCTGGGTGTAAAGTGGTATTTGTGGTTTTGATCTGTGTATTCCTCATGACTGATGACATTGAGCATGTGGCTTCTTGTGCGGCTGACTTATTTGTAAAGTAAGGTTTACTTAGGGTAAAGGTTTAAAGGGTAGGTTTTGTGGGATAGAAAGGTATCCAGGCAAAAGACGGCCAATCCGGTGATGAGCAAAGGCCTACATCTGGGCTGAGTCTACCTCTTTATTTCTGAATTTTCTGAACCACTCTTCTCCATCTCGGCTGCCTCTGAGAATTGCCTGGGGAGATTTTTAAACCATGAAGGCCAGTCACACCCCCAGAGCTTCTGCCCTGAGCAGTCCAGGTGGGGCCGACATCAGAGGTTCCTGGAGCCCCCCAAGTGATTCCCATGGGGCAGCCACTGCTCCAAGCAAACTTCGTCAGCAGGCATCACTCATAGCCCTCCCAGCTGGCTTACAAAACTACATGCCTCCAAGCTGTGTGTGTGTGTGGGGGGGGGGGGTGTATGCATGGTGTGTAACAGGTTTATGGTGATATCACTCACATACCACATCAATTCTAGAACCTTCTCTTCACCTCAGAAGAAAACCCCATGCCCTTTAGACATCACCTCCCCCATCCTATCCTCCTCCCAGCCCCAGGATACTGTTAATCTGCTTTCTGTCTCCGTGAATCGGCTGTTGTGGACGTCCCATATGAATAGAATCATAATATGCGGCCTTTTGTGTCTGGCTTCTTTCACTTAGCATAGTGTTTTCCAGGTCCGTTGTAACACGCATCCGTGCTTTATTCCTTTGTATGCCTGAAGCAGACTCTCCAGTTTGGATATGCCATCTTTTTATTTAGCCAGTCATGTGCTGGCGGTCATTCGTTTCTACTTTTTGACTATGGTGAATGATGCTACAATGAACACAGCTATACGAGTTTGTGTGTGGACCTTCCAGCCTTCGAAGGCACCTCCTTACTCAGTTTTCTCTCCTGACAGGGGAGACTCAGCTCTAATTTTTCATGAAAAAAAATTGGAAACCCCAAATCCCATGTCTTTAAATTTTAAAAAACTCCTCTCCAAAATTTTCACTGCTTTTATGTGTTCTGTGTAACTACTGTTTTGCACACTTTTTAAAAAGATTTTATTTTAGAGATGGAGAAAGTGCATGAATGGGGGGGAGGGAGTGGGGGAAGGACAAGCAGACTCCCTGCTGAACACAGAGCCTGATGCAGGGGTTCAGTCTCATGACTGTGAGATCATGACCTGAGCTGAAATTAAGAGTTGGATGCCTAACTGATTGAGCCACCCAAGCACCCTCTGTTTTGTAGACTTGAACCACTTAGAGGCTCAAAATCTCTCAAAATCTTCTCAAGACTGTACTTAGCCCAGCTCCTTCCTTTGGTGTGCTCCTTTCTCCTCCTTAGAAGTTCAGACAAAGCTCATTGACGTGGTAACAATAACCATGATGGTGGCTGCCCTCCTTTCTCCCCCTTGCTCACTCTTACACTTCTGTAGGGCGTGACTTGTGCGAGAGCCACCAAACTCTGCAGGAGTAACAGGGAATGTCTGGCAGGGGTGCAGAGACAGAAACCAGAAGCTACCTTGTCACTGGGAGCCCAGTCAGGGGAAGCAAGGGAACCAAGTCTGAAATAACTATAATGCGTGTCAAATTCAACGTTTCCCAAAGTGTGGATGCCATGTTGGTGCATAACGGGAAATGGTGTCAGGTGGCATGTAGATACAGCATCAAATAGTACTAAATCAGCAAAGGACAAAGTTCCCTTTTCAGTGATCTTTTTTTTTTTTTTTTAAAGATTTTATTTATTTATTTGAGAGAGAGAGAACGAGAGACAGAGAGCATGAGAGGGAGGAGGGTCAGAGGGAGAAGCAGACTCCCCGCCGAGCAGGGAGCCTGATGCGGGACTCGATCCCGGGACTCCAGGATCATGACCCGAGCCGAAGGCAGTCGCTTAACCAACTGAGCCACCCAGGCGCCCCTTTGAAGCCTTTAGATAAAGCAAGGAGAATGGCTCAGTTGGGTGCTAATAGGTCTATAATGCCTCTCTTCAATCTTGCCTCTAAAAAAAAAAAAAAAAAAAAAAAAAACCTAGATCCAAGTCTCCAACCCTAATGGTATTGAACCAAAACTTGGAAACATTGCTTTCATTGTATTTACTTTATAGTTGGCTTTGAATGTATAAGTCTCACTAACTTTCCCCCCCTTGGTGGAAAATTCTGGACCTTTTCTTTATGTCCACCATCGTGACAAAGTTTATTCTTAAACATAAGTTTAAGTTTATAAAAAGTGAGTTCATTTGAAGGAAAAGATGAAGTAAACAGTCAAGCAGGTGGCTGGCAGATGTGGCAGAAATCAGGAAGGTGGTACCCAAATGGCCCTGGGAGATAGGCATGGATATGCTCAAACGACTGAGGAAGCCCCCAGCTCTGCCTGGGAGCAAGCAGCAGCATGTTCTTAAACCACAGGGTGATGGCTAGTAACTTATAGATGGAAGGGACCTGAGAGATTAGGTCCTAGCCCCAACTTCTACAGGTGAGGGACACTGAGGCTTTGAAGCTTGGAGGGTCTGGGGTCACAGAGGTGTTGGTGGGGAGGCGGCACAGGGCTCTGTGGCTGTAGATCTGTCATGAGCTGGCTCATGCCTATCATGGCTAGGTCATGTCACAGGACATTCTCTTTTCCTTTCCCAGCTGGTCTGATCAAATAGTACATTTTGCTTCCAGTAATGTGACTAATGAGTACTGAGAGTTGTATGGTTCTGTCTCCACTGCTTCGCAAAGCTCCATGGATAAGGCTCATTTGTGGAGGATGATAGAAAGTTCTCTTGCTCTCTAGAAGCAAGATGACCACATAGTCATAACTTCTCCAACTAGCTGTTCTGCTTCTTAAATATTTCCAATATTCCTTTCGGACACAGGGTCAGACTGTACTTCCTCGCCCCTGTTAGGTTTGGGGATAATTTGTTACCCAGCATAGATAACCGATACAAAGTCTGGCTCTTACTGGTGAGATAATGCATCTGCAACATATCCACCGTGGTGCCACCTGTTTGTTCCTCTTTATTGCTGAGCAACACAGCATTAAATGGATGTGCCACAGTTTATGTATCCATTAACAGTGGAGCATTTGAATTTTTCCCTATTTGTTGGCAATTATGAATAAAGCTACCAGGTAGTATGATCTTTGTATTCAAATGGCTCTTAACATAAAATGGGTTTCTCCCTGTGATCCTCAAGGCCTTGTGTGGTTTGGATCCTGTCATTGGGCACTTCTCCCTCTTCCCAGGGCTCCCCCCTACCCCCTTCCTACTCTGTCCGTAGCCCAGGTGCTTCCCTGCCAAGCTGGCCTTGATCTGGTCCTTCCCATGGCTGGCTCTCCATGCCTCTACAAGGGCCTTCCCTGACCTCTCTAGCTAATTCACCCTCCCTCCCCAGCAGGTATCCTCCATCACCTCACCTGGGTCTTCATAACCCAGATAGCAATCTGTAATCATCCACGTGTTTACTTCATCTCCTCCTACTAGAACCTACATTCCAGTATGAGGCCTTGAGAGGGGAGAGGCCTTGTCTGTCTTTCCAAGGTCTTAGCCCATATTCTGCTGTTTAATAGGTATTTTCTGATGGAATGATGGGATAAACGAATAAATAAAATTAGAAACATAGTATAGGTTTGGGGGCGCCTGGGGGGCTCAGTTGGTTAAGCGTCTGCCTTCGGCTCGGGTCATGGTCTCAGGGTCCTGGGATCGAGTCCCGCATCGGGCTCTCCGCTCTGCGGGGAGCCTGTTTCTCTCTCTCTGTCCATAGGATAAAATCTTAAAAAAAAAAAAAACCATAGTATAGGTTTGGCTTCTCTAAGTCTTGAGGGCCCAGTTACAAAGCTTGCTCTGAGCGCAGGCGATGGAAAAACAGTGTTCAAAATGGTACCTTGAGAAAACTTTCCTTATTCAAAATAGTTTTGGTTACAGTGGGCTATAAAGAAAGCAAGGATTAGTATACATATATCTTATAGACATTGAATAGCCTGCAATTGTGGTTTCCAATTCTGTTAACATAAGAACACAGGGAAATGGCAGTTAACATTTAAGATCTATCTGACTGATTTTTATCCCTTGAAAGTTCTTAGAATTTAAAGACCTATTATTCCAAAAAATATATAGCCTTGTTTATTTTTCCCTCCCACCAGTATTCAAAATTAAATAGGGAATGATGATATCGTTGTGTGTATTCTGGAACAGAAGGGCATAAAACACATTGATGGGTGTGTATCTCACTTTTACTAGCCGTAAGGGTATGTGTATAAAGACACAAAGAGCATGCAACACTCTGGTGTATCACCCTGTAAACCATATTTATTTTAAATGATGGGCTCTTACGATGAACTCTTCTAGAACAACAAGCAAACAAAAATGTTTTATTCCAAGATTAATAGACAAAGCAAAAATCACTTAATTCATCCCAGGTTTCTGCCTGTTAGCAAATCTGTAAAAGAACACACATAAGGTGTTTTTTACTTATTTTAATACAGTGATGTGATGTGGTTGGAGTACCCCATTTAAGTGTTCTTGGAACCCATTAAATATATATATTTATATATAAATATATAGAGAGAGGGGGAAGGAAGGGGGAGACAGGGAGGGAAAGGAAGAGAATCCTAAGCAGGCTCCATACCCAGTGTGGAGCTCGACAACGTGGGGCCCAATTCCATGACCCTGTGACCATGACCTGAGTCGAAATCAAGAGTTGGATGCGTAACTGACCGAGCCACCCAGGCTCCCCCCATTACAAAAATATTTTGAAGAAATATGGAAGGCCCTTCAATTGGCCCCTCTCCCACATAAGTCCATATTGATCCCACACAATTTTAGCAAGGGCCTACCCCATGTCCCAGAGACTCTGCTAGGACTGCACCAACCTAGTCCCGGTGGAAGAGGCTCCAAGTCATTTGGCTTTTTCACAATTTCATGTAGACTTGCTCATGGAAGCCAAGCGTCACTCACATAGGCATCAGCAACTAGGGTGCATTATGGAGGCTTCTCAGAAGCACGGCAGTTTATTCTGAGTAACTCTTGAGACCGTGTGTGGCTCAGGCCCCACAGCTGCCCGTGGGCAGCTGCCTAAGCGAGTAGAAGGTCCTGTGGGGGGGATGAGAGAGGCTTGGCAGATCAACCTCTTAGACAATCAGTGTGTAACGGGAGAAATCGCTCTAGCAATATGAATCCCCTTTTCTCTTTGGCCTTTCTGAATGCGATGCTCTGGAGAAGCTGCCTGGAGTCCTCGGTCTTACTTGGGGCAAAAGGAGAGGTCACAGTTGCTTACAGAAAAGGTGCAAGAAGAAAGAGTTCTGACATTCAAAATCGGTTTTGCATGGCAAGCCAGACTTGTGCTGGGGAGATTTTCTGGGTTATCTCATCGGTTAGCAGATCAAGAGCCAAGCTTGGAAGCAGCAGTGTCTGGGGCCTCCCGGGGTGGAGGTCCTACCCCTGATGCCCTTGACCCGTGTGGCCTGTTGCCCTGTAACAAGAGAATAGGATACGGAACTGTGACTTTCAGACATGTTTTCCGTAAGAAATTCATTTTACAGTTTTAACCAGAACACACACACACAAACACAAAACACATTTCAGAGAATAGTTCTTAGCCTTGTTTTATATGGTATTTTCTCACTTTTAAAATTGTCTTTGTCTTTTTAATTAATGTTGGTCAGGAAGCACTGACTTTATTTCATCCCCGACCAATGGGTCATGGCTCACAGATTGAAAAACGCTAAGGTGGAGGAACTGCATTGGCCTTGGCAGATTTGGAGGAGGAAGGTGGGAGGGTCAGAGAGAAGAAAGCAGTCTGTGTGTCTCTATTTCCCTGCTCCATATTCTGGCCTGGAGAGGGAAAGATGTGGCCAAAAGGAATGGGGGAGGTATTTCTCCGTCAGCTCCCCCGAGGACCCTGGAAACAGATCCCCTGCCTCTGCACAGACCTGGATTGGATCACAGCACAGTGAAGTGGGTGGTACTTGGTCCGGCAGAGGAGAACAGCTTTCCGGAGCGGCCTTCCCATTCCACTGTGTCATGGTGTAGGTGCAACCAGGAGCTTCCCCCATCCAGGAAGGATAAGGAGACTCCATGGCAGAAGGGGACCGGCCTGCCCACGCCAGAAGGCTGTGGGTGGGAGGGGCATCTACCTGCCAAAGATGAGGCTGACCAGGCCATGGGGGCCCAGATCGCTAATTCCAACACCAGAATGTCAGCCAGGTGACCAGTAGCCAGGGGTCACCATCGCAGAGAGGCAGCCCCTCAAGACACCTGCCATTGCCTTCCCCGTTCACTCAGGTGCTGCTCAGAGCAGAGCCGGCCGGAGAGGCAGGAGTCTGAGAAATCAGAGCCCAAGCTCTTTTCCCAAAAAAGGTAGAAAATTGCCTAGAGAAGTTGTTAGAATTATTGTATTAGGTTGGACTTAATTTAGCCTTTTCTCCCCCTTCCTCTTGCTTTGCACCAAATGGGGATCGTGAAGACTAGATATTTACTAGATAAACTGTGATCTGTGTCCACACAAGGTCATGCCAGTAAACATGGCAACAACCCAGATGCTTGTGGAAAGTGGACTCTTCCCCCCCGCCCCCCCATACCTTGTGGGGAGTCAGCCGGTGAAATGCTGCGGAGATGTCTAAAAACTGGCAGGTGGAGAAGGAGCCCTGATGTAAAGTGTCTGCCAATTTCCGCGGTGTAAATACGCCCCGCGTGGTCAATTTCCCGCACGCGGCCAGGTCCCTGCTGCACTTCGGAGGCCAGTGAGCCTGCCCCGGTTGCCTCCAGCGCAGCAGGCTCTCTGTCCACCTGGAGTTAAGAGACCACACTTGTGGATCTGCCCATGACACTGAGAAAACCACCCCCCCCTTCTCTGGACACCGGGTCAACTTGGACGGCCTCTCAATTTGGCAGATCTCCCAGTTCCAAGCCTCTCTTCTAGGAGGACTTCAGAGCCCGCCCACGCACGGTCCAGCCAGGGCTCTCTCTGGTTCCCGCCAGCCCGACTAACCGAATCAGAGCAAGCCGCGCCCTGGAGGGAGCTCCAGAGGTCATCACGGCCGGCCCCCTGCCTTCAGGTGGGTCTCGCCTTAAATCGTCCCAGACAGAGCCCGCCTCGCGCTGGCCTGTTTGCTCCGAGCGCCCCCGAGCAGCCGCGTAAAGTTTTGTGCTGACTCCGTGGAGCCGCGGCGGTGGGGCGCGTCCCCGGCTCATAAGGGAGTCATTAGTGCCATGCAGCCGCGCGGAGGGCCCGAGGCCTGTGGCAATTAATCACCTCTCCTCCCTGGCAGCACCAGCTGTCTCAGATGCAGCCATTCTCCAGGTAGCCCCGTAATTGTCCCCGGAGAAGGCAGGTGGGTGAGGGGCCACCTGAGCTAATGTTAGCCGGCAAGCCTCCCAAATAAAAAAAAATATATATATATATATATTTCTTGACTATTCAAATATTTCTCACTTACTTTCCAGAGTCTGTTATTGGTATAAAGGTTGCAGCTCAGGCAGCTTAACCGTTCTGTGGAATGACCTTTAGTTTTAATATTAATATATTATCGTAAAGTCTGCGAATCACGGATGCAATTTTGGTATTCATATAAAATGCCATACCCTGAACCCATTGCAACTCCCCCCACCCCCCCCGCCCCCCCAGACCCTCCAGGAGGCTGCCAACGAGGCGAATTAATATGCGTCATCTTCCTCTCCCCTTTATTTACTTAGAGAGGGTGGCCGGGCAACTTTATCAAGAGCAACATTATCAAGAGCTTTTCTGCAAGCTTCTTTATCATATTCACATCCGCGTCTGCTCGACACTTGTCAGTGTCAATCAAATCGCAATAATACGCAGATGATTTGCTCATTTGGTTTAATAAAATCTTTCTGCTTATTTGCGCCGGCTCCATTACAGCACGTAATTGCCGGGCGGTGGAGGTCCCAGCCAGCCAGTTGCCTGGGGGATAAGAGGAGACCGGCGCTATATGAAGGATTTGTTTCTTTGCCTCTGTCTCTCCCCAGTCACTCATATTCCTAAAATTAATATTGTATTTGAATCCAGCCCTGCTATTCTTATGCAGGCTAACATTGTTATTACTTATTATTTGGATGTGAAGTCATTTATTTTTAGTTTTATGTCCAAGCTGTCAAGCTAAATTTCATTGTGAACTGCCACATACAATTTTTAACTGCCATTTAAAACGAGATTCAAACTCTAAATTATGGAGTGAGCCTGTTCAAAGGGCCGGCCTGACAAGGAGTGCAGCCAGGAGCCCCGATCTCCCTGCAAATCAAAGGGGCTCCCGGTGATTATTTCTGTGGAGAGGAAAGCGGACGTGGCCTTAGTACTTGACGATCGCCTTGATGGTGGCCGGACACCCAGGTGGGTGCGCAGCGGGGAGAGGGCCACGCACACGGGTGGGCACGGAGCGCCTTTGCAACCTGCCCCGGAAGGTCTGCCTCATCTTGGGGAGAAGCAGGTGGGGCCTGCGTGGCCGGCTAAGGCAGGCTTGCAGAGACTGGCCTGCCATCGGGCCTGGGGGGCTGCCGGGTAAGCCCCCTCAGGGAGGCAGGGCTCTCCCAGAGTGTGGCTGGGGAGAAACCACAGTTAATCTGAAAGTTGCCCATGGTTTTGCTTTGGTATTCCCACAAAGGATGCTTTTTTTTTTTTTTGTGGAGCACAAACATTCGTTAGTTTTATCTCGCCACCTTCGAGGCTTTATCTTGCTGGCTCAGCTCGAACCTGGTCATGTGGGCGGCGACAGACCCGGGGACCGCGTCCCTCACTACCCACGCTCACATCCAGTATGAGGGGAACAAATGTGCTTTACGTGAATCTGCTCATTAAACAGCTGTGAAGACACCATCTGGGGTCAGTGTCATGCCTGTCCTGTTGATGACAAATGAAGATGCTGAGCTGTAGGCCGTGACAGTGAAGGTTCTGGAAGCTCCAGATCTAGCCCACGGGGGCAAACGGAAGGGGCTTCGCCAGGAGGAGGCCCAAGAGCAAGCCAGTGCTGGGAGAAAGAGACAGCTGCCACCAGCCCTGGGACTGCCATCGTGTCCCCAAGTGCCACCAAGGAGCTGGGCTTTCTTTGCTAGGAAGCCAGTTGCAGAGGGAGCCCAGGGAGGGCTCCCGGCTCTGCCCCCCTCAGTACATTCTAGGGTGGCAGCCAAGCCGGGGGCTCCAGCGAGCTTTCTGGGCCCTTTGTCACAATGTGTCAGTGCTTGGAAACAAACCAGGAAGATGCCAACTCCTGTGCCCCTCCCAGCCTTGGTCCCTGCACAGACGGACCATGGTCCCAGCCGCCGCTATGTCACCTGTCCCTGCATTTCAAGCCGCCGCCTCCTTAGATTGATCCCCTTAATTTCCAGTATTAAAAGAGCCTTAGTTCTAAACGTGCACACTTTGTCTTGGGTGCAGGCTTGAGTTTATGAAATAAACTTGTTCTCGGAGGGCAGAGCCGCTGTGCTCGCTGTGGAAGGCAGAGGGGGTTGTCCCCGGCAGGAAAGGGTGCCGGTAACTTCTCCGTCCCTCCATCCGTTTCTTACTTCGGCGCCGCAAAGAGGCTGGAGTTCTGCTCACAGGTCAGGTTTCTTGAGCTGATGGCGGTTACTTTCAGGGAGCTTTCTAGTCTTAAGCCCGCCCAGTCCTGCCCCACCGTCCGGCTTCTCCTCCTGCCTGAGCACGTGTCTGGCTCTAGGTTTTTGGCGGGTGAGTCATGGTACCTGGTGGATCGTGAATCCTCCGCGGGTGTGGCACCAACTTTTTTATTTTTAAATAACTTTGGTAAGATGTAATTCACAAACCGTACAATCCGATGGATTTCAGTGCGTTCAGTTGTGTGACCATTGCCAGTTTTAGAACATCACCATCATCATCCCCCAAAATGAACCTTGTCCCCTGTAGCTATTTGCCCCGTAGTCACCCCACCCCCTCCCCCAGCTCAGTCCTAAGCAACTGCTAATTTGTTTCTCTAGATTTGCCTGTCCTGGTGATTTTAGATAAATGGAATCCTGGAGTATGTGGTCTCTCTGTGACTGGCTGCTTTCGCTTGGCCTCACATCTTCGAGGCTCATCCATGTTGTAGCAGGGGTCAGTACTGCGTTCCTTTCTATGGCTGAATGATGCGCCATGTTGGTTTTATCCGTTCATTCGTCCACCTTTGGATTTTGTGAAGACTGCTGCTATGAACACTTGTGTACAAGTTTTTGCTGGGACATCGGTTTTCAATTCTTTTGTGTATATACGCACATAGGCCTATGAGTGGAATCCCTGGGTCTTTGCCCCCAACTTTGGATCGATATTTAAAACTAACTTTGGCCACAGAGACTCATGTCCGTTCACTCCTTTCCTCCTCCTTCAAACTCCTCTCCCTAGAGATGAAGAGCACGGGCACAAATGTATTGAGTAAAGATTTTGTACCCAGACCAAGGAAGGGATCCACGAGGAGCGCCCCATAGTTCCCGATGAATAAAAATCCCCATTTGGCCTCCTCGTTCTTTGTCGGCCCCTCCAGCCTTTCTTCCCCCTCCCTCCCCACCTCTGTCTTCTCTCATTTTACTCCTTTCTGATGCACTTGAGTGGAGTCTCCCCTCCTTAAGCTTGCATGCCCACATAAACTTGTGAACCCCCTCTTTAAGCAGAGCAAAGGCCATACGATGAGAATAGAGCTGAAGTCGGCAAAGCAGATCCTTCAGTTGCTGGAATCCACCCTCCTTAGAGAAACTGGAGAGGAAACACAATTTTTCCCAGTGCATCACAACCACAGGTAGAACCTGTCCCAAGGGCCTCCCCTCTTCAGCTTTCTGCAAGGTCCAGGGTCCATGCAGAGGTCTCCAACTAGTGACCCCTAGGATGGGTTTGATTAAACCCTCAGTGTTTGAGCATTTTCTAGGAGGCCTCCCATTAAAAAAAACAGATTTCCGGTTTCCCTGGAAAGACCAGAAGACCCAACTGTGGTGATCCACATCCTTGCCTGGTACTGGCTGGCCGGAGCTGGACAGAGGCTGCCCCTTTGGCTGGGCCTGTCCCTTACCCCAGCCCAGGCCTGGTCCACACCCCTCACTTCCATGTCCTGTCAGATACCTGTGGGCATTTGGATTTCTGGCGCATGCTCTATGGTAACCTCAGTGTAGCACCAAAGAAAGAGCTTTGGGGATTAGGGATGCGCAGGACTCTGCCTGCTGAGGATGGTCAGGGCGATAGATGGTGCCCCTCTAGAAGGTGCCCTACAGGTGAGCAACATGAGCTGCAGAGATGTTGCTTAAGCCCCTCAGAGCCGTTGCCGAGAATTCTGTCCTTATGCAATAAAACAGACTCAAGGAGGTTGCCAACCACTGGCCGGAGAGCCAACCACTTGGATATGTTTGTCCAACATATATTTTTTGAGCATCTACTATGGGCTAGGCACTGTTGTGAGTTCTGGGGACACAGCCATAAAGAAAACGAATATCCCTGCCCTAGTGGAACAGACATTCAAGAGGGGGAAATCGATAATATACAAGATAAATAAGTAAAACACATGGTTTATTGGTGAGAAGGGAGGTGGCAAAGTGGGGGAGAAGGGGGAGTGGTAGTGGAGGAGGGTTATAACTGCAGATACAGTGACCAAGGTAGACCTCACCTAGGAGGTGATGTTTGAGTAAAGGCCTGAAGGTAGCGAGGAGGTGAGCCACATCATTGTCTGGAAGAAGAAATTTCCAAGCAGAGGGAACAGCAAGTGCAATGGTCCTGTGGTTGGCATATTTGAGGAAGAGTAAGGCTGGTGTAGATGGAACAGCACAAGTAAGGGGGAGGGTGGTAGGAGAGGAGGCCAGAGTGTAGGGCGAGGACAAGGGATTACAGAGTGTCATAGGGGACACTGCAAGGACTTTGGGTTTTACTCTGAGATAGGAAACCATTGGGAGTTGGGAGCAGAAGAGTGACATGATCTGAGTTGGGTTTTCACAGGGTCCAGCTGGCTGTGTTTTCAGGGCTGTCAGGGAGAGACCAGGCGGGAGGCTTTGACAATAGTTCAGGTGAGCAGGGGGAGTAGTGTACGTGTACACGTGGGTGGATTTGAGCTATGACTAGGGTTGGGGTGACCCAGTTTTGCTGACAGGTTAAATGTGGAGGGAGAGGTGGGGGAGGGATGACCCTAAGGTTATGACCGCTTACACCTCGGGAGGCCTGTGGAGGGCTGCATGCCGGGGCCGATGCCGTGGTGTTAGAGGTGACCATGTCTGAGCACAGACCTAGGCAGCTGACGCCATGAGTCTGAAGCTCAGGAGGGAGGTCCAGGCTGGAGACACAGACTGGGAGCCTGGTGTGTAGACTGGTTGAAGTCCCTGAGTGTGCGAATGTAGGCAGAGCAGAGGTGGTCTGCGGCCCAAGGCCGGGGACACGTGCAGAAACCAAAGAAGGCAGCAGGTCAGTTATGTCCCAGAGTTAGAAGTCCTTCCCCATCTAGTTCATCCTTTCCAGCAAGGAAAGTTGGGCAGCATCAACAGGACTGAGCTACAGAATTTTCTCTCAACTGCTCTGGTGCCAAATCTATAGCTTACGTTTGTTAAGTGTTTGGCATAAGAGATGGCATTTCTCAATTCATTGAAATTTACAACACCCAGTAAAAAGTCCTCTTACTCTTGTTTCTTGGCCATCTGCCTCCTTACCCGGATTCAGCCAGGTCCCCGATGCCTTGTACATCCTTCCAGAGCTGTTCTTGCCCCCAGTGTGTTGTGCATACATCTGCTCACTCTGCCCATTTTTACACAAATGGTAGCATTTAATATATCTTGAAGAACATTCCATGGTAGCACATCAAGAACTTCCTCATTCTTTTTCTATAGGATTTCATTTTCTGGACATTCTGTAATTGGCTTAGCTAGCCCCACACGGAGGGGCTCCTACATTGTTGCTAATCTTTTGCCACAATTACTAAACTTGTGAACTCGAACTTTTGTCCCTGTGTCAGAGCACAGATCTGTTGGATAAATTTTTAGATGTGGAATAGTTAGGTCAAAGGGCACGTGCATTGGGATTGTTAATAGTGTCAAAGGAGGTATCAGTTTAAGCTCCCAAGAGCCACAGATGAGAGTGCATGTGTGTTGATACATTTTCCAACACAGTCTGTTACCAAATTGTCTGATCTTTTCCATCTGAGAGGTTTTTTTTTTTTTTTTTAAAGGGAGTTGTAGTCGGCAGGTAGGATCGTCCGTAGCTCTTAACTCAGCTCCTAGAACTGTCACTCGGCAGATTTAGATGAGCAAAGTCTGTACTTGGTGGCCTTTTTTTTCTCTGCTTGGCCTCTTCCGCTAGCCCAGGTTCTTCTGGCCTCCTTTACCTGGAGGAAGGAGAAACTTACTCCCTCGAGGGTTTTCACCATTGGAAGTGGGATTGTCTCTGAAATTATCTACTTTCAGAACAGAAATGGAGGTATAATAGTGACCAAAAACGGTGATTAGTCCATGGTGGTATTTGAGGCTCTCTACGATTCACTCATTCAATAATTCATTTTCATTCATTCATCATTCATTCATTCACTCATTCAATTTAGCAGCCTGGGATGCTCCAGGCCCTGGGCTGGACTCTGAGGAAATGCGTGAGTTCAGATGACCACACTTAAGGAAACTTAAGTCAGGAGGCCAGGCCAGGTAAACAGTATGAGGATTCCAGCGCATAGGGAGTCCTGCGAAGAAAATAAAGTAGGTCATTGTGACAGTGACCAAAGAGGATGAGGTAACAGAAACCCCCAGGGGAGGTGACTTCTCAGCCGAGGCCTGAAAAAGGGGAAGGATGGTCACACAAAGATCTGGAAAAGAAGCATCCCGGGCCGAAGGAACAGGCCATCCCAGAGATCACCCAAGGAGCATGTTTCGGGCTCGTGAGCTGGTGCAGAGGGGGCGGCGGGGAGAGCTAGGGACACTGCAGGCCGGAGGGAAGGGGCCCACTGTCTGTGAGGATTGCAGCCTGAAGCCCACAGAAGGCTGTGGGCCGTGGCATGCTGGTAGAAGTTCAACCATCAGCTGGGGAGCTGGGCCAACACTGCAGATCGTCTCCCATTTCAATGATGGGAACACCCCCCATCTCAAGGAAGCGACTACAGTGAAGTCGCTGAAATGGGAATTGGAAAAAGAGGCCCACGAACAGATGATCCACTGGATGTGAATGATAGCTCGGTGCTTCTCAGGACTTACTTTATTGAAAGCATTCTGCTTTCTACCCATTAAAGGGCCTTTTCTAAAACAACACTTGACAAGCTGCTAAGAGGCGGCTCCTGTATTCCAGTGGCTCAAGCTGGAGTGGGGTCTACGTTGATCCCCGTTACAAGGAACCTCCTGGCTGCCGTGCGGACATTTGAGCCCCACAAGGCACACGTGCCCACACGGCCCGCCCTCCAGGCCAACTGTGCCTCCGCCCCAGACCCACCTGCCTTTTCTGAGCAGGTGCACGCCACCACCTTAGGTCTTAACTTCTATTCTTCTTGAGACTGACCCATTCTAGCACCAAAAGCTGTTGCTTTAACTTGCCTTCCTCTCGTGAGGAGCAAGTCCAGAGCAGAAAAGCCAAGCTCCTCTGACTTTCCGTGGTGCTTTGATTTTTGCCTGTAGTAGATACTGGTTGTCTGGAGCTGGGCGTGGGGTCCTGCCTGGCCCTCCTTCCCCCTGCTCCCGTAGCCCCCAGTCCCCCCGCCCCGGGCACCTGCACCCCGCTCGGGTCAGCCGCCGGCCTCTGTGCTCAGAGTATCCCGCAAGGGGACGGAGAGGCTGGTCTCTTTCTCATTTCCATTTGGGTTCCATGCCTAATTTAAGGAGGGGTGAAAAGTATAAACAATTTTATGATGTCTCGCCATCCTTAAAATTCTGAAATTACTTTGGTCTTTGTTGGTCAGCAAATAAATTAATTTTCACTTGAAGAAACATCATTTTTAATGCCTTTCATTCTGGCCTGGCCTCATCTCATGGTCCAATTACTAAGGTAACTACCGAGCAGCGAGGCTACCGTGGGAGCCGTAGATCAGAAATTGTTTACCAGACTTGCAGTCATCGATTTATTCAAGCTAGCTGACACAGTTGATCATATTTTATTTTCTCAAATCTTCTCTCTCAAACTGATTTTTTTTTTTTTCAGAAGGTTTTTTAATACAGGTTTATTCACCTGGCTAATCCATTTATCTTCAGTTCCACCTGTAAAGGCGAGATCTCAGGGGTGATCTGTGAAAGGAAAGAGACCTTCTCTCTGTGCCTCGCTCCCACCCTGACCCTTCCCGTGTGGGCACACACACACACAGCCCACACACGCGTGTGCACACCCACTCGGACCCCCTCCACAGCTCCCACCCCTCACGCGTGTAGCTGGTTGGCTAGAGCACTGGAAACCTCCCCTCCCCTCCTTCTGCTTCTGTTTCCTCTGTAACGTTGGAGGATGGCACTATTTTCTCTTAAAATCCTTTCTGACTCACAATCTTGAGAATCAAAGGGTTGAGAGCTGGAAGGGACGAGGAACTCGAGACCGGTCTCCCCATTTCACGGTTTGGGAAGTGGAGGCTCTTCCTACAAGGGATGGGACCCACAGCCCGGCTGGTCATGGCAATCATGGCAGGATAGGGATTGAGACGGGTTTCTGGACCCCATCTGCCCGCCCCCATCTCTCTCCCTGTGGGTTGGGGCTAATTCTTCTCTCTCTTTCTTAGGAGCAGACAGGCTTTTAGTTGTAGAAGCGAAGAGCCTCCAGAGGCTCTCGGGCAAGTGGCTGCTGCGGCGGGTTTCTTTCTGTTCTTGCTGGAGCGATGGGTCTGGGGTGGGGGCTGGAGAAGCAGGTAGAAGAAGCAGGTCTTAGAAAACAACATGAATGGCGCGTGAGGATGTGAACAGGCTGTGTGCTCTCATGAAGGGCATCACCTGCAAAGAATCGGAAGCATAACCCCACCTGTTCCAGGCTACCCGAAGCTCAGGGGCACCAGGAGATGGGCTCCCCACCATGAAAACAAATGTTGGGGAGCTTCCGTGTGAGATCAGCCTATGGATTTGCCTACGTGCGCGGGTCCAAGGTGGACGCCCCCCCCCCCCAGGCGAGGAGCCCCCAGCCTTCCGTCCGTCCACACGGCAGAGCTAACAGCTTGTTGACATGGCCCAGCCAAAGGAGCAGTCCAGTCCGAATTATGCAGAAATGCTCCTGACCCTTCCGCCTGGGGCCCTCGGGAGCCAGAGCATGTTTGGTCTATTCTGATCCTGTCTCAGATGGGGCTGTCCCTCGGACACACGTCTGACCCTGTCTCTTCCTCTCCTGTTGCAGGGGACTTGTGAGATGTGTGGTTTGCAAAGCAGGATGGGGCGGGGGATGGGTGGTGAGCAGAAGTATTTGCTGTCACCAGAGGATCTTCACACTGGCCCCTTGGCTGTCAAACCAGGCGTGATGTCACGGAGGGGATTTTGTCACACTGTTTGGGGCTGAACTCCATCTCTTGCATCCTCTGTGTTAGCAGAGTAAGAGTGATGAGCCCCCCCAACCAGAAAAACGGCAGCCGTCAGAGGCCCCCCCCCACCCCAGGCTCACTTAATTGTCACCAAGGTGCCACTGTCCTCCCTTTAACTTCCCAAAACCATTGGCTCTGAGAATTGTTCAAATCAGTGGGGGCAGAACTGCAGAAACAGGGGTATAAATGCACAGAAGGCCTTGGCTGATGGACAGGCCCTCCTCTTCCTGAGTGTGGCTTGTTCTCTCGTTTGTATGACTTGCGTGGTAAATACTGGGGGTGGCCCTCGGCCTGTGAGTTTGCAGAGTGCTAAGTGGGAAGAAAATGTGATCCTTCTCCAGAATAAACAGGTCATGGATGCCTCTAGGAGCCACTCAGCCCGGCCCACAGGACTACCAGAGACCATGTTTTTCGTAATCGAAAGATGCCTCTCTTTCCCGTCCTGGCTTGCTCGGAGTCCCAGGTCTGATCAGTAATGTGGCCATCTGCCTCTGGTACCTCTTGTACCTCTCCTGGAGCCCAGCGGGGGCCCATCCAAGGAAGGGACTGATGGACTGACCCCTCTCTCTCGTAGTTGTCAGATAAATCTAGAAGACAATGAAATAAGCCAGACATCAAAGAACACCTACTGCGTGATACCACATGTATTAGAAATCTGCAATAGTCAAACTCCCAGAAGCAAAAAGTAGAATGGTGGTTAGCAGGCGCTGGGGGGACGGGGAACAGGGAGGTGTCGTCAAAGGTTATGAAGTGTCCATTATGCAAGATGATTAAATCCTGGAGAAATGCTCAATAGCAACCTGTCCATAAGTAACAATAGACTCTCTGACTAAATTGCTTGCTTTTTGGAGTCGAATGCTATATCTAGCTGGGCCACCCCCAGCTTTATTTATCCATCACATGAAAAAGGACATATTTCCGGGGTGCCTGGGTGGCTCAGTTAAGTGTCTGCCTTTGGCTCAGGTCATGATCTCAGGGTCCTGGGATCGAGCCCCGCATCGGGCTCCTTGCTCAGCGGGAAGCCTGCTTCTCCCTCTGCCACTCTCCCGGCCTGTGCTCTCTCTGACAAAATCTTAAAAAAAAAAAAAAAAAAGAAAAAACTATTCCTAGGCTTTGTTTCCTTGGTGACCCCCACCCCAATAGATTGATGGCTGATCAATTGCCCAGAACTCCTCATAGGAAAATATGTATCTAGCCCAAATGGGCTCTATTTAGCTGCTTTGCAGGGGTTTGCAAACTGGCAACCTGGGGCCATTTTTGGTCATTTGTTCTTTGGCCTGTATTGTCTTAGAAGCAAGGAGGCAGGCCTGTGGCTCCTACTTAGCTCCATTCCCACACTCACGTTACCTGTTGGGCCACAGCTGAGAGAATTCTGCTAACACGGTGGTGGCAAAGACAGGTCAAAGAATCCACGGAGACAGATGGTGGGGCCCAGCTGTTGGGGCCCATTTTTACCCATGGAGATTGTGACCATCAAGAGCTTTGACCTTCATTTTATCATTTCCTGTTTTCTTAGCATCCGTGATTAATGCTAAGTGGTGGCTTATGCCCCACCCCCAGGAATGGGGGGTACGCAGTGAACACCCACCTTAACATGGGAAGGAGAAGAACAAGGAAGCCAGTCAGTCTCCAGCTGTGACAAAAGCAACCATTTCAGGCCCATGAAAGGCATTCATTTGGTCAGCAAATATTTACACTCTTACTTTGCTCGGCTGCCATAATGAAATACCACAGGCTGGGTGGCATCCACAGCAGAAATTTATTTTCCCACAGCTCTGGAGGCTGGAAGTCCTAGATCGAGATGCCAGTAGGGCTGGTTTCCCATGACGTTTCTCTCTCTCTTTGGCTTGGAGACAGCCTCCCGTCTGGCATAAAAACACATAGACCAGGGGGACAGAATCGAGAGCCTGGAAATAATGGGAAGCATATACAGTCAGGTGATCTTTGATTAGGGAGCCAAGAAGACCCAATGGGGAAGGGATAGTCTCCTCAATATATGGCGTTGGGAAAACTGAGTATCTACGTGCAAAACAAGGAAATTAGACTTTTATCTTCCACCATACACAAAAATCAATTCAAAATAGATTAAAGACTGAAACATAAGACCTGAAACGCTGAAGTTCCTAGAAGAAAATGGAGGGGCCAAAAAACACCTTGACATTGATCTGAGCGATGATTTTTTTTGGATATAACACAAAAAGGACAGGCACCAAAAGCAAAAATGAACAAGTGGGACTACATCAAACTAAAAAGCTTCTGCATGGCAAAGGAAAGTGCCACCAACATGAAAAAGCAGCCAACAGAATGGGAGGGAATATTTTGAGCCACATATGTGATCAAAGCCGATATCTGAAACCTAAGGAACCCCTACAACTCAACAGCAAAAACACAAATAACCCGATTTAAAAATGCACAAAGGACCTGAACAGACCTTTCTCCAAAGAAGACCTACGACAAACGGCCAACAGCTATATGAAAAAGTACTCTGCATCACTATCAGGAAAATGCAATTGAAAACCATCATGAGATATAACTTTACACCTATAAGGTGGCAATTATAAAAATAAGTGTTGACGAGGATGTGGAGAAAAGTGACCCCTTGTGCACTGTTGGTGGGAAGGTAAATTGGTGCAGCTACTGTGGGAGATGGAGGTTCCTCAAAAGATTAAAAATAGAACTATCCTATGATCCAGCAATCTCACTTCTGAGTATATATCCAAAGGGATTAAAAGCAGGATTTAAAAAAAAAAAGATTTAGAGCATGAGCGGAGGGAGGTGCAGAGAGAGAGGGACAGGTAGCCTCTGTGCTGAGCACGGAACCCGATGTGGGGCTCGATCCCACCACCCTGAGATCATGACCTGAGCCAAATTCAAGAGCCGGATGCTTTGACTGACTGAGCGCACGCAGGCACCACTAAACTCAGAATCTTGAAGAGCTGTCCACACTGCCACACTCATTGCAATATTATTCACAACAGCCAAGACCTAAAAGGAACCTAACAGCCAATTGGTGGATAAATGGATGAAGAAAATACAGTATTTATCTATAATGGAATATTATTTGGCCATAAAAAAGAAAGCTTGCCATTTGAGACAATATGGATAAATCTAGAAGACAAGTGAAATAAGCCAGACCTCAAAGAACACCTACTACGTGATACCATGTGTATTAGAAATCTGCAATAGTCAAACTCCCAGAAGCAAAGAGTAGAATGGTGGTTAGCAGGGGCGGGGGATGGGGAAATTGGGAGGTGTCGTCAAAGGCTACAAAGTGTCCATTATGCAGAGATGCTGAATGCTGGAGAATGCTGGATAGCAACCTGCCCATAACTAACAATCCAATTTGGTTTTAAGTATAAAATTTGTATACTTTGCTAAGTGAGTAGATGTCAAATTTTCTTGTAAAAAAAAAAAAAATGGGCGGAAGCTTCTGGAGGTGAGGGATTGGTTTATAGCCTAGATTCTGGTGATGGTTTCATAGGTGAATACTTATCTCAAACTCATCAGGTTGTTACATGAAACACAGCTTTTCGTATGTCCATCACACCTCAATAAAGTAGGTTTTTAAAAAGGAAACTATATAACTAAAAAAAAAATCAGAACAGGGCGCCTGGGTGGCTCAGTTGGTTGAGCGACTGCCTTCAGCTCACGTCATGATCCTGGAGTCCCAGGATCGAGTCCCACATCGGGCTCCCTGCTCAGCGGGGAGTCTGCTTCTCCCTCTGACCCTCCTCCCTCTCATGCTCTCTGTCTCTCATTCTCTCTCTCGCAAATAAATCTTAAAAAAAAAAAAAAAAAATCAGAACTATCCTTGCATATGTGTTCATAGAAATTTTACTTTTGCTATGCAAATTTCTAGTTCCCCAATATAAGGAAATCATACACTGAAAAAATCCAGTTACTCACAATTATGTCTTGACTAAGCAATTTGTCATTTTAAACTGGAATATTACAAAAATAATTGTTTTGGCAATTGTTTTTGGTAACTGTAGTCTTCGGTATCAGCAGATATTGGGCAGATTTCAGCACAGCTCTTGGTACCATTTAAGAATAAAATAACTAGTCATGTCACTTTTCCTGTATCAACATTGAAAGCCACAATGTAATAAACACCATGTTCTTGATTGGGGAAAAAATTGTAGTAAGAGAGTGAACCCCATGGATATCTGGGGGCAGAGCTTTCCAAGTATAGGGAATAGCAAGTGCAAAGGCCCTGAGGCAGGCACATGCCTGGCCTATTCCAGGAACAGTGGAGTCCATTGAGGCTAGAATGGAGTGAGAAGGGGAATTGTTTTAGGAGATGAAAGAGCTGAGGACAGGTGAGTGGGTGACAGTGGCTAGATTACCTGGGATCTCCTAGGCCTTTAGTCTGGGAGATGGGAAACCATTGGAGGGTTCGAGCAGAGAGTGACACGGCCTGACCTGAGGCTTAATGTGCTCTCTGTACCTTCCATGTTGAGAACAGACTGAGGCTTAATGTGCTCTCTCTACCTTCCATGTTGAGAACAGACTGAGAGGAAGCGGAGGAAGCCAGAGCCTAGTGAGGAGGCTGATAATGTCATCCCCATGAGATGTCAGGGGTCGTGGTGGCTCGGGCCAGGGTCCTAGCAGTAGAGGCATACAGATGAATTAGGGATTGTCTGTTGTGCGAAACAGTCCCTTGCTCTCCTTCCTCTCCGTGAATGTGACCTTGAACTTTACTGCTGAGATTTCCGGCCAGGAAGCAATAGCGACACACCTTCGAATCAGCTACATTTCTGCACAGCTGCATTGGGCACAGGGGGCTGCGTTAAGCGTCTACAGCTCTTCCGGAAGGGAAGAGAGACGGGAGGACCCCCAGGTGGTGGCAGATAGGGTCCCTGCACCCCACGCTGTGATTTCAGGTAGAAATATCCCAGGCAACAGGGATACTGGGATACTGGTTGTGAAGATACAGATGGATAGTGGTCGGGGGCAGCAGGTCTTCTCCCAAACCTTCTCAGTAGTTAGGATTTCCCAGCTAACCCCAGAGGGCTCATCACCTGGGGCTAATCTTCCTTCTGGAAGGAGCCTGCAGATTCCACCAGCCTGGTGCAACCAGCGCAGCTTCGACTTGAGCAATGATTAAAGTAAATATCTGTCCTGCGAAGCTGGGTCACATGACTCTCGGGTAACAGCCTAACTCTTGCATAACTTGGATCATTAGGAGTGTGCACCTCCCTGGGGCCACGGACCTAAACACATATTCAGTCAGAGACCACATTCCCCCAGTTTGTCAACCTGGTCCTTCATCACATGTGCATGTTCGGGGCTGGCCTTCTACTGGGCAGTGGTGCCGGGTGAGTGTGGAGCCTTGGGGAGAGGACTGTAGTAACTGTCTTCTCGCTCCCAGCCCTCAACCCCTCCCAATCTCATCCCTGTCCCCTCATTCCCCAGACCATCCCTGGAGGACAGACTTCATCCCTGTGCTCTGGCCCTGTGCCGGAAATTACTGTTAATGCTTCAAATCCTTAAGGCTTTGAGCCCTAAGTCGGTGCGAAAGGGTTGAATTGTGGCTAATCCTTTGTTTTAGGGGATGAGGATTCCGGTTTTGATGGAGGGAGGAACGTAGGGGCAGAGGGGTGAAGCCAATCGTGACAAGGGTGCCAAAGGAGGGGGGGGCTAGCGGCATTAATTTTCTTAGGCGCGGCAGCCCTGAAGAATGGCTTCTGAGATGATACAGGATGTTTAAGGTATTTTAGGTGAAAGGGTCAGTAATCCCATTTTGAATCCATTCCTCTTCTCTGTGTACTTGAGCCCCTCCGATGGGGATCTCCCCTGCTTGAGACTAGTAAGTACTTTGAGGGAAACAGAGAACTCTTTTAGGTATGATTATTTTTTAGGAATGCAAATGTAGATGCAGGATTTTTTTTTTTTTTTTAAAGAAATGGGTGTGTTTTGAATGCTTCTAATCTCTGAGAAACAGGTAAATTGATTCTGCTTTGCTGCATGCATTCTTCCCGCTGCCCACCAGAGGGCGCTGGACCACCCACTAGGAGGAGTGAAGGGTTACTTAAACTCACCCAGAGCCTTCCCAGGCTTAGAGCCAAGTTAAAGCAGGGAATGGGTTGCTTTTTAGCGTCAGTTGAAAAGGAAGGGCCGTGTAAAGGGTGTCAGGAGAAACTGCTGCCTGCTACTGGGGAAAATAAAAATACATCGCTATGAACCCATTGGGATACTCAGTCCCAGTCTCTGCGGTCTCATTTGTGCGGATTCACACTCCCCGAGACAGCAACGGTGTACCTGGCTTTCCTATTCTTCAGCAGCCTTGGTTTTCACTTCTCCACACATTAAGGAATATTTGGGACCTTGTCACATCAGAGAAGGAGAGAGAAAAGTTTACAGGGTACCAGTTAGCGGGCACCTGAGGTCTGAGTCTGGCTCCAGGGAGGATGTAGAAATGTTGAAGTGGGAAATCCATAAACATCCCTCCTTAGGCTTCCCCTGCTTGCCCTCCCTAACCTTCACTAGCAGACAGCTCGCCACCTTGTGTCTTCTGAACCACGTTGTTTCTTCCCCACGTGGATTCAACTTCGCCAGGTACCCAGCAAGTGGCCATAAGAACGAGTCTGATTTCCAGACTCATTGGTATTTGTGAGAACAGAGTCATCGACAGTAAGTCAGCCTTCAGAGCAGGAAGTAGAAATGGCCAAAACACCCAACTGGAAACTTCAAAATTGACTAATATTGACAGTACCAGATATTCAAGTAACTTGCGTTAGCACAGAGCATATTTCATGCATAATCACTAGGATGCAGTTCTACTAAATCAGTAGTTGGTGGAGTTCTAGAAGCTTCTCACTCAGGAAATACTCCTGCCAGAAATGGTGAATCGAATCAAGTCTTCAGACCTAACAGTTTGCAAGAAATACAGGGAAAGAGGATCAAGCTACACAACATCACAAGAAATCCAGAATGTGAAACATCCTGGTCTGTTCAGATAGTCCATGTTATGGCAGGCTTCTAGAACATAGGATTGAAGAGACCAAATGTAACGAGTGAATCTTGATTGGATCCTGGCTTACAAAATAAAAACCATAAAAGCTTTTTTTTCTTTCCCATGATGTGAGGCAACTAGGGTGATTTAAGTAGGTGTGGGCCTCCACGGAGACAAGGGATTTAGAGAATTTTCTCAAGGGTGACTGTGGTACTATAGTTCTGTAGGGAAATGTCCTGCCCTTAGGACAGACATGCTGAAGTATTTAGGAGTGAAGGTCACGATGACTACAACTTATAAATGATTTGGGGGGGGGGGGAAAGTTAGGAAAAAGAAATACAGCAAAACCATTAACCATTTTTGAATTGAGGTGGTGAATATAAGGATGGTCATAAGCTCTATGTTTCTATATGACCAACAGTTTCCAGAATGAAAAGTTGGAAGAGATGATGGGTGGCAGACTCTCAAAATCACTGAGACCCCTTAGGTGTCCTTCATGACCGGCTATTCACCGATTGTGAGAAAGGAAGGTGTCTTGTCTGGAACAGTGTCCTGCCCACAGCATTATTTAGCAGTGGATGACTATTGCTTTCTCTCTCTCTCCTCTTTTTTGTCTGAATCTCCCACTCCAGCTAAAGTTAAGCCTTTATCGTCTTTCCAAATGCTTTGCAACCACAGAGTGAGGTGGTTTTGCAAAGATAACGCCAATCGAAGAGAAGATTGCTCTTGTGGCTGGTGGTGGACTTGGCAGCAAGCTGAGAGTGGGTGGTTATTTGCAGTGTTCTGTATATTCAAAATGCTGTCTGATTATAAAAGGAAATCTATTCTTTTCCAGCCCTCTGTGAGCTGCGATGTTGTAGACTGCTTGCTTTTCCTTAAAGCATAAATATTCATGGTGGTCCATCAGCTACTCTGATTTTTGATTTTGATATGTTGTAGTCTATCTGTAAAATTCATCCCTTCATCTACCTACCCATCATCCACACATCTGTCCATCCAGCCACTCAGCAACTAATGGGGAAGAGAGTTGTGGGGCCTAGGGCAGGGGAAGAAGATCTGATACAACCCCAAACCACAATTTGTGTTGTGATGGCAAGAATTGTGATGTGATGGCAAGAATGGTGGTGATCTGTGAAGGTGCAAAAAGGATAAAAGCCATGTCATCCCTCCATAGCAGTGTTTCCCAAACTTCAATAATTGTCAAAAATTCATGATTTCTGCCCCATCTAAGGATCATTGTTATAGGATTATCAATATCTTCCCTTGGATCCATCCTACTATGGCCTTGTACTAAACATTACTATCCCTAAAATCATAGTTTTGATGTGTAAATGACCTATTTTTTTCTGACCTATGAAAATAAATGTATACCTATGGAATCGTCTATATCTTGAATAACATGTATAGTCAGTAATACATGTACACACTAAATGGAAGCCGCCTTCCAGAGAAGGATTCAGGGGCAAATGGGGTGAACTAAAGATCTTGGCTTGTCTGTGCATGTGTATGAAACACATACAAATTTCAGCTAAACTTCATCCTTTTACCCCTTCCTTCTGTTAAGGCCTTCCTTCAGTAGTAAATCAGTGACCTAAAAGCTTTGTACAATTAATTTCCCAGGGACCAAGCGAAGAATGGATTCAGTGAGTATTCTGATTAGAACGTGAGCAGGAGACCCAAGTGCTCGTACAGCCCCCGTGTCTATTAAGTCTGACAGCAATGGACGCCTGGGTGGCTCAATCAGTTAAGCGGCTGCCTTTGGCTCAGGTCATGATCCCGGGGTCCTGGGATCAAGTCCCGCGTCGGGCTCCCTGCTGAGCAGGGAGTCTCAGCGGAGTCCCGCTTCTCCCTCTCCCATTCTCCCTGCTTGTGTGCTCTCTCTGTCAAATAAATCTTAAAAAAAAAAAAAAAAAGTGACAGCGAGAATTCATTTTTTGACACCAATACCAGATATGCTCTAAAAATTTAGAATAATGAAGTGATTGAAAATGTTATATAGGTAAGGTTTAGAGTCAGTTTTGTCTCAGTACTTTATATATTTTAATTTTTTGTTTTGTTTTCATGTCTCTTTGTTTCCTTGGTTTACACATAAATTAAAAGGCACTAGACCAAAGCTTAACACGGACAAGAAAAAAACATTATTATTCTAAAGTGTTAATTGTGGCTACTGAGATTTTACTTTATTTTTTTTTCATTATGATGAATGCACTATTTATTCCCCATTCCCTGTTTCACCCAGACTTCCCCTACCTACCTCCCCCTCCCCAACCATCAGTTTGCTCCCTCTAGTTAAGAGTCTGTTTCTTGGTTTATCTCTTTATTTTTCCTTTTGTTTGTTTCTTAAATTCCACATGAGTGAGATCGTATGGTATTTGTCTTTCTCTGACTATTTCACTTAGCATTACACTCTCTAGCTTCATCCATGTTGTTGCAAATGGCAAGATTTCATTCTTATGGCTGAGTAATATTCCATTTAATAAATAACTAAAATATACACACACACATCTTCATCCATTCATCTACCGATGGGACACTTGGGCTGCTTCTATAATTTGGCTCTTGTAAATCTGCTGTAAACATAGGGGTGTGTGTATCTCTTTGAACTAGTGTTTTCGTATTTGGGGGAAATAGTATGATTACTGGGATCGTAGGGTAGTTCTATTTTGAATTTTTTGAGGAACCTCCATACTGTTTTCCACTGTGGCTGCACCAGTTTGCGTTCCCACCAACGGTGCAAGAGGGTTCTTTTTTCCCCCACATCCTAGTTGATACTTGCGGCTTCTTGTGTTGTTGATTTTAGCCATTCTGACAGGCTTTCCTGCCAGAATGGCTTACTGTCACTCATCTCGGTGAATGTTCTCACCATCTGCCCCGTAGCTCAGGCCAAAAATCTAGGTGTCATCCATGATACCCCCTTTGTCTTCGTACCCCTACCCTCATGTCTTATCAATGGCCCAGTCCTGTCCATTCCACCTCTTAAATATCTCTGCAATGCATCCCCTTCGCCTTCTCCACCATTACCTTCATGCACCTGTCTCTTGCTCAGCGACTGCAATGGTTTCCCAAAGCTTCTCTTACGCTGGTGGCCTTTTCAAAATACAAACCTGATCATGTCATCGCCCTGCCTCAAGTCCAGGGATCCAGGGTTAATCTTGATTGGCCCTAGCCCATCATGGCAGCCTCATTCCACTTGCCCTTGATTGGTTGAGT
The DNA here is from genome assembly GCF_054177405.1 of Leptonychotes weddellii. Lineage (NCBI taxonomy): Eukaryota > Metazoa > Chordata > Mammalia > Carnivora > Phocidae > Leptonychotes > Leptonychotes weddellii. The sequence goes on from NC_138384.1 coordinate 27,701,432, forward strand.
TGTGGACGGAGACCCAGTGACTCATCTTGGGTCACTGGAACTCGGGCATTCTTCTGGACGACTTCTGGATAAGGTATTCTTGCTCTTTGGAAAAGACCGTTGGAAGAAAAGGATCCTTTTATTTTGCTAGGCATTGTCACATTTGGGTGTGCCTCTGTCCTGAAGCCCGGGGGGGGGGGGCCACTCCCGGAGCTTGCCCTACCTTGTGAGATAAATCCCCTTGCTTTGGGATTGGACTAGAGAGGTGCCAGGGGAGACCACCTGTGGCCAGAGAAAAGGATTTCCTGCTTGCCTTCCTCTTGGTATTGACTGAAACTAATAGGGCACAACAACATTCATAAGTGTATTCACCCTGCACAAAAGGAAGTGGCTCAGGAGTGTTTTCGGCCAGGGGAGGAAGTTGGATTTTGGAACCAGCCCTGGGGATTAACAAGAGAGTTTGGCTGGCTGCCTGCCATTCAAGGTCATTTTACCAGGATTTCAAAAGGCAGCCCAAAATGGAACAACCTGATCAGGAACTACTTCTCCTCTGCTGAGGAGTGTAGGATACTGAGCCAGGTGCAGAGTGGAAGGGCGTCCAGAGAGAAGGCACCATCGTAAGAAAAGCCGCGGCAGCGTGAAAGCCAAGGGCGGCCATCACAGAATGGGGCTGGAGACAGGCGTGGGAAATGAGAGGGGAACTCGGGAAGGAGGCCAGCATGGGGTGTGCCTTGAAGGTGGGCTGAGTTTAGATTGTTTTGCAGCCCGAACTGGCTCCCGTGGAAAACTTTCGAGCAGTAAAGGGTTAGACGTGGTGAAAGTGTTCTGGATCAGAGGGAGGGTTTGTGGGTAAAAAGACAGGGTCGGGGGACCAGGAGCTATGTTGCCATGGAAGAGGTCCCCAGACTTCAGCGTGCGCCAGAATCACCAGAGCAACTTGTGACAGACGTAAATTCCTGCTGCTCACGGCTCCCCCTGGATTCGGATTCTGCAGGTTCAGTCTGATTGGTACAATTTTTTTTTTTT
>NC_138384.1:27702936-27752909 GCF_054177405.1 Leptonychotes weddellii
GGATTTGGAAAATCCGCACTCTCAGCCTCCCTAAATGGCTGCAGTGGCCACGCATAAACCTGTGGGCGGGCCTCTATGATGACTGACGGATGTCGTAACCAATTACGTTCAGGTGCTTGTTTGTTTCCTCCCCATCCCTCCCCTGGGGCCGAGATTTCCGTGACTGACAGTTCACTCTGGGCGCTGTTACATAAGGGGAGGGACAAGTGCTGCCCCACCCGAGCGGAGCAGACTTGATTGGCAGGGCAGAGTGCGGTCGTCCCAACGCCCCCCCCCCCCGGAAGAACGTCCTTGACGGACAGGTATGAGAGCCACTTGGCGCCGGGAGGCTGGGCGGAAGCGTCCGGGCCGAGGGGCGTGGGGCAGGGGGCGGGGCCCGACACCGAGAGCAGGGCGGGGCGGGGAGCAGGCAGGGGCTGGGCTGGCGCTGTGGCCAGAGATGCTGTGGGGCCGCGACGGCGCTCAGCAACTGGGAGCACTGCGTTGAAAACGCTGAGGTGAGGTGCACTGCCGGGCCGGCTGGGGGGGGGGGGGGACGGGAGGGCCGTGGAGTCTTTAAACCTGGGCCGCTAGCGTCCTCAGCCCGGCATTTGCCTGCCTTACCCGGCGCTCTCGAGTCTGTAGCGACGGCGGCCGCACTGGGACACGGGGGCGGGGCCGGGCACCTGTCCGCGTTTGCAGGCACCTGCTGCGCCGGCGGTTGCGGGCGCTGGGAGCTGTCGGGGTGCTGGGCCCGGCGGCCTGAGGGAGGGAGGCGGGCCCGACCGGCTCACCCCGTCCGCGGCCCGCCCTCCCCGCCTCCGTCCTGCGCCGTGGTTGGGGGTGGGGGCGTCCTCGAGCCCTGGAGGCCCTCGGCTCCCCACCGGAGGGGCTCGCGGGCCCCGGGTCGGCCTCGAGCTAGCTGCGAAGCAGGGACATGGCCCCTGCCTTGCCTCACCTCGAGACAGGTTTGTCCGGATTCCGTGCGTGTGTGGAGATGGATTTACGCCCCGGGCGAGGGTGCCGGTCCCGGCTGTCCGCAGCGAGTCGCCGGGCCAGGGTCGAGGCTGTTTTTCGTCCGTTCTCGGTGCCGTATTCTGTCTCCTCTTAACGTGGAATATAAGGCTGTTCGGAGTGATGTATTAAGTTAGTGGCTACTTAGGGGCCGTGGCACGTAGGAAAGCGGCACCCTTCTTCTAAGTTTTGGCTCAAGCCACGCTCAGATCATTTGTACAGGTCCACTGATTTCTGAGCTGTATGACGTAAAGGAAGACCGTCCTGTTTGGTTTGTATGGCCGAACCAGCAGAAATTCTCAAATTGTGTCCTAAGGCTTCCTTCCATCTACGTCACTCCTGTTGGAAAATGCTGAACCCAGTCTGGGTAGACTAGACATCTGAGAGTGTAGTTATTCTCTAAAAGTGTGCTAGTTACTTCAGGTGATTATGATGCTCCTGGAAACACAGGCAGCAGTAGAAACTACCTCCTGCTTAAAGAGAACAGGAACTGGGGGCAAGTTTGGATTCTTAAACGCAAAGTTACAGACTCATTAGGTGTTAGACTTGGAAGGGACCATACAGGTGAATGAATCACTCGGGTAAATTTACATGGTGGTGAGCACTGTGTCCCAAGGGGAGGGGATCCTCTGTTAAGTCATATGTGTCCTAGATGACAGCTGGGTGCTGTACATTACTCTGGATCTGAAAACCAACGTTTTCATTTGGGCCAAACGGGAACATGCCTGCACACATTTTTGATGTCCCAACCATTCTCTTCTGTGCCCTAGTCACCTTTAAAGGCAGATTTGTGGAGAGCTCTCAGCAATAAGTTGCTGTTTATTGGGTATAAGTCAACAGGTTAGTGGAAGAACCAGGAGCCTCATTCCTTTGATTTAATTACTGGGTGGCATTATGTCGTGGAAGGAAAACAGCAGTAATTGGCACGGGCGAGGTATGGGAGACTTGGTACCCACCTGCGGATATCATAGGCTTGTCATAAAACAAATTTTTGCTGTCAGGGACATTTGGTACAGGGTTCTCTAATGATTTGCTTCTTATGAATTTAGTAGAATATTGCTAAGTTTTGACCCTTTTAACCTTCAGCCTTTTGGATGGGTGCAAGTAGGAATTCAGAGAAGGAGCTCTGCTTTCCACATAACCGAGCCTGGGGAGAATCACCAGAGCGGAGAAGTTGTTCTTACAGCTTGGCTTGCTGCTTTTCCTCTGCCTCCTCCTCTGTATTTTTAGTAAATGACCCACTGACTTTGTGACCTTTGAGGCATACTTTCTTGTCCACTACTTGAAGCTTTGCTGGGAGATTTGTTTGTGAAATGTCTCTGCACTCCTCTGTTGCGTTGATATGTACTGCTTGGCCATTCCTTCAGCATCTAATTCGGTAATTTCCGCACATTAAGCAGAGAAAAAGACCATTTCTTGGGGATGATCCTGCCAGGACCCAGTTATCCCTCTCTAGCTTACCTGCTCTACCTTCTCTCTGTTATGTCTTTGGCTACTAGTTTTGCTGGGAAGAGTAATTTTAAGACACAAATCAACAACTCCTTGGCTCTTTAATTCCTGTAGCCCTGAACAGTGACAGGCCTTTGGCGTATGTGGGTACAGTGCATCCTGCACCAGCTTTCCCTGTAACCGAAGGCCTACATATTATGCTAGGAGCAACTGTTGTAGTCTGTCCATATCTTCTGCATTTCTGGCACCAAAGCTGAACTGTGTCACTGAATATTCTGAATCCTGGCCAAGGACTCATTACACAGATTCCTGTAGGCATTTAAAGGTGGGAAAGAAATTGGATTCAGAAGAGGGAGGGGGTATTGAAGGGAACTTTCTGAACACTTTTTCCCCCTAATTTTTATAGCTATATATTATATAATATGTTGAATTTCTATTTAGAGTGTCAGATTTAGTTCTTAACTATTTTGGAAATCTTAACTGTTGATGTTGGTATGTTTCTATGTTTTCCCATCTCATTTTTAGGTAAAGTGATTTCTGAGGACAGAAGAGTTTGATGACACAGACCACTGAATTTCTTTGGAGTCCACGTTATGAACCCTTTCTGGAGCATGTCTGCAGGTTCTGTCCGCAAAGTAGGTATAGTTAATAAACTTAGCGAGGAAACCCATTTGAGTCAAAGTAGAGGTCAAAAATAATTCATTCCGAGGTTGCCTATAATCTTAACAAAATTAGCTGGCTTTGCTTAGCTTTTTTTTTTTCTTAAGTTTATTTTTTTTTTTTTAGTAATCTCTATACCCACCGTGGGGCTCGAACTCACAACTCTGAGATCAAGAATCTTCCGATGGAGCCAGCCAGGCACCCCTAGGTTTTACTTTTGAAAAATAATTATTTTGCTGATTAAAGTTAGTTTCTGAGACTGAGATAGCATCTCAAATAGAAATCTTCCTGGTAATTACAATTCTAAGATTATTTTTTATGGTATATTTACACATGATGAAATTTGGGACACATAATTGTAGTAGTCTTTTTACTAATTGGCAAGATTCCACAGTCAGAGCAGCTTTGAGAAAGACCTGTCCAATGTGGCCAACTCAGACTTGAGGGCACTGGTTTAATTTTTCCAAACAAAATGTCCATTTTTAAATTGCAAAGACAGTACATTTTAGGAAAGCTTAAAAAATGCAGACAAAAAGAGAATACAACCCGTAACCCCACGTCTAAGAGACCACCGCCAGGAATCATCTTTTTTCCTCTGCGCATGATATCCATTTTTAATGCAGGTAATTTAAACAGCCTTTGGCTGTACTTGAGCCAAGAAGTGCCTATGACATGGTGGTTTCATCTCTGACTCATGTAGACCTTTGTCTTTGACTCAGGCTGACTGACAGTCTGTGCCGGGGAGAGTCCAAATGTCGATCATCTCCATCAGGGACAAGATCAGAATCAGAGCAGCGCAAGTGAGAACGTAGCTTCATTCGTTGTTTCTAAGCGAGGTGCTCATGCCAGGTGGTGGCTAGTTTGAGTCACCTCTACCGTTGGTTTTGAGCTGCTTCACACCTGACCTTCTACAGCACGTAGGAGCCAAGGGACTCTTCTCGTACAGTTGTCTAATTGCTGAGTAACCCCTTGCCCTCTTTTTGGGGTCACCAGAGGAAACCATTTCTTTCTCTGTTTCGTGTACATCCTGTAAATATTGGCGTTGTTTTTGTGGGATGTAGCTTTAAAAATTTTTCCTGTTGCTTTAGTCTTCCTTTAGCTTTGTTCTCTTTCTAATGGCCTGCCTACTCAGAGGACTTTCTACTCCTCCTGGTCGTGGTGCTAGAACATCCTTGTGAAAGAGTCATTCCAGCTTTTAGGTTAGGGATAAGCGTACGTCACATGTACTCTCGTGATTTAAGAATCATGCTAACAGATGTTCTCACCACTTCATCTTGAATAGCGATCTGATGGTGAAGAGAAGGCATTAGCAGGGGACGTGATAACCAGCCCTCCACGCGCCGCCCCGAAGAAACAGCTGCCTTGTATTCCCAAAAACGCTCTGCCCATAACTAAGCCTACATCCCCCGCCCCGGCAGCACAGTCAGCAAATGGCACACATGCTTCTTATGGACCCTTCTACCTGGAATACTCTCTTCTTGCAGAATTGTAAGTGCTTAAACTATCTGGTTAGATTTTGACTGACCTTTGAACGTGAAAAATGAAATTTATTCTGGTGCACTCCGTAAATGCCTGTGTCGTTCAGTCTTAAAGCTCAAATGCGTCCCCCTCCAATATCAGGTAAATAAGATTTAAAGGCAAACATAGGCTTGCATTTCCGTGTCTGTTTTGGAGAACAAGAGGAAGAGATGAAGACGAAGCACCTAAAGTCGGTCAGGAACGGAGTAATTTTGGTGTTCCTTTATATGAGGTGAGGAAGTCCCCGCCTGAGGGGGCGCTTGTGGAGAGCGGGACAGTGGGAGGTAGTAATCTGTGCCCTCTTGGGTCAGACCCAGCCGGAGGCTTGTGCTCCCCTGTGGTGCCCACCTTGAAAGAGGCGACAGACCGAGGAGAGGGTCCCAGTAGGCTGAAGTCAGGAAGCCAGACCTCAGGAGCCAACAGTTGAAGGAACTGGAACCGCCGACTCAGAGAAGAGACCACGTAGGAGGTACTTACTAAAGCTGCCCTCGTGTATTTGAAGGCCTGTCATTACAAAGGGGATTGGACTCCTGCCTTGTGACCCGCAGAGGCAGAAGTAGGCAGTGACAGGGAAGTCACAAAGACTCGGGCTCCGTGCAGGTGAGAACCGGACGAGTCCCAGCAGCTGAAAGTCAGACTGAAGTCACACGTGTCGGTAGCGGGAGGCGAGGAGCGTGCCCAGCGTGCTGGCCACGCCGACCGCAGGGGCTCGGGCAGTGTCGGGTTTGATCCCGTGTTCCCGGGGCCCAGGTGTTGGAGGATGAATTCTTGATTTCTGTCATTGAGTTCCTTTGCACAGCATCCTCAGGCGTTCCCTCGCTGTACTCCTGTGGGAGCGGTCAGAGGGTCTGCGGCCCCTCTGGCTTTATAATGGAGGCCTTGTGTGTGAGGCTGGGCAGCGAGTTGGACAGGCGTCTATTGTGGCCCGAATCTGCTGTCTGTATTAGCACACAGACCGGCCTCACTGGAGTAGATGCACCTGCTGCTGACATGCTGCATCTTAGTGACTTAAACACGGAGTAAAGGATTAAAAATAAGTGTGATGGTAAATAGGTAATAACAGACAACGAAGGTTCAACAAGTTGTTTCTCAGTAAAGTTCAGGCTTGGCAGGTTAGACATGTTCTAAGGCCCGAGGTCAGCGCTGTTCCAGCTCGGTCTCAGCCTCACTCCTTTCGGCACACAGTGACGAGGTCCCCAGAGAGCCGGCACCGCCTTTGTCGGCGCACTTGTCTTCCCTTGCCGCAGGGCCCACAGAGGTCAGGCGCCCGGGCTGGGGGGTCGCTTGAGAGGGAGAGCATAGGGGGAGCGCCTCACACACATGCCTGCCTGCACCAAGAAGGCTGCAGATCTGAACACGGCCCTCTGCCACGTGGACTGGTGTTCACACTTAAGAGGACACTGAAGTGATGCAGTTCCATGGAACTTTTATCCTTACTACCTAAAATTGTGCTTCAGGAGGCTTTTGAATGTGTGTGGGTGCAGTCTATTGTCTACAGTCACAAAAGCAAAAATTGTACACTCTTTTCCCTAAAATTTAATGTCCAGCATATTAAATCAGGTTGCATTATACAGCATTCCCTACTGGTTGGGTTTCCAAGGTGATGTTTTGGGAAAGTTGATTTCTGGGAGGAAAACTTGATTCTTTGTGTATCCCTGCTTGGCTTGAATTTATTCGTCTGGGGCCCTCTCTGGTTCCTGTTTCTCTATGAGCTTCGTCTGTAAAGCTGGGAAATGGGCGAGAGTCTGGGCCAGGTGAGGTGGTGAGGACTTGGCTTGTGTGTGAGCTGTCGGCTGCCCCTTGAGGGACTAGTCCTTCTCTCGAAAAGTGAGTGTAGGGTTGTTTGATCCGTATGTGTCATTTACATCCGTACAATTTCATTATTCTGCTTCTGTTTTAGTACCTTGGTTGTGAAGCAGAAGCTACCAGGTGTCTATGTGCAGCCATCTTACCGCTCTGCATTAAGTAAGAAGGAGTCACTCTTAATTTCTAGTATATTGGTTCCTCTAACACAAACTTGGGCCTTAACTGTTTATTTTTTCCCACAGTGTGGTTTGGAGTCATTTTCATACGGCATGGACTGTATCAAGATGGTGTGTTTAAGTTTACAGTTTACATCCCTGACAACTACCCAGATGGTGACTGCCCAGTAAGTAACTGAAGTCAAGTCTGGCTTCACTTGTTGGGTCTGAGGAGGGCTTAAAGGGCTTGAAAGATTTCTTGGTTCTTTTCCTGAGCTCATGATTTTACGATTTCAGTTTCCCAAAATGTTTTGTGCACACAGTCCGTCTTTGAAGGGGATTGTTGTGCTTTGTTGCATCTGCTGCCACGCCGGCCTCTGCGTTAGTTTTCCTTGTTTCTCTGCTCGGGGTGTGCGAGGGAGGCTGGCGGCCGCCCTACATCCAGCACCAACCGTGCGCATGGCCACGCCGTGCTACAGCAGGGCCCCGGGGACCTGCCCCCCCCCCCGCTGCAAAATTGAGTTTTACGGGAAGATGGTAGAAGTTGTCAAGTATCCCTCTTGAGGCAGCTGTTGGACTTAAAACACCATGACTGCCTTGTCCTGAAGCTCCCTTTACACATGTCTGTATGGGCCTAATAAGCTCCTTGCTTCCATTAAAGACACGTCTCTCTTTAAACACAGCGCTTGGTGTTTGATATTCCCGTCTTTCACCCACTAGTCGATCCCACCTCAGGTGAACTGGATGTGAAGAGAGCGTTTGCAAAATGGAGGTTAGTAAATAAGGTTTACTTTGGGGACCTAAGTCAGCAAGAGGATGCTTCAGTGATCCTACGTGTTTCTCTTTAGGCGGAACCATAATCACATTTGGCAAGTTTTAATGTACGCAAGGAGAGTGTTCTACAAGATTGATACATCAAGCCCCTTAAACCCAGAGGCTGCAGTGCTGTATGTTACTTTGCTTTGTCCTTTTAGATAAATTTGAAAATGCAGCTAAGTAGATTATGTTGGTAACTTTTTGAATTAAACTTTTAACACAGGTATGAAAAAGATGTTCAGCTTTTTAAAAGTAAAGTGGTTGACAGTGTTAAGATGTGCACTGCTCGTTTGTTTGACCAACCTAAAATAGAAGACCCCTATGCAATTAGGTAAGTGGTACATGATCTAGATAAATTGCACTTTGCCGTCCTGTACTTCCATGTTCCGGGTGGTCTTAGAATGGGGATTTAAAAGGAAAGTGTATCATCTGTTAGCCTCCAACCTTTATAATTTATTGGCCGCTCGCTTTCTGACAGCTCCCGGGTATCCCTTAAACAGAAAGCTGTATGTCGACTGGCATATTGTGCCAACAGCAAGCTACTGAGTGACTCTGATTTCCTAAGGCTCCTTGTCATGTGCACGTTCATATGTCCAGACTTTGCTTTTCAGCCGGCAGTTGTAGCTGGAGCCCCTCCCACTGCCATATCCCCCCTCCCCCGACGTTCAGATTTGGGGAAAGGAGGGAGACTGAAGAGTGAACAGTGGGCTACTTTAGCACTATGATACTTAACCTTAGACGCATCACTGAGGAATTGGTGATTTAGCTCTCTGGGAGGTTGCGTGGTACAGTGGGTAAGAGCTTGGCCTCTGCGGGATAGACGGGCTGGCCTTTGCGCTTACTGACTTGGCTGACCCAGAGCAATGACTTAATTTGACTGCCACACATTCTTCATCTGTAAACAACAGTACTTCAGGGATGGTTGTGAGGCTGAAATGAGCTGACGCGTGTAAGTGCTTTATAAGGGATAGTTATCCTGTGAGAGAATCATCTAGAGTCACATCTAAAACTTACATGTTGACAACGGAGTATTGCTCCTTGTTAAGTTTTGTTAAGGGAATAAATGGATGTTCTACAAATTTAGTAAGCCAAAGTAGTTTTTTAATATTTTTCTCTTCCTTAAGCTTTTCTCCATGGAATCCTTCTGTACATGATGAAGCCAGAGAGAAGATGCTGACTCAGAAGGTAAGTACATAACCATTTTCGAAATCATTAACTGTTTCGGAAATGTCTTCATTGGAGACTATTATGTACAAATAACTTTTTGGGAAATGAGTTTGTACAGTGCCAATGTCTCCATCAGTCCTATTTTTAATGTCTGTTTTTGATTATGCCTAGAAGAAGCCTGAAGAACAGCACAATAAAAGTGTTCATGTTGCTGGCCTGTCATGGGTAAAGCCTGGTTCAGTACAACCTTTCAGTAAAGAAGAGAAAACAGTAGCAACTTAAGCGCTGGTGAATCTGGTGCACCGTGCACTTTCCTGCCGGACTCGGGCCTAGTTAGAGCTGACCGATGGCAAAGGACTGCCGGAAGAGTAAAACTGCGAACGAGGACTGGTATCAGTGTGTCCATTTATGCTTAGGTTCTAACAGCAAGTTTTGGAAACCTCTCTTTAAGTAATGCATTACTTCCGTCAGACGTGTCTTTAGGGTGGTTATCTAGTTCAGTACTCCAAATTATTGGGGATCTCGAGGCTTAAGTATTTTTCTGAATATAATGCTAAAGGTAAGTTACATTCATTTAAACTAATAGAGTAGACAGAGTTCGGCACTCTCTAATGACTCTGACATCTGTGGTTTCAGTTGTATATATGTTTGTTAGGACGTGAAGAGAGGTAGAGAGCAGGTTCCATAGCTGATTAGCACTTGTAAGTGGAAGATCATCTGAACCTCAGTCTTCAGCCAGCTACCAGGTGTCTATGTGTTTTACTGATTGATTTACAGACTTCTATCAATCACTGAGGTACACATTAGGCGAGTGAGAGGAAACCAGAACACTAGTTCATAGTTTTTTTTTTTTAAAGCAAATTACTTATTACTGTATTTTTATGGCAGGAGGGAGAAAGTGTTAAAACGGTTTCTAATGAATTCAGATATTTAAATGATGAATGACTAATGTGTTTTGTAGAGACAAAATAAACCAATAAATGATTGTTCTTTGTCATTTATGCAGGAAACTAAATATCCCTTTCTCAATATAACTAAACAAAGATTAACTTATAAATGCTTTATTGAAAAATACACTTATTTTCATATAAAATTACAGTAGCAGTAAGTATCTTGAGAGGTTTTATAAATATTTTTGCACCACTATTCTAACTGAACAGTGTAAGTTCCATATTTCTTTCAGAGCAATATGAAGTTACCCAGTAACTTGGTTTATACTGATTCAATTTACAATTGAATTTTCTCCCTAATAAGATTATTCATTCAACTTTAAAACTGCTGGAACAATAGTGATTAATAAAGGTATATATAGATAATTCAATAGCTGTTAAATAACATTTCTAAGTTTTATAAATGGTACTATGTACTAATAAAAACCTAAATTCTCCAATCTGTTTTTTAAACTGCCAGGAACACACCCAAAGATATCTTAAATTTATCACCTTAATAGACACATGTCTTTCGGATAACTACCTCCTAAAGAAGAGGTCATAATTTTTCATATTCCCTTAATTCAGCTTGATTTACAATCTTTACTTAGCCGACTGATCCTTATTAGCAACAAAACACTGGATAATTTAAAACACATGCCCAAAGGTGGCTACTGGGGCTTGAACAGTTTAAAAAAAGTACAAAAGCATCAAAGATGATATTGCATGTTTAGCCTGGAAGTTTTGTACTTCATAAAGTTCACATTGTAGAAAGTGCCATCGCAAATATACAGCAAAATCTGGGTTACAAAATCATGCTTCTTACAGCCCTAAAGTGCCACTTCTTATTACAAGTTCACTCATACATTGCACACCAAACAATCCAGCACTTACCACACTGTACCACACGAACGGGGAGAGGGAAGAATTACACAAAGGGAACGGGAGACTTGGGATAATAATCTAGGAGCTCCAGATCTGGGCTCTCTCCCTTGTTCTGTTTCAGGAATGCAAAAACCTCCTAACTCCTACCAAGCGTTTTGGGACAAACACCTAAGTTTTTGTTTTGCTTTTCATGAGGGCCAGAAGCTGACCACAAAACAGGTAGGAATGAACAGAAACCCAGTCCCTCTGCCAGAGTACGTCAACAGAGACCTCTTACACATATATTTGAGCACGCTCTGTTCCCTGTAATACTTGCAAAAGCGTTGCTGAAGAGTTAAAACATCCGTGTTTGGATTCTAAGCAGCCTTGATGGCAAGCACTGAGTGGTAGGAAAAAGGCAGTTGGGATGAGTAGAGATATCCCAAGGATACCAGAAGATTGGGAAAAGCCCCATAATCTATCTAGCATGCATTTAATGGTGCTGCTGAACAGAGTTTGTGAAAAGACAGTTTCAGTACAACAGACTAACCTCAGTGAGCACCTCGGTCATTAGCTACATCTTGGAGACGGCGTAATAAGGCAGAATGATTTTCCGGGCAAATTCTTTTTGCAGGTGATTCACTTCCATCTTCCAAAAGAATCCCTCTCTTTTTGGTTGGAGTTTCTCCTGTCCGTATCATACTGTTAATTTCTCTCAATCTCTAGAGTGGGGGGAGAAAAAAATACAAAACTTTAAATTCTAATACGCAGAGTTCAGTGGTAAGTCAAAGAACCTCAAATGAGTTAAGAATTTAACTTAAAGAGTTTGAACATCTTTATAAAGAAAAGACCTACTAAATTATACATCCTCCGATTTCACTTCTCAGCCGGCCAACACTGATGACTATCTCGGTTGGAGGGCAGAGTATTTCTATTTTTTAACAAGCTCCAGGGGTGATTCTGATGTACACTTTTCCAAAAATAAGAGTTTGCAAATTTGTGATTTTTTTTTTTTCCTACAATAGTTATGGAGCATTACCTTGCTATGCCATAGTTAGTCAATTCCACACATCTCCGTTTGTCTTTTTTAAAAAATAGTGTGATTTTACACAGTATTATGCCCTTTTCAGTCTAGTGTTACTCATTTTTTTAGCAGTTCTCAACTGGAATTTCACAGTACAAGTAAGCCTTAATTCCCTAAGGTATCCATTGTAGGTAATTTATTAGTATGATCTAGAAGGTACTAGTTATTTTTCATCCTTGGGAGAATTGAGAAAAATTTGGCAAATTATTTTCTGTGTTCTGTGGTTAATGTGAGGAACCCTGATTGAGGAAAAACTGCCTGGATGCTAGTGAGACTGGACCTATATATAGTGCCTTTAGCATTAAGTTTCTCCAAAGCCCCAAAAGTCAGTTGCCACGTTATTTTCTGGTAGTTTGTTGGTCACAAATTTTTTTTCACATGCTGCTTTGCTTCACTATCCATGTTTCCTTATGGAAAATATACTCACCATATTCACCTGGGTTTATTAACAGAAAATCTCAAACAGGAAAGTAGGCAGAGGAGAGTAATGAATCCTCCCATAACTACCACCCCACTGCACCAATTTTGGCCAGTCTTACTTGATCTATACCCTCATTCATTTCCCATTCACCAGATTGTTTTAAAGCTAATCCTAGACTTATTTTATTCATATTTTATTCTTTATTTAAAAATTTTTCTGAGGTTTTAAATAAAATCACCAGTGTTCTTATTAGCATATGCACCTTCTCAAATCTTAACCACCTTAAGAAAGCTTTCCTTTGACTTTCTCTTCTACCCACTTGCATTCCTAATCTCTAGTTTCCTATTTACTTGAATATTCCTTAAATTGTTATTGTATAAATGTTATTTGTATATAGTGTCTACATATTATATGAAATAAGTGTATAACTATAACTTAATGTACATAGCACATTTATACCATATGTTAATATATAGTACATTAATGTGTTAAATTACATATAATTTATATACAATACACAGTATCTTACACATCACTATTTACACAATATGTACATATTTAGAACACGAATAAATTCTTATTCCAAAAAAAAAAATTCATACAGATATATGCTGAGATTTCTTGTCCTCACCAGTTCCTGGGACACCTGTTACTTTTTCATTCACTGAACAAATCAGGCTTACTTATAGCCTCTGCTTTCTATCTACGAATGCACTCACTAGAAATGTTAATATTGTCTATTTAAAGTGAGGTTTTAAAAAAAAAAAAAAAATTGAAACGGCAGGGGTGCCTGGATAAGCTCAGTCAGTTAAGCGTCCAACCCTTGATCTCAGCTCAGGTCTTAATCTCAGGGTCATGAGTTCAAGTGCCATGTTGGGCTCCATGCTGGGTGTGGAGCCTACTTAAAAAAATGGAAATGGCATATTTTATGTGTTGTTTGGAATATTTGTTCAACTGACATTGCATCTTAGATCTTATCAGCATATATATCAGTATATATCCCATATCAGTATATATGCACATCTCTTTAGTTGCTATACAGTATGGTATGTCTATCATAGTTTAATCCCCTATTAATGTATTTTTTCCTCCCAGTTGTTTAATACTACAAACAATGTTAATACTCAACAGGCTGTACCAGTCCACTGAAACTGCCCTGACAAGTGTCACTAATGATCCCAAATCATGTTAATTACCTTGCGTGGTATTTTAGAATTCTTTTCTCATGGTAGTGTGTAAATGTTAGACTATTACAGGTTGGTTCTAGACTCAAGGTACTTCTGATCTCAGCTATCATCTATTAAGTCATGATGACAAATGTTTCTTCAACAGTCTAATTTTGCTATTTATTGGAGAAACTCCCAATTCTATGCAATTTTTTTTTTAATCTTTCCAGGTGGTGATAGGCAAGATTGAAAGCCACCAATCTAGATGCTTGATCTTTTTTTGCACAAAATGTCATTTTTTAAAGGTTTACCTACAGTAAAATTCACCCATATAAATTGTACACTGGTGCATGTTTTGACAATCATGTAACTACCACAGTGAAGAAGTTTCTTCATTCCCCAAAATTTCCACATTGCTAGTTAAGCTACTCACCCCCAGCCAGCAAGCACTGATGATGTTCCCTGTCCCTATAGTTTGCCTTTTCTAGAATTTCATAGAAATGAAACCCTACAGTAAGTGGCCTACCAAATCCAGTGTCTTTCACTAAAGCACCAATGTACTTAAGGTTCGTCTGTGTTGCTGGGTGTATCAGTAGTTTGTTCCCCTTTACGGCAAAGCAGTTGGCCATTATCCGGGTGTACCACAGGTCTGCTTATCTGTTAGCCAGCTGGAGGACATCTGGGTTGTTTCCCACTTTTTGGCAGTTAGGAATAGTCTTAAATGTTCATGTACATGTTTTTGTATGAACCTTGGGTGAATACCTAGAAGTGAAATTACTGGTTATATCGTAAGGGCATGTTTATAAGAAAATGCCAAACTATTTTCCAGGTGTTAGAGCTATGCTGAATCATTCTGCATTCTCACTAGGGATATATAAAAGTTCCAAGTGCTCCACATCATTGCCAGAATTTGTTACTGTCATTTTTTGGTTTTAGCCATCCTAATAGGCATGTAATGGATGAAGTGTGTTAAATCTTTTGTCTGATTTTAAATTTGGTTGGTTGGCTTTCCTTTTGCATTTTGATAATCCTTTATAGTTGCAGAAATAAATCCTTTATCAGATAAGAGGTTTGTAAACTTTTCTCCCAGTTTGCGGCTTGTTTTTTCTATCTTTTAAAGAGCAGGAATTCTTAATTTTGATGAAGTTCGATTTATCGGTCTTTTATGGATTGTGCTTTTGATTCTGTTATCTAAGAAGTCTTTGTGTAAACCATGTTCACAAAGATTTTGTTCCTCTATGGTTTCTCCTCGAAGTTTCGTAAGTTTTACACTTGGGTCCACGGTCCATTTTGATTCATTTTTATATGTGGTACAGAGTATGGGTGCAAGTTTACTATTTGTATATGGTTATCTAGTTGTTCAGCACCATCTGTTGAACAACTAAATTACTTTTGCACCTTTGTTGACAATCAGTTGACCATGTATATGTGGTCTATTTCTGGATTTTATTCTATCGATCTGTATGTCTGTCCTTTCACCAATACCACATTGTCTTGATTACCATAGCTTCATAGTGAAGTCTTGAAATCAGATAGTGTGGGTCTTCCAGCTTTTTCAAAATTGTTTTAATTATTCTAGTTCCTTTGCATTTTCATATACATTTTGGAACCAGTTTGTTGCACAGATAATTCTGCTGGGACTTTGTCAGGAATTGGATTGAATATATAGATCAAGTGGAAGAAAACGGACATCTTGAAAATGTCATCCAATTCATGAACATGGAATTTCTCCATTTTCAGTCTTTCCTTCACCAGTGTTGCATAGGTCTCGGGATATGAGTCTTGTACATCTTTTGTCAAAACTTATCCCTAAGTTGTTGTTGTTTTGTTTTTTGTTTGTCCAGTATGGGGCTTGAACTCACAACCCTGAGATCAAGACCTGAGCTGAGATCAAGAGCTGGATGCTTACTGACTGAGCCAGTCAGGTACCCTTCGAAGTATTTAATGTTATGGTGCTTTAGAAAACTTTTACTCCTTACTTGTTGCTAGTATATAGAAATAAATTTGATTTTTTTAAAAAGATTTTATTTATTTGACAGATCACAAGTAGGCAGACAGGCAGGGAGAGGGAGAAGCAGGCTCCCTGCTGAGCACGGAGCCCGATACGGGGCTCGATCCCGGGACCCTGGGATAATGACCTGAGCCGAAGGCAGATGCTTAACCGACTGAGCCGCCCAGGTGCCCCAAATTTGATTTTTATATATTAGTCATATAACCTTGCTAATCTTATTAGTTCCACTAACATTTTTTAGATTTTGATCTTTCTATAGAGAAAATCATGTGTGAATGGAGACAGTTTTATTTTTTCCTTTTCAGGCTGTATGCCTTCTTTATCTTGCCTTATATATGTGAGGGCCTAGAGTTATGTTCAATAGGAGTGGTGAGAGCAGATATCCTTGCCTTGTTCTTGATCTTAATAGTGGACATCTAAATGCCTTCTCTCTAAGTATGATGGTAGCTGCAGATATTTTTGGTATGCAGTCTGGATCAGATTGAGGAAGTTCCTGAGAGGTTTTATCATGAATAAATGTTTTATTTTGTCAAATGTTTTTTCTTCAACTACTGCGATAAATTATCACCTTCACTTTTTAGAAGAGTTTGTATAGAACTGGCATTACAGTTGACTATTGAACAATATGGGTTTGACCTGAATGGGTCAACTTATACTTGATTTTTTTTTGATGATTTTAATATTTTCATTTATTTTAAGAATACAGTACATAATATATATACAGAATACATGTTAGTTAGCTGTTTATGTTCTCGGTAGGGTTTCCAGTCAATAGTAGGCTATTAATAGTTAACTTTTGGGGAGTCAAAAGTTATACACAGATGTTTAACTGCATGGGGCATGGTGTCCTAACCCCCATGTTGTGCAAGGGTCAACTGTATCTTCCTTAAGTATTTGGTAGAATTTATCATTGAAGCCATCTGGGGCTATAGCTTCCTTTGAGAGGATGTTTTTAAATTACAAATTCAGTTCATTTAATAGATACAGGGTCACTGAGATTACTTGTTGAGTATGTTTTAGAAGTCTGTCTTTCAAGGAATTCATCCATTTCATCTGCAGTATTACATTTATTGGCAAAAAGTTGTTTAACCTTCATTATATATATATTTTTTTTAAAAAGATGTTATTTATTTGACAGAGAGAGACACAGCAAGAGAGGGAACACAAGCAGGGGGAGTGGGAGAGGGAGAAGCAGGCTTCCCGCCGAGCAGGGAGCCATTATATATTCTTAATATCTGTAGGACCTGTACTGATAGCTCCCATTTTTTTTTTTAAAGATTTTATTTATTTGAGACAGAATGAGAGAGAGAGAGCTCATGAGAGGGGGGAGGGTCAGAGGGAGAAGCAGGCTCCCCGCCGAGCAGGGAGCCCGATGTGGGACTCGATCCCAGGACTCCAGGATCATGACCTGAGCCGAAGGCAGTCGCTTAACCGACTGAGCCACCCAGGCGCCCCGATAGCTCCCATTTCTGATCTTAGTGATTCATCATTTCTTTTTTAATCCTGATTAGTCTGAGAAGATTTTTTTTTTTTTTAAGATTTTATTTATTTATTTGAGAGAGAGAGAATGAGAGAGAGCACATGAGAGGGGGGAGAGTCAGAGGGAGAAGCAGACTCCCTGCCGAGCAGGGAGCCCGATGCGGGACTCGATCCAGGGACTCCAGGATCATGACCTGAGCTGAAGGCACTCGCTTAACCAACTGAGCCACCCAGGCGCCCAGTCTGAGAAGATTTTTAAAATACTGATACAGCTATGCACAAAAAACCCTGGTTTTTAATGGTCTTAATTTTCTGTATTTTGTCTATTTCACTGATTCCTGCCTTTTTGTCTAGTTGTTTAGGGTGAAATCTTAGGTCACTAATTTGGGACCTTTCTTTTCTCACCTAAGTATTTTAGTGCTATAAATTTACCTCTCAGCACTCCTCTTGTTGTGTCCCACAAATTTTGGTATGTCAGGCTTTCATTTTCATTTAGTTCAAAATACTTTCTAATTTCTTTTCTTCTTTGACTCAGAAATATGCAATTTAGTTTGCAAAAATTGGGGGGTTTTCAGGTATCTCTGTTACTGATTTCTGATTTGATTCTGTTGTAAAAAAAAAATACATTATTTGAATCCTTTAAAATTTTTTTTTATAGTCCTCAATGTGGTCTATCTCGGTAAATGTTCCATGTGCACCTAATGCTGCTGGAGTGTTCTATAAATGTCAGTTAGCCAATTTGGTTGTTCACATCTTGAATATCCTTAGTGATTTTTTTCTGTTTACTTGTTCTATCAATGATGTTGAAATCTCTGGATTATAAATTTCTTTTTCTATTTAGGATTTTATGCCCTGTGACTGGGAAATGACCTTCATTATCAGTGATAATGTTCTTATTAATGATATGAAAGTTGGGAGTGGCTACATTAATTACTGTTAGCAGATTATATATAACCTTTTCCATCCTTTTACCTTTTTTAAAAAAACCGCTTTATTGGGATATAGTTCACATACCATACAATTCACCCATTTGAGGTGTACAGGTCCATGGTTTTTAGTATGTTCCTAGAGTTGTGCAATCATTACCACATTTAATTGTTCAATTCAGTACCACATGTGCCCATTAACAGAAACCCTCCATTCCTCCCAGACCTAGGCAATCACTAATCCACTTTGTGCTTCTATAAATTTGCCCATTCTGGACATTTCATATAAATGGCATCATAAAATATTTATGGTAAGTGAAAGTAGTCACAAAAGGATAATGTTTTCAGGGGCCATCCATATTGTAGCATGTGTCAGTACTTTTTATTAGAGTAATATTCCACTGTATGGACATGCACTTATTCATCAGTTAATGGGATATCTGAGTTACCATCCTTTTACTTTAAACTGCGTGTGTCTTGATATTTAAAGTGGGTTACTTGTAAGCAGTAAATAGGTCTTGCTTTTGTGTCCGGTCTTACAATTTCTACCTTTTAATTGGTATATTTAGACCATATACATTTAATTGCTATTTGTTTGCTATTTTCCCATGTGTTTTTTCCTTTTTCCTCCTTTTTCTTTTGAATTGAGTACTCTGACTTGTATTACTGAGTATTCACTTTTTTCCATTTAACCCTTTAATCCAGATGGAATTTATTTGGTTATAGGGTGACTATCTAACACAGGCATACTTTGCTTTATTGTGCTTCACAGATAATGTGTATCAGTGACATTTTCCAGTAGGGTTTGTTACTTTGTCTTTGTATCAAATTTTGGTAATTGTCTCAAGATTTCAAAGTTTTTAATTATATTTGTTATGGTGATCTTTGGTGATTATGATTCACTGAAAGCTCAGATAAATGGTTAGCATATTTTTTAATTAAGGTATGAACACTTTTTTTTTAGATATAACTCACACTTAACAGACAATAGTATAGTATAAATGTAACTTTTATATGCACTGGGAAATCCAAAAATTCATTTAACTGGCTTCACTGTAGTGGTCTGGACCTGAACCTGCAATATCTCTGAGCTGTGCCTATATTAGAGGGACTGTCAGTCATCTCCTCCAGTTGCTTTTGGGGCTATTGTTGATTTATGTTCCCAGCTTTCACAATCCCATTGGCAATATCATTGGAATCAGATCAAACCTATGCAGTGGTTGGAGAAAACTTTTTTTTTTTTTTTTTAAGGATAATCTTTTTTAAGATTTTATTTGTTTGAGAGAGAGAATGAGATAGAGCATGAGAGGTGGGGGGTGTCAGAGGGAGAAGCAGACTCCCCGCTGAGCAGGGAGCCCGATGCGGGACTCGATCCCGGGACTCCAGGATCATGACCTGAGCCGAAGGCAGTCGCTTAACCAACTGAGCCATCCAGGTGCCCTGGAGAAAACTATCTTTAAATATTTGGTCTTCCTGTTTAGAAACATCAGTATGTCTTTGTTATTCAGGTTAACTGAGGTTTCTACAAGGGATACGTTTACTCAAAGCATGTGACAGCTTCGTTACTACTGTAACAGAAAATGGAAAAGGCTTTCCATTTTCTAAGAGTTTTGCTGCTTTCTTACTCGTTTTCCCCAACTTTTTACTTTAAAAGTTGAAAGAATAGTGCATTGAACACCCAGTAATCAGTCAGTAACATTTTACCACATTTGTTCTCTCTATATAATTTTCTTTTTAGCTGAACCATTTGAAAGTCAGTTGCTCACACTGGGACATTGTACCTCTGAATATTTTAAACATATTCTCCTACATAATCCAGTACTATCATCAATACCAAAGGAATTAAACAGAAATTTAAAGATAAGATTTAACATTGAAGTCCACATTAAATTTTCCCACTTGTCCCAAAAATGTCCTTGATAGCTGTGCTTTTCTGTGCAGGATCCAATCAAAGATCATGCACTGCATTTGGGTGTCTTGTCTCTTTAGTCCCCTTCACTCTAGAACAGTACCCTCCCCATCTAACCTCTCCTCATGATACTGACATTGGTTTTTTGGTTATGTGTGTTTCTTTCTAAATACGAGCATCACGTAAGGGGCTTTAGGATCGAGTTGTACTCCTAAACACAGCACATGATTCCCAGTGATCTAGTCTTACTGCCTCAAGGACATTGTTTTCTTTCCTTTTCTGGTGCTTCCTGGATAGCCCTTCCTTCCACACCTCAGCATCTTGCTTACTTTTCTTCCATTAAGGCCTCATGCAAGCTTCCCTCCCCATCACAGACGGAGGCAGATGCTGCCACACAAATCTGTACTAAATAGGACTATCACACTGCATTATACAAAATGTCCATTTCTCCCCTTAGACAAAGAATCCAAAGGACAGAAACACTACCTGTCCCAGAAACACACTCTATAATCAGTTTAGAAATCCAAATTTTCCTAACAAAAATTTGGATTTTAAATGGAGTAAAAACCATAAAACTCCAGATTTACAGCAGAGTGAACTATAAATGCACAAATAGGAAAAGCAATGAAAATAAATCTAAATCCTTTACTTCCAGCCTTAACGTTCTCCCCCCAGCCCCTGGTTTTTGCTCCACTGGGACTTACTGGTCACTTTTCCCTGGTAGTTCCCATCACTCATGTGAGTACTGAGCATTTCCCATTAACCCCAATTCCAGCATCCGAGGCATTCTGGGATTAATAAAGGCCAAGATTTATGTTAGGCTCACCTTTGAAGGACTGTTGCTGAAGTAGTAGAAAATCTTTTCTCGAGGAGAAAGCATTGTTTCATTTTTATGTGGAGAAATGTAGACAGGATGATTTTGAGATAGCTGTATCCGGCGAGGAGAACCTGTCCTTACAAATGGATAGGGAGAGAGTGGAGGAGCATCCATCTGTTTAAAAAAAAAAAATCCGTATTCCTAAGAAAGGTAACGAAATTTCTAACCAGGTATTTTTTATGAAAATGGTGGTTTTTATTGAAAGAGTGGAGAGGTATATACTAAAGCAGCAGCTTTTTGAAGAGTAAACAGTAATGTATTAGCAGCCACAATTACACTTAAAACCATACAAATAACACTTACGTGCTTATTTTGTGCCCGTCACTGTTTTAAGCATTTTTAATACATTATGGCATTTAATCCCCACAGCAACCCTATAAGCTAGGGTCTACTCCTATTCCCATTTGATATATGAAGAGACAAGAGGCAGAGAGAAAGTCAAGGAACTTGGAAGGTTACCATAGCTGGTAAGTTTTGGACGTGAATGCATGCACTCGCTCTCCTGTATTACAGTAATTTGTAGGGAATCCAAATACCATCTGGTTTAATGTTTCACAATAAAAAATTCTGTCGGTTAGACATGTTAATAATCTCTGTTAGAGATTTCCTCAGTTTTATTTAACAAAAAAATGATGTCTAAGACTAGCTCAACCTAAGTTATTTCTCCTCCCTCACAAGTGAAAAAAGTACGAAATAATCCCTGTCAAACTTACTACGTTTGCCTGTGAGTACTTCATGGCAAAGGTTTTAATTTGCTTTATGTAGATACTGTTGTAGAACTGAATGAGGTCTCCCCTCTCCTCCTCTTCCATGTCACTGTTGGCACCTGTGAGGCGAGTTGGCGTAGGAGGGGCGCTGCTAGGCTGTGGAGCCGGCAAGGTGCTGCTCGACCTCATGACGGGACTGGAGTCTCTGCTGGCTGCAGCAGGTAGAACAGAGGGTGTTCGACAGAAAGACTATTAGTGCACGATTGGTTTCAGAAGAAAATTCAGTAAGAGAAAGGCCAACAGCTACCCACTGTACTTGTTTAATGGCAGCAAACGGGCACTCTGTTCTTCATCCCGGGGAGCAAAGCACAGACACGCCTAAGTATTAACTTCACCCCCCACCATGCAAAGGCTCACCGAGTAGTTTTCACTAATAAATTACACCAAATTTTCTAGGACCTGTGCCCTGCATTAAGTGATGCAAATCAACAATTAGGGCTGGTATTTCCATAGCATGCTTTCAGTTGGCACGCCAGACTTTTCTGGAACTCAGGCCAAGAAATTCCTGCCTGAAACCTTCTCTGATTTCCCTGCAGAAAAATGCTACGCACAATGTGCCTCGAAGCTGCGGGAGGAAGGTCCAACAACTTTGCCACTAAATTTAGGATTCTGTTTATTGTTCCAACAAATTTTTTGCCAATATTTTAATATAGTTGTGATTTCATCTAGTAATCCTTCATCTAAAAAACCCTTAGTCTAAAAGGCCTAAAGAGTGAGAAGCTCCTAATTTTGTAAGTGTTCATAAAGACCCTAAACACTTACTTCTGTCTTTGTTTAGTTCTGTTGGAGAATTCTGATGGCTTCTGCTATCACTGCTGCCAGAATTTCTTCTTTTCCTTTTCCCTTTTATCAAAACACTTCTATACACCTTTAGAGAGACCATGAGAAGGGGACAGATTTACTGAGCACATCTTGGACTACAGGACCTTGACATGTTATTAAATTCTCACAGTGGCTCTATGTAGTAAGAGTTGTTGTCCTCAGGGAGATTAATATATGCAGCCAAGGTCATATATCTGTTAAATAACAGCCGGGATTTCCACTGGGGCCTGTCTGGCTTCAAATTTCAACTATGGCCCGTTAATACTAGAATATAAAGGGCAGTGCTAGCACCCAACCATAAAATCAAGTTATTCTAAGTCAGATACAAAGATCTTGCATACCTACTCCTTGAGATAAATGAGTTTTAAGTTTTCATTTAATGTTGTCTTGGTTAAATGTATTGTTTTCTAAACCAGCCTGAAAGGTACACAGAAACCAAACAACTTCCTAAATTGACATCTATCTTGGGATTATCCAAATTAAGAAGGAATCAAATATTTCACTCCTCACCTTTTGGAGAAAAGAGGACTTAAACTAATCAAGATGTAAAGCTGTCTTTCAGTGATTAAAGAGTATTAAAGACAAGACTTCCTTAACGTAGAATCCTAGTTTTTAGCCTGGAGAAAAGGCCACAGAATCAACTGTGGTTAATTTTTTATATTTATCGAAGACTTTAAGTTTTATTTTCAGCCCTGAGAGAAAATGTAGTTACCTGGCTCCGGGCCTGTGGCTGAGTCCTATAACAACGCATAATATTCTGGAAGGACTTGTCTTCTTTTGTGACCTGTCAAAGAATAAGAGTATTCTGAGAGAGAAATTGATTTCAAAGTATTTTGAAGAGCTCTGTGAACCTTCTCCCCAAACTGGTGAAAATCATATAAACAGCCATTTCAAGTCTCTGGAAATGGTCCAAAGGGCATATATAAAATGAACTCTTCAGGAAAACCTACTAAAATTCAGTAACAAGAGGGAGTAGGTGGTATCTGAACACAGACCTGGAATAAAAAAAGTACAGTTAACAAATGAAAAATTCACCAGAAGGACAAAACAGATCTGAACTGGTGAAGAAAAAAATTAGCAAACTTGGGACAGACTGTGGAACCTGAAGAACACAGAAAAAGGAATGAAGAAAAATTAAGAGCTTCAGGGATCTGTGAACATCATTCAGCACACACAGAGAGAAGCAGAAAAAAATGATAAAGGCTGAAAGCTTCCCAAATTTATTTAAAAAAGAGTAACCCACACATTCAGGAAGCTCTAAGAATTCCAAGTATAGGATAAATGCAGACATACAGTAAAAATGCCGAAAACCAAAGAAAGGGAGAAAATCTTGAAAACTCGAGAGAAGCCCAAAAAATAACAGGCAACTTCTCATCAGAAACTATAGAAGCTAAGAGGTGGTAGAACAACATATTCAAAGTGCAAAACTAAGAATTCAGTGTCCAACAATTTGCTGCTAAAAGACCAAACTAAAAGCAAGTGACCTCAGTAATTCAAATACACACACAAAAAAAAGAGCCCTGGTAAAGATAATTATATAACTGTAAAGACAGCATAAAATGTGTATTTATTTCTCCTTAACTGATTTAAAAAGCCATTGTATAAAACAATACATATATAATGTTTTATAGAGCCTAAAACATACAGAAATGTGATATATTTGCCAAAAACAGCACAGAAGGAGGAGGAGGAATGCTGTACTGGGCTAAGGAAATGATTCCAGATGACAACTCAAAACCACAGGAACCAATAAAGAGAATCAGAAATGATAAGATTAACAAAAGATGTACATTGAATATATTTCTTCTCTCAGCTCCTTTAAAAGTCATAGAATTATAAAAGAGCAATGCAATTGTTGGATTTATAACACTTATGGATGTAACATGTATCACAATACACCTCAAAAGGAAACAGCTACATAGGATACTTCTTGGAATTAAGTCAGTATAAATCTGAAGCTGATTTTGATATAGTTAAGATGCATATGTTGGGGTGGGGAAATTGGGGAGATGTTGGTCAAAGAGTACAAACTTCCAGTTATAAGATGAGTAAGTTTTAGGGATCTAACATCTAGCATTTGACTATAGTTAACAATACCGTATTATATACTTGGAAGTTGCTAAGAGTTGATTTTCTTTAAGATTTTATTTATTAGACAGAGACGCAGGGGGAGCAGGGAGCCCGATGTGGGGCTTGATCCCAGGACCAGTCAGATGCTTAACGACTGAGCCACCCAGGCGCCCCATAGCAGTCAAGAGAATTGATCTTTGGATAGACTCCTACCTCCTACCATGTATAAAAGTTACTCAAAATGGATCAAAGACCTAAATGTAAGAGATAAACTATAAAACTCTTAGAAGAAAACAGATAAATATTCATGACCTTGGATTTGGCAGTGTGTATTCTTAGATATGACAGCAAAAGTACAAGCAACAAAGAAAAAAACAGACTTAATCAAAATTAAAAACTACTATGGTTCAAATAACACGATCAAGTAAGTGTAAAAACACACAGAATGAGAGAAAATATTTGCAAATATCTGATAAGAGAGTTGCATCCAGAATGTATAAAGAACTACGGCCCAATTGCAAAAAAGCACAATCCAAATAAAAAAATGGGCAAAGGATTTAAACTAGTATTTCACCAAAGAAGATAAATGACCAGTAAACAAATGATTGGGATGGCCAGAATCAAAAACTCAAATAACAACCAATAAGCACACTAAAAGACACTCAACATCATTAGTCATTAGGGAAATATATGTCAAAACCACCAGAATGTACCAATCAATACTCACTGGGATGACTATAATAATAGAAAAGAAGCTGGCAAGGATGTAGAAAAATCAGAACTCCCTCATGCACTGCTGGTGGGAATGTAAAATGGTGCAGCTGCCGTGAAAAATATGGCAAATTTCTCAAAAAATTAAATACAGAATTACCATATGACCCAGCAATTCCACTTTTGGGTCTATACAAAAAGAATGAAACTAAAAACTTGAAGAGATATTCATACACTCATGTTCATAGGAGCATTATTCACAATAGCTAAAAAGTGGAAGCTACCCAAGTGGGCATCAGTGGATGAACGGATAAACAAAATGTGGTATGTCCATACAATGGAAGCTCATTCAGCCTTAACAAGGAAGAAAATTACAACTCATGCTACAACACGGATATATCTTGAGGACATTATACTAACTGAAATAAACCAGTCATAAAAAGACAAATACTGTATGACTCCTAGAGGCATCTGAAATAGTCAAATTCATAGAGAAAGAAAGTAGAATGGTGGGTGCCAGGAGCTACTGGGAGGGGGAATGCAGACAACCTACTTAATAAGTAGTTTTACTCTGCAGGGATGGAAATGTTTTGGAACAAGATAAAGACTGGGTGTATAATATTGGGAATGTACTAAATACCACTGAATTGTTCACTTAAAAAATGGCTGATTTATGTTATGTGAATTTCACCTCAATAGGTTATTTTAGAAAACAATGTCTGATAATAAAAAGTGCTGATGAGGGGCTCCTGGGTGGCTCAGTAAGTTAAGCATCTGCCTTTGGCTCAGGCCATGATCCCAGGGTCCTGGGATAGAGCCCTGCATCAGGTTCCTTGCTCAGCGGGGAGCCGCCTTCTCCCTCTCCCTGCCACTCCCCCTGCTTGTGCTCTGTCAAATAGATAAGATCTTAAAAAAAAAAAAAAAAGTGCTGATGAAAAGGTGGAAAAATGAGGACCTTCATACACTGCTGGTGGAAGTACAAAATGGTGCAGGGACTTTGGAA
Source organism: Leptonychotes weddellii (assembly GCF_054177405.1). Taxonomy (NCBI): domain Eukaryota; kingdom Metazoa; phylum Chordata; class Mammalia; order Carnivora; family Phocidae; genus Leptonychotes; species Leptonychotes weddellii. Next base: position 27,728,540 of record NC_138384.1, read on the forward strand.
AAATAGTCTGGCAGTTCCTCAGTGGTTAAACACGGTATATGACCTAGCTAGCAATCCACTCTTGGGTACATACCAAAGAGAAATGAAAACATGTTGACAGCATTATTCATAATAGCCAAAAATACCCAGATGACCATCATCTGATGCATAAACAAAATATCATATATTCATACAATGGAATATTATGTTCTAAAATTTACTGTGGTGATGGTTGCACGTATCTGTAAATGTACTAAAATCCACAGAGTTGTACATTTTAAATGAGTGAATTAAGGGGTGCCTGGGTGGCTCAGTTGGTTAAGCGTCCTAACTCTTGATCTCAGGTCTTGATCTCAGGGTTGTGAGTCCAAGCCCCGCACTGGGCTCCATGCTGGGTGTGGGGCCTACTTAAAAATGAACGAATGAATGGAGTGAATTATATCTCAATAAAACTGTTAAAAGTGTTCTGAGAGTACGGAAGTGGCATCTTTACTTTTTCCTTTTATATTCCAAATGGTACTCACCTTTGCCATCACATAAATGGCACACATCAACAACTGGTCCAGATGTCTGTCCATCATAAGTTCAGGACACTGAATTATGGAGAATTCAAAGCAGGTCCAGATTTTTTTCCTCAGTTCATCTGAAATGTCCAGTTTAGCACAAAGATCCCGAAGGCGGACACCTGCCAAGTGGTAAACCTGGTAGATAAACAGAAACATTTCAAACTTTGTTTACCTAACACTTATATTTCCCAAGCTTCTGCTCTGGTAAGGGTATAGGAAAAATTACCTTTCTAAAGAAAAGCGATAAAGAGCTGGTCTTCCTGGGTCTAATACTGCTGCCGGTTAAAGGTGGGCCTTGTTTCTGCTGGTGTCCACCTGGGGAAATCTGTTGAATGGCCACCTGACCAGGGACTTGCAAGGTGGTTCCTGTCACCTGTTGAGAGCTCAAACTTCCAGCCAGGGCCTGAGCACTCAGGGGCTGGATGGAGCCAGTCACAGCTTGTGCCTGCCCTGTGACATTGACCTGGACTGGGAAGAATGTTATCCCTCCATTTTCATTCGCAATACCTACAGTTTGTTAGGGAGAAAATGAGGAGGATGAAAGGTTCTCCAGGCATAGGTTTCCAATTTCCCCCCTCCCAGCCTCCTTCCCTACTCCACTCTTCCCTCATATTGTCATTCCAGCCAAATCTCAAGTGACTTTCCAATAAATGCCACCAAGAAAGAACTCAATATCCAACTTCCTTACCTTGTACAGGAATGGTCACTGTTTGTCCATTGTTGGCTGTGACAGTGGCTGTTGCCATGGTGACCAAAGTCTGTCCAGGAACTGGCGTGACAGGAACAGCATCTCCAGATACATTCTGCACAGGGACAGCATTGACTAGGGGTTGTGGGGGAATGCGCCCAGGTGTCCCTCCATCAGAGGGGTTATCATTCTCAACAAACAGCCGCCTTCTGGTCGAGCTGGCTGTTGGGGAGCTGTATCGGTCATATAATGTGGCTGGAGATGTTAGGCCTAGAGTCAACAACAACAACGACAAATCAAACAAACGGTTTAACTCAAGGAAACTCAGACCTAACTTCTGAATCCAAGCTCTTAAATTCAAAACTAATCAGTGTCTGAAATACTTCATTAACAAAAATTATAGGAGTCATATCATAGCTACATTCAACTAATGAAAACTCAACCAGACACTATTAAGAGCAAAATTTAAACACAGGAATTTTTCTCTATTTGTTTCACAGTGCTCCCTACTTTATTCCAGCTTCGGCTAAATCAAACCAAACTCTGCCCTCTACTGCTACAGAACCTTGATGACTTAAGGGCAATTTAAAGAATTATTCTATTTTCCTACAATACTTTTGACCATATTCAATTTCTACCTAACACTCACGTACAATGTGATTTCATGTAAAGCCACTACTCAACAAGGGGACTTGATATTACTATGATTTCATCTGGGAGCATTTCACCCCAGTTTTATTAGTTTTCATCTTTGTCCTTTTTCCACATACAGAAAATTACTAACACTCAGTAATGTTCTTCAGCAAGAATGGATATATGTGTTTTGGACTCAATTAAGCTTAGTTTATTATAGTTTTTAAATTTAGTCAGATATAATTCACATACATTTTAATCACTTAAATTGTACAATTCAATGGTTTTTGGTATATTACGTTATTAGTTTCTTTAATATAAATATATATAACATGTAATTTGCCATTTTAACCATTTTTATGTGTACAATTCAGTGGCATTAATTCCATTCACAATGTTGTGCAACCATCACCGCTATTTCCAAAACTTCTTCACCATCGTAAATAGAAACAAACTCTGTAAACTTCATGACACGGTCTGTTGTTAAATATTCACAACAGTGGCTGACAGTGGCTGAATTTTCAAGCAGCATGTTCAACAACACATCGGTAGGTTTTTTAAATTAAAAAATGTATGTAGGGAGGTCATAAGGGGATTGACAGGAGTAGTCCTGACAGTCTACAGCTTAACGTTTAAATTTCTCAATGGTACAAAAGCCAATAAACTCACTAGATTTGTATTTGGAACAAAGCTGCAGTTGGAAAGAATGCATTATGATCATTATCTTGTAAAGCATTGAGACCTTGAAATTGGAAAAGTGATGAGTACAAAGAAAATGAAATTTAAAGTCAAGTTCTAATCCATAGACTAGGGAAGGAAAAAATACAGATACAGGACTGAGGAAGACCGGCTGTCAGATCTGTGGGTCTGAGGTGGATAAAAGCAGAAAAATAGTTAGGCCATTATGATACCTCTTCCAAGAAATCAGGACATCTTCATAGAGATCATCCATATTTATTGAGTATGCACTGACATAAAGTGATTCCTGATTTTAAAACTGATCTTTCGTCTACAGCCAGTGCTTATCAATTACATTAAGAGGTTGATCTAGAAACAACAATATCCTTCTAATGGCATCTAAGGATTTAGAACTCTCTGAATTTACAGAATCACTTTTTAAAAAGCAGTTTTGTCTCAACTATGTAAACTTAAACCTTGAACCTGGAAGATGTTACAAATAGCTGCCTGATGGGGAGCCTGGCTGGCTCAGACCACAGGGCATATGACTCTTGATCTTGGGGTTCTGAGTTCGAGCCCCATGATGGGCATAGAGATTACTTTTTTTAAAAAGCTGCCTAAATATAACCAGATGAATAGTGAAACTTCTCTTTTCTGTACTTCTTGGGCCAGCGCTGCTGTCATATTAACCAGGATAGCACAGCTCGACTGACAAGAGTCAAAGCTGAACTCGCTCTGGCCATTCAGTACTTTTAACTCACTTGCTTGTCTATACCTAATTGCATCATACAGCTCTGTAGCCCGGTGATGGGTGTTCAGGAGGGCACATATTGCAATGAGCACTGGGTGTTATAGGCAAATAATAAATCATGGAACACTACATCAAAAACTAATGAAGTACTGTATGGTGACTAACATAATAATAAAAAATTTAAAAGAAGCTTTTCTGTTTTGTTTTTTTAAGATTTATTTGAGAGAGCGCGTGCACACGAGCAGGGGGAGGGGCAGAGGGAGAGAAACTCAAGCAGACTCTATGCCAAGTGTGGAGCCCAACTCGGGGCTCAATCCCACAACCCCACGATCATGACCTGAGGCAAAATCAAGAGTTGGACGTTCAACTAACTGAGCCACCCAGCTGCCCATCTTCTGATTTTAGAAGAAATACATAATCATCTTAAAAACTTTACAGAAAGCACCTGGAATTCTATCATCCAATAATATTTGTTCTTAATAGTTTGGTTTTCCCATTTCAGCCCTTCTATATGCTTATATGTAAACACACACTTCAAATGTAAGAATCACATTAATATATAGCATTCTCTTTTTATAGTCACTTGTTATTACATGCATCTTCCCTGTGTTCTTAAATATTCCTCAAAAGCACTACTTTTAAGTGATCCATGTGGTACTATAATGCACAAAACAGTTCTTCTATATAGACTCTATTAACTTCACTTGTAGTTTTAGATAGAATTTCAATTCCCAGATATTAGGCTCCCAAATATTCCCCCTAGTATTTTAAACTTACTTCTTCCAAGTCCTCCAGTATCAGCGCGAACTTCACTCACCCTTCTGGGAGTCAAAGGAGAGCCAGTAATACAAATATCTTCTGCTCTTTCCAGATTCTGAGGTGGCATAACCTATAAAGAATGATATACGCAGAGTGTCTTACTCAAAAAGGCATTTTCATTAGAAATACAGTCACAATCTAAGGCAAAAGAAAACTTGGCTCACCAGTTAGTCAACCTAAATAAAATCAGCTGTCTTTTCCATTTTCATACTGAAGTAAAAAAAAAAGTCTGGCAGGCTTAAAAAATTCAAAGCTAATAGCTGAATACTAAATATGAATCAGTCTTCATTACTGATTTAGAGAATTAGAATACCAACCATTCTATTGTACAGAAACTTGACTAGAAAATTAAGAGAGAACACTGAATTCTTACTCTGGCACTGAAACCTTAGGGCAATCACACATTATTTCTGACTCATAGACTCAGGGGTTTCTTCTTAGATACAGGGGTGACTGTACCATATTAAACCCAACTGCCACCCCCCCACTTCCCATAACAAAGACACTAAATTTAACTGCTCTCAGTGAAACAAGAATATAAACAGACTAGTTACTGATGTACTTTTGTTACAGAAAGATGTTAAGGTATTTTCACAAACCTCTTCACAAGTAGGAACTCTGTTTTCATTGTCTCTAATTCTGTCCCAGAGTGGAGACTCTGGTTTCCATGCCAAATGATCCAAGATCTGTTCTTCAATCTGATTAAGGTGTTTAACCACCTCTCTACAAAGACCATCTTCTGCTCTAATGAATACTTCTATCACCTGAAATTTAAAAAAAAATGCCCTGCTTTAATAATTATTTTTGTCACCAAAAACTTGTTTATTAAGTGTGAAGCAAAATGGGTAAATTTTGTTTTTTTTACATATTTATAGATCAACAGATAATTCATCAAAAATTACAAATCTAAATAATAGTACTATTTTGAAACAGCTGGTCTTCCTTTCACTGTCTTTATAAATAACTATTACTTAAAATTCATGTAGGAATTACAGAAAATCTTGTATAATGGCATATTTTAAACATTTTTCAAAGAAAAAAGATGCCTTTTCTATTAAAGCTGAAAAATATTACTCTTAACATTTCACATTTAAAAACTCTAGGGGCACCTGGCTGGCTCAGTTGGCAGAGCATCTGACTCTTACTCTCAGGATTGTGAGTTCAAACCCCACGTTGGGTGTAGAGATTACTTAAAAAAATAATAAATACATAAATAAGTAAATAAATAAATAAAACAGAAAGTCTAAACATTCAATCCATGCCACTATAAAAACTGATTTTTGACTACTGTATTAGAATTAAGATAAACCCATACACTAAATTGATATCAAGACAAAAACAATTACCACCAAATCATTGCCATCACTCTGCACTTCTATATAACATGTGAAAGAGAATTTTTTTCTCCTGAAAGACACTTTTCAATGTTATTTCCATAAAATAAAAAAAGGTTGGGGCACCTGAGTGGCTCAGTCAGGTAAGCATCTGTCTCGATTTAAGCTCAGGTCTTGATCTCAGGGTTATGAATTCAAGCCTGGCGTTGGGCTCCACGCTGGGTGTGGAGCCTACTTAATTAAAATATAAAATTTAAAAAGGTTGTTATATAAGATTAGCTACTGATTTGTTTGCTACTTTTTTTAAAGGCTTCCTAGCCAATAAAATGAAAGTATTCTAAAAGCCTATAGCAGATAAAAGGAAGAATCAAATGAAGCTTTTACCCCAAATAGGTCTTTATACTATCTGAGAAGAATTTAAATAGTTCTTAAGACTCTTCTATTTTTTCTCCCCAGATAGAGTAAAAACTACTAAATATATTATTAAAAAGAGAAGAGATGTACTTAGGCAGCAAAATGAATTAGCCGGCTAACAACAGGAAGTTGGTCGCACCTACAATTTCTTTATCAGTATGATTTTTTAAAATACCTTATAAAAATGATAAAGTGGCACATCAAATATTTCAGTAATAAATGGAAAACTCCCAGGAGGCTTATAAGAAAAAGTGACGACCTCAAGGCAGCAGGCCAAAAGCGATCTATGGAATGCATCTTGTTCCAGAATGCCCTATAAAACAAAGTTATTAACATTTAGAAATATTAGCCTACTCTAACAAAGACATTTCCTACTCAGTAAAGTTAAATAAAAATATCAAAGGAAGTCTTATTTTCTGAGTTAGTGAGAAGTATGTGCTTACTTTCTTACAGAACTTTTCTTAGCGTAAGAAGCCCATGTTTTAGCAAAACAAATATTACAAGAATGTAAAAGAACTTCCAAAAATCTTACATATTGTGAAATGTAGCTGATAAAAAATTATATCCCTAACAAAAATATACATACGCCCTGCTGCTTAGGGGAATAATAATGTGGAAAGAGGTTACAAAACAGTATTTACAGTTATAGGCCACTGTCAGAAAAAAGACAGCTGGAAGGCAGGTGACTGGCTAGATGGTCATGGGCCACAAGTGAACATACACTCCTCTCAGGAGACATAATCACATTCCCCCCCCCCTTTTTCTGGCTATTAATTTCTCAAATCTGTACATAAACATTTACTATTTTTGAATTAAAAAGTTACTTAGACACCAGAAACATAGGCAACAGGAGAAAAAAACATAAATTGGGCTTCATCAAAATTAAAACCTTTTGTCTATCAAAGGACACTATCAATGAAGTAAAGACACAACCCACAGAATGGGAGAAAATATTTGCAAATCATATATAATGTTACATAAAGAACTCCTACAACTTGACCAAAAAAAAAAAGGCAAACAATTATATACTGTTGATTATGAATAATATTCTGAATACTATTCAGCCTTAAAAAGGCATGAAATTCTGCCATGCTAAAACACAGATGAACCTCGAATACACCAGGCCAAGTGAAATACGTCGGACACAAAAGAACAAATACTGTATGATTATACCTAGAACAGGTTAATTTGTGGAGACAAAGTAGAGATTACCAGGAGCTCAAGGGAAGTGAGAATGGGGAGTCATTGCTTAATGGGTACAGACTTTCAGTTGGGGATGATGAAAAAGTTCTAAACATGGCTGGTGGTGAGGGTTGCACAACACCATGAATGTACTTAATGCCACTGAATTGTACACTTAAAAATGCTTAAAATGGTAAGTTTTATGTATATTTTACTACAATAAAAAATTGTTTTAGTAAGTTTCTTGGCTGGGTATAAAGGTATCCACTTATCTTCAGCCGTAAACTGCAACTGTTTTATATACCCTCCTGTATGTGTTTCAAAATTTAAAAATTTGTCTTAACAGCCTTTTAAATTCCTACACCCATAATTTCATGTATAAAAAAGAAATGTAAATAGTTACATGAAATTAGAACAATTATCGGTCAGTTTTACAATTTTTTCTAAAATAGTTTTTAAAAAGCACTTTTATGTCTTTCAAAGTAAATACTTATTTCAAAATCAATTTATATTTCTTGACTAGTAAAATCTAGAAAAAATTATTTTCTTAGTCAAAGAGCAATGGCTGAATATTTATGTTAAAGTCCTATCTAGTCAATAGTCAACTTATTCTTGCTATACAAGGTTTGTTCGGGGAACGTGCCGGTTAGTAAGTCCATGCATTCTAAAAACTCAATTTACCTTAAGTCTGAATGTTTCAGTCTTTGACTATGGAGTCTTACTGCCCACAGAAGCCGTGAGTTCTAGTACACGGCCTGCCACACTGAGAAACACTAAGTGGGGGACTGGAGGCGAAGACAGGAGTTTCCTCAGCTGCCAATCTTATTCCCTCAAAGCTACGGTTTTATCTTTGTTTGGTTTAGTCTGGGTTTTGTATGGGTAGGGCTAAAAGGAAACTACATTTTCTTGTGCTGACCAATACATTGGTGATTTACTCACAGATAAATCCATGTCTCCCAGTCTTTTCTGTTCCTGTTCAATAACAGATTCTAATACTTTATAGTAAAGCATCTCTGCAAAACGAAAATATTTGCTGGCAATTTCTGCACAAATAAAAGACAAGAGTCACATGCAAAGAACATATTGTAGAAAGTGAGTCTACCCCATTCCCTGCCCACAAAAGAAAATTTAAAAACCAACCAATTACTTCATATATATGCACTTCCTACAGCTGCTACACCAATCATTCCTGAGATTTCTTAATTTTCTTCATGGTAGCCACAGTAACACTAACATTTTTCTAAAACTGTGAAATGAAATTTTTTTAAAAAAGATTTTATTTATTTATTTGACAGCGAGAGAGAGAGGGAGCACAAGCAGGGGGAGTGGCAGGCAGAGAGAAAGGGAGAAGCAGGCTCCCCGCTGAGCAGGGAGCCCGATGCAGGGCTCGATCCCAAGACCCTAGGATCATGACCTGGGCCTAAGGCAGACACTTAACCAACTGAGCCACCCGGGCGCCCCTGTGAAATGAAATTTGCACTTAAAAACTGTAATAGCATTCCATTAAGAGTCACGCTTTTTTTTCTTTTTTTGGTAAGTTTGAACTGAGCAGCTCTATGCTAAGAGGTATATATAATTGGTTTACTATTCTACTCATACTTGGTTCTAATTCATGACATCAGACAACTTCTAGAACAGGTATGGGCATAAAACAGTTATATCTTCTGAACTCATTCTTAATATTTTGAAGAATCACTATACTCCTAAATTTAATAATACCCAGTCTACAAATGAAACTAAAGATTTTGCAAACAAAGTACCAGGCATCGGTCTACATGTTCTCTTATGGAGACGGGCCCAGAAACCACTTGGTTAACAGAAAAATTGGACATCCATATTGTAGACCTCAATCTAAAGTCCTAAATCTATTCTTCATATTTCTGATTCACTTACCAAGAAAGGACTCCACGTAGTTAAACAGCAAAGATGAGAACAAGATGGATAGTATTAAGCCTTACCTTTAGAATTACTGAAATCCTCATCTGGCTGGCAATGCTGAGAATATATTTCATACATTTCTTTCAATCTGTTGGCAATGGCCTGTGTTGGATCTCTGGAACACGTCCTAAAAAAAAAAAAAAAAAGAGTAAGAAATTATCCAACTTAAAGGTCTAACCCAGTTACAAAGTAATAAACTATTTACAACTCTGTAATTTTACTAACCTGTAAATATAAAATACTTTGAACAAAAACTATACACTTCCCAAATTATTCTAGGAAATCCCATACCTCCTTATCAAAAGTGTTGGTTATAACCATTTTGAGGGAAAAAAAATATTTCTTGCATGGAGCTGTACCTTTACTGCAGTTAAGTTTAGCCTTCTTGACTGGCCCCCACCTACCCTACACATCTGCAATCACTGGTAACAAACAAAATTGCCTTCAACTGTTTCCTCAGAGGGCAATACAACTCCCATTAGGAACTCCTGGAAGAAAACAGAATGAGGAGGTATATAAACTATACTACAGACTCATACAAACCATTACTGGCACTCTACATTTTTTCCTCCAAAACGAGGTTTATTTCATTAATTTTTTTTTTTTTTAAATCAGAAAGGCAATATATGTTCGATGCAGAAGCATTATACAAGTTATCATCACGTGGGCCTTTATAACATTTTCGTCTTTTTTTTTTTTTTTTTAAGGGATTAACACATCCTTTTAACTTGTTTTTAAGTATTTTTAAGGTTTAAAATTCCTAGTAGGAATTCCTGGTAGGAAAACATTATGTGAATGAATACCCAATAGCAAACCACCACAAAATGTTTGGGTTGCACATGGGGCCGAGGGGTAGGGATTCTCTTCACAGCACCCCAGCCTTCTCTCCACGAGGTCAGAGGTACACCGTATTACTGCGACATCCATTAGGTGATCTAAGTTGTTTTTCCTTCAGCAAGGGTCTTATCCGTCTGAAGGGCATTATGCTTGACCTCCAAATTTGACAATTTACTGATGAGATTCGTAACTTTTGGGTTGTTCGGCTATTTGACACATTTGCTGGGTTCTGGGCCACATCCCAGAAGGCCACTCATAACTTCTGGATGCTGCATGGCTGCAAGAACCTTTGGTCACTAAGAATTTCATTGAGCCCAGGGGCATCCCTTCCATTCCAGGCTTGCCCCCTGCCATTCCACGCATTCCCACAGGAAAGCCACCTAGAAAAGAGCTAGTCTGGGCTCCTGATTGTCATCTGGCTTCTTCCTCCCTCTGGGCTCCCTCATGTTCTTCCCGAACCTTCTTAACACTTTCTATTCTTTCTTTGATCTTTCACTCTTATTTTTTTACTCATACTTTCTCGATGTTCGGCCATTTTCTGGGCGGTTGGTTGAACTTCTTTCAGCATTGCACTAGCATCTTCATCATAATCCAGTTTATAAGCAAGGGCAAGATTATGTGCTGCTTCTTCCCAGTGGCCCAGAAATCTGTGTGCTTTCCCTTGCCACTTGTAAGGCTGAGCTGAATCGGGATTTATTTCAATAGCTCTGTCACAGTCTTGGATGGCAGCATTTGGCTTCTGTAATTCGATGAAGACACCGGCTCTCTTGGCATACAGAATGGCCAAGCAAGGATTCAGCTTATGGCATCTGTGAACAAGTCGATGGCTTTCTGTAGTGCACTATCATTTAGGGCATCAATGGCAGCCACTTTTTTTTTTATCATTTGCCTGATCCATCATTTCCCCAGTCACCTCTACACCGTCGTCTCCCATTTCTTCAGGGGCGTCAGTATCTGGTTCAATCACACCTTCACTGTCAACTTCTAAACCACTTTCCTCACTTGATGGTTCGTTTGTCTTTATGTTTTCCTCTGCCTTCTGACTATCTGTTTTTTCTTTCTTGATATTTTCTTGATTTAGTTTTATGAGTAGCAGGTAGTATTGTACCCTCCATGCTCTCCATCCGCTCCTCCAGGAAGTGCATTTCCTCGGTGTGCACAATGCTCGGATCCTGCTTATGCATTTTCACAAAGGCCTGACCTGACGCTCGCTCACTTTGTGGGGCTCCGTGGTCCAGAGATCATGGGAAGTGGTGGGCACAGCAGGGGTTGCGGCCCTGTGCAATTGCAGGTGTAGATGCCAGCCCAGCATGACTGTGTCAAAGCAACTATGTGTTTATTGTGATCACAGATACACATATTCATTGTAAAAGCTGAGCAAGTTGAGAGAATTATAAAGAAAATAAAAATCAGTTATAAGCCTGCTGGAGTCAGCCACTGAATGTCATATACAAGCAGAATTTTATTTATGAACACACACAGGTACCTTTCAAGAAACAGGACTCTTTGGCTTCACCTGATATTTACTGGTAATATTTAACCCCACTAACGGTGTTTGAGATTAAAGAAGCTGCTACACCTGGTTAGAGATTCTAAAGAGATCTGTAAGATATAAAGACTAAGTCAGTCTTCTAAAATGTATTTATAAAATGCTTCTCTATTCTACGTAAACAAGGTCTGAGAAACACAACTTAGGAAGAGGCCATACAGACATAGCCTACTGGATATTAATCACAATCAAGTTTATAAATAAAGCAGACCTCATGGTTTAATGAGTCCAGCTATGAATAAGAAATTACTAAAGTATGTATACTGGGCCTTCTTACACTATACCACCAGAAACAAAATGGGCTCCTATAGGGTCTGTGTCATCAAATCCTATACTTTTTAGAACTAGGAGGGGCCCTGGAGGTAATTTTTTGAAATAAATTTACAAAAACTATCCACAGGTCATGAGATTCAGTTTATTATGCTTTTCATTAAAGCTCAATGATATTCCCACCAGTCTTAGGCAGATCAGAGGACTGAAGGCAGTTAACTTCATTTTCAGGGTAAGGGTATTCTATAGAACTTACAGAAGTTACAGTGGTTTGACATTAGTTATGAATATAAGTGTTTATCTTTTCAAATCTGACCCACCCCTCAGAAATTTGCTCAGGTCCAATCCTCTTCATGGAGTCCTTTGACAACTCCCATCTTTATTGATCCCTCTTTCCCTGAAATCTTAAGATAGAACAGTTGGTAACAGTTTGGTGCTTTAATCTACAGTGTATAGTGTTGTTAGTTACTGTCTCCCATACTACATAAAAGAAATCTGAGTGCTATAGGACTGAATATTTGTGCTCCCCCTCCAAATTCTCATGTTGAAACCTAATCCCCCAATGTGATGGTATTTGGCAGTGGGGCCTTTGGGAGTGATTAGGTCATGATAGTGGAGCCCTCGTGAATGGGATTAGTGCGCTTATAAAAGAGGCCCTAGAGAGTTCCCGTGCCTCCTCACACCATGTGAGGAGAGCAAAAAAGACCAGGAAGCAGTTCTCACCAGACACTGCATCTTGGCACCTTGATACTGTTGTTTGTAAGTCACCCAGTCTATGGTCTTCTGTGATAACAGCTGGAACACACGAAGATACTGAGGAAAAATGATCACCTTCTATTCATACATCCCATATTACTATGACCTCCACAGACTAACAACAGGGTCTGAGCATGCAACTGGTATACGACTAATAATGAGTGAATTAAGGCACTAAAAGTTAAAAAATTAAAATAGAAAATGGTCAACAATCAAATCTTAGAAGGCAAGAAGGGCTCAAACTAACCTTAGAATCTGTTCCAGTTTCTCACTTGGTGCATTCCTGAGGCCTGTTAGCATGGCGTGAAGACGGCTCAAGCTGTGTGCTGCCGTAGACACTGGGGTCACACAAGGGCTGTTATCCTTCATGTACCTCACACCGGTAAGTGGTGTGGAGATTCTAAGTGCTTTAGACTAAATTGGGGGCGGGGTGGGGGCGGAGAGAACATTATTTTAGGTCAGAATGACTTTAATTACTTCACAAACGAGAATTTAAACCAATCAGACTTTATCAATACATTTTAATGATTCAAATATCACCATTCTTGGAATTTAAACATACTAACGCCACTAGGAGCTACCACCCTCCATGTGAAGATGTGTGAAAGGACAATTTGTATTTTAGCCAACTAGGAAGTTTGTCTCTTAAAAGCTAAACCTTTAAGGAGCTCCTGAGTGGCTCAGTCAGTTAAGCGTCCGCCTTCGGCTCAGGTCATGATCCCAGGGTCCTGGGATCGAGCCCCACATGGGGCTCCCTGCTCAGCGGGGAATCTGCTTCTCCCTCTGCCTCTGCCTCTCCCCTGTCCTTCTCACTCACTAATAAATAAATAAAATCTTTTTAAAAAAAGAAAAAGTTAAACCTTTAAGATAAGGCATAGTTCCCTAGTATCCCTACTTCAAACCTAAGCCGAAAGGCACAAATAAGCAATAAACTATTAAGAATATCCCTGAGAAGGGGTGCCTGGGTGGCTCAGTTGGTTAAGCGACTGCCTTCAGCTCAGGTCATGATCCTGGAGTCCCGGGATCGAGTCCCACATCGGGTTCCCTGCTTAGCAGGGAGTCTGCTTCTCCCTCTGACACTCCCCCCTCCTGTGCTCTCTATTTCTCTCTCTCTCATATAAATAAATAAATAAATAAATCTAAAAAAAAAAAAAAAAGAATATCCCTGAGAAACAGAATTTCACAGCTCCCATCTACTACTTTTTTTCTGACTACTTACAGACTGACAAAAGCAAGCGGTGAATTAAACCTGGCCCAGATGAATTCCATGATTTAACAAAAGCCCATCTAAATCATCACATTTGCTTCAGAGAGGTGGGACACAGCAACACTCCTGGATGAAAGAACAGCCTGACACAGAACAAACAGCTTTCTTCAGCCTTCCTGCCCCTCCTTTACCTTTAGTTACAGGAATCTAACTATCTTTCCCCCCTAAAGGAGACGCACCTTCAGGGAAATACATTTAAGTCAACATTCTTTTTTTTTTTTTTTTTAAGATTTTATTTATTTATTTGACAGAGAGATAGAGAGAGAGAGAACAAGTAGGCAGAGAAGCAGGCAGAGGGAGAGGGAGAAGCAGGCTCCCGGCTGAGCAGGGAGCCCGATGCGGGGCTCGATCCCAGGACCCTGGGACCATGACCTGAGCCGAAGGCAGACGCTTAACGACTAAGCCACCCAGGCACCCCTTAAGTCAACATTCTTGAATATAAATACGAAAAATATATGACTTCATGTCCGAGAATTTAAGCATGAATACATATGCTAGTGAAACATCTCTTCTATTTTTTCTAATAAACTCTGAAAGGCTAAGATAGCTTAAGAGTGTTTTTCAATATTCAGGAAAAACTATGTTTCCCTATGTAGTAAGTATATTTATTCTAGAGATACTTGGAAAAACACCCAGCAAAATCTTCACCCAGCAAAACAAACTACTCCAGTTTAATGCGATACAGATAAGCACAAAAGATCGCCATACACATCAAAATCTATATGCTTCCTCTGTGACTTAAACAGGATAGAGCCAAGACTTCCACTTGGTTTCAAAGAAATTAATTCTATAATTTTTTTAGATCGGTAAGATGACCTGGGTAGGTTAAGGACATTCAGAAGGCTCCTCCCTGCTCTAGCCAGCTTTTCCTGGAGCCAGCTTCCTCCCTGTATGTGAACCAGTGCTGCGCTGGGAGGGGACAGCTTGCACACACACACAGGAAAGCAAGAATAGCCAGCCGTGTCTCACACCGCCCACAGGGAGCAGTGCTTCTGCAGAGGGAACAAGGCAGGACTCCCACCAACAGCCTTCTGCCCACAGTCCTCCAGGTCAGCGTGCAGCTTCTTGGTAGTACTGTTCAGTTCTTGGCTTAAGGCTTCCCGTGCATTCTGATTAAGGAGCCTTTCTCTGACTCAGGTATAAATATTGAGATTTTTAAAGATCAGGACATTCCTTCTCCAAGTAAAGACTTCTAAGTTTTTGGAGTGCCCCAGAGCTTTGCGTAACAAACGACTCTTTCTCTTTTCCTATCTTTGTATCTAATTGACTTACTGTCAGACAAACAATCCTTTCTACCTACCCACTTACCTTAAGACAGTGACAAATACTAAGAGGAACACTAATGGCAGAGTAAGAGGGAAAGGAAGTGCTGAAGGCTGGGGAGGAAGTTGGTGGTTATTATTCTGTACAGTGGTCAGTCTATCAGAGACCTGAAAGAAGTGAGGAAGTAAACCACATGACTATCTCGAAGAAACATGTTCTAGGCAGAGGAAACAGCAAGGGCGCAGGCTTTGAGTTGGGGTATGCTCGGCATATCTGAGGACCTTAGAGGCCTTTGTAAGGACTTCAGCTTTCACACCATTTGTGCCACTGAGTCATCACTGTCTTCTTTCTCTCACATCCTGGATCCAAGCCATCAGGCAATCATGTGGGTGCCATCCGCACAATACAGGCCCAATACAACCACTGCTCTGGTCCAAACCACCGTGAGCTATCACCAGAACTACTGCAACAGCCTCTTAATTCCCTTCTTCTATCTTGCCCCCTGAAACACTTCCTTATGACACCTTTAAAAATGTCAATCGGACTGATCCAGTCACTGTTTTCCATAACACCTTCCTACTGGCTTTCCTCCCAATCAGAGGAAAGGCAAAAATTCTTACTACAGCTTCCAACGCCCGATATGGAACTCCTGTCCCTTGTGTCCACCCGCCCCTCACTTTTTAATCACTCACTCACTCACTCACTCTATTCCTACCACATAGCATTCTCACGGTTCCTCCAAAAAGCCAACCATGCTCCCACAGCAAGGCTTGGCACTTGCTGTCCTCTGGGCTTCCAAAACACATTTCTCAGCTCTTCACATGACTTGCTTCCTCACTTACTTCACATCTCTGTTGATGTTACCTCCTCGGAGATGCCTTTCCCCACAGCCCTATGTCTAGCAGCCCAAGGCCCACCCTTTCTCCCTTCTCCCCAGTACTCTGTACCTCTACTCGATTTTACTTTTCTTCATATATCATCATCTGATGTCCTGTATATTTACTTGTTTGGTTATCTATCTCTCCACATTAGAATATAAAACAGGATATTCATGGCTGTTTTGTTCATTGATGTAACCCCAGCGTCCAGGACACTATCTGGCATATAGAATATCTTTAGAATATTTGTTGAAGGAATAAGCAAAGCAGTCTTAAGTTTGATCTTACAGGTGAGTTACCCTTGGAATTACCCACACTACCTCTGGAGGCACTTGTCAAAAGCTGTATATTTTCTCTGAACATCATACAACAGAAGGGAAACTCTTAGTCTCCATCACCCTAAGTGTATGCAAGAAATAACACCATGATCCTGAAACTCTGTTTAACGGAATTTTCCTGAAGACTACAGATTCTCAGTTTCCCTAGTGTCTAGATAAAGGCACCCCTCAGGTCAACTGACATTTTCTGTGTCTACTATGTTCAATAAATAAAGATTGCATATTACTGGCCCATTTTTTCAAAACCAACAGCTATCAGCATGATACATTCATTTATTTTATTTTATTTTATTTTAAAGATTTTATTTATTTATTTGTGAGAGAATGAGAGAGAGCACATGAGAGGGGGGAGGGTCAGAGGGAGAAGCAGACTCCCTGCCGAGCAGGGAGCCCGACGCGGGACTCGATCCAGGGACTCCGGGATCATGACCTGAGCCGAAGGCAGTCGCTTAACCAACTGAGCCACCCAGGCGCCCAGCATGATACATTCATTTAAATTTATATTAAATGCTCTCTCAGATCTACCCCAAAACTTTGAAAGTTGATGTTAACAAAAATTAAATCAGTAAACACAGACAACTTTTTCAATTAAGTATGACAAGCATTTTCTTTTTCATACTGGAAGAAGTACAACATGTGCGTGCACACACACACACAGTCACCCACATAAAATGGCCCGTCTGGCCCGTCTGCACCTGCACTTCGGCTCTCCTGGCCCCGGCCAGCTCACCTTGTCGAAGTGCTGCTGCAAGATGTTTTTCATCTGCACCCTTTCAGCAGTCTCTGTTCCTGAACCAGAACTCAGACACCTGGAGAGAGTCCCAATTTCCTCTTCAGCATCCTCTCCAAGAAATATCCTTTCATCTAAATTCCCAACAGATAGAACATACTCCTCATAGGCCTTATTGATGGCTTTACTAGAGGGGGAAAAAAAGGAAAACAGACAACATATACACTCACAGAACTGCCATTTCAATTCATGTTTTAGGCCACTTAGTTATTTCATTTTTTTAATTTACTAAAAAGTTCTAATAATTTTGTGAAAGCTAAACTGCAGACCATTGCTAATTATAAAAACCGAGGTGTATGAAACACAAGCTTGCTACAGTAAGCCGCTCCTCCGTACAGTACGTGTATTTTGCGGACAGTGTTTCAGGGTGGGTGCCCTGTACCAGTCTGCCTGGCAGGTGCAGCTTCTAGTGACATGCTGAGTTATCTTTCCTAGCTGCTCTAGGCATCTGTGAAGACCTCACTACTTCCACATCATCGTTTTTAACCTATATAGTTCCAAAAGAATTTCTTTATCTCAAAAATTACGATCCAAAAGCTTAACTATTAAAGCTTTAAAGAACAGCCACACAATTTTCAATAAATTTAAAACAATGTGCTTAGAGTAACAGTCGATGGAATTTTTCACTGCTTTCCTATGTTCTCCCACAAAACATATTCTGTATTTCCAGGGTACAAACAATAAAAACAGTAAACTCTAAGGTTTTCTAAGTATGCAATTTAAAATATTAAAACAGTTTGATAACAGAAGTACTCACAAACTCTCTCCAAAATTCCCCGGCTCTAAAAACCCCGTAAGATTTTCTTCTTTTCCCTTAAGGAGCTATGATGAAAGAAAAGATCCTTAAGTCATCATATCAAAACAAATCTTTCCCCAGAAAATATTTTCACATTACTTCTTTACTACTTACAAACCTTTTTTTCATATAGTTTCCTAATATAGGGTTTCCAGAAATGTTCTTTTATTCCCTTTGCTTCCAAAACTAGGCCATCATGTAAGGAACAGAGTTTCTCAATGACACAAGGTGGGTCGGAGGAAGGTTTAGAATCCTTAGCATGAAAATCTTCAGACAGGCCTACAAGGAATAAAATCACGGAAGAGAGAGATCAGGTAGCATTCAATAAGTCAAATTGTAATAAATGAAAATAGAGTCTAATCAGCATGTGAGTTAGCATGTAAGTATACAGGAAACAATATATAAGGGCCTAATTTGACTCTAAATTTACCTCAAAAATAGCAAATAGACAAAAGAAAACATAGGCAGTAATCTTTTTTTTTTTTGTAAGATTTTATTTCTTTATTTGACAGAGAGAAAGACAGTGAGAGCAGGAACACAAGCAGATCCAGACGGCCAACAGACACATGGAAAGATGCTCAGTATCGCTCAGCATCAGGAAGTGCAAATCAAAACCACAATGAGATACCGCCTGTGTCTCACCAGTCAGAATGGCTAGAATCAAAAAGGCAAGAAATAACAAGCATTGGTGAGGATGTGCTGGTCTGTGATGAGCCTCAGACACCAGTCTCTGTTCTGTAGGATGGCGTTTGTAAAGTCAAGAATAAGGCTTGCATCAAGAGATACCAAGTGAAATTTAGAAGGTGAGAGGGTAAGACTGGTAACTATGTTCAGAAATGCTTGGTAATTCAGGTTAAAAATAAGTGCAACACACCTAAATACAGGATGATGGTCCATGTAACCAACAGAGATATCATTTGTCAGATTGCTCATGCCCATATAGAAGGAGATGGGATAGTCTGTGCAGCTCACGCTCATGAACTCACAAAGCACGGTGTGAAGTCTGGCCTGACAAATTATGCTGCAGCATATTGTACAGACCTGCTGCTGGTCTGCAGGCTCCTCAACAGGTTTGGCAGGGACAAGATCTATGAAGGCCAAGTGGAAATGACTAGAGATGAATGCAATGTGGAAAGCACTGGGGATCAACCTGGTGCCTCCACCTGCTATGTGGATGCATGGCTGGCCAGAACTACTACTGGAAATAAAATTTTGGGGGCCCTCAAGGGAGCTGTGGATGGAGGCTTGTCTGTCACTCACAGTACCAAATAATTCCTTGGCTATGATTTGGAAAGCAAGGACGTCAACGCAGAAGAAGACTGGAAGCATGTCATGGGTCAGAACGTTGCAGATTATATGTGTTACCTAATCGAAGAAGATGAAGATGCTTACAAGGAACAATTCTCTCAATACATAATGAACAAAGTATCTCTAGACATGGTGGAGGAGATGAATAAGAAAGCTCTCATTTATATGAGAGAATCCAGTCTATGAGAAGAAGCCTAAGAAAAAAGTTAAAAAGAAGAGGTGGAACCATCCCCCAAAAATGTCTCTTACCCAGAAGAAAGACTGGGGAGCTCAGAAGAAGGCAAGCTTCCTTAGAGCTCAGGAGCAGGCTGCTGAAAGCTAACAAACCAAACCACAATTTCTATGAAGATTTTTCAGATAAAGACAATAAAAAAACTTATTCACCAAGCAGCTGAAATAAATAAATAAATAAAAATAAAATCAGTAGTCATGGAGATGAAAAGTACAACATAAGGAATATAGTCAGTAATATTCTAGTAACATTGTATGGTGATAGATGGTGACTACACTTACCAGGGTGAGTGCTGGGTGATGTACAGAATTGCTGAATCACTATATTGTACACTTGAAACTAATAGGACATTGTATGTTAATTATACTTAAACAAAAATAAACAAATAAATAGCAAATAGAAGTAAAGTGTATCACTACTCAAAAGATTTTAGTTACTCAATTATTTATCTGGAGACACGTGAAAAAAAGAGAAACAATTTTAGTATACTGTTGTAAGATCTAAAAAACATAAAAATAAAATATAACTTTACAAATAAGTCTGACATTCAAATAAAAAATAGGACTTTGAAAAACATTACTATTCAAAGTATATATAGTTTATAAGCTTTCATTTCATTATATTGGAAGCATTTAACATATTGATTTACAGCTTATTCTTGCCCTAGATTCAGTATAAGAAAAACTAAATAAGAGTGGAAAAATGAAAAGCAGCCACTATATAGAAACATAAAAGGGAGTTAGGAAGGAAATGAGAGAAAAAAAACACATTAAATGAAAAACATTAAATGTACCAAAGCAGGAGCAACTAGGTAATTAACTTCCTAACTTTAAAAATCTACCTTGAGAGTTGGACAAGCTAAAATTCTTTTTTTTTTTTTAAATGTTTTATTATTTATTCATGAAAGTCAGAGAGAGAGAGAGGCAGAGGCAGAGGGAGAAGCAGGCTTCCCACTGAGCAGGGAGCCCGATGCGGGGCTCGATCCCAGGACCCTGGGATCATGACCTGAGCCGAAGGCAGACGCTTAACCATCTGAGCCACCCAGGCGCCCCAAGACAAGCTAAAATTCTAATTGCAACCACCCCAAAATTGAAAATCACTCAGAATCCTATCCCTACCATGGTATTATTCAAAGAGCAACAGCATTATATACTAGCTCTATAAATACTGTTTAATATTTATAATTTTAATTGTAAGTTATGATTTGGTCTCTTACTATATATCATTCACAGAAATTACATGCTTTAAAACCTGCTAAATGCATTGCCAAAATAATCATTTCTATTCATCTTTTAGTTTAAGAGCTAAAAATTCATTTTACTTACTTACAACCATTACTACTTCTCTTCTGTAGGAAAAAATTTGAAATGAAGAGTATTTCAATAAATCCATTTTGAGCTCCTACTTGTGTCAGGCACAAAGCCTGGCAATGTAGAAAAACAACATCAGTTTTAATGTCACTTTGCTACTCTGGGTTTTTAAGTTCCTTCTTCTTATTGAGTATATATTGCAGAAACTTCTCAAGTTGTCAGGTAAGACTTTACACTTTGTAATATTTGCAATTGCTTTTTCCATTAAGTATTTTTACAGAGAGCTCAACTCCTAGTGATAAGTAGTTGTAAGTACTCTGGAGAACCATGATGATGGAGCTTTTCAAAGCACTTATATTCTCTGATGCTGGAAACCTGTGGTATGTGCACAACTCCCAAGAGTAAACACAATGTAGAAATGTGAGTTGTCCAGTAATCTCCGATTTATAATCTTACCTTTAAAATTAGGATTCACCAGTTCTTTGCGATTGGAACACTGAAGGGCATTTCCATAAACCAAGTCCAAAGCACACAGCAGAAGATGGTAAGAATTGACCAAATCATCACTAATCATGGGGAAATTACCTACAGGAATGTAAACAGTTATCAAGTACATTTGCATCAACTTTACAATATTTTAAAAGTAATTTCTTCCTTTAATTAAAATGACATTTACAACACTGTACCAAAGCTGACTCAAAAGTTATATGAAGTGTTCTAGCAAATTTACATTTTGAAATATTAAAGTCTAATAAATAAGTGTAATGAAAACCCAAACTTTACTAAAAACAACATTCATCCACTCAACATGCAGTAAATAAGCATTAAATCCCTAGTAGCTGACCAAAATTTTATCACTAGTTTTTTCTTTGAAAATTCTAAACAAACAACTTCATAAATTATCTCAAACTGTAGGAAATTCTTTTATGTGAAAACATTTTTGTCAAGAAAATTAGTAGATATTATACACCTGAAACTAATTAACACTGTATGTTAACTATACTGGAATTAAGATTTAAAACTCAATTAAAAACAAAAAGTAAAAAAAAAAATAAAAATACATGGAAACAAACAATGGTCCAACATCTTTGGGATGCACAAAAAGTAGTTCTAAGAGGGAAACTAAAAAAAAAAAAAATTACTAGAAACCCTTAGACGGGAATAACTAAAAAATGAGTTTTTCATGTATATACTTTAAAAAGACCAGAACCTATAATCAGACTCCTAACAGTAACATTTTAGATACTTTTTCCACAATAACACAAACTCATACAAATTAAGCAACAGGATCACAATGAAAGATATTTAAGTCTAGAGCTAATATCCTAGGAATAACGTAGATGCATGGTAACAAAGGAAAAAGAAACCAAAACTCAAACCTATAGAAACATGTCATTTCTGCAATGCTAGTTTTAACACTGAAATCAGTTTTTATAGGCAGGTATACAGTTTAATTCTTAGAAATTAAGAAATATTTCTAGATTTCTTTTATAACTTTGAGCATATCCCTTTTCTCATTTAACACTGCATATGCATGCTTCCTAGTGATTTTACACCCTTATAACATCACATGAATTCAAGTTTAATAGCTAACATACATCTGAGGGATTATTTCTAAACCTCAACATTTTCACACGTAATGCCTGCCCAAATACATGCAAACACACACACACACACACACACACACACACAATCATTACTTTGTTTCAGGCTTTTTTTTCCCCCCCCTCTCCTTTCCTCCAAAGAAAGTTACCACTTACCTCCACATATCAGGATAACTCTCTTTTTGTATAGATGAAAACATTCAACAAATCAACTTAAATGAATTAAAGAGAAAATTTTTTTTCTGTTGTCAGAAAGACAATTGATAATTAATAGGTTAAGTTTTGCATTGATAAGAACCAAACTAACTTGCCTGGTTCCACTATAAAGATGTTTAATATTAAAGTATACTCAGTTTCTCAAATGTAAAACAGGAAGTGGCACCTACTGGTTTCAAGCTATAAAGCCGATCAGATTGACAAGCCTAAACTTGTCACTGGTTTGTACTTGCCATAAAGGGGAAAAAAAAAAAACAAAAACAGCAGCACTATAACTTCTAAGAAAAAACGGAAAGGCCCCTAAAGATCAGAATCTTAAACTCCAAGACTGTCCCAACCTGACATACTTTACATTTCAAATCCTGACTTTAGAAATAAATCTCACTTTGTAAGGTAAATTATCTTTCAAATAAAGATAACTTGTTTAAACTCTGAAGTTGGCTTATTTATCAGGAATGAGGAGATTGGAGAGTGTAAAACAGGAACTGATTGGTCTTCAGGCCACAAAGCCCTTCATGATGACAAGCCCAAACTTGTCACTGGTGTATACTCGCCACAGGAAGTCAACAAAGATAACAGGCAGAAAGTTGGCTTATGTATCAGGAATGAGATAATCTGGGATTGCCCATATGCTGCAGGGAAGCCATGAGAAAGGTGGCTACAGAAGAGTACAACTCTCTCCAAATAACTAAATCAAGAACTGAATAAAACGAATTAAACAACTCTATTAGAAAAGATCCTAGTGAATCATAAAAGATCATAGTGTCAGACAGTGAGGAGACAGACTCTTCAGATTAAACAAATTATAGATGGAATAATACAACTCAAACACTGCAGAGACAAAAAATATGCCACCCCAGGTGATCAAGTGAGACCAAAATGTAAATAAGGACTGTAACATTCTTTGTAAATAGTTTACGTAGTACCAAACACATTCACTCCCAGGTACACGGACACCGTAAGAGACATAAACAAAACAGATAAAAATCCCAGAAGTCGGATGCACCTGCCCACAATCGAACGAAAAGACTAATACTGTATATAAAACCAGCCACAGCAAACTGAAAGTGACAGCAAGTGACACTATGAGAACAGTTTATATGCTCCTACGCCTTTATTTTGTACCACTTACCATATCACATTTATCTCCACTAAAGAAACATGCCAGTGTGATGGAAAACAAAATAACTAACGACTTATTTTTGGCAGAATAAAGATTTTTCTTTTCTTTTCTTATTGAAATTCAATTAGCCAACATATAGTACATCATTAGTTCAATAAGTCATCAGATGCATAGAACCCCCAGTGCTCATCACATCACGTGCCCTCCCCAATGCTTATCACCCAGATTGCAACCCTCCGTTTGTTTCCCAGAATCAAGAGTCTCTCGTGGTTTGTCTCCCTGACCTCTTCCCATTCAGTTTTCCCTCCCTTCCCCTGTGATCCTCTGCACTCTCTCTTATATTCCACATATGAGTGAAACCATATAATTGTCTTTCTCTGATTGACTTATTTCAGTTAGCATAATACCTTCGATCAACCATGTAGCTCAGGGAGGAGGGCTGAGCCCTCACTGAACTAGAGAGAGACGACCAGCTATAATCAGATACATCAAACCCCAAGACCAGTGGAGTGACACATCCTTGCTAGAGGGCCTTCACATCTGGCATGAAACCAAGAGCTAGATGTGGGTTCAAACCCCAGCTCTGTTTCTAGCAGCTAGTTTTTGGGCTTCAGTTACCAATCTTAAAAGTAAATAATTTGGGAAGCGGGGGAAATCGGAGGGGTAGACGAACCATGAGAGAAGATGGACTCTGAAAAACAAACAGGGTTCTAGAGGGGAGGGGGGTGGGAGGATGGGTTAGCCTGGTGGTGGGTATTGAGGAGGGCACATTCTGCATGGAGCACTGGGTGTTATGCACAAACAATGAATCATGGAACACTTCATCTAAAACTAATGATGTAATGTATGGG
>NC_138384.1:27753009-27800674 GCF_054177405.1 Leptonychotes weddellii
GTAAATAATTTGGGCTACTTGATCTAATAATGAGAATCTCTTACATTTATGAAATTCCTTCTAGCTCTATGATTCTTTGATTATAACTTTGTATTTTATTGGGTTTTCTTAATAGCAAAGGCATTCTATATAGTCTGTGTAATTAATGTAACTGTATTTTCTTTTCTTTTTGAGATTACTAAGAATCATATCTACGTAGAAATTTAGAGAGGACCCCCAAAAAAACAAAACAAAACATATTTCACTGAATACAGACCTTGGGTAAGTTACGGGAGATGAGAAGGGGGAGAAAATAAATTGTATCCAAAGGCATTTGAGCAAGTATATTTATCTGAACAAAATGCAAAAAGTAATCCGAACTACACAAACTGAGGATGAGCAGTCACACTAAGCGAAGTAAGACGTGGCTCATGAAAAATACAGCTCAAGATACCAGTACAGACCACTAATGTGTTTTCAGTCCATAACTCAGAAGAATAGCTTTCAGTGGAAAAGATGTTACGTAAGAACAAAATTAAAGGATTTTCCATTTAACGAAAGAAGTTTTGGACATTATAAAGAAATTCAAAAGACTTTTATGAAAAGGCAATACTTAAAAATGAATCTGAGACTAAAACCCTTAAGAAATTTTTCAGTGAGCATCTTTCCCTGATACACATTACAGGTTGACAAAAGTAGTATGTGAACATTTAAATAAGCTAACACCTAGATAAATATTGCTCTGTCTTACCTTTTGCGTATATAAAGAGCACCCAACAAAAATGGAAAACTTCGGACACGGTACAGGGCTGTCGCCTTTGGGGGAGGAAAAAAGTCATGAGATAACAGAAGCATTTGAAAAAGACATCAGAAATGACTATAAAGTAGGTGACACACCAAACCCGCGTTAAAGGGAGTAAGAGCAGATTCACTTCACAGAGAAAATGTGCAAGAAGTTCTGCTCCAACCAAATACTGGTCAGGACAAAGCCAAGGAAAGAGCTCATCCCAGAAAAAAGAAAATTCTGAAGAACTATAAAAGGTTCTCAAGGTCAAGACAGGTAAGGTAGAAAATGAGTAACAACAGTTCTTTCGATGACATCAGCAAGGCTAATGCTGCTTTCGGATCCGTGTATACAATCAGATTATTCTCTCATTTTTTCTTTCCTTTATCACAGCTGATGAACTGTAAACCCTCCCTCCCTAAAGACATTCCAGATTACATCAAGTCACAAAGGACTATTTAATGTAAATTCTGGGCTTCCTAGAATTCTTTATTCTTTATTCTTTATAGTTAAGATGATCCATTCTATTTTGCCAACGCTGTCTGCTGAAGGGAGTTTCAGAGCTGTTTTAAGCTCTTGGCTTTTCTACCAGAACCTCTGGTGATGTTTAGGTAAGACATCTGTGGTCTCCACACCCCAACAAGGAGCTCTGAGAAGAATCAGGACACTGGGGTTTAGTTCCCCCACTGTCCTTCGCAAGCCATACTTGCTCTCCATGTGCCTCAGTCTCTTCATCTGCTCAACGATTATTCTACTTGGGCATAGTTTTGTACTTAAGTCACCAGTCCATGGTGAGGATTAAATGTCAGTGCCCTGCTTTTTAAAAGTGGCCTCTCAGGGCGCCTGGGGGGCTCAGTCAGTTAAGCGTCTGACTCCTGATTTTGGCTCAGGTCATGATCTCAGGGTCGTGAGATCAAGCCCCTCATTGGGCTCCACACTCAGCGCAGAGTCTGCTTGAGATTCTCTCTCTCCCTCTGCTCCTCCCCATTTTCGTGCATGCTCTAAGATAAATAAATAAATAAAATGTTTAAAAAATTAAAAAAATACAAAATACAAGTGGCCTCCCTACCGCAGGCACATGAGAACTATTCAGTTTTAATGCCTACCTAGATGAAAGCCAAACTTTTTAGCTCAACACTCAAGCCACTCTAAAAACTGAATCTTTAACTTGAGAACCCTAGAACTTAACCTACTAGGCCAAACTGCCTCTTACTTTGCCACTTTGGCGTATTCTTACTTTATCCCATGCAATGAAGGCTCTATCTATACCTCCAAATTCACCCATCGAAATCCCACCAACCATTCCTTATTTCATGGAACCTTAGTGGACTGGCTCATGCACAGTGGTTTAATTTTGGCTCAGAAGTTGTACGTTTGTTATCTTTCGCATTTCTATATGCCTCCTCTCCACAACTATACTGTAAGCCCCCAAAAGACAGTGGCTATGGGTTTTGGGTTTTTTTTTTGTTTTTTTTTTAAAGATTTTATTTATTTATTCATGAGAGAGAGAGAGAGGCAGAGGGAGGAGCAGGCTCCCAAGGAGCAGAGAGCCCGATGCGGGACTCGATCCCAGGACCCTGAGATCATGACCTGAGCCGAAGGCAGACGCTTAATCATCTGAGCCACCCAGGCGCCCGGTATTTTTTTTTTTAAAGACTTGTGTCTTGGGGCACCTGGGTGGCTTAGTCGGTTAAGGATCCAACTCTTGATTTCAGCTCAGGTCATGATCTCAGAGTCATGGGACTGAGCCCCGTATCGGGCTCCGCACTGGGTGCTGAGCCTGCTTAAGATTCTCTCTCTCTCTCTCAAAAATAAATAAATAAATACTTGTGTCCTATATAATACCTAACAACATACTTCACACAGTAAGTTCTCAATAAATACCCAGTGACAAATATTCAAAGTATGTGTGAGATGTAGTACAGAGTCATGGTGAAGCATATGGGTTCTGCAAGCAGACCACTAATTTCAATAATAGCTCCACACTCACTGTGTGACCCTGACTAAATTACTTCACCTCTCAAGGGCGTATTTTCTCCACTTGTAACAGAAACCCCATATGGTTGTCATAAGGATTCACTGAAGTAATACAGGTTTAAACCTTAGAACAGTCCCCATAATAAATGCTCAGTAAATGGTATATGTTACTACTATTAACCAAAAGTACTAATAAATGTATACAGAGTGATCTAAATGTAAAATTTTTAAAATAAAGTTATCTTACAATTTTCTTAACTACAATTAGGTAGTATACATACACTACTAAATATCAAGGCAAGTGCAATCTAAAAATCATTTTCTACAACACTTCAAAGAAAGAAGATATTCTCTATCTTTCTGTAAATGACATCAGCCTCGCTCAGACTTAGAACAAAGCATCTATCCAAACTTTGGAAATAGTTCTCCAAAACTACAAGCAAACTAGAGCAGCTGCTTCCTCAGCAGTGGAGTCAACTATCTAAGAAAGTACACAGTTTCTTTTATTTTTTAAAAGCTGCTCACTTGGGGCGCCTGGGTGGCTGAGTCAGTTAAGCGTCTGCCTTCAGCTCAGGTCATGATCCCAGGTCCTGGGATCGAGCCCCATGTTGGGCTCCCTGCTCAGCAGGAAATCTGCTTCTCTCTCTCCCCCTCTGCCCCTGCTCCATTTCTTTCTCTCACTTGCTCACTCTCTCAAATAAATAAATAAAAATTAAAAAAAAAAAAGCTCCTCACTTACTGTAAACATCCTTCACAATTTGGGAAAAAATTTTATATTGAAAGAGGCAAAAAAAAAAAAAGAAAGAAAGAAAGAAAAGAGAGGCAGACATTATTCATTCAATTATAACTCCTTTTCCCTGACTTTTCTTGTCAACATTGTTCTAGTTCTAGTTTAAGAACAATTTCCATTTCTAGTTTGTGAAAAAGTGTTCATGATAAAGGTAGAGAATTTGCATCACATGATTGCCTTTATCTATCAAGAAAGATGGAAAACATTGAGCCAGAGTAAGTTTATAGATTTTGCAGAAATGATCAGAAAGCACAAATTCATAATCGTTTCAGGTCCCCTACTCTCCCGCATCCAGTTTCTCTACTCTTGATTGATCATAAACTTCAAAATACATACAGAAGCCAGTTCAGAGGGGATTATCTGTTACTAAGCTGGACATAAAAGTCAAATAATAGAAATAGTCAACATAGCCAATAACAGAAAATTAAGGAGTTAAATTCTATACCCAAGGTGGCCAATTGGCGAAAGATCTGACTTTTGCATTTTTGGGTGCTTAAATGAAAAGGGAAAGTTTACAGAAACAATAATTCCATGCATTTTACAATATGAAGGAAGCCAAATTCTTCATGGCTAACACGAAATGAGAAGCAAGAAATTATTATTAAAAGAGAGCTACTGGAAAGAAAGTGTATTTACGAAATCACATTTGTTTTTTTAAGACTAGCAAAATAGGGGTGTCTGGGTGGCTCAGTCAGTTAAGCAACCAAATCTTGATTTCTGCTCAGATCATGTCTCATGGGTTGTGAGACTGAGCCCCATGATGGCCTCCTCGCTGGGCTTGGAGCCTACCTAAGATTATCTCTGCCCTTCCCCCCACCTTGTGTGCATGCACTCTTTCTCTCCCAAAGAAACAAAACAAACTAACAAAATAAACTGAGGGACACAAACTGAGGGATCAGAACTGTAGCACAGATTAAAAAAAAAAAAAAAAAGTATATTCCTAACAAATATAAAAACATACCGCTGTTTTCTTCCTCTCTGTTGACGAGGCTGCTCCTCTTGAGGATATTTAAAAATGTCCTGAAAAATGGGTTCATATTTCTTAAAAATTACTGCTGAAACAGTGAAGTTTCTTTCTAATCTCTCAGTACGTTCTCTGAAATGTGGGGGTAGATTTGCCATGTCTTCCCACTTCTTCATCTTGTTAAAAAATTCAATTAAGCTGATATTAAAATAAAAAATGAGATATTTTCAAAATTAACACAAAGGTAGGGTACACAAATATAATTAAATCAAAAATTTAACTCATTAAATTATATTACTTTCAGACAGTGATAAAATCACAATTCATGCCTCTGACTAGCTTAATCTCTTACAGGTTGGTTTATTTCTCTGATTCTCCTAATCTATTTTTCTGAGATTACCAGAGGGTTTTACTTTTTTAATTATGAAAAATATAAAAATACAAAATAATTAGAGTAATGTAACCAACACTTAAGTACCCAACTGCCAGATTTAACAAACATTAACATATTGAATAAATTTTGCCATGTTTGCTTCAGGTTCTACAAAAACAGCCAAATTCCTATTTGTACTCCTCCCCAAACCCATGCCCCCCTCTGCCTCCCCAAAGATAACCACCATTCTAAAGTTAGTCTGAATCCGTGTTATAATACTTACTATTTAGCGTACCTACTATATACATCTATATGTATCCATAAACAGTAAGTAGTATCTTTTGTGTGTGTGGCTTTAAGATTTTACATAAATAGTATCATACTTTAAGGAGCATTCTGCAACTTGCTTTTTCATTCAATGTTTCTGAGATTAACATTGATACATGCAGATCTCTTTCATTTTAATTGTTAAAAATATTCCCTCATATGAACTACCATGACTTTTTGCATTCATTCCCCAACCAATGAAAATTGAGGTTTCTGATTTTACATTATGACAAAAAAATGCTGTAATCAACACATTCTTATACATGTATGTAAGAGCTTCTTTAGGGACACTAAGAAGTAGAATTGCTGAGTTAGAGACTGTGCATCTTCAAGTTTACTAGATATTGTCAAATTTCCCATTCAAGTGGCCATGCCAATTTATACTCTCACCAATGTACACCAGCAATACAGAGTTCCCGTTTCCCTACATAATGACCAAAGCTGGTTTTATCAGATTTCAAATTTCCCCAATCTGATGAGAATGACAGATATCTTGTTTTTAATTTGAACTTCCTTGGTTACTAGTGAAATTGAACATCTTTACATACATCTATTAGCTATGTGAGTTCTGACTTTTGGGAAACCACATTCTTTACCCCTTGTTTAGTAGCTGTTTGTCAATCATGCAACCATTTGTTAGTAGCTCTTTATATAATTCTGGATACTGATCTTTTGTCAGTTATATACATTGTAAATATCTTCTCCCGACATACTTTGTTTTTAACCCATTTTAGTTCATTATGGCAGAAAAGTAAATAATCTGAACTCAAAGGTAAAAATTTAAAGATAGAAACTGAGTTTCTGAAATGGAAATACAACTGAAGCCTAGGACTGTATTACTTGCATTAAAATGTTGGATAAGTTTGATTTACTACGGTTTATGATGATGATTCCATAATTTGACCTTTGCTTCTAAAGTTCCTCATCCGTCACTTAACTGGATTACTCTGCCTCCCCTTTTCTTCTCCGTAACGATTATACTTTTGCACCTTAAGTCCACTTCTGCAGGTTTACAGCTCAGGGGTTCAACTCTTTATGCACTGTCTCTTGCTCTTAGGCCTAAATATAACTCGGGATGGAGTTCAGGGTTAATAAATAGGCTACAGCTAAAATATTACATCCCTTGTTATTTTAATAGTAAGCAATTTTTTAAGCCATTAGGTACATAAATTTTGACTGTGGTATTCTCCCCCACAAACTGGCAAATATTCTTTTTCCACCAATCTTTAACAAGTCATAAAAGAAAATTCACCCAAAAGGCACAAATAATAAATGTAATCAATTCAATTACACAACAGATAGAAAAAGCAATTTTTGCCTCTTCTTTAAAACAGTATTTGACCCTTTCAATAATTGATTGTAACAGTGTTGCCTCTCCCCCCCAAACAGGAAATGGAGAAGTCTTTACACATTCCATATATTAAAATACAAATCCTGTGCATGTAGTTTTAAGTTTAATACCATATTTTATTTCCCTTTACAATTTAGAGTATATCCTAAAGTTTTCAATAGCCTTATTTAGAATTCTGCCAATACTGCACAATGGTAAGTCATAACCTTTAATAGTAAAACCTTCATACAAATGCCTAATACATTAAAATTTCAATACTTTTCACTAAAGAGTAAAATATAATAGATGCTTAGATGTGGTAAAGGAAAACCATGACCTAGTTTCTAAATTCAGCACTCTATAGGTACAAACGCCTGGGAAATGATGACAGAATTCTTACTATCAGTATGATTTTTGAGCTTTCATATTTGTCACATTCTACCTTTCAAACTCTGACATAGTTACCTCTGCTCTGAACATCGCAGGATTCTAGTTAAAGATACATAGTTTCCTTCAACTGTCCCTTTGCTTACAGTTGGCACAGATTTTCTGCAAGCCACATATAAGGCACATGCTAACCAGTGAAGATCATTTCCCTGTAAAATAAAAGAAAATTGAGTTTTAGCTAATGAGCTATGTAAACATTTCAATATAATAAACTTTTTAGATTAAATGGAAGGCGCTATTTTTATGTTGGTGGGAAACTGTATTCTCAATGATGGCTCTATCCCATGTGCTCCTTATACTTTGACATTGACATTTTCACACTGAGAGATAGGAATCTGTGTTCTGTTCCCTCATTTTCAACTGTCTCAACTAATAGCATAGGCAAAAATGATGCTATGTAACTTGCAAGATCATAAAGGGCAATAAAGATTCTACCTGGCTCACTCTCTCAGCATACGTGCCCTGGGTGTCCCAGTGTGGGACAAATTAACAGTCACAGAGACTCAATTTTCTTATCCGAGGGCTGTGAGAATGAAATGAGTTACAAGAATAAAGCACAGAAAATACAAGAAATGAAAAGATAACATTCTATAACCAATACTCTGTATTAAATACCATATGAGGGGCATCTGGGTGGCTCAGTCAGTCAAGTGTCCTTTGGCTCAGGTCATGATCTCAGGGTCCTGGAATTGAGCCCCACATCAAGCCCTGCATCAGGCTGCCTGCTCAGCAGGGAGTCTGCTTCTCCCTCTCCTCCCTGCTCCTTCTCTCTCTCTCTCTCGTTATCTCTGTTGCTATCTCTGTCTCTCTCAAATAAATAAAACCTTTTTAAAAATATCATATGAGTCTTATTTTCCATTGTACACTTCCATGAGACTGACATCCTATGTTATCTTACAGCATACCCGATTACAAACTCCACAAGGGCGGAGATTTTTAAGTTTTGTTCGCTGCTCTGTCCCCACCAACTACAAGAGTATCTGGCAAAGAAGAGGTGATAAAGAAATATTTGATAAATGAATATTCATTCATTCATTGGGTAAACCGAGCTAAGAATCTGAAATCCAAGTCTTTAAAAAACTGAGTCATCAAACATGTGTTTTCAAAAATAATTTACTAACCATCAATTGTTTGTCACTTGCTTATATAACACTGGACTTCAACAACTTAATCCCTATGAGTTGAAATACCTCAGCTGTATGGTGATAATACTTGTTCTATTCAATTTAAAAGATTATCGTGAGGACAAAATAAGAGCTTATTTGGAAACACTTACGCCCATCACCAAAGAACCACTGGAACCACTGACCACAGAACCACTGAGAAATAAACAGGAATGTGGCCTATTCGGCCACATCACCTAAGCATAGGAAGGAGCTCTGTAAACTCTCAAGCACCAGCACTGCCCATGACTGCCTTATGTGCAAGAAACTATACATTACCTTATTAAACCTTCAGAACAACGCTGATGTAGGTACAAATATCTCAAATTTACGTATCACAAAATTGAGTTTTGGAGTGGTTAAGTAAATTGTCCAAAGTCACCTAGGTCTGTCAAGTTCTAAAGCCACCATATTACTAGCCTTTCCCCCCACCCTGTAGATATAACTACAAGGAGAAGGAACTGAAATAAGATTCTATTAATGCAAGAATAAATAGTAACCTTAGTGAGTTACATGCAGGCAAAAACACCCTATTATTATAATTAAACAATACCTTGGTTAGGCCTTCCCATTCTATTTGCCCCGCTCTTTCCACAAACTGTAAA
Organism: Leptonychotes weddellii; assembly: GCF_054177405.1. NCBI lineage: Eukaryota > Metazoa > Chordata > Mammalia > Carnivora > Phocidae > Leptonychotes > Leptonychotes weddellii. The sequence continues at coordinate 27,761,749 of NC_138384.1, forward strand.
GCAACTTAAGAAAATCATATGGCCTCCCGTTTAATGCCACACACAAGCAAACAGCTGATAAACAATCCAGACTTCCGTGTCACTTCCCATTGGTCCACAAAGGGGAGGTGCCTACAGAGTTGAGCCTCACTGGCTAGAATGGCCATTTTTCTCATCTGCAAGCCCCGTCCGAAGAAAGGGACATAACATGCCTAAATCACAGCGGCTACAGAGTCCTGTGCAACGTCTGGGGTGACCAAAACGTCCTCAAGGTCGTCGCAGTCCGGACTTCCTAGGGACAAATGGGGGGCATTTATCCAAGTGCAGGTAGGCAGAAAGCCCGTTTCATTTGCCCTCAGGAAGATTCGCCTTAGTTTACACACAAACACAGCCCGAAACTTAACGACGCGCTTACTCTACGGATGCAGTGCCGGGACAAAGGCAATTTGGGTCAGCACGAAAAGAACTGAAGGAGCAGCCTAGCAACCGAGGCGCTAAAATCGGGCTAATCTCCGTGGGAGCACAGCCAAGTCCCCTCCCCTTCTCTTTACCGTCTCAACAACTGCACCTGTTCACTCTGCCAACAAGGTGGTTGTATTTTTGCAACGTGACCCCGGCACGACCTCAGCCTCGCGCTGCCACTTTAGGGCAAGAGGTGTTCCCCACTCGGAAGCCGACAGGGAGCAGCTGCGAGGCGGGGTTCACTTGCAGGGCCGCGAAGGGCTTTCCGAAAGCCAGGTCTCCAAGACCAAGGGGCCCAGGGAGCATTCCCACCGCTCTGCAGGCTGGGGACCGGAGACCCGGGGCCTGCCCGAGGGTCCCTGCAGGGCGCCCGACCCGGGGAGGGGAGGGGCCCCACTCCCGCGGCGGGGCGCGACGACTAGGCCCGGAAAGCCCCTCCTCTCCTCCCCCGAGCGCACCTCCAGCGTGTAGCTCTCGCTCATGTTGCGGTAGCTGTCCCAGGCCTCGGCCCGCGCCGCCTCGTCCATGTTTAGGCGGCTGCAGAGCTCGTCGAACCGCTGCTGGGTCTGAGGGGCCGGCGACCGCGCCGGCTGCGCGGCGTCCTCCGCCTCCCCGTCGTCTTCCTCCTCCTCATCCGAGGCTGCCGCCGCCGGAGGAGGAGGCGGGGGCGGCGGCGAATGGTCGCCTCCGGACGGCATAGCGCACCCCTGGGCGGCCGGTCCTCAGGTGAGCTGAGGGCCCGAGCCCGCAGCCATTCAAACCGCGGAGCGCCCGCCCGTCGGCCGTCCGCACGGCGACTGCGCCGCCACCAAGGAAGCTAGACCTCATATAGGCACCCGTAGTTCCGAGCATGGCCTGCTGGGAAATGTAGTCCGAGCCGGAGGCCCACGCGGGTCAAAAATCTTATTTTGAAAAAAATCAACCCACGTAGTGTTCCTTGGGCTAAAATAAAAGCGGCTTTGCTACGTTTTAAGTACGTCCCCGTGGTGGGACCATTCGGCAGCGCTGTATAGAAGAGAAAACACCCCAGAAACATTGACTTGTGATGGTTTCGTATCCAAGGTATCTCCAAAATTAATACTCATTATCTGAATGTCCTTATGTCTAAAATAAGAACAGTAGCAAACAAGGGACTGTTTGCCTAAGTTTGAATTTCAGCATCGCTCCTAATTTCTCGTTCTATGTTTTAATTTTATGTGAGCCTTTCAAATAAACATTGGATTTTTTTTTTTTTTTTAAAGCAGTAATTGTTGGGGCGCCTGGGTAGCTCAGTCGTTAAGCATCTGCCTTCCCCTGGGGTCATGATCCCGGGGTCCTGGGATCGAGCCCCGCATCGGGCTCCCTGCTCCACGGGGAAGCCTGCTTCTCCCTCTCCCACTCCCCCTGCTTGTGTTCCTGCTCTCACTATCTCTCTCTCTGTCAAACAAATAAATAAAATCTTAAAAAAAAAAAAAAAGCAGTAATTGTTTTATTTCCCAAAGGGCAAATTTACCTTCACTCAAAGTGATAGGTTTGTACTATCCTCAGTTGGCTTAACTTTATTCCTTTATTTTTATTTTGCTTTCTCTTTCAGAGTTGAATCACTTTAATAACAATCCTCTTTGATTTATAAGTGGGTAGAGTAGAAAACATTTTTGTGTTTGAGGAACCAGTAATGTATTGCTGATTGCCATGGGGTCACTTCCTTCTCTCTACAGTGACCCTTTGAACCCAGCCACCATACTGTGAGGAAACCCAGGTTACTTGGAGCAGCGTATTATCAATGGTAGACAAAGCTGGGCATTAGTTAAAGGGGTGAAAACAGATTTTATTCAGACACTACTGACCATAAGCGAAGGAGCTGAGCTCCATTCCAATCTGTGCAGAGGTGATAGGATGACTTAAAGGGAGAATGAAGGACTAGGGATGGGAGAGAGTGGCGCTCAACCAAAAAATTACAAAGGGGTGGCGAGTCTCAATGTGATCAAGCCAGCTGTAGCTACTAGCAGGCAATTTATTGAAGTTAGGATTCTATCTTCCCACAGAGACTAGGAGACAGGGGCCCTATATGGCTTTCAGATCATTGAGAAAGACACTTCAAATTGCAGAAGATACATACACATCTCAAAGGGACAGAGGGAGTCACCATTGGAAGCCGTTTTGGATAAATCAGGTGTTGGCTAGAACAAAAGGTAAATTCTGACAGCCTTGAGTTTTCTCAGACAGGCATTTTCATGCAGGGCTGCAGTCATCCTAGGGCACAGCCTTGTGCTGCTAGAAGCTGTGCTATGGTTTGGTCATCTCTTACTACAGAGGTTTGGAGGAGAGTTCTGCAGTTCTGACCATTTGCATAGGATCTGAGGCCCCTGACCCTCAGCCCCAGCCATACTGAATGAGCCAGTTTGGAAGCAGATCCTCCAGCCTTCCATCAAGCTGTTCCAGCTAATGCTGTACAGAGCAGAGATGAACCTTGCCACTGATCCCCGCCCAACTGCAGATTTGTGGGCAAAAGAAATGATTATTATTCTTTCAAGTCACAAAGTTTTAGGATGACTTGTTATGCAGCAGTAAATAATCAAACACTGGGGCGCCTGGGTAGCTTAGTCCGTTATGCATCTGACTCTTGATTTCGGCTCAGGTCTTGATCTCAGAGTCATAAGTTTGAGCCCTGAGTTGGGCTCCACACTGTGCATGGAGCCTACATAAAAAAAGAAAAGAAAGAAAAAGAAGAAATAATCAAACACCTATGGATAAGACATGCTATCTATCAACTGTTTTTATAGGAGCCTCAATTTTGCATGTGTAAAATCCTTACCCTGTTGTGATATGCTAGCCCAATAGAATGTCAAAGCCCATAAATGGCAGTCATCTAGAAAATAACTATATTTTTACATTGTATATATGACCTTAAAATACATGGCTTAACTATGAATCTTCGAATAAACTTTTATAAGACAAAAAAAAACCAACAACAACAAAACACAGTGGTCTTGAAACTTTTTGGTCATGTCCCCCTAAAAGAGCTACCTTCTAGCATATTTTAAAGTTGACATCTAAAACTTTTCATTAAAAGTTTAATCAGGTGTAATATCCAACATGCAACTATAAACCTTTTAAAACAAAACTGTTACTAACCTATAGCCAATGGACTCATAACAATTTGATACTCATTATCATCCATTTTAAAAATCCATGAACAAAACTTTGCTTTAACAGTTAGAAATTTTATATCCTACCTTTCTCTCCTTTACCTCATATTCCCGTTCTACTCCAACAAAATTTTATCCTGATAAGTTTTGTGCTCAGAGTTCTTTATGGATTCCTTTCTTATTTTCTTCCAGCAAAGACGTATATACAAGTGAATTTTTTCAAGTATCCTTCTGTTTATTCTTTTATGTCAGATTCGTCAAGGTATAATTTGCATGTGGTAAAATTTACTCTTGTAAGTGTACAGTTCTATGAATCTTGACAAATACATACAGTTATATTCACCACAATCACACTATAGAACATTTCTATCACCTGAAAAATTTCCTAGTGCCCCTTGTTAGTAAGCGCCTCATTATATACCTACCCTCTGGCAACCATGGACCAATTTTCTGTCCCCATAGTTTTTCCTCTTTTCCAAAATGTCATATAAATGTCATCATACAATATGTAGCCTTTGATTCTGGCTTCTTTCAACTTAGCATAATGCCTTTCAGATTCATCCATGTGCCCGTAGTTTGTTCCTTTTTATTGATAAGTAATATTCTATCGTATGAATGTCCCAACATTTATTTATCCATTCAACACTTGAAGACATCTTGGTTGTTTCCAATTTGGGGCAATTGTGAGAAAAGCTACCATCACATTTATGTAAATGCTTTTGCATAACATAAGTTTTTCATTACTCTTGGGTCAACACCTAGGAGTGTGCTGTGGACTGAATGTTTGTGTCCTCCCCAAATTCATATGTTGAAGTCCTAATCCCCAGTGTGATTGTATCTGCAGATAGGGCTTTTAGTAGGTACTTAAGGTTAAATGAGGTCATAAATGTGTGGCCGCATAAGAAAGTCACATGTGCAGACTGAGGAAAGGCCACATGGGCACAGAGGGAGAAGTGTAGCAGATGAAGACAGAGCGGTATTACTGGGCTATATGGTAAATGTTAAACTTTATAAGAAACTGTCAATTTTTTTTCTAAAGTAGCTCTATCATTTCACATTCCCACCCACAATGAAATTGACATTTGAGGACTAAATGGTACAAACTTCCAGTTATAAAATAAATAAGCCATAGGGTTGTAATGTACCACATAGGGAATAGAGTCAATAATATTCTAATAACTTTGTACAGTGGCAGATGGTAACTAGACTTATCATGAGGATTATTTCATAATGTATAAAAATATCGAATCCCGGCAATATACACCTGAAACTGATAGAATGTCATTATTCTTAAATTTAAAAAACAATTTTAAATTTATTTCCTATGATCATGAAGCTATAAGTGTTGTATTCCTTTCAGATGAGTGATCAGATGGCTTTTATGGCTACTGTGGCTTCAACTTGTTTTGTTGAAACAAATTTCCAATTTGTTTATGCGGCTCCCACAATTATTCAAAGAAAGAGGTGTTGGTACCAGCAAAAACCAGTTGAGGGCGCTATCGACTCAGGCAAAGCTGAGACCAATGTATATTTCACGTGGTATGTGAGGAGTCTCTTCTTGAGACCTGAGTTAACTAGCATTTTATCAGTGATTAATTCTAGTCAGGCATCTGTACCTATGGACTGGTACTATAAGCCCCTCAAACCAGCTTTCCCTATTGTGAATGAAAATCTGCCTGCTAAAAATTCAATCCACAGTATAAACTACAAAAACTAGCTAGATTGAGGGGCACCTGGGTGGCTCAGTCAATTAAGGAGCCAACTCGATTTCAGCTCACGTCATAATCTCTGGGTCCTGGGATTGAGCCCCATATCAGGCTCTGTGCTCAGCGGGGAGCCTGCTTGAGGATTCTCTCTCTCCCTCTCCCTTTGCCTCTCCCCCAGCTTGTGCTCTCTCTCCTTCTCTCTCTCTCAAATAAAGAAATAAATCTTAAAAAAACAAACAAAAAAACTAGCTAGATTTAATACATGGAAGCGTTCGCAACATGGAATGAATACAACATGTCCTTTTAGTCCTCTCTAAACAATTATAGGGGCACTGGGTGGCTCAGATGGTTGGGCATCTACCTTCAGCTTGGGTCCTGATCTCCAGGTCCTGGGATCTAGCCCCATGTCGGGCTCCCAGCTCAGTGGGGAGTCTGCTTCTCCCACTCCCTCTGCCTCTCCCCTTGCTTGTTCTCTCTCTGTCTCTCTCTCAAATGAATAAATAAAATATTAAAAAAATAATTATAAACAATTGCCATTATAAACCATCATTGCCTTATGATAATGCCCTTGAGGTCTGTTGGAGTAGGTATTGGGCAGCATACCTTTAACTGCTTTGTACTGTTGAGTTTTAAGACACTCTGTCTAATTTGTGAATAACATTTTTTCTCTCATTCAGGCTATCAGATGTTTCTTTTCACTGAGGTCACCATATGACCTGCCGATAACACGTTTTCTCCTTTCTTTTATTGGGGGGAGGAGTGCTTGCAAACAAAGTAACAGAGGTGCCTGGCAGTGTGTGTCAAGTTAATGACCAACAGGGCATGAGTGAGGGCCTTGCTTTGAGTGGAGGGCATGGACATTAATGACTGAGTTTAAGAAATCAATCTTGACCACAGAAGACCCCCAAAAGCCGAAGCAACCTTGAGAAAGAAGAACAAAGTTGGAGGCATCACATTTCCTAATTTCAAACTATACTACAAAGCTATCATAATCAAAACAGTATGGTATTGGCATAAAAACAGACACATAGATCACTGGAACAAAATAAAAAGCTCAGAAATAAACCCACACATATACAAAAATCAACTCAAAGTGTATTAAAGACTTGGACGTAGGACTTGAAAACGTAAAACTCCTAGAAGAAAACAAAGGCAATAAGCACCTCAAAATTGGTCTTGGCCATGATTTTCTGGATTTGATGCTACAAGCAAAGATAACAAAAGCAAAAATAAGTAAGTGGGACGATGACAAACCAAAAGCCTTTTGTATAGCAAAAAAAAAAAAAAATCAACAAAATAAAAGGGAAACTACAGAATGGGAGAAAATATTTGCAAGTCATATATCTGATAGTGGATTAATATCCAAAGTATATAAAGAACTCATACAATTCAATAGAAACAAACAATTCCAGTAAAAAATGGAGGATCTGAATAGAATTTTTCCAAAGAGGACATACAAATGGCCAACAGATATATTAAAAGGTGCTTGACATCATTAATTATCAGGGAAGTGCAAATCAAAATCATAAGACATCACTTCATGCCTGTTAGAATCGCTATTTTTTTTTATTCTTATGTTAATCCCCATACATTACATCATTAGTTTTAGATGAAGTGTTACGTGATTCATTGTTTGTGCATAACACCCAGTGCTCCATGCAGAATGTGCCCTCCTCAATACCCACCACCAGGCTAACCCATCCTCCCACCCCCCTCCCCTCTAGAACCCTGTTTGTTTTTCAGAGTCCATCGTCTCTCATGGTTCGTCTACCCCTCTGAGAATCGCTATTCTTAAAAAGATAAGAAATTGGGCGCCTGGGTGGCTCAGTTGGTTAAGCAACTGCCTTCGGCTCAGGTCATGATCCTGGAGTCCCGGGATCGAGTCCCGCATTGGGCTCCCTGCTCAGCGGGGGGGGTCTGCTTCTCCCTCTGACCCTTCCCCCTCTCATGCTCTCTCTATCTCATTCTCTCTCTCAAATAAATAAATAAAATCTTTAAAAAAAAAAAGATAAGAAATTACAAGTGTGAGGATGTGGAGAGAAGGAAATCCTTGCACACTTTGGTGGGAATGTAAAATTGTACAGCTGCTTTGGTAAACAGTATGGAAGTTCCTTAAAAAAATTGAAACTAGAATTACCAAGGGTTCCTGGGTGGCTCAGTCTTTTAAGCACCTGGCTCTTGATCTCAGCTCAGGTCTTGATCTCGGGGTCGTGAGTTCAAGCTCTGCATTGGGCTCCATGCTGGTTGTGGAGTCTACATGAAAAAAAAAAAAATAGAATTACCAAATGATTCAACAATCCCACTTCTGGGTATTTATCCAAAGGAATTGAAATCAGGATCTTGAAGAGATACCCCCATGTTCATTGCAGCACTTATCACAATAGTCGAGACATGGAAACAACCTAAGTGTTCATCGATGGATGAATGCGTAAAGATAATGTATATGTACGTACAAAATGGAATATTACTCAGCTATAAAAAGAAGGAAATCTTGCCATTTGCAACAACATGGGTGGACCTTAAGGTCATTATGCTAAGTAAAATAAGTCAGACAGGGAAAGACAAATACTGTATGATCTCATTTATATGTGAAATCTAAAAACAAACAAACTCATAAATACAAAGAAAAATTGGTGGTTGCCAGAAGCAGGGGGTAGGGAGTGGGCGAAATGGGTGAAGGTGGTCAAAAGGTACAAACTTCCAGTTATCAAATAAATGAGTCCTGGGGATATAATGTACAGTATGATGACTATAGTTAATGATACTGCATTGCATGTTTGAAAGTTGCCAAGAGAGAAAATCTTAAAAGTTCACATCACAAGAAAAGAATGTGTAACTATGTGTGGTCATGGGTGTTAACTACTTATTGTAGTAATCATTTTACAATATACACATATAACAAATCATTATGCTATACACCTAAAATAATACAGTGTTATATGTCAATTATATCTCAATTTTAAAAAAAGAATTAGGGGCTCCTGGGTGGCTCAGTTGGTTAAGTCTCCAACTCTTGATTTTGGCTCATGTCGTGATCTCAGGGTTGTGGCACTGAGCCCCACATTGGGCTCCATGCTCAACAGGGAGTCTGCTTGGGATTCTCTCTCTCCCTCTCCTCCCTCACCCCCTCTAAAATGAATAAATAAATCTTATAGATGTTCACTAAACTTATGGTGTTAATCATTTCATAATATATACATATATCAAATCATAGCTAGCAGAAGGAAAGGATTGGTTTCAGGTGGGAAAAAAAGCTTACAGAGAGAGAGAGAGAGAGAGCATGCATGAGAGGGGGTGGGTGGGCAAAAGGAGAGGGAGAGAGAATCTTGAGCAGACTCCCTGCCCAGCACAGAGCCCAACCCAGGGCTCGATCCCACAGCCCTGATATCAGGACCTGAGCTACAATCAAGATTCAGACGCTTCACTGACTGAGCCACCCAGGCGCCCCTAAATAAAAAAAAATAATAATAATAATTAAAAGGCAATCAGTCTTCATTGCTCAGAGGTTTACTTGGGGTCTCATTATTCATTCACTGATTCGTTCATTTATTCATTCATTCACTTAGCCAGAGAGTGTACCATCAATCCTTTCAAACACTCAACAAATGTTTAGCAACTACCTACTCTAGGTCAAGTACTTTGCCAACGACTGAGCATATAGTAGTGAATGAGACAAGTGTGGTCTCTGTCCTCACAGAGCTTGTGATCTCATGAGGAAAATAGACCCAGAACAGTTGTCAAGTATAAATATGTTATAAAAAAAGAAGTTCAGGGGGGCGCCTGGGTGGCTCAGTCAGTTAAGCATCTGCCTTCGGCTCAGGTCATGATCTCAGGGGTCCTGGGATCAAGCCCCACGTCAGGCTCCCTGCTCAGCGGGCAGTCTGCTTCTCCCTCTCCCTCTGTCCCTCCCCCTGCTTGTGCTCTCCCTCTCTCACTCTCTCTCTCAAATAAATAAATAAAATCTTTAAAAAAAAAAAAAAAAGAAATTCAGGGAGCTGTGGGCGTGCATCACAGAAGCCCTTAACCGTGTGTGTGTGTGTGTGTGTTGTGTGCACATGCACTTGCAGGGGTGGGAGTGGGGGTGACTGAGTGGTTGGAGGTGGACAAAGACTTTCCTTTCTTCCCTTTCATTTCCCTGAAGAGAAATCTAAGAAAAAAGTGTAACTATGCATGGTTATAGATGTTAACTAAGATTACGGTGTTAATCATTTCATAATATATACATACATCAAATCATAGCTAAAGGGAGGGTTGGTTTCGGGTGGAGAAAAAGCTTATACAAAGACCCTGAATCAGGAAAAGGCATGGGTGGTTCAGGGAATTGCAGGAATGTGAATGTGGTTTAAGTGTGAAAATCGAGAAGAGGCATGAGGTGTGGATAGAGATGAAGCCAAAGACCTGGGAAAGATTTGGGACTCGATTCCTAAAGATAAAGCCACGTAAGGCTTTAGGGTAAGGAGGGCAGTGAGACACCTCTATCCCTAAAACCTAGAACAGTGTTGAACCCTTAATAGGTGTTCAGCAAATATTAATGAACTAAACACCTAGCTTGATTTCCAGCGCAGTGTTTCCAAGATAAAATTGATTGTGCTGATTAGATTGATTCGCTCTGTCATCATTAAGAATGGGGCACCTGGGTGGTTCATAATGGGGCACCTGGGTGGTTCAGTCCGTTAAGCATCTGCCTTCGGCTCAGGTCGTGATCTCAGGGTCCTGGGATCGAGTCCCGCATTGGGCTTCCTGTTCAGCGGGGAGTCCGCTTCTCCCTCTGCCTCTCCCCCTGCTTGTGCTCTCTTTCTCTCAAATAAATAAAATATTAAAAAAAAAAAAAAGAATGTAAGCCCTTGGGGCACCTGGGTGGCTCGGTTGGTTGAATGGCCAACTCTTGGTTTTTGCTCAGGTCATGATCTCAGGGTCATGAGACCAAGTCATGTATCAGGCTCTGCACTCAGCATGGAGTCTGCTTGTTCCTCTCCCTCAGCTTCTCCCACCACTCATGCACTCTCTCTCCAAAATAAATTAATTTAAAAAAGAAAGAAAGAAAAAAAAAGAATGTAAATGCTTCCAGTTATCTCACTCTCTCAGTGACTTCAGCCAGGAAGAAAGCTCCCTCTCCTTTATGATCACCTGTCCTTTCACTGTCCCCTCTGGAACCCTCAGCTTTTCCTTATATCCCACAGGCTTCAAGGCCAGGAGGAGGGGCTGAGTCCTATCTGCTGTCCACTGTGCCCACCAGACCCTCACTCCTCATGTCATTGAAGCTCATGCCCTAAGCCCATCATTTCTATTTTTCCACATTTTGGCATTCTTCCCATGGATCAGGCCAAAAAACTTTGGAGTCATCCTTGATTCCTCTTTCTCTCACCTCCTACATTCAATTCACCTGCAATTTCTGTCAACTCAGTCTTCAGTTATTCAAAACCTAACCAACCCTCATTTCTTCCATTGCCAATCCTCCTGCCCAAGCTTCCATCTTGTCTTACCAGCATTATTGCAATTTCCTCCCAAATGGTCTCCCTGCCTCTGTCCTTCCTCCTACAGCAATTTCTTCTCAATGTAGAAGCTGTGGTGGTAACTTTATGTGTCAACCTGGCTGGGCCAAAGTGCCTAGATATTTGGTCAAACATTATTCAATGATTCTGTGGGGGTGTTTATGGATGAGATTTACATTTAAGTCAGTGTACTTTGAGGAAAGCAAATTGCTCTTCATAATGTGGGTGGGCCTCATCTAATCAGTTGAAGGCCTGGCTAGAACAAAAAGACTGACCTCCCCCACGCAAAAGAGAATTCCACTAGAGACAGCCTTTGAACTTTAACCCATTGAAGAACCCATTGGCTCTCCCCTAGGTCCTCAGCCTGCTGGCGCACCTGCAAATTTTGGACTTTCCAGTCTGCATGATCATGTGAACCAATTCCTTAAAATTGATCAGTCTCTCTCTCTCCTGTCCCCCTCCCCCGTCTCTCTGTCTCTCTCTTTTTTTATTGGTTCTGTTTCTCTGGAGAATCCTGACTAATAGAGCAGCTAAGATAACTTTTTCAAAAAGTGAGTCATATCCTGTCTCTCCTCCGCTCAAAATACTTCAGTGCTTCCCATCTGATTCAGAGTAAAAGCCAAGGTTGAGAAAAGGCCTTGTAAGATCCTTCAGGATCTGCCTCCTCCACCTACCTCCTCAAGCACACCTCCTGTTACTCTTCCCTCTCTACTTTCTGCTGCTGTAGCCTACATAAATAAAGATACAAAATGTGTTGTGTCCGGCAGAGATGGTGTTTGTAAAGCCATGAGGTTGGGGTGTGAGCACCGAGAGTGTGAGTGGCGAAGAGAAGAGGATGAAGGACAGCCTCCAGTGTTCAGAGGTCTGAGAGAAGAGGAGGAAGAGAGGAGGCAGAAAGGGAGCAATGAAGGAGGAAAAGGAAGGCAGTGTGGTGTCCCTGAAGCTAAGTGAAGAAAGAGTCTCAAGGGAAAGGGAGGGAGCACCCATGTGTAGCGATATTGATGATACAAGAAGATGTACAAATGGACACTGGATTGGTAACAATGTGGTCATGTGCACCAAGAGCAGTTATGGTGAATGGTGACCGATAACCAGATCGAGGAGGGCTTGGGAGGAGAGAAATCAGAACGTAGAGAATTCTTGAGTTTTGCTGCAAAACGGAGAAGAAAAATAGTACAGGAGCCAGGGAGGGGTGTGAGGTCCGAAGAGTTTTGTTTTGTTCATTCATTTGCTGTTGCATTAAGATAAAAGAAACAAGGGGCGCCTGGGTGGCTGGGTCCGTCAAGCTTCCGACTCTTAGTTTTCGACTCAGGTTATGGTCTCAGGGTCATGAGATGGAGCCAAGCAATGGGCTCTGTGCTCAGCGGGGTGTCTGCTTGAGACTCTCTCTCTCTCTCTGCCCCTCGCCCACTTGCATGCACTCTCGCTCTCTCTCTCCAATAAATAAATAAGTAAATAACTTAAGTCTTAAAAAAAAAGGAGAAAGAAACAAAAGCATGTTTGGTGTTGGTAGAAATGATCCTGAACTAGGACTCCCGGGTCCTTCCTGCTTCCTGTCCTCTTTGAGTAAAGGAAGTGACTTCTCTCCAGGAAAAACCCACTGCTTGTGCCCTGGACAGCCCCCCCCAACCTCGTCAGGAACCCCCTGCCGTTGATGATGACCCCTCACTCAACACGCTCTCTAGTGCGTTCCAGACTCTCCGTAGGAACCCACCCTAGCCAGCCTCCAGAGACTTCAGTCTCCCATCCCTGCCTTCCCTGACTTCTCCCTGCCCCTGCAACTTTCTCACCGCCCACTCTGGGACTTCCATTTCTAAGTCCCTCGCGTCTGTCCTCAGCAGCCTCCGACAGTCACCACCGTCTCCCAAAGAAGCTCTTCCGCGCTTTCCCACTGGCCTCTGGGAAACCCACCCCCCCGGCTTCCCTCCTACCTGTCTGATTTCTCTTCTGCGGTCCCCTTTGTGCCTCTCAGGCCTCCGTCCGCGGACCTCTCCTCTTGGTACTCTGCCTTCTCTTCCCAGGCAAGCTCACCCATTCCCTCGGCTTTGATCTCCAGCCGGCGGCCGCTGCCAAGTGCATCTCCGAGCTGCACCTGTCTTCTGAGTGCCAGAGTGCTGGCTCCGCACCTCTACCTGCAGGGCTGGCGGACGCTACAAAGTAAACACGTCCAGAATACGCTCAGGATCTTCCTCCCCAAACCTGCTTTGCCCCCAGCCTCATTACATCTCCCTTCTGGAAACTCCACCGCTCACCCACTTGCTCTCCTTGAGTCCTTCATCCATTGTCACCAAGCCCTGTTGAGTTCACTGTCCAGATAAGCAAAATCTAGATATTGGGTTCTGTTTTCTTAACAATGACAGGAGACGTGCTATTTTAGATAGGATGGTCAGAGAAGGCCAGTGACGTTGGCACTGAGATCTGGCTGAGGTTAGTGAGCAAGTGATGCAGAGATCCTGAGGGAGAGCTTTGCAGGACAAGAACTAGTGAATACAAAGGGCTTGAGGTGGGAGGGTGCCTCGTGTGCTGGGGCGACAGCCAGGATGTTAGTGCGCCTGGAGCAGAATGACAAGGGCAAGAGTGGTAGGAATCGATGTCAGAGGGGGATGTGGGGGTTGGTCTCGTGCATGCTCACAGGCCAAGGTAAAGACCCGGGCTGTCACTCTGATTACAGTGGAATATGCCAGAGGAGGGTTTTGAACAGAGAGCTGACATGGTCTGGCTTATGATTTTATTTTATCTTAAAGATTTTATTTATTCATTTGAGAGAGAGAGAGAGAGCACAAGAGGGGGAGAGGCAGAGGGAGAAGCAGGCCTCCTGCCGAGCAGGGAGCCCGATGCGGGGCTCGATCCCAGGACACTGGGATCATGACCTGAGCCGAAGGCAGACGCTTAACGACTGAGCCATCCAGGCTCCCCTCCCCTTGCTTTTCTTTACAGTTTCATGGCTTATATATGTATCTCTATACAGGATGGTGCTGTGTTTTGAGAAACTGGGAGGCAAGCACAAGCATAGCGGTGTCAGGGAAGGGTAGCCCTGCCTCTCCTTCTTGGAGGCAGGCTCCCAGGAGCAGGGAAGCTGAACAGGGCCTCAGGGACTTGGTCTTGGCTTTACCATTTGGAGGCTTTCTAAGGGCTCCTGCTGGGAAGTCAGTGGGCAAGGTCATTGAGTGAGTCCCGAGAAACAGAGCATTCACTACAGCTGGAGGATCTGGTAGGGCAGGTATGAGTCAGAGCCGGATGTCCGGGAATAGTCAGAGGAAGTGGGCTGCTCTGTACGGTCAGTTGTAAGCTTGTCCAAGGCTCTTCCGGTTCCCAGGAATAGGGCCAGGCCAAACACTTTGGGGGTGAAATGGGTGTCCTCTGCTGACTAGGTCAGCAGGGCCTAGCCTGGGACTCAGCATCCATAGGGAGAGCAGGAACTCAGCAGCCTGTGGTGAAGATGAGCCAAGTGCAGAGAAGAATCTGGGTAACTTACCGGTGCATCCTGTCCCAGAATTAAAAAGGGAGTACCCCCAAAGAGCAGGGATCTTTGTGATGACGTGGCAGTTTCTTGAGTCCCATTGCTCTAGTCTAGTCTGTCCCACCTACATGCGATCCCCATATCTGGAAGTATTACGCTTGTATTCTGAAATTGCTTGATGATTGTTCTGGTGTGGGTTTATTTTTTATTCATCATGCTGGACATTCAGAAGTAACTCATGCCCTCTGATCTTGGGAAATCTTCTTGAATTATTAGGTTCACAGATATTCTTTCTTTTGTTCTCTCTATTGTCCCTATGGAATATTGGACCTTCTAAATTGCTCTTAGAATTATTATTTTTTTAACCTTCCATCTCTTTGCTTATTTCCTGAAACATTTTCTCAACTTAATATTCCTATTTAACATTTCTGTTGAATTTTCATCTCTGCTATCATGTTTTTACTGACTTTTTGTTCTCTGAATTCTATATAAATATAATCTATTACTATAATATTATACATATGCTAATGTACATTTGTTTCCTCTTCTTTTTTCTCTCATGGATACAATTCTCATCTCTTTGAAAACTTTGGGAAAGATTTCCTCTCTGCAGTTTCTGTTCCTTGCTCTTTGTTGTTTGTTTAGATTTCTATCTTCTGTGTTAAAAGTTTTCCTCTGATGTCTGGTAGATCTTGGCAATCTGATCACAATTAAAAATTGGGGGATAGGGGTGCCTGGGTGGCTCAGTTGGTTGGGCGACTGCCTTCGGCTCAGGTCATGATCCTGGAGTCCCGGGATCGAGTCCCGCATTGGGCTCCCTGCTCGGCAGGGGGTCTGCTTCTCCCTCTGACCCTCATGATCTATCTCATTCTCTCTCTCAAATAAATAAATAAAATCTTTAAAAAAAATATTAAAAAAAAATTGGGGGATAAAAAGGTGATGGGTGAAAATGGGCATGAGGTTTCTTTTTAGGGTGATATAAATGTTCTAAAATTGCATTGTGGTGCTGGGCTGCCTGGGTGGCTCAGTTGGTTAAGCATCTGACTCTTGATTTCAGCTCAGGTCATGATCTCAGGGTTGTGAGATCGAGCCCCACGTTGGGCTCCACGCTGGGTAGGGAGCCTGCTTAAGATGCTCTCTCTCCCTCTGCCTCTCCCCAACTCCCCCAGTAATAATAATAAAATATAAAATAAAATAAAATTGGATTGTGGTGATGATTGTACAACTCTGAAAATATACTAGAGTCTGTTGTATATGTTTCATGGGTGGATTTGTAGTATGTAAATTATATCGCAATAAAGTGTTTTTTTTAAAGATTTTATTTATTTATTTATTAGAGAGTGAGTGAGAGAGAAACAGCATGAGATGGGAGAGGGTCAGAGGGAGAAGCAGGCTCCCCGCCGAGCTGGGAGCCCAATGTGGGACTCGATCCCAGGACTCCGGGATCACGACCTGAGCCGAAGGCAGTCGCCCAACCGACTGAGCCACCCAGGTGCCCAAGGTTTTTTTTTTTTTTTTTTTTTTAAAGCTAATAGGAAGCTCTCAGTACATAAATGAGGCTTGATGACTGTAGGACACAGTTTTTTCAACCTTGGGACTGCTGACATTTAGCACCCGATAAATAATTCCTTGTTGTGGGGTGGGAGGTAGGGATTGTCCTGTGCATTGTAAGATGTTTAGCAGCATCACTGATATCGACCCAGCAGATGCCAGAGGGACACACACCCACCATCACATTGTGACACCAAAAATGTCTTCAGACATTGCCAAATGTCCCCTGGGGAGGAAAAATTGCCCCCCACTGAGAAACACCGCATGGGGTAATCAAAGTGTGCTATTTGTTGGGCAACCATCATGAAATACAGCTTTTAAAGTATTTTCTCAGGAAAAAATTGGAGTCCCCAGGGAACTGTCTTTTAATCTCCTGCTGCAAAATATAAGTCTGGATGCCAGAATTCAGGGAGCCAACTAGGGGAAAATGACTCAGGATATTAAGCTTTAGTATCAGTCACTTTATCCTTTTGTTTCCATATGGAGGCCACGTCCTTGCCTCTGCCAGGGGCGCCCTGGTGCAGAAACAGCTTTCCATGTAACAGACCTCCAGACCTCTGCAAAGACACGAGAGGGACAGTCAGTGGTCATGAGTGTGGAAGGGGTTCTAAGACTCACTTTTTCCGTTAATAGTCACTCTTTTATCCTCAGTTGTAGATGAATTCAGTGTTGCTAATTCCTAAACCTTTTCAGGATACAGAACTGTAACTTGGATTAGTTTTCAGCCTTCCTTTCTCTTTTTTCTTTTTTCTCTTTTTCCTTTTTTCTCATTTTCTTTTCCTTTCCTTTCTCCTTCCTTTCCCTCCCTCCCTCCTTCCCTCCCTTCCTTCCTTCCTTCCTTCCTCCCTTCCTTCCTCTCTTTCCTCCCTCCCTCTTTCCTTCCCTCCTTCCTTCCCTCTTTCTCTCTCTTTTTCCTTCTCTTTCTCTTTCTTTTCTCTTTTTCTTTTTCTTTCCTGAAGATCTAATTAGCTTTACTAAGCAATGCATGACTCAATCTGGCAGCGTCCCATTTAGCAAATAGAAAGGAACTCCCAGTTTTCAGCTTTTCCTACTGTCAATTTGTTTACTTTTTTTGGAGACTTGTCAATTTTCAGTGGTCTGTTTCAGTTTCCGAAGTTTTGCAACTGTTTTTTTCCCCCTATTCTCCCTGTACTATGGGTTTGTCATTTAAAAGAATTTCCTTGGGGCACCTGGGTGACTCAGTCAGTTAAGCATCTGCCTTCTGCTCAGGTTATGATCTCAGGGTCCTGGGATCAAGCCCTGGCAGGCTCCCTGCACACTGGGGAGCCTGCTTCTCCCTCCCCTCCCCCTCTGCCCTTCCCCCCCCTTCCCTCCTGTTCATCCTCAACTCTCTTTCTCTCTTGTGTTCTCTCTCAAATAAATAAAATCTTTAAAAAAAATAAAAAAGAAGTAAAAGAATTCCCTTTACTGCAACTTAGTGGATTTTGTGAGAATGCAAAATTATATGCATATGTTGAATTCATTCCCTTAACCTAGAAAATGGAAATACGGAACAGGATTTGTTGATGGACTGGATACAGAGGGGTAGGGTGCGGGCGGTTGTCAAGGATGACACGTGTTAGGTCTGAGCAACTAGAAGTATGGTGAGGAGTAATCAAGAGTCTAGGTTTGGACATGTTAAATTTTTTTTTTTTTTAAGATTTTTATTTATTTGACAGAGAGAGACACAGAGAGAGAGGGAACACAAGCAGGGGGAGTGGGGAGTGGGAGAGGGAGAAGCAGGCTCTCCGCTGAGCAGGGAGCCTGATGCGGGGCTTGATCCCAGGACACCAGGATCACGACCTGAGCCCAAGGCAGACGATTAACCAACTGAGCCATCCAGGCACCCATGGGTCCTCGTATTTCTGTACGAATTTTGGGATCCAATTGTCAATTTCTGCAAAGAAGCCAGCTGGGGTTTTGATAGGTGCTGCACAGAATCTGTAGGTTAGTTTGGGGATTCTTGTCATTTATTTAGGTCCTCTTTAATTTCTTTCAACAATGTTTTGTAGTTTTCAGTGTACAGGTTTTGCGCTTCTTTTGTTAAATTTATTTCTAAGTATTTTATTTTTGATGCTATCATAAATTTTTCTTAATTTCATTTACTGATTATTTTTGCCCCTGTACAGAAATCCAATTATTTTTCTATATTGAACTTGTAAGACCCCGCAGCCTTGCTGAAATTGTTTATTAGTTCTAATAGTTTTTGTTTTTTAGTGAATTTCTTAGGATTTTCTATTTACAAGACCATGTTGTCTGCAAATAGAGAGTTTTACTTCCTGCTTCCCAGTCTGGATGCCTTTTTCTCCTTTTCTTGCCTTATTGCCCTGAATAGAACCTCCAGAACAATGTTCGAGGAAAGTGCCAGGAGTGGACACCCTGGTCTTGTCTTGGCTTAGAAGATATTCAGTGTTAGGGTGCCTGGGTGTTTCAGTAGGTTAAGCGACTGACTCTTGATTTTGGCTCAGGTCATGATCTCAGGGTTGTGAGATGAAGCCCTGCATTAGGCTCTGCGAGTGGCGCCTGCTTGAGATTCTCTCTCTCCCTCTCCTCTGCCCCTCCCCCTCATTCACTCTCTCTCTCTCTTAAAAAAAAATTCAGTTTTTATTAAGTATGATGTTAGTTATGGGTATTTTATAGATGCCCTTTATCAGATTGAGGAAGTTCTCTTCTATCTCTACTACCCTTTTTGTTTGTTTTTAAATCATGAAAGGGTGTTGAATCTCATGAAATGTTTTTTTTTTTAATCAATAACTGTTTTTTAGGTTTTATTTAAATTCACGTTACTTAACATATAGTGTATTATTAGTTCCAGAGGTAGAATTTGGTGGTTCATCACTTGCATATAACACCCTGTGCCCTCTGTAATGCCCATCACCCATTTACCCCATCCCCCTACACACTTCCCTGTGAAATGTTTTTTTTCTTCATCTATTGAGATAACTATGTGGTTCCCCCCACCCTTTTTCTGCGAATAGTACATCAGTTGTTTGTTGAAGCAATTTTGCAATCCTGGGATAAATCCAACTTGGTCAGGGTTGTATAATACTTTTCACATGTTGCTGGATTCAGTTTGTTAGCAATTTGTTGAAAACTTTTGCATTCTATAGTCATAACGGCTATCAATAGGCAGTTCCCTTGTGGTGTCTTTGGGTTTGGTATTAGGATAATACTGGCCTCATAAAACAAATTGGGGAATATTTCCTCTTCCATTTTTGGAAGAGTGTGTGAGGAACAGGTGTTCTTTTTTTCTTCTCCCCTCAGTAAAGCCACCTCATCCAGGGATTTTATCGTGTTTTTCGTTGCTTTTAGTAATTTAATCTCATTACTTTATTAGACTCTTTGTTATAATCTCTTTTTTCTTGATTCAGTTTCACTAGTTTATGCCTTGGAATTTGCCATTTCATCTAGTTTTATCTAATTTATTGGCATACAATTATTCATAAGTTTCCCTATGATCCTTTTTATTTCTGTAAGGATGTTCCCTTTCATTTTTGATTCTAGTAATTTGAAGCTTTTTTTTTTTACTGATCAGTCTAGCTGAAAGTTTGTCAATTTTGTTTTTTTTAAAGACCTACCTTTTGGTTTTATAAATTTTTTTTTTTAAGATTTTATTTATTTATTTGACAGAGAGAGAGGCAGCGAGAGAGGAAACACAAGCAGGGGGAGTGGGAGAGGGAAAAGCAGGCCTCCCACGGAGCAGGGAGCCTGATGCGGGGCTGGATGCGGGGCTCGATCCCGGGACCCTGGGATCATGACCTGAGCCGAAGGCAGACACTTAACGACTGAGCCACCCGGGCGCCCCAATTTTCTCTACTTTCCATTTCATTAATCAGGCTCAAATCTTAATTTCCTGACTTCTTGCTTTGGGTTTAATTTGATCTTTTTCTAGTTTCTTAAAGAAGAAAGTTACATTGATTTGAGGCTTTTTTTTCTTAATGTAGATGTTTACACATAAATTTCCTTTTATGCACTGCCTTGGCTACATCTCATGTTTTGGCATGTTGTGTATTTGCTTTCATTCATCGCAAATTATTTTCTAACTTCCTTTGAGATTGAGATTTCTAGGACTCATTGGTTATTTATGAGTGTGTTGTTTAATTTCCACATATTTGTGAATATCCATGCTTTGTAACTGATTTCAAATTTCATTCCCTTGTGTCTGGAAAACATACTTAGTGTTTATCATGGAGTTTACTCATACTTAGAGTTTACTCATGGTCTATCCTGGAGAATGGTCTTGTGTGCCTTAGAATAATTTTTTTTTGCTATTATCTGGTGGTGTGTTCAACAAATGCTTCTTAGGTTCAGTTGGTTTATAGTGTTGTTTGGGCTTCTGTTTTCTTGTTGACCATTTGCCTACTTGTTGTATCCATTGCTGAAAGTTAGATATTGAAGTCTCCAAGCATTATCATTGATTTGTATATTTTTCCTTTCAATTTTGTTAGTTTTTGCTGCATGTATTTTGTGGCTCTGTTGTTAGGTGCCTATGTAAGTGTTATATTTTCCTGATGAATGACTCTTATAACATTAAAAAATGTTCTCATTAATTTCTGGCAACATTTGTTCGTTTTAAAGTTCATCTTTTATTAGTATAGCCACTCCAGTTTTCCTATGTTTACTGTTTACATGATATATCATAGATACATCATGCATATTTATGATAGATATGATCTAAATTCATATATATCTAAATAATTCACATATACATACATGAATTATTTAATTATGATCAATGAAGGCATGTCAAATCAGTGGAGACATTATATACAAAATAATGCTGGGATACTGCATAATTATTAAAAAAATTCAAATTAGGATTCTTATCTTATACCATATGTATGTTACCAAAATAAATTCTAAGTCAACAAAGGCACTAAGTATTAAAAAAAAAAAGTAAACATGTATAGAATTTGGGGGTGAAAAGACTTTTCTGTGGAAAAACATCAGAAACTTAAATGTGAAAAAATGGAATATCAAAATAACCACATAAAAACGTAAAACTTGCGCATTAAAAAAAAGCAAAATTCACAGGCAAATTGGGAAAAATATTTACCTCTTACATAACAGATATTGCACAGAGAACATGAACAGTTAATACACAGAATACAAATGGCCTTAGGAAGAGATATGAAAGAGTTTATATTACTAATAGTCAAAGAAATGTAAACTAAAACAAGAATCTATTTTTTTGTCTATCAAATTGACAAAGATTAAAAAATATTCGAATGCCCAGGGGTGCAAAAGAGACACAGGGAAGGAAGTAGTTTTATGCTCTGCTGTTGGGGTAGAAAACAGTACAATCCAACTGGTCTTAAAATCCAAACGTAACTATCTCATGCCTAGGTATTTATTTTAATGAAAAAATCCCAAGTGTATGAAGAGACTTAACTACAAACATATCATTGTTTAGCCCAAAACTGAAAAATATCTAAGTGTTCAATAATTGGGCATTAAATAAATTATGTTGCGTCTATACAGTGGAATGAGAAAGTCCTTAAAAATGCTGTGGAAGATTCTTTAATGACATGGGAAAATTATCATGATATAATAAGTGAAAGAAGTTACAAAATGGTATGTACAGTATAACTCCATTCTTATCAAAATAATATATAATATGTATATGCGAAGAAAAATGACCCAAATCTCTGAGCGTTCAACATTATGGGGGTTTTGGTTTTCTTTATGCTTCCCCAACTCCTCCTCCTCAACCCCCCCGCCTCCCAATTTTCTAGAATATGTATGTCTTATTTTTTAGTAAGAAAAAGGAAGAATAATTTAAAAATTCATCAAGATGGTACGTTTGCCTATTTGGCAAAGATTACTTCAAAAGACAATACACAGTATTGGTAAGATTTTGGGGTGAGCATGCACAAAATGCTGCTGGGGTAGTATAAATTGCTACTCATGGCCTTGTTGTAAACTTGGCAACACAAATCAAAATCCTTAAAAACAGAGGAAGTCGTTTCACTTCTACGGATTAAGGAAGTCCTCGGGATGGATGCAAAAGATACATATTTGAAACTCAAATGTCCATTTTTAAGTACATGGTTAAATAAATTACATCTGTATGAGACAATACTATGTATTAAACATCACGACGCAGGGTACTTATTGACATAGGTCAGTATATTAAGGGCAGAACAGTAAATATTATGTCCCATATAATACTGCTTTAATATGAAAATGTATAAGTTTCCTAGGGCTACCATAACAAATTATCACAAACGGTGTGGCTTAAAACAACAGAAATTTATTCTCCCACAATTCAGGCCGGAAGTCCAAAATCCAGGTGTTGGCCAGGTTGCTTCCTTCTGGAGGCTCTGAAGGAGAATATGTTCCATGCTGCTCTCTTAGCTTCTGGTGGTTGCTGACCTTCCTTCCTGTTCCTCGGGGCCATCTATGTCACTCCAATCTCTGCTTGTTGGCTCATGACCTTCTTCCCTTTGTCTGTGTGTCCTCTCCTCTTCTTATCAGGAACCAGTCATTGGATTTAGGGCCCACCCTCACCTAGTATAACTGCGTCTTAACCAATTACATCTGCCAGGACCCTATTTCCAAATAAGGTCACATTCTGAGGTTCTGGGTTGACATAAATTTGTGGACGACACGATTCAACCCACTACATGTATATAACATACATATAAAAACACTGGGTATCTATATGAACAGGATTTATCTCAGGGTGGGTTTATGATGATTTAAGTATTTTTATTCTTTGTGCTTTTCTGCATTTTAAAATAAACAGCTTATGTACTGGAGTTGTATTTACGTAGAGATTAAATTCTAAATTTGTTGTAGAAGATGAACATTACTCGTAGTCAAAAATCACTCTCCCTCCTATAGCTCTCAACACACAGAACCCATCGTTTTGTACATAGTGTATCTTCTTTCAGAAACATCTAACATAGCCAAATCTTCCTCTAGCACTGGTACAGACAGATACTGTTCCTCTGGGTGAGCACTAGACAAAAGTAGTTGGCTTGTGTTTACATGCTACATTGTACAAAAAAGAAAAAAAAAAAAGGTTTTCTAAGCACGAAAGTATAGGTAAATGGGTTCCAAGGTAAATGAGTGTATGTTGAGACTCTTCTGTTCTACTTTTCTATTTAGGGGAAAACTAAATTTCTTTCATGTTTACAAAAACACTAAAAACAATAGTGATGAATTAGGAAAGACTCTTAAGACCAAGGGGAAAAATAATTACACATATCCAAAATGTACTCCTTTACGAGGTGAGGTACATCTCTGAGTCTTTCTGGACATTTTTAAGGTTCAGGGGAACAAAACTCAAGGATATAATGATATTGTGGATGTAATTATAGCCAACTTCTGTCTTTTAAAAATTCTTCCAAGGTATACTTTCCTTTTAGAGATTCAGGACTAGGGTTTCTTTCACAACTGGATTAAGATAAATTATAGATAAAAGTCAATTAAAAAAAGGAGTATTGTCATGTACAGACGCTGACATCATGGGTAGTCAAAGAATATGTTTAATAAAAAATAATTAAACTTCCATTTGCTCTATAGAACATCATAGAAAGTAATTTAATAAATTACAAATGACTTTTTTAAGACGTTTGCTCAACTACAGAAAGCAAATTCGGACTACACAAAACACAACTGGTAAATATTGCAAATGTCCAAAAGAAAAATTGGACTAAGACTTGAATCATGAAACCTGAAACAAGGGCTATAAATACAAGGCAATAACAGCTATAATTCTTTTAGTAACTACCAACACATACTTGGATATCCTTTCAACTGCAACTTTAGTATTATGTAATTCTACTGATTTTTTTTTTCCTTATAACCCTTAACTTTACACAACCATATTTGCATTTTTTTTAAGCTGACAGCTGGACAACTTTTCCCCAATCAATACTAAATAGAAGTGTCTTGAAACCCAAGAGAAAGTTTGACGTTATAGTATTAGCCTTAATGCTTTGAAAACTGCAATTGCCTTATTACATAGAAAGAGAATCACTAAGATGTTAACCAAATTCATCTGATCATAATTAGGAAAATACTTTATCTCATAAATTTGATATAAATTAGATTTTTAGTGACAAGATCTAGGGCTTCCCCCCCCCCTTTTTTTTTTTAATTGGGGAAAGAAAGGAATGAAGATTATGTGGGTAGAACTAGTGGGAGAGAGGGAAATATGGATGGTGTTGAAATACCCCACCGGCAAACTAAGTTAACTGTGTTTGAAAAACTTTGGCTATCTCATAGGTGTATTCTAGTTCAACAAAAGTGCAATACTGCCAAGGGAAGATACTAAATATGTAATATATCATTTTCATGATGAAGAATTACTACCCACTTCTCCTGGATGGGCATTATAGTGACTATTGCTAAGACATTGCATAAAGAACTATCAATTCAAAGTACTATTTTGGGAAAAATACAAAAATCAATACAATCTCGATGGAACATACATGATTTTGTAAATACATGTAACACTGTCTCTCTAATGAGGGATTAGTTATCTTACATACAGAAACGTAATTTACTGGTAAAGATCTGGGAGAATCCAATATAATTGGATTCATGACAAAACAACAGAGTTCTATCAAAACGTACTGAAAAGTTATTTTTTTCTGCGGGAGAGAAGTGGGGTACTTTTCCCCCCTAAATTTAGCCCCTCGCAAATTTTATCACTGATTTATTCAAGTACCAGAAAAATGCTAACATCTTTCTCTCCTTAGGATGTAAATGGTATTTTATGTCCAATTCAGTTCTAATTGTTTTAAATGTACATGACAGGGATCCTGGACCTCTCCATCTTGTCAGAATTAGTAGCAGCTTTAGCAGGAGAAACTGTATCACAAATCAAATATCAGACAAATTTTACATGATAAAGGGTTCTAAGAAATTGATCAGAAGCCTTGGGCTTCATTTTTGTGGTTTACAGGTATAACTTGTATATATTTTTTTGAGATCATTCAAAGTGCATATTCAAAATGGGCCAACTCAGTATATTTAATATAAACTGATAACCCAACACTGATTCTGGGCAACATTTAGTCTGCTTATACCTAGAAACTAAAAAAAAAAAAAAAAAAAAAAAAAGAATTTAGACTATTCTGCATATTACTTTATCACTATGATCTGTTAATGTTGGAATATTTCCATGACATAAAACACAAATAGAAATCTACACAAATAAAGCAAACAAACGATTTCTTTTACATGAAGTATGCTGTGTGGAAAGTTCTTCTCAGTGGTATTTCATGAGTTTGCCTTTTCTGAACCCTGGAAACAGACATTACTCATCAGAGACATAATGATTTCTTATAGGAGGCCAAACTTTGAAAAAGTAAAACTAAGTATGTCTAGAGGGTGCCAAAGTCCCATGACACAGGATTCTTTTATGACTTAATTTTACTGATATCAGAGTTAAGCTCAGCAAAAAGCAAGTCATATTTCTTGCCAGATTAACATGATATATAGGATGTGTTTAAAAAACCCCTGAAAACAAGTATAGAATTAGAAACGAATGTAAACTTCCTAAACTAACTCAGCTGAGGTAACAGGTAGCCAGTTAAATTGGCTGATTGGGAAACTTATTTCTTCTTTAAAACACACTTGTACCTGAATTGGAAACGTCAGCAGTGCATCACGACACTAGAGCATTTTCATGTAATTAAAGCAATGGATGGTGATGTAGATTCTACAGCTTTCATGACATTCATTAGCTGCCCAAATTATTGCTGAGTTTTGATCTGTAAATTATAGGTGTCAAGGAGGCTGTAAAACTATATTCAAATTAAATCAGTAATATGCATAAAGTATTCTGTGTTCACTGCAAATATATTAAATATACAACTCTTATTGAGCATAATTTTCATAAAATTAACCCCCAACAAAATTATAATGCCTTTTTGTTGTAATTTTACACCTTTATGTATTTGATAGTACATACGAGTTCAGAAACTTATGGATCTTAAGAAATATTACATGCAAAACGTCTCTGAAAGCAGTTTGCACTTCTAAACAAATAACTGAAATGTTCGGTCAGTAAGTTATTGATGCACTCAACACTGGGGTATTTACAATTCATAATTAAAGAAAAAAAAATCCAAAATCAGTTCATAATTTAAGTGCAGTCTGGGAGTCAGTCTTCGTTACTAGAATCTGAATCCTCAGACGACGATGACGTACTGTCAGATCCAGACGAAGCATCGGCTTTCTCTGAACCCTCATCTGTGCTGTTCTCATTGAGAGGACTTGCTTCAGTTCCCCCTTTGTCTTCCTGATCTCTAACTCTGGAATCTTCCTCCTTTACTTCCTGGGACTTAGACGAGCCTAAGTCACTGTTTTTGTTTTTCTGTACGTCAAAAGTATTGGACTGGGACAAAGTTGGCATATGGAGATTAAGGCCTGGAGTGAGCAGCATCCCTGGATAGAGTATATTAGAGAGCAGTAGTGGGTTAAGAGCTAATGGGCTGGCAGCTGCAGCTGTACTTAATGCAGCAGTGGAGGACGTGGAAGGAGAACTCGACACGGAGTTTTCTCCCCCGTTCTCTGAATTACGACTCTCTGTCCTTTCTTTTTTTCCTTCTAGCTCCTTCGAGTCATTTCCCTTTTTCTCTTCGGTTGCAGATTCGGTAGGCTTTGTCAGGAGTCCTCCCATGCCCAGCAGATTTGGTAGGCCAGTCATTCCTGACAGCAGCATGGGGAACATGGCGGCCACGTTTTTAGCTTCTCCTCCAGAAGAAAGGCCAGCAGGCATTCCCATCAGCCCTGCGGTGACCTGCAGGGACTGCAAGTTTTGTAGGTTTTGTTGTAAGGCCTGAAGGGTCGTGAGATCCACACCTGGAAGTAATCCGTTGGCTAACAAAGGACTGCCTGACACGCTGGTGGCAGTTGCCGCTGCTGCCGCCGCCGTGGCCTTGGCAATTCCACTTTTAGGCCGTCGCCCCCGCCTGCTGACTTCCTCTCTCACAACAGGACCAGTGAGAATACGCTCATACATACTCTCTGGAAGAAATCCCTGGGGAAAAAAAACAATCAGCAACAATAGCTACATTAGAATGAAATCAATAGCTATCACATTAAAGTTGGTAATTATTCATAAACTGAGTCTGTGTTGCTAGAACATAATCAGGTATGAAAGAGAGAGCCTCATTCCACATTGTAAGTAGTGGTGGGAAAGAGTTCGTCCACTGCTCATTTTTTCAGAGGGTAAGAAAGCAGGAAGGGGCCTCTAGCTTTCTTCCACACTGTGAGGCACACGTTTGTAGAAGAGTTCTAGAAAACAGGAGGTCCAAAGACACTTTCTCATGAGGGTTACTTCCACACCCTTACATGTTTCGCACCATCAATTACTCTAAAAGATGAAAGGAGTGCCCCTCTTCCAAGCTAGAAGAACGATAAGGAAAGGACAGAGAAAGTCAGTGAGAGGTTACGATTACAATGAGATGCTTCATGTGAACCTTTGTCACTTTGGGAATAAGGGAGGGAGATGGAGCCATGCTGAAAAAGATATTCAAGTGATTCTCCCGTGACTTTCTGGGCTCAGAACTCCTAAAGGTGGTAGGAGTGTAGAACCTCTAGACCAGCACTGTCCAACAGAAATACAATGTAAGCCACATATGTAATTTTAAATTTTCTAGCAGCTGCATTAAAAAAGGTAAAATAGAAACAGGTGACATTAACTTTAGTAATACAGTCTAACATAATTTTACCAAAATATTACCATTTTAATATATAATCTATGAAAATAAAGGTATTTTTTTATTTTTTCCAAACTTAGTCTTCAAAATCCCAAACCAGAGTGGGGGTGGGCAAAATGGGTGAAGTGGAGTGGGAGACAGAGGCTCCAGTTATGGAATGAATAAGTCACGGGAATAATTTTTATAATTAATTAATTAATCGGGGAAGGGGCAAGGGCGAATCCTTTTTTTTTTTTTTTTAAAGATTTTATTTATTTATTTGACGGAGAGATAGAGAGCACAAGTAGGCAGAGAGAGAGGGAGAAGCAGACTCTCCACTGAGCAAGGAGCCTGACGCGGGGCTGAGAGGGCGAATCCTTAGACCGCTCGGCCATCCTGACTTCCTGAAGAGGGCGAATCCTAAGCAGGCTCCACACCCAGTGCGGAGCCTGAAGCGGGGCTTGATCTCATGACATGGAATCATGACCTGACCCAAAATCAAGAGCTGGACGCCGAACTGACTGAGCCACTCGGGGGCCCCAAGTCACGGGAATAAAAAGCAGAGCGCAGGGATACAGTCAGTGACGCTGAGCACAGCGTAAGCACACACCTGTCCGATCACTACGCAGTATGCCCGACACTAATGTGACGCTGTGTGTCAACCGTACTCAAGTGCGCAACGGCCACGTGTGCCTCCTGGCCACCATCTGTGACCGCTCCAGACAGCAGTTGCAATACCTTTTTTTTTTTTTTTAAAGTAGGCTCCACGCCCAACGTGGGGCTTGAACTCACGACCCTGAGGTTAAGAGTCACATCATCTACCGACTGAGCCAGCCAGGTGCCCCTAGACGGCAGTTTCAAAGACTCTCATGGTGCTATTTTAAAATTTTGTTTTGAATTGATCAGCTTACTTGTTTTCTTTACAAAAGCATTAGGGTTCACTCCAGAAAACAAGACAACAAAGAAATACAAGGGAAAAAAAATCATCCGTAATTTTACCAGAGAGAACCACTGCTAACATTTTAGAATGTGTATTTCATTTTTCCCTTATGCGTATATACAGATTCTACAATTCTCCCCACTTCCGTTTCTAAAATAAATAGAATCATAATGAACATAGTTTTATAGCCTGCCCTTTTCATTTGGACACTTGTAGAAATAGTAGCTATTTTTTATTCAGCGTTTACCACGTGACCATGCTTTGCTTTTCCGAGAGCTTAATTACTACTCTGTTTAACACACTGTGACCTTTTCCTCCCTTGTCTTTAGATGTTCTTCTAAGATATAATTTTTGCACAGTTGCACAGTTTTCCAATATATGGATGGACCATTAATATATTCCCAGTTTTTTACTACTATACTATGATGAATATCCTTATATATTTCTTTCCCCACATCTTTGGTTAATCTTCGTGGCCTTGCTCGTATAGTTATCTTAGAGGTTAAAATAAAAACAGATCAATATATATTGATTCTGCATTCTAACTCAGCAAACATCTGAGAAATTTGTAATGTGTACTGCAAAATAAAAACTGCGAACTCAACACGGCACCTGTTCACACAGTATTGTTAATTCCTAACTTAAAATTTCATCTCTGCTACAGTTAAATGGCAGCTGATCTCTTTTTTTTTTTTTTAAGATTTTATTTATTTGAGAGAGAGAGAATGAGAGACAGAGAGCATGAGAGGGGGGAGGGTCAGAGGGAGAAGCAGACTCCCCGCCGAGCAGGGAGCCCGATCTGGGACTCAATCCCGGGACTCCAGGATCATGACCCGAGCCGAAGGCAGTCGCTTAACCAACTGAGCCACCCAGGCGCCCCTGATTTCCTTTTTAATCTGGTACAGTTGACACCCAATGTTATGTTAGTTCCAGGTGTACAACTTAGTGATCTGACAGGCTTATACGTTATGCTGCACTCGCCACAAGAGTAGCTTAGGTGTCTTAGGATTTAGGTACGTAAACTTATTTTAGTTCTCACTATATCCTTTGAGACAGTATTATTCCCGTTTTTCAAATGAAGGAATTAAACCTCCGCTGGTCAGTATCACTGCCTATGTTCCTTATGCTCTGCCCCATGCCTTATTCATTCTGTAACTGGAAGCCTGTACCTCCCTTTCCCCCTTCATCCGTTTTGCCCCTCTCCCCACCCGCCTCCCCTCTGGCAGCCATCAGTTTATTCTCCGTATTTATAGATCTGAGTCTGCTTTTTGTTTGTTTTGGTTTTGGTTTTAGATTCCACTTACGAGTGGAATCATACGGTAGTTGTCTTTCTAAGTCTGACTAAATGGCATCTAATTTTTAAGATGATAGGTACGTTAGTATTTATGAAATTACTCACAGACTGCTTAACAACATCTCCCCATTCAGGAGCTACTCCATATTCTGAATTTTCTTTCAGGAATCTACATAAATCTTTCAAAGGGGGAGCAAATGCACCTCCAACCTGTAAATGAAAAAGACTGTTAGACACTTAAAAACACTATTAAATATGAAGACATTTCTTGCTTTTATTCTGTGCTATACAGAGTTTAAGACACATGTGTTTCTTGAATTACCTCTGACGATCTCTACTATATTAAAAAGGACTACCACAAGCCAAAAGCACTGCTAATATACCATACAGACACGTGGTAATGTAAATTTTAAATGCTTTAAAAAGTGACTAAAATAGTAAAATGAATAACTACCATTTACTGTGTACTTGCTATGCCGGATAGGCAATATAGCCTAGTTAAGAGCATATACCCTCCGGACTCAGACTTACCAGCTATTTGAACTGGGGCAAATCAGTAAATCTCTTTGAGCCTCAATTTTCTGATCTATAAAAAGGGGATTACAATAACACTTCCCTCATAGGGTTTTATGAGGATAAAAATGAAACAATTCAAGTGCCTTAGCACAGCGTCTGGTGCATAACAAATAATAAGTTCTTATTATTATATGCCAAGTATCATGCTTAGGACTTTAAGTATGTAAACTTATTTTAGTTTTCACTATATCCTTTGAGACAGTATTATTTCCGTTTTTCAAATGAAGGAAATAAACCTCAGAGAAGTTACAGAAGTTGCCTAAAGCTAGCTAGGAAGCGTCAGGGCCAGCTTTAAAACTCAGGTCTCACAAACTCATGCTCTTACCTATTATGTAAATTAAAACCCTGAAGTAGAAAAATATATACATCTTTTGAATGTGAACAGTGATATAACCGACTAATCACAATGTGAAAAAATTTAAAAACTACATATAATAATTAGTAGGAAATTAAAACAAAATATTTTGAAACTTAAATGATTTGGATCTACCACCTTAATGTTCCTTTGGAGTCTATTATAATTCCTCTTTCCATACCTCTCTAAATATATACAATCTCTTGATAGAATACAGACAGGATTTTAATATGGTTATGCTACCTGTAAGTTATAGGTATTTATAGTTATAATACCTGTAGGTATGCTTTTTTAGTATTTTCTATAGTCTTTACTTAGTCTCTGTGGTTTCTGTTTGCCTTCTCCTTTTTGTTACCCCCTTTATTAAGCTCCAATTTAAGCGGAGGCCCTCTGGGTGGTTTATGGGGATTCAGCAGGTAGATTCTTTTCAATCCTTAAGCCTATGCGCTAGAGACTCAGAACAATAAACAATACAAATTAAAGGAAATGAACAGGCCCCTTGTCAGGTTATAACATTTAAAGATAAAATTAGGAGTGTTTAATATCTAATAAGTAAAATTACAAAATTGTTCCATTTCCTTAAAACTGGCTAAGACTTAATTTATTCCTATCTAGTAATGCTAACTTTTGTTATAAGATGAACTACAAAGATTTATAACACCATCTATATAAGCACAAAATTAAGTAAAATGCTACTAAAATGTCATCTTGTTCTTCCCCTAATCTCCCTGTGACATCATTTTAAAGTACTAACAAAAGCTGAATAAGCTCTATAAAATTGGGGAAAAATCAGTATTAATTTTAATGAGCTGCTGCATGTAACAGTATTAAAACAACTGTTAGGGTAATTTGATTTGTGAGAGAAATTTGCTATTCTTACTCTGAGGCCATCTTTTTCTTTTTTATTTATTTTGTTGCATGCTTATCTGCATAAAAAACAGAACAAAAATATCAGAGCTATTAGCCTAAAAAAGGATGCCGTAAGTGTTCTATCATTTACTTTCGAGGTGAAGGAGACATCTATCAATCCATAAAAAAAAACAATTTGGGGAAATAAATGTTGAGCCACATTTGGTTTAGAAATAGAATTTGGAAAAACCGGACTCTTATCATTCATCAGTCAAAAAAGCTGTAAGATAAACAGCAGTGCCCTTATTCTATAAGGTACCTTTGTTTAAGACATTTTATTTTCATCTGTCAGAAAATTATGTTAATAGGCTGATTTAAAGGAACAAGATACTTTATGGCCATCTGATCGGAAATTACAGCGATAAAAATGTAAATCTATGACGGCCTGATGAGAACGGTGGCTCTCTCATCAGTTTCTCACCCTCTGCAGCATGAGCATTCTGGTTGGGCGTTGTGAGGGAATGTCCTATGTACGGTAGAATGTTTAGCAGCATCCTGGCCTCTACCTGCTAGATGCCAACAGCATCCTTCCCCTGCCTGCCACCTCCCCAAAACCTACCTCCCTGCCTCCCAAGTTGGGGCTACCAAAAATGTCTCCAGACATTGCCAAATGTCCCTGCAAGACAAAATTGCCCCGTGCTGAGAACTGTTGCTTTGGATGTAGGGCCCTCGTGCAGTGTCACACTGCTTACACGCTGATAATGTGTCAAGTGACTTATTTTATTCCATGGCTTAGCCAAAGGTGTGGGAATTGAAATTAGATTGCATAAAATTACAGTCCATGTCTTTTCCCACAAATCTGCCAGTTTTAACCCATTTCCAGGTCTGTTAGAAAACATGGCATAATGAAGCAGTATTCTAAAGATCTCCTAAATATAAACGATTAACAATAAATATATACACACCTTCCTGGCATTTCTTCTGTTAATTAGCTGAACACGTTCTTCTCCAGTAAGACTATTAACATCGAGTTTATTAGGGTTTCTGCAACGATGCCTTTTTTGTTTGGGCCTCCCTTCATGGAGCTGCATTCTCTAAAACATATAACCAAAGAAACAGCTTTAAAATCTTTACTTGTGCAAACAGTACAAAAGAGCTGATCCAAGTAATTTAATTCTATAATACTGAAGATACATATATATAATACTATTAAATATTGAAGATATATAATATCTCCTTATATATTTTACCTTCAGTATATATATGTATCATATATATACATAAATAATATTAAAGAATTTACCCTTTCGTTACACTTTAAAATTGCTTTAAATATTTTTATATTTAATACAGTTGACCCTTGAACAACATGGGGATCAGGGTGCTGCCGTGCATACTCGAAAATCCACATATAACTCGATTCCCCCAAAACGTAACTGGCAATAGCCTACTGTTGACCAGAAGCCTTTCTGATAATATAAACAGTTGATTAACACATATTTAGCATGTTATATTTATATCATATCCTGTACTCTTATAACAAAGTAGGCTCAAGAAAAGAAAATGTTATTAAGAAAATCATAATGAAGAGAAAATACATTTTCAGTACTGTACTGGAAAAAAATCCACGTATAAGTGGACCCACACAGTTCAAACTCAAGTGTTGTTCAAGGGTCAACTATCTAATAAAAATATTAATATGACTTTAAGAAATATTATGTACATCTTTTCCTCAAATTATATATTTAAACAAATACTCAAAGCCATCACATGAACAAAACACTATCATTCTGTGTGCATTCTGGCTCCTGAAATGAGATCTTCCCTTAAGCTCTTGACAGATCACGTGTTCCTAGCGTCGTCTGAAGGAGTTGCTGATGATGCTGGAGCAGCCTCCTCTAAACTGTACAGTTCTTTACTTTTTCTCCGGATAAATTTCATCTGAAACATCAGATTTTTTTCTGTGCTGACAGAATCTATGTTTGTGCCAGCTGTGGCTTTCCTCTTCTCTTCATCTCACTAACCGTCTCTCTTATCTCTCCTCAAGTAATCGTCACGATATTAAAAGGTACTATTCTTGCATTTTACGAATGGGAACCAAGGCTTGGAGAGGTTACCTTCCTTAAGGTCATGCAACCAGCAAGTGGTAGTATCTGGCAATGAAACTCTTTCCGTCAAACTATACTGCTTACCTCTACGATTTAACAAAGCAGGGCTTGAGGTTTGTAGCTATTTCGGGCCAATGCTCAAACTCTTCAGCATGGCAGACCCACCCTTTCACAGCCTGGACCTAAATTCACCTCTTCTATCCAGTTACTATTACTCCACTCACTGCCTCACATACCCTACAATATCAAACTGGCCGCTGTTTTATGAACATGCCCTCAAGTCCTATCCTTTTTAACTCTTCATACTTGTTTTACAGAGCTTAGCCTAGCCTCCCCTTGTGTTAACCTGGTCAAATGTCTACTTACTCTTTATCATCCACCAGTCATATGTGTCATCTCTATTTTCTTTCCATATTTCCCCAGATACTTGGCCTAGGCAGAGTTGTTCATTATTCTTTTATCTGTTTCCATGGCACTCTACACATACCCCTGTTATTATAGATCTATATCATGTTATAATTATTTAGCTAGAGAGATATCCCAGTAGAGTGTGAGAGCTAAGAAATCAGTAACGTGAAATATCCTTCAGAAACCAAAACTAATTATTATCTCATATTATCATGACAAATGCTGTTTTAAAAAAAGTATCCTTCAGAAATCAAACTATTGTCTTGTATTCTTTATCACAACAAATGCTGTTTTAAAATCTTAATATTATATAATGTTACCTAAAAATTATGATAAAAGGTTAATATTTGTGGTGAAAATGATGAATGGCTTGTAAGTTTAAAAAATTAATAAAGATTCCTTTGCAGTGATGAGAAAAAGACAGGAGAATCCCTTACAGACTACAGTGGAACTGCCACAAGGGCAAGAACTTTATATTGTTCACGGTTTTATTCTCCATCCCTTAAAAGAGGACTAGCACACAGTAGTTAACTCAATAAGAATCTATTGACTAAATAAATGTTATTTTCTAACATGTTAAGTTACAGGGTTAAACTAATGATTCTCATTATTGTTAGAATTGCAGTATTCGTTCTATGCTTACCCATCATATTTAGTGAAAACCCCTCCCCTCATAATTATAAAAGCTTTATTTGGTTTAAAAATCAAAAGTAATTAAAGTTTATTTGAGAATTAGTGGCATCCTTAGAGAAGACTGGGGATATGAAAGGCATCTGAAAGCCAAGCCCAAGGCAGTCTGTTTTAGACTACCAGGTTATTTCCTGGTGTCAGTAATAGTGATGTAAAATTCTAGAAGAAGTACACATTACAGACACAAAGACCACTGTAGGGACTGGAGTGTGGAGATTTTGTGGTTCCTTTTTGTAAAAAAAGTAACAAGGTATTTTTTTTCTGTTAATAAAATAACAACTTTACCTTTACGTAGTAGTTTTTAGTCTTCAAAAGACTTTCAGTTTTTAATCATTGGCTCAGCAAATATTTATAGGGACCTAGATACTATTCTATGGATCAGGAATTATGTACTAAGTCCTGGGATACAAAGGTGAATAGGATATAGTCCTTCAGAAGCTCACAGAATACTAGACAGCTTCACTGGGTTCTTCATTTGAATGAAGGCAGATACAATAGGCCTGCCACCTTCACTGTATGGGGGAATCTGATGCAAATTTGGTATATCAGCATCCGATAGTAAAGTATTGCAAAATGAAATAACAGATTTCTGTGAGTAAGAAAGCCATATGCCTATAAGATAGTGAGCACAAGGTATCTCAGGAGATAAAAAATGCAAAATAACTTTAACAATTCTCACTCGCGATTAGTGTAAACTCAATGTGTGTCTGCAGACCACAACAGCTGTACTGTGATAGCTTGAAGAAAAGCTTATGAGTAGTAGTCTGGGCACTAGATTTAAGACTGTGTGCCCTGGACTATTTACTTCAAATTTCAGTGTTTTATCTAGAAAATAGTTAAAATGATGCCATTCTGATAAAGATGTCAAGAGTGTTAAATGAGATAACATATGTTAAGTGCTAAGTATAATGCCCAGCACACAGCTAAGTCTCAATAAATGTTTAATATGATCATTAGTATTTTAAAGTAAACTCCCTGAGGAAACTTTATACCTTTACAACGTTCACTGGGTCGAACATAGTACTCTGTATATTGGAGGTGATTTTTATTATTAAATTCAGAATAGAAAAATGGAAATGGCACTGTGTTGCATCGTGGGAAAAATGGTCATTACTTTTTTCTGCTCATTTTCCTTACTCTTGGACAGAACACATATTTACATAAGTGGGTAAAAATGTATGCTTCTTGATTATGGATTTGAAAAACCACAGAAATAAAATATATCAAGATTTGTAAGGCATCACCTACAGGAATAAAAGCTCCTAAATCTTCCACATAACCTGGGTGCTCCTTAAGCCATTTTTCCAAATCCTTTCTCTTTGGCGCATCATCGCCTGCAAGTCTTGTCCCATCTTTGAGGTTAATAACTGGAACTGGACTTTCTGTATCAGGAATTCCTTGAGGTTGAGTATAGGACAGTGCTGGATTTATCCCTGTAGAAATCTGTGAGGTGGTTAAGCCTAAAGTAACCTGTAGAAAAACAACCAAGTGAAAATTTTATTTCTATGCTTTATCATTCGATTTTTGGTCCAGTGAAGCAAATCTTTTTGAAGAGGAAAAAAGTTGTTTAAAATTCTGCTAAATTTTTCAAATTTAAAATTTTCATGAATCTTGGTCAGTGCTGGATTCCTCTGAGATATAATCCAGAAGTACAATCTAATTTCCTAATTAATATTTTTACTCTATAAGACATTCGCAAAACAGCAATATATGTATTTACTAGGACTGAATTTTGGACTCAAGGATCAGTAGTTTTTACTTACATGGTTAGGTGGTTTATTTCTGTTAAAAAAGAGGATGTCAACACCTTCTACATTCTTCCTCCTTCCCCGCCTTTTTTTGACTATAGGCTGGTTGTCTAATCTAACTCCATTGGCACCAAGAGTTGACTGAATGGAAGTACCTAATCAAATAAAAACATGCAAAATGGTTATCAAAATCTAGATCTTAAGCAAATTAAAAGTAGTCATTTTTCTAAATATATGAAAGTGTTAGTTCTTAATTGTACATACTCTAAATCCAGCAATTTTTGGGCTAAAACACCCCCATTCCTCATTTAAAAACTTGGAGAACTATAAGCAACTTTTTGACTTGTCTCTTCAAGTTATTTACCCTGATATTCACACATCTTATCTTTCCCTTTTAGAGGAAGAAGCATGTCTTTCTCATCTACAAGACAAATCCTTCCTTTTTCTTTGAATCCATTAATTCCTACCTTTTCTGAAAGCTTGTTTTTTCAACTATCTTTACTTTCTTGGGCCAAAGTATCTTATTCTAGAGTCTTCTCCTCAACTTAAAAACATGGCCTAACTCAAACAAAAAATAAGCCTCTTTCAGCCTTTTTATAACTTTCAAAACTTTTGAAAGGTTGGTCTTTCTTGTGTTCCTCCTTCTTTACGACCAACGCATTCCTCAATGTCCTATAGTCTGGTCCCGTGCCAGCCTCCTTAAGGTATTTTAGGATCAGCACTAACTTTTTAGTTGCCAAGTCAAACTGACCTTTATCATTCTTCATTTCAGTAGACTCTCAATAAAAATGTGTGTAAGAGGTATGAATGAAACAGTTCCATGCACTCAGCCATTTTTTCCAATGAATAAATATTTATCAAATAGCTTATACGTAGTTATGAGGTATTATGATGGTTCAAAGATGAGTTAAACGCAGTTCCTGTCCTCAAAAAGTACATAATCCAGAACTCTCTTGTTAGAAGAAAATATTGGGGTGCCTGGGTGGCACAGTTGGTTAAGCTGTGACTCTTGGTTTCTGGTCGGGTCGTGATCTCAGGGTGGTGAGACTGGGCCCCATGTCGGACTCTGCGCTCAGCGTGGAGTCTGCTTAGGACAATCTCTCCCTCTCCCTCTGCCCCTCCCCACCTCTGTGTCTCTCTCTCTCTCCCTAAAATAAATAAATAAATCTTAAGAAAAAAGAAAATATTATTAAGGATGAGTTTTTTTTTTTTAAATAGTTCACAGCTTATAGTGAGAAATGCAATCATTCAAGGAGAATTTTTAGAGCAAGTCCAGTGTATACCTGAATAAGGAGTTGCCCTTTGGCTGGTCATGTAACCTTATGGAGGCCACTTACATTCACCACATCTCAGTTTCAAAATGGTACCTTAATTCATATGGTAAGGAATGGCTAGTTACAATGATTAAAAAACCATGTTTGCATATAAAAGCACAATAGGAATGTGACATAACTTCTTATTTTTGTCTTTAAAAAATTGTTTTATTATTGGGCGCCTGGGTGGCTCAGTTGGTTGAGCGACTGCCTTCGGCTCAGGTCATGATCCTGGAGTCCCGGGATCGAGTCCCGCATCGGGCTCCCTGCTCGGCAGGGAGTCTGCTTCTCCCTCTGACCCTTCCCCCTCTCGTGCTCTATCTCATTCTCTCTCTCAAATAAATAAATAAAATCTTTAAAAAAAAAAAATTGTTTTATTATTAACATATAATGTATTATTTGTTTCAGGGGTACAATTCTGTGATTCATCAGTCTTCCACAACACACAGCGCTCAGCACAACACATACCCTCCATCCCCCAGGCACCCCATCCCCTCACCCTCCCCTCCAGCAACCCTCAGTTTGTTTCCTGAGATTAAGAGTCTCTTATGGTTTGTCTCCCTCTCTGGTTTCATCTTGTTTCATTTTTTTCCTCCCTTCCCCTATGATCCTCTGCCTAGGAATGTGACATAACTTTATAAAAAAAGAAAAGCTTTCATTATCTACAAAGTGAATTTCATTATAACCAGATTAACAAAATATTATAAATATGATTTTGAAAGTACTTTCACTGTAGTACATTTTAGCTATAATAATACACCAACTTTCCCAAAGTATCATTTTTCAGAAGTACCATTCTTTTTTTTTTTTTTTAGTACCATTCTATTTTATAAGAAGTTCTCATGGTTTCTTATTCTAATATGAATGAAATGGCTTACATCAGCCCCTTTCCCCAACCCTAATCCCTGTCCCAGCTCAGTTTTCACGTTGTCTATAATCTGGATTCACCTTTTCTAAGCAGGCTCTGCTTTCATACAAATCTCTCTCCAGTAGGAATTTACACACTAGCTAGGTCAGTCTTATCACAAAGTCTGCTATCAAGTCTCTGCTCCATGCTGTTCCCTGCCCCTTTCCCCCTTCCCACGGATGTCACTTTCCAGAAGGACCATTATCTGATCTTCCTCTTACAGATCCTGTTCAATTCTACCTCTTCCAGAGGACTTTGCCTAAGTTTCTAGACAGTAGTGACTTCCCTCTTCTTCAGTAT
>NC_138384.1:27800774-27863190 GCF_054177405.1 Leptonychotes weddellii
ACTTATTTCTGAGTGATTTTTAGAAACATTACTGACTAATTATTTTTTAAAGATTATATTTATTTATTTGACAGAGAGAGACACAGCGAGAGAGGGAACACAAGCAGGGGGACAGGGAGAGGGAGAAGCAGGCTTCCCGCTGAGCAGGGAGCCCGATGTGGGGCTTGATCCCAGGACCCCGGGATCATGACCTGAGCTGAAGGCAGACACTTAACGACTGAGCCACCCAGGCGCCCCCATTACTGATTTATTTTAAGCTAGAATCCAAAATGGAAAATTTAACCTATCTATTCTATAAAGCTTGTATTGCATTTATCTTAGATGTAATTATAACAATATTAAAAATAGCTTCTTTTGGGGTGCTTGGGTGGCTCAGTCGTTGGGTGTCTGCCTCTGGCTCAGGTCAGGATCCCAGGGTGCTGGGATCGAGCCCCACATGGGCCTCCCTGCTCAGCGGGAGGCCTGCTTCTCCCTCTCCCACTCCCCCTGCTTGTGTTCTCTCTTGCTTTCTCTCTCTCTGTGTCAAATAAATAGAGAAATCAAAATCTTAAAAGAAAAAAATAAGAAAAAGAAACATGAAAAAAAAAGTTTCTTTTTGCTGAATGCCTACTAGGTGCCATACACTGAGCTAGGTTTAACCGATGTTTTCTTAAATCATCAAAAACAAAACAACAAAAACATAGAGGTATTATTAAGCCTATTTTATAAATGAGATCAGAAACATTAAGTTACTGGCCCAATGTCACAGCCAGTAAACGACAAAATTCAACCCCAGGTTGTTTGGCGGCTCTATTATCATCCTCTGTTCACTATTCCAGGTAGTTTCTGGAATGGGTTCTTTAGTTTTGTCCTACTGTAATTTCTGCTATTTTACTATTCCCTTCATTAATTAAATTACATCACAACTTGTATCTTTACTTGAAACTTTCAGATAAAAATCAGAGGGTACCCACATAAACGTAAAAAGGGCTTAGGCTTTGGGATATTAATAACTATAATAATAGCATTTATTCAGTATCTAATTCTAGAACCTGTGAGGTTTTAGATTTTAACATTGGTTAAATTTTAACATCGGTTTACCATCTAGTTAAGTGCCACGCTCCATAGTAGCCGCTCTACATATACTATTTAACCCACCCAGCAGTGCTACCTCTCTCCTCCCCCAACCGCTCGTTTCACAGACAAGAAAGAAGGCAAAAAATTGTTAAGAGTCGTGTTGGAGGACAAATCTAGATTTCATGTTTGCAATAATTAAGATGGATGAGCTATAATGCTTAGATAATAACTCCATCTGGTTAATGTTTAAGGCTTTTAACTATTTTGTGTTACTGCGGATTGTGTTACAATTACTGCTTATACTATTAAAGGTAGTATTATTTACCCAAGAGTTACTTAACGGTGAAGGCTGTACAACCTTCAGCTACAACAGCAATAAAATGTTCAAATGACAGAAGCGTCAATCCCATTTTATAATGGAGTTCTCAGAGCACATGCAGTGGTATTTCTTATTTTTTTAAAATTTTACTTACATTCAATTCATTCACATATAGTGTATTAGTTTCAGAGGCAGAGTTCAGTGATTATCAGTTGCATATAATACCCAGTGCTCATTACATTACATGCCCTCCTTAATCCCCATCCCCCATTTACCCCATCCTACACTCTTCCCTTTTTTGTTCTAAGATTTTATTTATTTATTTGAGAGAGAGAGAGAGAGAGAGCGCTCAAGCATATGAGCAGGGCAAGAGGGAGAGGCAGGCTCCCCGCTGAGCAGGGAGCCTCATGTGGGGCTCGATCCCAGCGATCATGACCTGAGCCAAAGGCAGATGCTTAACCAACTGAACCACCCAGACGTGCCCCCTCCCATTTTCTTATAAAAAAAACAGAGCTCCCTAAATACAATACTGTCAATGAAAAGCATGATTTGGGGAAGTTATACTTCAGTGACAGAAGCATGGCTGATTCAGATTTGAACTGCAAAGCTACACATGTCTGAAAGTCCAGGAACTGGAGAATTACAATGAATGGTTAATCAATCTGTAAGAGACCAAAGTAATGCTGATGATACTAATTTATAATTTAATTGTGATTTATAATTAAAAAGTCACAGTAGCAGCAATTGGGAATAACTACCAATTTAACACTTATAATAAAGCATTATGTTCCCCAATCCTAGGAATTCCACACACTGTGCACATGCACAACAGGAGTTCTGAAATGTTTCTAAATACTACATGGCAACCAGATTTAGTAGAATACTGAAACAGATTCCTTAGCCTTATGTAAATGGAAGGTATAATGGAAATTCAAGTCATTAATCAGCTTTAATCAACAACTTGCACTTTTTATTTTATTTTTATTTTTTTAAAGATTTTATTTATTTATTTGAGAGCGAGAATG
The DNA here is from genome assembly GCF_054177405.1 of Leptonychotes weddellii. NCBI lineage: Eukaryota > Metazoa > Chordata > Mammalia > Carnivora > Phocidae > Leptonychotes > Leptonychotes weddellii. Next base: position 27,803,175 of record NC_138384.1, read on the forward strand.
AGAGAGAGAGAGCATGAGAGGGGGGAGGGTCAGAGGGAGAAGCAGACTCCCTGCCGAGCAGGGAGCCCGATGCGGGACTCGATCCTGGGACTCCAGGATCATGACCTGAGCCGAAGGCAGTCGCTTAACCAACTGAGCCACCCAGGCGCCCCCAACTTGCACTTTTTAAAGATTCAGCTGATCCTGAGTAAAATTCTAAACTTTCGATATTACAGTTTATAAAAGGGACACAAATTAAAGCACATTAGACCAAGATCAACAGAACAAGCTTCTTATCGATTCCTCAATGCCCATGGAGCACACAACTCATGGCTCCAATTTGGTATTTAATAAATACTGCTGATTCAAAGTGTCAAAATGTTAGAAGAGATACAGTCCCAAAAGAAGGAGATATGATCGTTGCTTTCAAAATGTTAAGATTATCATGTAGACATGGGAATAGGCTGAATCTGCGATGCCTTTAAAGACAGAATTTCAATCATTAAGAAAAACCAACTGCAGGGCGCCTGGGTGGCTCAGTTGGTTAAGCGACTGCCTTCGGCTCAGGTCATGATCCTGGAGTCCCGGGATCGAGTCCCGCATCGGGCTCCCTGCTCGGCAGGGAGCCTGCTTCTCCCTCTGACCCTTCCCCCTCTCATGTGCTCTCTGTCTCAAATAAATAAATAAAATCTTTAAAAAAAAAAAAAGAAAAACCAACTGCAGGTAAAATTTGCTTCCAAATAAGAAGGAATTTTGTGATAATCAGAGCTGCCCAGTAATAAAAAGGGCTGTTTTAGGTCAGAACAATCTTTCCCTGCAAATATTCTATGAGAATGAAGGATTATCTTTCAGGGATTAGTTATTACAATTCCTGGATCCTATAGATGACTGAACTACACTATCTCTAAAGTCTTTCTAGAACTTCTCATTTTAATTTCCTCTACTAATCACCACTAATTTGTGATTTAGGTGTCTGCCTTTACATTCACAATCTGCTTTCATGTTGATATGCTGTTTGAACTTGTATCTGCATAAAACTACTTGACAGAATATTTCCACCCAGATATTTAGGACCCTAAAACAAAATTGCACCCTGCTTTAAAATGTCACTTTAAAAGCCCCAACAGGTATTTATTAAGATCTAAAGATCTAAAATTGTATTATATATATATATATGAACAGGAATAAGTAAAAGAGAATTTGGGAATGACAGCAGGAGTATTTCATGCCATAGTCATAGTCACCTGACACTGGCATGGATTTGGGGAAACTGGCGAGGCTGGTCTCTGATGCGCTCTGCAGCTCCCGGAGCCGAGCCAGGTACTGCTGCTGCCCCAGAGCACCGTCTTCACTGTCGAACGGTCTTTTCTGAGCAAGCCCTTGCTTCTGAAATGTCAACTTCAAACCACCTTCCTGTTAACAAACACCATTGTCAAGAAAGGAAAAATTAAAAAACTCATTTCAGTTATTAAGAGAATTTTTTTACTTAGAAAAAGTGAAGTAAAAACCCTGAAACATTGATCAAGTTCTCTGCTTATTCTGAAATCAACTAAGGAAAAAAAAAATCAACCCATTTATATAATGAATATTAAGTTTTCTTTCTTAAAAGAAAAAAATCCAGGTACTATATACACTTTTCTGAGCAAAACAAAGCTTTTTGTGTAACTACTACATTGTAACATTATTAGCTTCAGACATACATCTCTAAGTACATTATTCAAATGACATTTCAGAGGACGTTACCTATGTATTAGACATGGAGTAATCCATTTGGCTTCAAAAATCATACTGAAAAATGAAATGTTACTGATAACAGGGCATGCTAAATGTTTAAAAGAGGAAGTGCACGCACATACCATTTAAATATTATATAAAAGAACCAAAACAATTAGAATTTGTCAGACTGTTTAAGAAAAGCATTCTTGATCGGCAGAAGGACTATTTTCAGAAGTATAGGTAGAGAAACATATTAAATGATGATCCTTCTAGTAGAATATTCAAGTTTAATAACCTGGATATCAAAAAGAAAACAATCCAAATACCAGAAAACAAGTATGTGAAGGAAGTAAGAGTGAGGGCAGGCAGCCACTTGCAGAAAAAGCATGCTGCACACGTAATCGCAATCGGGTCCTAGGGCAATAAAAATAAACATACGTCTTTGATTTTCACTGTAAACTCCTTTTCTCGTACATGCTTCTTCACCTTTGACATCTGTGTTGACTGATCGTGTTCTTCTTTAACACCGGCCCCTGGGGGAGTGGGTACACTGGGTTCACTATATTCTGTAGCTGCACCAGGACTGTCCAGCAGTTTTGTGGTATAGAAAGAAGCCACTGTGTTGGCATCATAACTTCTTCTAGCTGAAGGCCACTTCCCTTTCAGCACTGTTTGACAAATACTGTCCAGCCGGTTGATCATCACGCGGTCCTGGAAGAGCATGCCACATCAAAGTGTGATTTTAACAACCAGGTCAGACCTTTGGAGATGAAATGGCTCAGGGCCTTGATGGATTTAACCCCGGTACAACATATGTGTATTTGGTATGTATACATATTCGCACACCCATATCATAATTCTGTAAGAATTCATGTACAAATTTCCACTGGAGTTCAAAAAAATTTATGATATAGTCTTCTGTTATTTTTATAATTACACAAGTAATACAGGTTTCTTTGTAAAAAAGGTAGTTCTAGTCTAGCCACATACAGAAAGAAGGATTGTATTAATCCAATCTGAACTTCTACCACTAAAAGCATATGTACCTAAGTGAACTTTTTTCTTTTTTTTTTTTTTTTAAGATTTTATTTATTTATCTGACAGAGAGAGACACAGCGAGAGGGAACACAAGCAGGAGGAGTGGGAGAGGGAGAAGCAGGCTTCCCGCCGAGCAGGGAGCCCGATGCGGGGCTCGATCCCAGGACCCTGGGACCATGACCTGAGCCAAAGGCAGATGCTCAACGACTGAGCCACCCAGGCGCCCCAGTGAACTTTTTTTTTCTAAGTCACCAATGACTAAGGTAAATTTCTCCAAGGAGACTCAGCTCAAAGCACCTATTTCATAACCTGTACGTGAACCTAAGCATTATCTCTCATTCTAAACATTCTAAGGTTAGGTTGAGAAACATACATATTCAAGTACACCTATTTACTTGATAATAGCAGTTGATACTTTTGAGGCTAACACCAAAATGCCGCCCTATGTTTTATGGTGACCTATTTTTCCATATGAGAAGAGTATCTACCATTAGAGCAACAAGAAAAATACTCAAAAAATGATCTGTTCCAGCAGGACATTATTCATTTACCTTTGGCCAATATGAAGCTGCTAGCATGTATCCACCTTGTAAGATGTAAGAGGACTCTGGCGTCCCATTGTTCATCTGGAAACTATCCTGGGTCTCGTCCTGGGTAGTGCTCAGTGACGCGACACTTTCTTCATCATAGGCTTTCACGTGAGGGGTACCTTCTGCTAAGAACAATTATAACTGTTTCAAAAAAAAACTGCATAAAACAAGTTTATATATAGTTTTCAAAGCTTATATAATTATTCAGATATATTTAAAAAGGAAAAGTAAGAAGTAAAAACAAATGGTAAAAAAAAAAAAAAGGAAAAAATTCACCTAGAGTACAATAAAGTCTTCGTTGTTTAAAAAATTAGCACAAGAGCAAAATAAGTAGCGTTAAGGAGTTTGAGGGGAAAGGGTTAACAAAACATCCCTTTCTGCATGAAAATGTGACCCTCAGTAAACTCTGTAGGTCTGCTTCCTGGAAACAGATAAACTCCTGACTGATCAATTGCATTTGGACTGGGAGGACCATAGATACCTGATGGGTATACTAACATTCTCTATGGAGGGGACTCCTATAATGGGGCATATCCTTGTGGTCACCCTGAAACTTATGTCCCTATAGTTGTTACAAGAGACTCTGGCTTCTGCGGGCTATGAGGTTCCCTAGGCCAGACTGGCTCCTGTGCCCACTCAATGTTAACTCATTTCCTTGCACGTGAACTGTGGGCTGTGGCGAGCACACTCAGGAGACGGCCACCGGACACTACTCTGCTGGCGAGCTGTAGTTCCTACCCTGTACTGCTGAGTAGATAGCTGCCAAGTAGGGCCTATGATATTCTTGTTGGTCTGACTGCTTAATCTAAAAATCTTGGTGGCGGTTATAGAATATAATCCTGATTTGTTTACTGATCAACTTGTTCAGAAAAAAATGTAACGCTAAATTGAAGGTGATCACAAAGAACTAAAACTATTGTATAAAATGCCTAATTTCTGTTTGATGAACCCATTTTGCAATGCCTTGAATACTGAATAGGGAGTGTGTACTAGTAATTCTAGTTTCTTTCTCACTAGTGCTTCTCTGAGCAAATCTGTACATACAAGATTTCAGTCAACCATTTTAAACATGCTTAACTTATCTGAACCAAATGCTTTTCATTTTCACTTGAAATGTCTTAAAACAGCAAAAGCACTTTATGCATATACCTCGCTTTTGGACTTCTTCTTCTTCACTGTCACTTTCTTCTGATGAAGATGAAGAGGATGATGATGAGGAAGAGGATGAGGATGAGGATGAAGACGATGCTGAAGAACAAGAGGAGGATGAAGAAGAACTAGAGCCTGATCGAGAGTGGGAACAAGAAGAGGAGGAAGACGAGGAAGAAGATGATCTGGAAGAACAGGATGATCTCTCAGAATCAGAGTCAGACTCAGAACTAGATTCGGATCCTCTTTTGTGGACTCGCTGTTTCTTAGAAGCTGGGTTTGGAGTTAGGGGTTCTGTTCTGGCTGCAACCATGCGTCTGTCTGTTTCACCTTTTCCACCAGATTTCTGGTCTCCAGTGGCCTGTGGTAAAACACCATTCTTTGGACTTACAGGCTCAGACTTTATTAGTGTCCTGGTTTCCTCAGAAGACATAGATTCTTCTTCAGAAGACTGAGGCTCCTCTTTAAGATTTTCACTTTTAACTTTCATATCCTCTAGAATAATACCTTTAGCATCTAGGAGCCTAGGTAGAGAGGTAAGAGGAGAAGCAGAAAGTGCTACTTGATATTGCTGTAAAAGTGGGGTAGAAGTCCTCGAATGAGCCATCTTACTTTGACTGTAGCTCCTTTGAGCTGCCATAAAGGAGAGTTCAGGATCACGAAGAATGTGATAGTCTGTTCGGCTCACCCCATGTTTAGCAGCTCCAATGAGCAAGTCCCTATCATGAGGGCCACATTCCCACCAGACTGGTAAGTCTGGATTTGGATGGCAAAGCTTCAAGCGTTCAAACAATTGTGGGTGCCGGAGGGCCTGTTCCCGTACTTTCCTTAGAAGTTCAATACGGTACAAAGTCCTAGAAGCACGTTCTTCTGTGATTGGCTGGATAAAAATATTTGGATCCACCAATTCTACATTAAAATGAGAACAAAAACATTAACCTCAAAAACACTTTGTTACAGATTTAAAACAAGTAATGCAACTTCTAAACTATATCTCTACTCAGTATCATTGTGCAGCTTCCAGAATTTTTTAATATTTTTAAATGAGGAAAAACAGAAATTTTAAAAAGAAGTACCAAAATCCATACATATAATAGATAACACTGGATCTTCTGAAAGTAAGTAAAACGTAACATTTTTTTAGAAGTATGTGAATACAAGAATTTTAAAAACTCCCTATGAGCTGTCTTGACTAATCTGTGCCTTAATCAAAAAGAAAAACACTTACTTGAACTCATTTATAAATACAACTTAAAACTGTAAATCATACCCCATAAACAAAAAGAAGTCCACATATCCCTAGCTGCACCAAGGTAACTCGGTGCATTACAGTGAACTCACAGGAACACCAAAGGCTTCCTTAAAATTTGAGGGAAATGCAGGAACATTGTCAAATGCTATGTGAAGTAATGGCTTGAGCTGGTTCAGTTTCAACGTTAGACCTTGCGATCTTCCTTTCAATGGGGTTATATCTTTGGGCAGAGATACTGGCAGTTTAGAAGTATTCAAAAAAAGATAAGGGTTTGTTGAAATAATGCAGGGGTCACTTAAAGGAGCTCGTACAATTTGAGCATCAAAACAATGAGAGTATTGGGTTATAACCTATAGCATAAAATAAATATCTGAGTCCATTCTGATATGAATAAATAATTGATCAGCAGATGAAAGCGAAGCAACAATCCTTGCTTGCAGCAGAATTCCACAGTAAAAACTGTTACACACAAGGACCTACTCAGGATACTTAAGTCAATGGATGAAAGTCTGAGAAGAAACAGGACTTGTGGGGTCTCAAAGTATCTCAAGATTTCTTTTAACTCCAGGGTAAAAGATAGCAGTTTTACATTGGAGAAACAGCACAAACTATCATAACCAGGCAATCAAGGGCAACACCATCAGTGTTGGACATTCTGACATTCTGAACCCATGGTACTTTCTGAGAAGGACACACCATTTCTGTGGTACTCTTAATAAAAATGCGCAACCTCAATGCAACCATATGAAAATTTAAGACAAATCCAAATTGAGGGATTTGTGGCAAAATAACTAATCAATATATTTCTAACGTATCAGGGTCATGAAAGATGCGAAAAACTGAGGGTCTCTTACAGACTATAGGAAGCTAAGGGGAAAGACCAACCAAATAGAATGTAGGATCCTGGAACAAAAAAGGACGTCAGTGGACAAACTGGTAAGATCTAAGTATTCAGTTTAGTTAATGGCACTGTACTAATGTTAATTTCCTGGTCTGATGTCAGATTTTATAGTAGGGGAAGCAAAGTGAGACATACATTGAAACTTCTATAGGTTTTTGCAACTTTTCTTAAAGTCTAAAAGTAGTTCAAAATAAAAAGTTAAAAAAAAAAAAGAAGAAATGGAACAGGAAACAAGAGTGGGAGTATCCATTCTACCTCCAAGGTTTGAGAGTTGTACAGTGCCTGACAGGTATACATATCACATTGGTAAGTAAGTGTGGCTATTTAAGAAAGAAAAGTAGTATTTTTGCTTTCAATTTATATTATGCTTTCAAACAATTACTAGACTGTTGGACATAATACTCATTAAGTTGTTTGGATCTAATTATTCACTAAACAGAACTTTTGGCCTCAGGTGCTATGAAAAATTAGACAGTAAGGGCTCTGTGACCTGAGGAAGTTTGGAAAACTGATCTAAGTAAAACTTCACTCCCATTTCCAACAAGAAAACACTACCTTTTCAATCACTATTTAGTAATTAACCCTTTCCTTTTTGTTTTAAAACTGGAGTCCAAAGTGGTTTTTATTCACCGCGTTTTACATTGCTGATGGGAATTAAGAAAATAAAAAAAGAAATGAGGGCCTCTTGTTAAACATCAGTAACAGAAGACGCAATACTTTGCTTTATCTGTCTTTTTAAACCATTGCTAGTCTTACAAAAGACATTTAAGTAGACTAAAATCTACTCTGAATCATCTGGTATTCGGGTAATCAAGTGATGGGCTACTCTATTCAGGGGACTGACAGCAGATCTGTTAGGACATAAAACTAAAACAAGCAAACAAACTCACATGGAATTTATGTCCTTTTATTAGCCACTTATATTTTTACTATGAAACAGGAGTAGGAAGGCACTGGGTCTAGTAGTCAGAAATCATATTCAACGAAGAATGGGGACAGTGGCTAATAACAGCATTATCGAGAGGGGTTGCTGGCAGGATGAGCTATTTCTCTGGGCCTCGAAGACAATGAAATTCAGCCCAGAACAGGTCCTTGGCTGAGCACCAGCACGTCTGATTAATTGTTCTTCTTCTTTTTCTTTTTTTTTGAAGGCTTTGGGTGATTTTTTTTTTTCCTACTAAAACTCTTTAAAATATCCTTTGAGCGGAGGCCTCATTCCTCAAAAGATTATTCATGTAAATAAGCCCTCTAACACAGTTCCTATCAGATGGACTAAATACACAGGTTAGTTCTGTTCATAAGCTACCACGTATCTCCTACCTCCCCCAATCATCAGTCTAATACTGAATAACCACTGGCCATTCCTTGAAACTCATGGTGTAACTTTCTTCTTTTTAGATCTCATTTTAATAGCAGGATTAACAAACAGGGAGATCTTTGAACATAGTTTATTTACAATTCTGAAAAATTACTGATGTGCTGAATTAGACAGTATTGAAACAAACAAGTTGGAAATTTCTGAATTTTAGTGCTTTTTGCTTCTTCGACTCAAACCAGCAAAGACAGAAATTTTATACCTACCTTCTTTGGAAGGAAGACGACAAACCCTCCGACACATAGACATGAATGCGTACAAATACTTCTCCAAGCTATCATCAGTTTTCTTATGCAGCCTAGCCATAGCTCTAAATTTTGTCCAATCAAATTGGCCTCTATCAGGGTCAAATACCACTCCAAATGTAGACACCACTCTATAAAAGTCAGCTTCTTCTCTTCTTGTCCATCTATTTAGAGTCAGATTAAAGAAAAAGTCACACTGGTCACTAAAATAAATATTTATTAATGCTGAATATAATGACTATAATAAAATTCAAAACATTTCAAGTACCCAACACTTTAAAGGATTAAGTGCAGGATACTGCCTTGCAAATACATTTAAAAATGCTAGTTGAGGGGTGCCTGGGTGGCTCAGTCCAAGCGTACGACTCTTGGTTTAGGCTCTGGTCCTGATCTCGTGGTTTGTGGGATTGAGCCCCGTGTTGGGCTCTGCGCTCAGCAGGAGTCTGCTTGGGTATTCTCTCCCTCTGCCCCTTCCCCCACTCATGCGCTCATACACTCTCTCTCTGTCTCAAATAAATAAATGAGTCTTTAAAAAAATGTTAGCTGACTCATCTATCCAACCACGCTTTTCCTTCAGATAATAATAGTTTATTGCACATCTACTCTGTAAGAAAATATGCAGGGGATACAGATTACGTAAGACACGATGACCCTACCTTTAGGGAAAAGACAAAACATTTCAAACCTATTTCTGGTATAAGGCAGTATGTTACAGTTGTATGTGTTATAGAAACCTAGAATTTTAGGAGAGCACAGGAGACGGGAGGACCATTTCAGACCTGAGTGATCAAGAAAGCATCACAGAAGTAAGTGGTATTTAAGATGGAACAAGGCGGAGATCAGCCTAGGAATTCTAGGAAGAGGGCACAGTATAAGCAAAGTAGGAAGTAGTCTACATTTTGGGGGTATGATGAGCATTCCAGATTGACAAGGATATGGCTCATATTGGGGACAGAAGGACATAGGGTTGGGGTCAGATTATGAAACATTCCATATGTTTGGCTAAAAATAGTCTCTGTTCAGTTGAAAGCTCCTAAAGATACTTTAAGAGGGTAATATTATCCTCACACACCACAGATCTCCAAACACAGTCTAATTTATGGACACTTTTTCCTGGTTAAGTTATGGAATTGTGTGAACAAGAAAGAATGTACAAGACTTTTGAAAAACATCAACAGGCCATTTCTATCATAGTGCTACCTTAAGAAGATTAATGTAATACTGATATAAAAATATCCTGGGAAACCAATCAAATCATAAGGACCTTGCATCTGGGCGCCTGGGTGGCTCAGTCATTAAGCGTCTGCCTTTGGCTCAGGTCATGATCCCAGGGTCCTGGGATCAAGTCCCACATCGGGCTCCCTGCTCGGCAGGAAGCCTGCTTCTCGCTCTCCCACTCCCCCTGCTTGTGTTCCTGCTCTCGCTATCTCTCTGTCAAATAAATAAATAAAATCTTTAAAAAAAAAAAAAAAAAAAAGAACCTTGCAGCTGGGGGAAGAAAGTAGGGATAGTATACAAAGGATGGATGAAAAGATTGCACAGGACACACAGAAATGTGACAGTGTCTACCCTCAAAGAATTGACAACTTAGAAAGACAAGACCTAGAAAGGCAAAGATCAATGTTCTTAATGACATATTTGTGTGACAATGTGTAGTTTATTTCGGTAAATGCTATCTGAGTGCAGGAAACAGAATAAAGTGAGCTGGACTGGTTGAGAAAAAAATTATTAGAAGAGATAGGATAGGCATTGAGCTCTGAAGGAGGGGCTAGGTTTGGACTAAAGAGTGGGAAGAAGGGTGTCCCAGGTGATTGGAACAATATAAGCTAGGTATTGAGTCAAGAATACATAGGACATTATGGCTGAGGAAAGAGTACTGGACAGAATTAGAAATCCATGCTGAAACTGAAAAGACTCTTGAACCGAGGCTTAAGAACAAACTTTATACCTATAGTAAATAAGGAGCCATGGACTATCATGATAAAGCTAGACTTTTAGGAAGATTAATCCAGATCTGACCAAGGGAAAATGCATATGGGAGGTTAAAGATGGCCATGAGTTCCCGTCTTCCCACGGAGAGGCATAATCTATTTCCCTCTCCCTTTAATCTTGGTTGGCCCTGTGACTTTTTTTGACCCACAGAAGAATGTGGCAGAAGTGACACTTTGTAACCCTGAGGCTGGGCCTTAAGAAATCGCAGCTTCTGCCTTTGCCACTGGAAATGCTTCCTCATTCAAGTTCCCAGTGCCAACTGCCAGCCATGTGGGTGAGGCTACTTTCTCCCTCCGGCCATCTCAGCACTCCTGCCAACACCATGGGGAGCAGAAGAACCACCTGGTCAACTCATAGAACCATGAGAAATAAAAAACTGATGTTTAAGTCACCACATTTTGGGGTGGTGATTATTATGCAATTATAGATAACTGAAACAGTGTATTTGCTGAGGTAGTAGTATCTGAAGAAGATTATGTCTGGGTCATCTAAACATCTTAAGTTTCAGACTAACTAAATTCTGGTTACAATGACTGTGCTGCAAATAATACAAAAGAACAATGATATATTTTCCAGAGAACATCCAAGGACCCAGGCTTAACATGGAGGCCAGGTTATTGCGGAACATTACTATTCTTTTCAACATACTCTATCCTTTTTAAGAAGTTAAAGCTTTTGGAAGGAGAGAAGCATGCCTGTCTTCTTAACAAGTTCTCTTGCAAAAAGGTCTACCATTTTGTCCCCCTTTGGTATCAGTAGTTCCAAGGGTTCATCCTCTGTATAAACATAAATGGACTTGCCTTCCATACATTCTTATATTTCATTAATGTCATAATGTAAAAATAAGGTAGAATGGATTTTATTTCATGTACTTTAAATGTATGCTTTATTAATAATTAACTAATTATTTAATTTATTAATAATTCTTGAGTTTGTTTTGCAACTTCATTTTTTTAGTAACTCACTGTTTATAAGCATGACAAAATAATGATTAAATATGAAGCATGGCTAGGAACTATAAAATGCAATAATCTTTGACCATATTTGTATACATGTGCACAAGTATATATATGCATATGTGTGCATGCATAAAACACTTTGCTTTGACCAACTTCTCTACCTATACATGTTTTTCACAAAGTGAGATAATCACACTCTAACAGCCTTCTGAATGAATAACTACATTTATACAATTATACTAATATTAAAAATTTAGTGCTATTGTCTTACCTCTGCTGTCTTTCTATCTTGGCTGCCATTTTAGGATTGAGAGTGGCTTCTTCGTAAAGAGGCTGCATTACACTGGCAGGCACTGAGAAAGTAGGCTGTATCTGCTGGATTTGTCTGTTTTTATTAGTACGCTGATATGCAGTGATAAGACGCCTCAAACGTGTAGTTAAAGCTGATTGAGTTGGCCAATAAATTTTATCACCTTCCATCAGTTGACCATCTATATTTAAAGAAATTCATGTCAATAATAAAAAAAACCAACTGAAAACCGGAAACAACCCCGCCCCCCAAAACTAAACAGATACGAAACTCATAAAAACAGCAAAATTTCCTTACTTTTTAAAATCTTTTTCTTTCAATCTTTTTTCTTTCAATCTGATTATGTGGAAAAAAACCCCACACAGGCCAAACCTCTCACTATAAAGAAGTTTTCTTTTTACTACAGCTCTAAAAACATTACAACAAACTTAAAGACAGCTCAAAGTAAGTAGGTCACAGTGGAATAAAGAACCACAACAGTATCTACTGAGCATCCCTTGCACAGAAAATACAACTCTTGCATTTCCAGGTCTAATACATTTTATTGGCTAGCTAATACTCAAATGCCTTAAGCTTAAATGAATTAAAAGTCAAACTGAAATCCCTGAGAAGTTGAATACTGTAAACTCTTTTTAATTAAAGCCTTCTTCTATATTAAATCTGTCTCAATTTATGTGAGAATCAAAACATTTTACAGGTCATAAGTGAGGAACATATATTATAAAAAATTCCCTATGACAATGCTATCACTTTTAAGCTTTTATTCACCTAATAAAATGCAGGATCTAGCTATTTTCAGGGTATAATCTTATAATTACATATACCATAATTAAGCGGTAATCATTCACACTAAGCAAATACTACTCCTTCCTTCCTAGTCAAACTATGAAAGGACGAGGCCCTATTCCACTTGGATGCCAGCTGGGAGTGAGTGGTACTCTGGTGACAGCATGTTTCTATCTTGATAATCAGAAGGAAGTAGAAGCAAGACCCTGCAAAGAAACGCTTTGCAAAAAAGGGTTGTGAGAAAGGATGGTTCCTAGTATGGTTCCTAATATGGAACTAATAAGCTGTTGAACGGATTACTGAATCAACACTTTAATGATGAAATCTCCTACATAAGTTTAATATCAAGCCATATAAAATCATCAAAGCTTTGATTCCATAAAAGCTCAGTGAGTCACGGCATAAAGATTTGCAACTAAAAATATTGTTAAATTCCCAATCAACTAGTATGTCCCATAATGATTACGATGGTCTTCAATAAAAATTTCATACACATCTAAAACATCATAGAAGTTTAACAGTTTATTGATTTCATGGTATCATGATAATGTGAATTTCCACTAAAACTAAGTAAAAAGAGAGAAATGCAATTTACCTCCATCTGCTATAACAAGATCTCCTGGTGAAGAAACATCATCCTTTTAAAAGAAAACGGAAATTTGTCATAGATTGATTGACTCAAGACACATTAAAGATGAAAAGGGAATCAAACTTTTTTAAGATTTTATTTATTTATTTGACAGAGAGAGAGACAGCGAGAGAAGGAACACAACCAAGGGGAGTTGGAAAGGGAGAAGCAGGCTTCCTGCTGAGCAGGGAGCCCAACGCAGGGCTCGATCCCAAGACCCTGGGATCATGACCTGAGCCGAAGGCAGACACTGAATGACTGAGGCACTCAGGTGCCCCGGGAATCAAACTCCTTAATAGTAATAGAGAACTTTTTGCAACAGAATTTTTAATTTTTAATGAGCAAAAATAAAAATTTTAATATCTTGTTCTCAATCTCCACCCTTTTACACTTCTCTATTGCCTTGTACACTTTAGTCCAGTTATTTTCCACTAAAATTTTCCCCTTCCATGATCACGCTTAGGCCAAGTGTTTTTCCTCCACCCTTCCTATAATTGCAAATATACCCTAGGTTTTATCAATAACAGGTTTTTTGTTGTTGTTGTTCTGTATACTAACTCATAATTTATTCATTCTCATATTTGATTATTAGACAACCTGCAAATCTTTCCTCTTTCAACCTTGAACAGTTTGCTTGTGCTGTATATCTAGTTTTTTTTTTTTTTGAAGATTTTATTTATTTATTTGAGAAAGAGAGAGAGCACATGAGAAGGGGGAGGGTCAGAGGGAGAGGCAGACTCCCCGCTGAGCAGGGAGCCCGATGCGGGACTCGATCCCGGGATTCTAGGATCGTGACCTGAGCCGAAGGCAGTCGCCCAACCAACTGAGCCACCCAGGCGCCCTGTATATCTAGTTTTTATCTGTCAACAGAGCATCTCCAATCAGGTATTCCAACATTACTGTAAATATATTCATAACTTTGGTGGTTTTATTCCAATGACTACTATTTTCTGTTGTTGTTTTAGAAAAGCCTGAAGTTAGAATTATCATCATTTCTTTGTAAATGGGTCTTTTACTCTGGTTGCTTTTAACATCTGCTCTTTGGAATATCTGCAATTTCGCCAGGATGTTTTGTTGGAGTGGATTTAATTGTGTCTACCCTGTCAAGATTCATTCTGTTTCTCGAATCTCAAGATTCATGTCTTTCATTAAGTCTGAAAAACGTCTCAGATGATCTCTTAGAACAGATCTTCTCCCTTCATCTCTCTGGTCGCTCCCTCTGGAATACCTATTAGATATATGTCAGACATTATTATGCTATCCTCTTCAAGTCTAAAGAGTTTTTCATATTGATTTACTGCCTCTCAGCCCTAAATTCATTGCCTCTTATACCTTTAATTGGCTCTAAGAAAATGGATCTGGGCTCTTTAAATATTTTTTGCCAGCCAGTACGAGGTTAAGCTTTCTCAGTTGTGGCAGCCAGAGAGACACTGTAGGAGGAGAAGGGTTTTACTTCTCTGGTTTGGATGAACTCCTCCCAGGCTCAGCTCCCACAGCACAAGCAGCTTCCCCAGGGCCCACCTCTGCAGTTCAAGCAGCTTCTTTGCGTGCCTACTGGCCAGCAGCTTCCCCTAGCAGCCTCGGCCTCAGGTGGTTTTGCAGTAGAGCGCCTCCAGTGAGACACTTCCCCAGGAAAAGCTCCCTTGGCAACCCTGGAGGGTGGATTTCCAGCAAGTTGTGCCAGTGGGCCATCACAGCAACTGTTCTGCCATCCAATGAGGTGTGGCCATGCTCTCTCAAAAAAATCAGCATCTCAGCCCTGCCAGGGACGGGGCTCTTCCTTGGCTGCACTGTGTCAGCCCTAAGCATAGTAGCTAGTCCTCACTACTTCAGTCCCCCTATTATAGTCAATATTTCTTCACGTTAAACTTTTCCTATTCAACAGACTATGTGGTTTCTCTCTCCTGATTGGGCTAAACTGTGCCGTCATGCTACGTTATGGATCCTTTCCTCAAATCTGTTTTCTAAATCATTTCTTCTCTCAAGATCTGTGTCTAATCTGCCTCTTCAGCACAATGTTTAACCTATTTGTGGAGTTTTAATTTTCAGTGACTGTATTTTCCACTTCTAATGTTATACAAAATTGTTTTTACATACATCCCTTGTCTTTTAAAATCATAGATCTTTTTTTCTTTCTTTTGTTCTTGGATCTTTCTTTAATGTATTTAACCATTTATAAAATTACTTATTTCCTATTTTAATAGATCTCCATCAGAAGTTCTTAGAGGTCTAATCTTGTTCTTTGTTGTATTTGCTAACATTCACTCATGGTAAATTATTCCTCACATACTTAAAATTTTTGGATTTTGACCTCATTTCATGGAGGGCTTTTATCTTCAGGACTCAAGTACAGTCTACATTGAAGCTGTTTCTGCCACAATTCTTCTTCTTTTTGTTTCTACTAGGTACCTCAGGGTTATTGCCAGCCTGGGACCCTTTCTATGTTACATTTTTGGTTCGAGAGTTCCTGGACCATGCAGATGATGTAAAAGAATCAAACTGTAAGCTCGAGAGTAAGCATGCCTATGGCTATGAATTCTCAGGGGAAACAATTTTTTCCCTACCCAGTACCTACGTGGAGATAAATTTCCTCGTTGTTGCCCTGTGCTGTTTGTCAGAGTACTGCTCTCTGAGGGTTCTCATTCTATGCAGGATCTCCATTCTCACCGCCACACACTGGCCTGAACCCTCTCTAGTCCTCATAAAGGCATCAATATCCAAGCCCTGTGGCCACCAAGACCAGCACACCTTACCTGACAGTTACAGCAGTGTCTAGTCCTTTCCCATGCCCTCATCCCTTTTCACATCCTTTCCCCACTCCATGGAGTGTTTTCACCTAACTCTGCTTCTTCCTTTTAACTTTCTATAAACAGAACACTTAGAATTAACTATGCTTTAGCGGTTCGGAATTCCTCTAGGCTCTACCCTCTATTTTCAAACTCTTTATGTTGGTCTAGTTTCTATCTGTTGCTGTGTACTTTCAGTGTCTACTTTTCACTCTGCTTTGGGGTTTTGTCCCTGACACCGTGTTTCCTAGTTCCTAGCAGTGCAGCATGTGGGCAAGCTCCATTTCATCCACATGTCCACCCCGGCCTCCAGCGTGTCTAGAGGGAGGTCAGGCATATTCTGAAGGACTATTTGTGATGACTGTCGACCTAAGTGGATCACTAACTTCGCTCATCTTCTGAAGAACAGAATTATGTATAAGGAAAACATATGAAAGAAAAACACACAAAAGAAAATGCAAACAAAAGAAACCATGGAAAAACCAGGAATGAGGATTTTAAAACAGGATCCAAAGCATACCTCTATATCATCTTTAAAGATAGCTGGGGCAGGTTTGTATTCTGGATCTTCCACATCCCTGTTAAAATACCAACAGATGCTACAATTATTGTACTGGACTTAAAATTTCTCCTGAAAGGACAAATGGAGTCTTGTTGGAAGGACTTTTTAGCATGTTTCAGACTGAAATCTCTGTTCGTTAGCCTGATGACCCCAAGTCACAGAGTGAAGCCAGTTATACGGCAAGTCAGAAGAAAGCTACTCTAATTGACTCTTACTACCAAGTTTGCTTTTAAATGTGGTAATATTAGCCTTAATACAGTCCCCTACTTTTCTCTTTTGGTAAGAAAACAAAGATAGTAAAGACCTTATAACAGTTACAATGAACAAACATCCTATTTCTCTTCAATTGTAATATTCTTTGTCTTCTTCCCTCTATGCCCTTAGAATTGTATGGCTTTAATGGCCATGACCATTAAGAATGGAAAAATGAAGGACTCACCACAAGGATGGCTTTGGGGCAGGTGGAGTCTCTTCCTTGAGCACACCACTGGATAAACACTAACTTATTAGAGTTTCATTAACTCTTAGATTGTAAACTCCAATTCTCTTACTACTACATTATTTAAAGATAAACATCACCGGCAGGACATGCTGCTGTTGATAGAGATATATGGAGAAATCAAGCCTCTGAAGTGCACATACCCATCCATATAATCATTTGCCCTCTGTTCTGCAGCGACTGCTTTCTCATCAGGTTTTCCCACTCTTTCCAAGAAGCATAATGCTGGGTCTGCTCGGATAGTGTTATATTTTTCATAACCTGGAGGGATCACCAATTATGAAAGTAAAAAGGATAAAAAGAAAAAAGATGTATGAATATAAGCATTGCTCATATTTACAGCAGATGTTGTTCCTGGACTAAAGGGACCATATATTAAAATAATACAGGGTAAAGTAGGTTTTCTAGAAATTGTCACAAATACTACATGGTCCAGCATAGGTATATTTAAAAGTTTAGATTAAATTTATCAGTTAAAATGAAAAATAGGAAAACTGATCATACATAACACACTTTATATAAGAACTCTTCCTGAGGGGAAGTTAGTGTGACTTCTGTCCAGGAGGGGCAGGTCATGTATGCCACCCCTTTCATGAAAAAGTGTAGGGACTGACAGACATAATTTGGTAATTCGTGCTTTACATGATATGTATAATAACATCAGTGTTACTGGAATGAAGCTATAGGCGGAAATCGTTAAACTGAGAACTAGTTGAATTACATTATACACAGAAGATGACTCTACCTACCTTCCTTCTCACTTACCATGTTTAAAAACTCCAATAAGAAGTGACTTATCAGCATCAAAATCCCACCATTCAGCAGGAACTTCTGAGTGGTCTGGTTCTGGGACCCAAACATCAATGTCACTTAAAAAAAAAAAATCACGACATGGCACTATGAATTATTACAAACAAGTCAAAGAAGAGGCAAACTTTACCTAGCTTGTAAAACGCATTATGGTTTTTAAGAAAAAGACATTATGATTTTATTTCATTGATTTTTTTTTTTTATTTTCCACAATTACCACCAGTTAAAATTACAAAATTGTACATGATCAACAAAGTTACTAAAAAATGAATTAATATCCTGGGGCGCCGGGGTGGCTCAGTTGGTTAGGCGACTGCCTTCGGCTCAGGTCATGATCCTGGAGTCCCAGGATCGAGTCCCGCATCGGGCTCCTTGCTCGGCGGGGAGCCTGCTTCTCCCTCTGACCCTCCCCCCTCTCATGTGCTCTCTCTCTCTCATTCTCTCTGTCTCAAATAAATAAATAAAAATCTTTAAAAAAAAAAAAAAAGAATTAATATCCTTAAGCTCAACAGAAGACATTTTTCAACAGGTTTACTTTACTCTTAAGGAATCATATTCTTTCCACTGATTTCCTTTAGATATATAAACAGCATTTTATGGGAGAGTAGAATCTTATGTCAGCAAACAACTTGACAAAAATCAGCTGGTTCAAATATTTCATTTTGTGTATGAGGAGAATGGGGCACTAGAAGGGCAAATTAATTGCTTTAGGCTGCAAAACAAGGCATATCTTTTCTAGACTGCTACTGGTAAGAAAATGCCACTGACAAATTAAGCATTGCTTACAAGCAAAAGAAAATGGCAAGTTTTGATTCATAATTTGACTAAAACACTCAAAGTGCTATTTTTATGCTGTATATAAATATCATGCCTAAAAATGACAATATGATAAACTACTAAAACTGTAATAAATCCATGATGCTTTGGTAATTTGGCTGTTTTCATGAGTATGAAACAACTACTAAAGAGTACTTACAATTCTGCAAACATAACTTCCTTTGCTATCATTTGAAATTATTATTTTCCCAGAAACCTTTTATAAGTAACACATACAACACCACTAAAAATGAAAATATGCCATGTACAGGACTGAAATGTTTACTTTTTTACAAAGTGATTCAAGCCATCATTTCCCTTAGCCTAGCATATAGCTAACATCTGATAATAATTAGCAAATGAATACCATTAATTTTCACACACACACAAACACACACACACACATATCATTCTTATATTTTATTCAACAAAGAAGGTAGAGGGGCGCCTGGGTGGCTCAGTCAGTTAAGCATTTGACTCTTGATTTTTGGCTCAGGTCATGATCTCAAGGCGGTGGGATTAAATCCCATGTGGGGCTCTGCGCTCAATGGGGAGTCTGCTTGTCTCCTCCCTCTGCCCCTTCCCCCCTCAAACAAATAATACATCTTTCTTTTTTTTTTTTTTTTTTAAAGATTTTATCTATTTATTTGAGAGGGAAAGAGAGAACAGGCAGGGGGAGGGGCAGAGGGAGAGAGATAAGCAGACTCCCTGCTGAGCAGGGATCCTAAGGAGGGGCTGGTTCCCAGGACCCTAAGATCATGACCCAGGCCAATGGCAGATGCTTAACCAAGCTACCTAGTCGCCCTACTAAACAGATCTTTAAAGAAAAGGGTAGAGATTGTATAGGATAAATTACCTCGGGAAATCAAATTTTCTAGTTGAGAATTTCTCTATTTGATATTTGTGAATTATTAATTTTCAAAGAATGAGAGATAATAAAACACAACAAAAATTAAGTAGAATTTCATCTCCTTGTCTTAGCACAAAAATTTCATAAGTTAATAAACAAAGGCCTATTGTTTTGAAAAAATGGGAAGTTTCCAACTTACAATTAAGTTGTGTAGCGGAAGTTCATTTGTAAGTTCACTGTCTGGGAACTCAAAATAACTTTTCATATAGAAATAAACTGATAAATGGTCAATATGTTCCTGAGCTAGTCCACAAGAATGCAATACTTAGCTACTAATATAGTAGAAATAAAGGACAATGGCAATGAAAACAAAAGACTTACAAGTCTTGTAAATAAATAAAACACGAAATATAGATAGGAAATTACTTTTTATTTTTCATGTTTTGCCAGTAGAAAAAAGTTTTTAACCCAAGGAATATGGAGAAATGGATGGAGACGTTTCTCTAGATTCTTAAAGAAATTTTTCTGCACTTAAACGAACATCTTATTACCTCTAATTTTTCTTAAAAACAAAAGGGTTACAATCACAGTATTTTCTAGCTTACTGTAGGAAAATACAGAAAGAGTGATTTTCCTGTGATACAATGAAAGCTGAAAAATTGATGAGGAAAAATACAGTTAAAGAAGATATTTATTTTTGATTGATTTTCTGACCAAGACTAAAGAAAGCGTTAAGAACCAAAAGAGGAAGGCAAGAGGAAAGTGGGTCAGGTAGTTCCCCTCACCAACCATCAGGTGGCACTCTAAGCTCAACACACTGGGATGACCATCAGAAGTGGAAAGATTTCCTGCTTGTAAAGAGCATATACCTACCCAGAGTTCCAGTGTAAGTGCCAGATGCATGTTAAGTGTTTGTTAACTGCTAGGGAAAGGCATACAACAATGTGCATGTGCTCCTGTTGTTGATTTCTGTTTTTAAAGATTCAGTTCATGTTCTGTCTTTTGCATAAAGCCACCTTTAACTTCCCCAGGCTAGATCATTCATGCAAAATGTATTTAAACAGCACTCACTACGTGCCACTAATAGAAATACTAAGGCAGACATTCACTGCTCTTGTGAAGAGGTACCTGCAATACTGCATGGTGCGCGCTGTGACAGTGGACCTTGGATATGTGCCTGACCCGGACTTAAAAGAGGCCAGGAAAGGCTGAGCTGATGCCAGCTGAGTACTGAGATGGGGGAGAATGGAGGCAAGAGGGAAAGGCGATGTTCCAGCAAGACTGCAAAGGCCTGGATATAGTATAGAAACAAAAACTGACACCGCAGAAAAGATGACAGCATCCAAGAAAAGGAGGTGACAAGGAGAGAGCACCTATGAGAAGACATTTAAGAGACAGGCTGGAGACGAGCTGCAAGGCAGTGAGCACAAAGCTAAAAAGAACCTCTACAGGCGAATGCTATTACAGAAGCATTTTAAGAAGAAGGAAGTGGTCAATAAACGTAAAGTAGGACAGGGACACCTGGGTGGCTCAGTTGGTTGTGCATCTGACTGTTGGTTCTGGCTTGGGTTGTGGGATTGAGCCCCATGTTGGGCTCCATGCTCAGGCGGGAGTCTGCTTGAGAGTCTCTCCCTCTGCCCCTCCCCATCACTCTCAAATAAATAAATACATCTTTAAAAAAAAAAAAAGGTAAAGTAAGACAAACACTATGATATATCCATGGGTTTAGCAGCAAGCATATTGGTGAGGATTTCTTGGAGAAGGTGGTGGAGTGAGAGGCAGAAGCTGAACTGTGGTGGGCAGCACATCGTAAATGGGAGAGGAGGAAAAGGAGACACAGATACAGAAGTCTGGCTGTGAAATCAAGGAGAGTAATCATATGATAGTGTGAGGAGATACTGGATCCAAAAGTGTTGTGTGTATTTGTGTGTCTATGTCTATGCTAAAGGAAATGTGAACATGTGAAAGTCCAAATGAGAAGCCAAAGAGGGGAAGATTAAAGAAAGGGGAAAATGTAGGGATAATTCACAGAATGTAGTTTCTGGGAAATCACAAGTGGATAGGATCCCGTCAGGCCAAGGGAAAAGAGGAGTCACTTAGTCAACAAATATTTATTGGGTGTTACTATGTCCCAGACTCTAGGGGCTGTGAAAAGAAAGATCAATAAAACAGCATATTTAATCTTCAAGCTTAAACTGTAATGGGAAGAGAAAGACATACAAATAAATATAACTTTAATAGGCATCATGAATAGATAAAATAAGGTCAAGCAGTAGTGAGTTACTGGTAGGCTGCTTTAGCTAGGGAGGCCAGGGAAGGCCTCTGGGAGGAGGTAAAACTTGAACTGAGATCTGAATAACTTGAAGAGACAGTTCTGTGGAAGATGAGGTGCAGGAGTGTACCAGGAGGTAGAGCACAGAATGAGCTTGATACTCTGGAGGGACAGAAACACCAGTGTGGCTGCAGCATCGTGGCTGAGGGACAGAATGAAGGAAGAGGTCACAAGCTATGTAGGGCCATAGGGAGTATGGATTTTATTCTAAGAGAAATGAGAAAAATCTGGAAGGTTTGAAGGAGAGGAGCGCCATGGCCTGAGTTCTGCTTCAGAAAGATCACTCTGGCTGCTGTGTGAAGGTCAGCCTGTAGAGAGGAGGCAGAGACCCAATTAGGAGGCCACTGCAAAAGTCTAAACGTGGCATAATGGTGGCTTGCACTAGAGATTTAGCAGAGGATGTGGTGAAAACTGCTCAGATTTGGGCGTACTCTATACTTTGTGGAGCTCACAGGTCCTTCTGAGGGATTTAAGGAAGAGAGGAATCAAGAATGGCACCTGAGCAACTGGGTGGTCCACCATTTAGCAGGATGGAGAAGGCCTGTGTGTGGGAAGGTAGGAGGAAAAGGGTTGGAGGCAGAAGATTTGGAGAGCCAGGGAAACTTTAAGATGTCAATTAGACTGTCAAGTGGGAATATTAGGAGGCAGCTCTCTCAGATTATAGCTCTGGGGTGAACAGGTCAGTTTGAGAGTCATCTGTTTCTTGATCAGATTTGATACCAAAGGAGAGTATAGCCAAGAAAGAGAGCTGAGGGCAGAGCTCCTGGACAATCCAATGTAAGAGCTAGGAAAATGAAGAGGAAAGACCAGGGAGGAAAAAGGGCAACAGGTGGGTAAACTTGCATAATGCCTACAGAAGACAGAACTTCAAAAAAGAAAAAAAGGTAAAAAAAAGAACATAGCATTTCAAGAAGGGAGATGTAGAATAAGGAGCTAAGAGACCAGGGCATCGGATGGATCATATATGGACATAAAAGTCAGTCCACTGGAATAAGAGGGAAGAGAAAAGAATGAGCACAGAAAGGTTAAGTTTTAGATTTGGTGGTAGGAAGCTTACTCCTACTGCTTTTATTATTTTTATTATAGCTTTTATTAGTGACAGAGCCAAAGACTGAGACTAATGGAGGAAAGGCAACAAATTGGCAAGGGTGAATTCTCTACATTTGGTGGAATTTTCTTCTTGTGAACTTCACTGAATAAGGAGCCACTTAATTATAATTTTCTGGTCCTGTAACTTTTGCCTCATCATGTTACTGAAAGTATCAACAGGTTATTTAATTTACCTTGCATCAACTCCATCAAATACTTTCTGACACTCGTTTCCAATGACTTCTTGCTTTAGATAATACAGCATTCTTACACGAAGCAAAACCCTAAAAATGAGGGAAAAGGATTAAAAAGACACAAAGATATTAATCATTAAAGAAAATTCATCCATGAGGTTAAAATTGGAAAAGAATTTATATACAGAATTTTTATAATTAAATAATAATTACTTCTGATTAAATAAGTCTCATTACTACCATATATAGTAAAATAGGTTTCTCCAAAATCTTCACAATCATCATAATTTAATATCCAAGTAAGATATAATGAGATCATTTGGAGGCCAGTTTTATTTCTCTCTCTGTTGATGAAAACAGTGACACAAGAGGTACCATGATTTGCTGAAGGATACCCTGTAAGATTAAGATTAGGATTGGTCCTAGACCACACTGTCTCTGTACTCAAAATCAGCATGCTTTAAGATTTTTAATAAATTCAGAAATATAAACTTTTAACGAGTTGTGTTAAAAATACCCTACTACCTACTTATTACAGTGGTGTTTTATATGTTTTTTGTATCCTTCATCTTGAAGTAGCTGCTCAGGATTATATTTTCGAAGCCATTCTGCTTTCTGTATATCAAATGAGCTTGTTTGAGTCTTTACTTTCTTCCCTTTCCGACCCCTGGGTACAGGGGCTGATAGGCCTGTTAAAATGAGAAGGACACATGAAATCAGGGATAATTTGTATAAAGTTTTGCAATTTGAAACATTTTTTTTCAATACAAGAAATTTCTGGAGACTTTCAGAGGTCTGTGCAGGCTATATAGAGATCTTTAAAATATTACCGGTAACAACACCGATACCAATCGCAAGGTAAGTCAACGTGATGATTGTATACACATATTAACAGCTCCCCCCTGCAAGTACCCAACAATTCTGTACCTGAAATTAATCACTCTGACTTACTTTTTGTTCCAAAACACATTATTTTTTTCCAAATGTAAAAACCAAAATCTCAGACCTGTCCCTCTGCTTTACTTTTAGCTTCCCTAGTTATAAAATAGTAAGTTTTGGTCTCTTGATTTTCAAAACTGGATTAGGTTTAGTCATTGTGGGTTCTTATTTAAGAGAGCTAAATTCATTTTATTTCTTTGACACCTTTGTGAAATATTTTTTTTTTCCTGTAAGATTTTAAATAATCTCTACACCCAGTGTGGGGCTTGAACTTACAACCCCAAGATCAAGAGTTGCATGCTCCACTGACTGAGCCAGCCGGGTGCCCCTGAAATATTTATTTTTTTAAAGATTTATTTGAAAGAGAGAAAACAAGTGCAAGTGGGGAGAGAGGCACAGGGAGAGAACCCTCAAGCAGACTTCCTGCTGAACACGGAGCCCAACTTGGGGGTGGATCTCATGACCTATGAGATCATGACCTGATGACACCAAGAATTGGACGGTTAACCGACTCAGTCACCTAGGTGCCCCTGAAATATTTCAAAAATACAAAGAAGTATTCTTACTCTTAATCTTAACATATTCCATATCTGGTCAGTTTTTCATTAAAGGAAATAGGTATGCATAGCTGAAGTCCAGTTCACTGCTTCCTTCCCAGAGATAATCACTACCCTGTATTGGTCTAGTCATTCCATGCCTGTTTGTACTGGTAGGATGGAGAAATATTTAGTACTTAAGTTTTCAGACATTATATAACACAGGCAATTCTGCAACTTATTAATTACATTGGTATTTTTTTGGGATTTATACTTGCTGACTCACGAGGCTATTACCTATTTTCCTGCCATGTAAAAATCTACTGTATGACTATTACTGCATGTATACCACTGCTTACCTATGAATCCTCAATGATGCCAGAGTTGTTTCACTTAAAATTTTTAACAATTACTAAAAATAAAGTTTTGATTCCTTTCAATTCTTATCTATCTTTTCCTTGCTGTAGTCTACCAGCTAGGAGTTTCACCACAATGGTAAATAGAAGCTTGATGTGGACTTGCCCATTTCTTCTTAAAATTTTGGCAATTTTGTATTTATATTTTGAGACTATTTTGTTTAGTGTATAAAGCTTATACTTATTATTTCTTCTTTTTTTAGGGGGGACGGGCAGCCAGGCGCCCCTTGTTATATATTCTTTTATGGATCAGTCATTTTTATTATTATTGTGTAGTCTCTTTTTGATCCTAATTAATGTCTTCCACCTTAAATTGTACTTTGTTCTATGTTACTACTAATACTGTTCTATATTCCAGTCCTCTTCACTCTTAAGCAGGCCCCACACCCAGCACTGAGCCTGATGCAGGGCTTCATCTCAGGACCCCACCAAGATCATGACCTGAGCCGAAACCAAGAGTGAGACGCTTAATAGACTGAGCCACCCAGGCGCCCCTAGAGAATAAACTTTCAGTCCTTCTTCACTGTGGCTACACAGAGTTGAAGAGGGTGTCTGGCAATCTGAACTTTCTTTAAACAACTTCTAGTCAAAATCTCTGTCCTTACGCCTACTTTCAGAGGTTCCTGATGTGTCACAAACGAACTTTTGGGTAATCTATGAAGCACATTGATTGGCTGTTGCCTTTTCCTACTGCTGACCTGAGATTTAGTTCTCTCTGGTTGATTGAGTTAGTGGCCACTCATCTATTTTCTTCTAAAACTGTGTTGCTATTTCATCTCCCACTCTCTCCTTTCTTTTGAGGGTTTATGCCTATTTATTTTTTAATCATGGAATTAAGCAGATTCAAAAATAGATGGAATAATATGATGGATCACTGTGTCCCATCATCCAACTTTAATATTACCAGCTCATGGCAATTTTGTTTCATTCATACCCTGTTCACTCCCCAACCTTCCATATTATTTTGAAGTAAATCTAAGACATTACTCATTTCATTAATAAATATATGAGTATCTCTTAGTGATAGTACATGGTCTCCTTTTAAAAAATACCATTATTGGCCCTAAGAAATGCACTAATACTTCCCTAATACTTGATATTCAAATTTACTATTATTTAATAAAGATAATAAAAAAAAATCCTGGGTTGTCTGTTTTGGTCAGGATCCAAATCAGGCCCCCACACTGCAACTGGCTGAGGACTCTCAAAACTTGTAGGTTATAGCAGGGTTCTCAATCTCAGCACTATTGGTATTTTGAGCCGCACTGTTCTTCATTGGGGGAGCTGTCTGTGCCCCCTTGGCCTCTTCCTACTAAATGCTAGTAACATGCTCAAAGCAGCGACAACCCTGAATGGTGGCAGGACTGGGCGCAAAATCATGTCTGGTTGAGAACCCCACTGGTTTATACATAGCCTCTCTATCCACCCCCCTTTTGTTTGATGAAGAAACTAGGACTTCCGCCTGTAGAACTGATCAAGCATAATGCCTTATTTTTTTTCTTTCTCTTTATCGACATGTAAGTGCAGTTTCAAGGAAGAGGGATGTATTTGTGTCAATCTTCCATCTTTACCAGAATTCCACTCTCCACAGTACTAATTTCATTGTCCCCTATTACGACAGACTCCGGTGACCACCCTAATCCAAAATAGGTGCTTTCTGTTCTTCTCCATCTCAGCACTTACTTATTTCACAATACTTATCACATTCTGTAATTATTTATCTACTTTCTTATTATGTCTGTCTACCTGGCTGGAATGGAAAGTTCCTGAGCTCAGGGATCCTGTTTCTTCTCTTTTTAGTACCTTGCACAAGAAGGACATAGAAGGCACTGTAGCAGGTATTTGTTGATTAAACAGAACAAAACTGTAACATAGATTTCAAGGTGTAGTAATCTTTTTTTATCTTTACAGAAAATTCAATTACTTTATGCTATGTAAGAATTACTTTATGCAGAAAAGAACATTTTATTAGAAAGGATGTAGAGAAAAAAGTACTTATATGTATATCTCTGACAGAACTGTAAATTGGTATAGCCATATCTGGTGGCAAATTAAAGTACTGATGAAAACTTAAAATGTATATCAATGTTTCCCAACTTTTATATACTAATTGCAAAGGAACTTGTTAAAATGTAGATTCTGACTCAGTAAGTCTGATGCCTAAGATTCTGTATTTCTAAGAAGCTCCCAGGAGATGCTAATACTATTAATCCACAGATAACATTTTAGGTACTAAGGATGTATGAATGCTATACCTCAACAGTTCATTTCGTGGTATGTATCTCAGTGAAAGATTTAGTCACATGCAGAAGGAAAAATGCAGAATGATCTTCACTGAAACTTGTTTGTCAATTGTCTAAAAACTGGAAATGTCCTAAGCTCCCATCATTAAAGCAGATGCTAAACAAACAATATCCGCACTATGAACTACTAAAAAGGAGTTTTAAAAATGAGATAGATCTACATGATTACAAATGGGAAGACTGCTGAGATAACCACCTGCAAACTGCTGTATGTTTGATTAACAACCCAACTACATGTAAAGCTGTGTGTAAAACCCAAACAGAGAAGTTGGTATTTTCTAAGTTGGAACTTGAATGGAGAGTGAAGTTTAAGCGTTCTTTATATAGGGTACTATGGTAGGTGCTACCTATATAACTAAAAATAAATTTAAAAAGAAGCAAGAATCTTCTTACCCAGATGATTCTGTAGTTCTCGTGTCTGCCCATCTTCAGTTGGAGTAATGAGATCCCATATGAAGCCTTTAATTTTCTCATCTCCTCGGTAGTGAACAAGGCAATATGCTAAGAGGGCTCGGCAAATTATTTCTATATCATGCTCGTTCAGCTGTCTCTTAAAACGGCCATGAGACAGAATCTCTCTCCATCGGCCCCATCTGGTTAAAAAGGTATATTTACATTAATATTGAGTCAAGTTCTAGAGAAAAAGAGAACTCATGGACAAAAGGCTTAAAAACTGCAAAAAAAACACATGTTGTCATTAATAGGAATTACCTAATAAAGTCCCCCTGCAATCCCCGCAAGTAAAATGCAGAGCCATGGTAGAGTGATTTCGAGTGTATCTTATTCAATAATGGATAACAAGATTATCCATTTTATATTACTAAATATGCAAATCTCAGAACAACAAGGAATTTGACTTCAGTGATACATTTATAATTTACAAATTAAGGATATTCCATCATTCTGCTAATAAATATATGTTAAACATAATAAATTTAGGGAAATTTACACAGATTTTATTGATTCTAACAAGATAAAAAAAACAATACAGAATTTGGTATATGTTTTTTGTAACTTTATATAGCAGACTACTAATAAGAAACATTAAAAACAGTATTTTACCCATAAACTAGAAGATTTTTCTCTACTCTAAAGCATTCAGTTCTTCCATAGCCATTGGAACGGTCACAGGGTCTCCGGAGTTTGGGTTTTTCATCTCCTTCACTTTCGGCTTCAGATAATTCAGCCAATTCATCTTTTGTGGCACTAAAGGGTCTTGTTTGCTTCCTAATTCTTGGAGTGTCAATAACCAAGCTGTTCTGTAAAATTTAACAGCTATTACTTGAAGGTCATTTTACTATTTTGCTTACAACAGTGTCTTTACATTTTCACCTTTCAAATGATACAGAGAATAGAGTAATTATAAAAAGCCAGAAAACAGAAATTACTAACAATTTCTTTTTTTTTTTTTTTTAAACATTTTATTTATTTGACAGAGAGAGACACAGCAAGAGAGGAACACAAGCACGGCGAGTGGGAGAGGGAGAAGCAGGCTTCCCGCCAAGCAGGGAGCCCGATGCAGGACTCGATCCCAGGACCCCGGGACCATGACCTGAGCTGAAAGCAGACGCCTAATGACTGAGCCACCCAGGTGCCCAGAAATTACTAACAATTTCATCAACCTACCAAATCAACTTAAAAATTTTTATATTCCTTTAAAATCCTCATTATCATACACATATAATATTGTGACTTTACAGTCATAGGATGAAAAGAATTTGGTATCTGGCTTTATTATTATTATGAGTTATTGTGTTATGGTTCTATAATAACCATAAAATATATTATTAAACTACATTTATGCATCTTAATTTTCTTTACTTAATTTGTAGTTTAGATTGTTTTCAAGTTTTAAAATAAATAATGCTCAAATAAATCTTTGTAATCTAAGTTTATCCCAAAGATAAATCCCAAAAAGGGGAAATATCCAGGACTGAAAATACTGGTCAAAGGATAGAAGTATTTTTTTAAAAATTTATTTGATTGAGAGAGAGAGAAAGAGAGAGAGCATGCAAGTGCACAAACAGGGGTAGGGGAAGAGTCACAGGGAGAAGCAGACTCCCCACTGAGCAGGGAGCCCGATGCAGGGCTTGATCCCAGGACCCTGGGATCATGACCAGAGCCGAAGGCAGACGCTCAACCGACTGGGCCACCCAGGCGCCCCAGGGATATAAATATTTTATGGATCCAGAGACATGTTTTAGTCTTTTCCAAAAGAGTTATATTAATATACAAAAAGCAAGGTAATAAGTGTATAAAACCTTACCATATTCATTCAGTTTAATTCATTCAAAACAACTTTTAAGTTGATATGCTTTTTACCTTCAATGAAAAGTTTCTAAGTTAGAAAGATATACTTTGAGAATATGTAAAAAGTCTGCTTCTCCTTCAATCTCATCCACTAATTTTAGAACTCATCAATGGATCTTGTCTGCTACAGTTATGGCTGTGGTAGGTCAATGGTAGGATTTTTCTATCTCTTACTCCTTCTGTATTTGTTAATCGGCCTTCTTCAGTAAGAAAGAGTTGTCCCTTTGCCCTGCCCCAGCTTCTTTAAAAACAAAAAAATACCCTAACTGTATTTTTTGAGAAAATTTTCAAACATCTTTTGCCCATAATCTTTTGAGATTTTGATGTGTTTCCTTTTTTTCCCTATTTTTAAAAGATTTATTTATTTGAGAGAAAGTGAGCAAGCAGGAAGAGGGGCAGAGGGAGAGAGAGAATCTCAAGCAGACTCCCTGCTGAGTGCAGAGCCCAATGCTGGACTTGATCCCAGGACCCTGAGATCATGACCTGAGCTGAAATCAAGAATTGGGCTCAACCGACTGAGCTACCTAGGTGCCCTTGATTTTGATGTGTTTCTGATCACCTTATATTAGCTTTCATATAATTAAGATATTAACTTTCATGTACACTTTTGTTATAAGTCTCACCAGTCTCACTGCCTTTCTATTGTCCATTATATACTTCTTAGTCTTATATATTTGGGTATGCCAATCATTTCCTTTGTGATTTCTTTTTAATTTAGAATGTCTTCCCACAAAGTATTTGATAAAATAGAAATCTAGTTTTTCTATTTTTTTCATGCTTTCAAAAAATTTTATTTTGTTGTTTTTTTTTTAAGATTTTATTTATTTGACAGAGCGAGAGTGAGAGAGCACAAGCAGGGGGAGCAGCAGAGGGAGAGGGGGAAGCAGGCTCTCTGCTGAGCAGGGAGCCCGGTGCCGGGCTCGATCCCAGGACTCTGGGATCATGACCTGAGCTGAAGGCAGATGCTTAACTGACTGAGCCGCCCAGGTACCTTACTTGCAAAAATTTTTAAAAAAATTTATCACTAACTGGAGTTTACCTGGTATAGAGTATATCATTATAATGTCCCCCCAGTGCTAACTCAAAGTCCTAATCACGATTATTAAATAATTCCTTTTTCTCTAATACTATTTCTTTATTAAAACTTAATTTGATCTTTTTCTGTTATTTTATTCTTTGTTCTTTATATCTTTTTCTCAGTATCATGCTGTTTTAATTATTGTTCCTTTATAATATTTTAATATGGTTTAACATGTAGTAAACAACTAGTTTGTCTTCTCTGTACTTCATTTTCAGAAAAACTTTAAATTTTTTGGTGAAATATAAATAAGAAAATGTAATTATACAAGCATTAAATGAATACGTGCTTACATAAGTTTATTTATAAATTGCTTAACTCTTCAGGGTAATCTTCAAGGCCCTATGATATGACCCATACCTATGGTCTCTGACCTTGCCTGTCACCTCCTCACTAACTGCCTACATTCTGCCACAATGTCACTTCTATTTCTGGAATACACGGAGCTTATTTCCACCAATGGCTCACTGCCAGCCCCTGTACCTTGAAAGATTTTCCTCATGTCTTTACATTGTTGGCTCTTTCTGGTCATTCAATCTCAGTACAACTGTCCCCTCAGTGACCTCCCCTGACCACCTGATTTCATGCTGTCTCCACACCTCCCAGCATTCTCTACCATTGACTATTCTATCTTCTTCACTCTCTGAAATCATCTTACGTATGTGTTTACTTCTGTCTCACCACCAGAATTCGTAAGCTCTATCAAAGCAGTGGTAGATTTGTCTTGTGCACATGAGCCCTATTGTGAGAAAGGTGCTTGACTTATAGTGTGCATATATGCATAGGAGTGTCTGTAGATCCCCAATATATCCTTTTGAAAAATCATAAACAAATATACTATAAGCATTGTTCTATATCCCCCTCTCCTTTTTTATTTTTTTTTAAAAGATTTTATTTATTTATTTGAGAGAGACACAGCAGGAGGGAACACAAGCAGGGGGAGTGGGAGAGGGAGAAGTGGGGCTGGATCCCAGGACCCTGGGATCATGACCTGAGCCGAAGGCAGACGCTTAACCAACTAGGCCACCCAGGCGCCCCACCCCCCTCTCCTTTTAAATTTAACTGTTTTGGAGGTCTTTATGGGTCAGTAGTACATAGGGATATACATGATTATATTTACTTTTGCATTAAACAGGAATGGATGTATTAATCCTCTGTCATAAGCGATTTAGCTTCAAGTTTTTTTCTAAAACAAAAAAATGTGGCAATGAGCATCACTGTACTATATTATCACTGTACATGTATGACTATTGTTGTAAGACAGGTTCCTAAAAGTGCATTTAATTTTCTTGACAATTCATTTTTCCAGGGGAACTTTAGATATTATCTGGTTATATGAAAAAATTGTTAACATTTTGATTTGGGTTGCATTTCTATGTTTAAAAATTCTTAAGGGCGCCTGGGTGGCTCAGTTGGTTAAGCGACTGCCTTCGGCTCAGGTCATGATCCTGGAGTCCCGGGATCGAGTCCCGCATCGGGCTCCCTGCTCAGCGGGGAGT
This sequence comes from Leptonychotes weddellii, assembly GCF_054177405.1. NCBI lineage: Eukaryota > Metazoa > Chordata > Mammalia > Carnivora > Phocidae > Leptonychotes > Leptonychotes weddellii. The sequence goes on from NC_138384.1 coordinate 27,835,114, forward strand.
CTGTTTCTCCCTCTGACCTTCGCCCCTCTCGTGCTCTTTCTCATTCTCTCTCTCAAATAAATAAATAAAATCTTTAAAAATAAAAAAAAAAATAAAAATTCTTAAAATGTTTAAAATATGTAGTTTTCAATTTCCAACTGAGAAATCTTCCAATTAAATTTGATAATTCACTTTATTGAAATCATACACATGTGTCAGTAGGTATACCCCTAAATGTTCTATATCTTTTTTTTCTACTGTGAATAGATGTTTTCTTCCATTATATTAACTGTACTTCTGTTAGTACTGATATTTAAGAAGGCTCATGGCATATTTATCTTTCATCCAGTTAATTCATTAAACTCATTTATTAATTTTAATAATGGCTTCAAGATTCCATTGCTTTTTTAGACATATAAATATGCCATAAACGATGTTTTATAAATATCTTTTCAAATTTACTTATTTGTTTCATATAGAATTACTTATATTTCTGAAACGTATTAAATAGTAATGATTATGTATGGCAGTGGTGTTATTTCTCACTGTAAAATTTTACATTTTAAAAGACTGTTAAAATAGATCCCATGCATCAATGCTTAATATGAAATTCTTTTTATCATTTAGCCATTATCTTGATAATGGATAAGTTCCACAAACATTGATTCCTGTACAATAATTAGACAGGTGTCTTAGGAAGTAAACAGTTATGTTATTATCAGTTCTACAAACTATACTTTAGCTTTTTGGTTCTTTCTTAATTCTCAGGGAAGTTATAAAAGAAACAGTTTAAAAATGCCACTTTCTTGGGGCGCCTGGGTGACTCAGTCCTTAAACATCTGTCTTCGGCTCGGGTCATGGTCCCAGGATCCTGGGATCGAGCCCCGCATCGGGCTCCCTGCTCCGCGGGAAGCCTGCTTCTCCCTCTCCCTCTGCCCCTGCTTGTGTTCCCTCTCCTGCTGTGTCTCTGTCAAATAAATAAATAAAATCTTTAAAAAAAATAAAAATAAAAATGCCACTTTCTTGACTGCTTTTTTCCCTCCTTTTATATCTGACTGGATCATCATTAATGGGGACAGACTCTAAGAAAACAAAGTTAAAGAGCAAAATCAAAGTAACTGATGATTTAAAGATATTTTAAAAACTGAAAAACAGGGCGCCTGGGTGGCTCAGTTGGTTGGGCGACTGCCTTCGGCTCAGGTCATGATCCTGGAGTCCCGGGATCGAGTCCCGCATCGGGCTCCCTGCTCGGCAGGGAGCCTGCTTCTCCCTCTGACCTTCCCCCCTCTCATGCTCTCTCTCTATCTCATTGTCTCTCAAATGAATAAATAAAATCTTTAAAAAAAAAAAATTGAAAAACATTATAATTTTAAGAATATAAATATCCACACTTAAACTTTCCCTGTATTACCACCTATCATGGCAGATATCAGAGATATTAAATTGAAGCAGTGTCTGGCTCAATAGGTGCTCATTCTAATACCCCACATCAATTTATTTATGCAGATAAATTTATTTCAGTAATTACACAGTTGAATACCTTAAAATATTACAATAATATTACCAAAGTATCCCAACACGTAACTTTTTTTTAAAGGGAAAGAAATACTTACTCTTCCACTGATGGCATCTATATCTATTTCTGCCTTCTTAGCCCACTTTTGCCAGAAGTTGGGATCATCTAAGGAAATATCTGTCCGATTCCCAGATGCCACAAAACTTGCCTGAAATACATAATGGCAGTTTCTTAAAATGTTATGAAGCTTAGAGGAAAATCTATCACAGTATATTTACAACATTATCTCTTTACATTTACTGGGGATAAAATCTGAATTCAGCATACACACATACATTCAAAGGATGTTCCAAATGGGATCGCCTGAGACGGAGCACAGCATCTGCTCAAGGCAAAAGGCTCACCTAATTAAGAAATTAGGTTAGAACAAGAATTTCAAACCTGCAGGGGCACCTGGGTGGCTCAGTCGTTAAGCGTCTGCCTTCGGCTCAGGTCATGATCCCAGGGTCCTGGGATCGAGCCCCGCATCGGGCTCCCTGCTCAGCGGGAAGCCTGCTTCTCCCTCCCCCACTCCCCCTGCTTGTGTTTCCTCTCTCACTGTGTCTCTCTCTGTCAAATAAATAAAAAACAAAATCTTTAAAAAAAAAAAAAAAGAATTTCAAACCTGCTTGCCCTATACAGTTCATTTTCTGGTATACTACTTTATTTCTATCACATTTTTAGATAGATATGCCTCCTAAGGAAAATTTAATACAGGATATGAGAAAAAAGTCACTGTCTTTACATTAAAAATATTTTTCCTTACAACAAAAATACTGCATAGTCATTGTAAAAATTTAAGGATTATAGAGGAACAAAAGAAAATGTAACTGATTTACTTTCTTAAATACTGTAGAAATTATACAGTCTTTTGTTGGAGCAAACTTTAGATATCATAGCTCAACACTGGAACTTACAAATAACCATTATTTGCAACTTTAGTTCCTGAAAATATAAATGCCACTTGAAAGAAAGTCATCAAAGTGCTTTATAAAAATGAAATAAGCAGTGAAGATACATGGTGCTTTAAAAAAGAAAAGAGCCTGAAAAATGCATGGTAACACTTAAAGAATTAAAGGGAAGAATATAGTCACATAATTTTCAAAAGAGAATATAATTGGTAAATGGCTTTAAGATAATGCCTAATTATCTGGGATATAATCAAATGATTAAAATCTTCATTAAAAAACCCATCTTGATGGAATTTTAAAATGCAGAAAATTACACATTAAAGAGATAATAGAACGGCTATAAGCAAACAAGCCATTTATGACATTCAAGAAGTCTGAAAGTTTGAACACTGGGAAATTGATGATATGAAGGAATTACTGATTGAGATTATGACCTGAGCTGAAATCAAGAGTGGGATGCTCAACTGACTGCATCACTCAGGTGCCCTGATAATTTTATTTTTATTATTTTATTTTAATTTAAAATATTTTATTTGTCAGAGAGAAAGAGAGAGAGACAGAGAGAGCAGCAGGCAGAAGAAGTAGTCTCCCTGCTCAGCAAGGAGCTTGTGTATAGCAAGTGTTGAAATATTATAAATGTTAAAAATGTGCATTTTGCTGGCATTTTTATGAAACAGAAGTGTGGAAATAAATGTTTTAATGAAATGAATTTAAATTTCCTTTTTTTTTTTTTGCTTGCTCTAAACTATAGCTTTAATATTGTGAAACTACTAAAAATAGGAATTTTTTTTTTTAAATAGTAATTTTTAATTTGTTGAACTGATGAGTGTGGTAGGGTGAGTAATAGTTCCCAAAGATATTTAGTTCCTAATTCCTGGATCCTTGTGAATGCTTATGGCAAAAGGGACTTGGCAGATGCGATAAAGTTAATAATTTTTAAAATGGGGAGATTAGCCTGTATTATACAGGTGAGGCCTAAATATAATCACAACTGTTCTTCTAAGAGGAAAGGAGGTAAAAGGCTATGTGACAACAGAAGCAGAGACTGGAATAATATGGTCACAAGCCACGAAATGCAGGCACTTGAAAAAGCTGGAAGAGATAACAGACAGATTCTCCCCTGGAGCCTCCAGAAGAAACCAGCCCTTCTGACACCTTGAGTTTTAGCACCGTAAGTCTCATTTTGGACTTCTGACATCCAGAACTATAAGAGAATAATTTGTGTTGTGGTGATTTGCTACAGTGGCAACAGGAAATAATACAATGAGACACCTCTTAATGATAAACCACTGATTATAAAAACTTATATCCAACTTAGGCTAACTAGCTTAATAAAATGAAAAGTAGTAGCCATCATCATCGGCATAAAAGTACCTGATGACAATCAAAGTGTTATGACTGAGTATAAGGAACAGACATTTAACTTTACTCAAGTTAATTCCTAAACCATCAGGGGACTTCTATTTGTTAATTCAGAAATGAATTTCTCATAAATGAAGACATATGACATCCATACTTTCAAATCAAAACACTGAAAAGTTCACTGAAGTTCACAGGGTTTTATTTTATATTACAGTTTCATTTCATATATAGTTTCATTGATACATGCTTCTTGAGATTTAACAGATCTGGCAAATGAGCATCTGCTTTACATGAGCATTTAATATGAAAAGCCATTAAAGGAAAACAATTAGATTTTTGAAGTCTAGCTTATGGTTGCTAACCTTAAAAAAATTCTATGTTGCAGTAGATAATTGCTTTTATTCTGCTACCAGATAACTGCTGATAATTAAAATAATTTACCTGGAAGAAATTATACTTCACAATTCAATAGCTCTTGTTATATTCATTATAAGAAACATGATAAATTTATTTTTCAAATAAAATAAAAAATATTGGGACACCTGGGTGGCTCAGTCGGTTAAGTGGCTGCCTTCGGCTCAGGTCATGATCCCAGGGTCCTGGGATTGAGCCCTGCATCGGGCTCCCTGCTCAGTGGAGAGTCTGCTTCTCCCTCTCCCTCTGCCTGCCTCTCTGCCTACTTGTGCTCTCTATCTATCTGTCAAATAAATAAATAAAATCTTAAAAAAAAAAAATTCTAAATAATTCTAGATGCTATTGTTAAATGACATATAACCTATTTTCAAGATGACTTCCAAAATTCTCAAGGACCGTAATGAATTAATGCCTACAGAAATAAAATGCCTGTTGTAGAAGATGTCATCAAGTACAGGTATATTGATTACTTCCAAATGTTAAATCTTAATATCCCAATTCCTCTAAAAGTATTTTTCTTTAAATGTTTTCCCTCAATCATTATATCCTTTTATTATTTACAAGGGAAGACTTTTTAAATACAGAAGTCCATCTTCCTACATCAGAACGTAGCAGAAGATAGCGGGTGTCGCGGAAGGGCACTTACAAATAAGAAATCCACTTAAGCCTGATACACAGACTGCTTTGTTTTTGTGAATTAAGCAATTCAAAGTCTTGTTCTCTACCAGAAAATAAAGAAGTCAGACAAGAAAATATTCTCTTTCCAGGATCCACCTGATTGCCCTTATGATAAAATATCTCAAAACAAGGTTTAGGTGATAGAACCACTTATAAATGAAGCTACCAATAATGAGTTGTACTTGATGGATATGTACTAAGTCTAAATAGATAGTCTTATTATGTACTCTGCTCCATATATATGGCTTTTTATAAAAAACTATTTGATAATGCAAAGAAACAAATTGGAATTAACTTCATTTATCCAAACCACTTACAACAATTAAGCATAGAGGAAGTCTTTGGAAATTCCAGGCACAGTATAAAATACTATCAGCTTTGCATGTTCGGTGCCACTGTATGGTGGTGCCATATTCTAATATGCCAAATGTCCACTATATAGTGGCATTCGCTCGCAACTGTGGAAATGAACAAATTCCAAGACAACTGCAGGCCAACTCTCTGGACCTCTTCATCGACTGAAGTACCTCTTCAGTCAGCCCTCTTTTCAAATACAAGTTACTCCGTGGTCTGAGGGTTTTTCAAATAGAAATTTAAATGCTTAAGTATTTCATATTCTTAACAGCACAGCTGGTTATGATTAGAGTATACTTGAATAAAATAATACTCATATAGCACTTTACTGTAAAGTAGAAAAGGCCAAGCAAGATTATGACGCTCTCCTCTTTAAAGACAAGAATCTTAAGGGTTAATTGTCCAAGGTCACTCAGCTTATGAGTCAGAATTCAAACTCTGGTATTCTGGCTTTCCATAATGATTCTCACTGACACTGTAAATGAGGAAGCTTTGGAGTCACCTGTGGTCATTAAACACTTTACACATGTCTACATTAATTAAAATAGAAAAAATCTTTAAGGAGAGTATCTCTAGGCACAGCATAACCAACAAAGGTGATTTCTGTACTATCTGTACACAGTGTGTTGACAACCTGGGTAGAGCCAAGGAATCCCAAGAAAGCAAGATTTCTCATGAAAGAAGTTAAGAGTCCAATCGTGACCAGTTGTAGTTTTCAGCCTTATACTTCTGCAGTATTCCTTTTGTTTCCACAATACTACTTTCTTCTGATTTATTCTCTGTGAACTCTCAAATCTGTATCTGTATCCTAGGCAACTCTCCTGGGCACCTCCTACTTGGATTCCCTGTAAGTGCCACAAATACAAAAGCCTCCAGTATTTTGTTTTCTCCACATAAACTTCCTTCTCTTGCATTCTCTATCTTACTTAAGGATTCCATGACCCTCCTAGGTATTTGAGCCAGAAATCTTCAAGTCCTTTTTGACTCCCCCTTCCATACATTTCTAACTGGTCATCAACTGCTATTGATTCAAGTGGTGCTCCACTATCCCAGTTCACCCATCATATCTGATATAAGCCTCTTACCTGGTATCCCTGCCTCCAGTTTTTCTCCTTTCAAACTCATTCTCTACGCTGTTGCTAGAGTTAAACTCCTAAACTGCATTCATTATGTCCATTTTCTGCTTGAAGGGATTTAAAAGCTTTTTAACTGCCTCAGGATCAAGTTCAAATTCCTCAAAATGGAATTTTTTTCGAGCCCTTCACAATTTGGGTCCCTAATCCTTTCATTTTCATCTCCATTTAATTCATCCTGTGCATCTATACATGCCTGTGCCATATTCCTTGAAATCTTCCTTGTAGTTTAGGAACCCATGACTCATTTCTTTCTCTTTTTTTTTAAGATTTTTATTTATTTATTTGAGAGAGAGAGAATGAGAGAGAGCGAGTACATGAGAGGGGGGAGGGTCAGAGGGAGAAGCAGACTACCTGCCGAGCAGGGAGCCCGACGTGGGACTCGATCCCGGGACTCCAGGATCATGACCTGAGCCGAAGGCAGTCGCTTAACCAACTGAGCCACCCAGGCGCCCCACATGACTCATTTCTGTGACTCTCCTTGTAACACAATGAAATACACGCTTCCTTCAAGACTCAGCTCAGACGTGAATTTCTCTGCAAAGGCTTTCCTGATTCTCTGGTTCTTCTATTTTATGCAAAATTAATCATTTTCTTCTTTACTTTTTTTCAGCAACTAGAATCCTCTCATTCTAGTATCCCCAGCATATAGCAAAGTACCTGACACATGATTTCATTAGTTTGCTGAATGAATGCAAGAGAAAAATTTTCACTGGAAGATGGATACTACTTTGGGTGTATTGTCTATACTACCTGCTCTAACACAGAGTTCTCCATGAAGATAAAGAAAGACTTCTGGAGTGGAAGTGGAGAGGGGGATACAGAAAGGAAGTGAAGAGGAAGAGAGAAAACCTGTATGAAGCAGTGCAGGTGACACAGAATATTGCAATAAGAAACTCTTCAAGTGATGGAGTGCCTGGGTGGCTCAGTCGTCGAACGTCTGCCTTCGGCTCAGGTCATGATCCCAGGGTCCTGGGATCGAGCCCTGCATCGGGCTCCCTGCTCCGCAGAAAGCCTGATTCTCCCTCTCCCACCCCCCCCTGCTTGTGTACCCTCTTTCGCTGTCTCTCTCTCTCTGTCAAATAAATAAATAAATAAAATCTTTAAAAAAAAAAAAAAAAAAAAGAAACTCTTCAAATGAATACAAGATACAGGTTTACCCCATATCTCTTTGTTAAAAAAGAGGGGGGGCGGTGAATATAAAGGCAATTAGTAAACTTTTGAAATGTTTTCCCAAAATAAGGTAGAGTTATTAATACTTCCTTTCCCAAAACACAAATTTCGTTTTACCCTCCCTAAATTAGATTTAAGTATTTATTAGAAATCCTTTCTCTTCTTCAAGTACTTTAAATTATAGTCAGTTAATGTAAGATGATTTAACTTCCTACATTATTACTCACATCTTACTCAGGCTTCAGCATATATGTTCTTTAATTTCTAAACATTTTAAATGTTCTACTCTGATTAATGCATAGAACTATTTCCAGTTATTACACTTACTCCATTTCACTAGGATCAGAAGAGTACATGTGAAATTTGATATCAGAGGTCAGAAAAAAAAAATGAAGGAAAAGAATATATTACCTTCTGCTTTTTAAAGCTAATTCGCTTTATTTAAACATTAAGTAGATATTCTGCAAATAATTAATAGACTAAGAGAGGGAAATTTTTTTAGTCATAAACATTACTAGTATATTTATAAAATATCATTCACTGTTACCTTGGCAAACGTTGACCCACGTCCTTCTGACTCAATTGTAATAGTTTTTGTCCGACGTAGTAAAATTTGATCTATATCCTCCTCACAGAATTTAGAGCCTTCATCTTCTTCCTCCATAATGGCACCATATGCACCTCTTCGAAGCAGATCTTCTATTTCTTTTTTGGAAAGCTGTTGAATCTAAAGAGAAAATAATTTTGGTAACAGTATTATTTTGAAGTTCCTAAAATGAGAAAGCATCCCTAAAAATTTTCAAAGTCACGGAGTCAGGTTTAAACTGCATTTGGGGTTTATGATATATATACAAGAGGGAATTCTCTGAAAGAATACACTGAAGTTGTTGACTTCTTTCTTATTATCTTTAAAGTAAAATTTGCCATGTGCCTCTAATAGCTTCAGTTACGACAAAGCCTATGGGGCAGGTAACCTCTCAAGGTTCTTTTTAGTACTAGGATTCTATAGCTGTTGCAAGCATAAGATATAAGACAATGATCTTGAGTGGAAAAAATGCCAAAAAATATCACATAAAACAAAACAAAGCCAATGCCAGTAGTCTGACACACACAACAATTTGAAAAGCTGTTTACAGAAATAATGCAGAAAAATTCACAAATTCTGTTTTGCTATGCCATGATACAAACATCCTAAAAGCAGAGCAAATAAGTTCGGCCTTGAAAACGGTCTTAGAATTCACAAGCATTAACTAAATATAGGTCTATTCTGAAATGCCTCCTTATGTGAAAGTATCTATAGTGTTCAGTATGGATCAAAATTAAATGATATACTACCTGAAGTTAAAATTAAATGCAAGTAAGAACACAAACACTTCAAAGTGAAAAGAAAATATACATACACCACCAACATTACTTTCTCTTCCGCTCATGCTCTGTAACACAGCCTTATCTAGACCCAGCTTCAGACTGGCTCGGTCAAACATCTCTCTCTCATATGAGTTACGAGTTACTAGTCGGTAGACTTTAACTGCTTTATTCTGACCGATTCTGTGGCAACGAGCTTGGGCCTATAAAAAATAAAGTTATAGATTCAATTTTTTTTACAAAGTAGCACAAAAGGGATTACACAAAAAGCATTTAACAACAGACTATCTCAATGGAATATAAAAGTATGAAAGAATTTTTAGAAACTCTTGCTACTGAATTAGCTCTAACCTTTTTCTGGAAATTAAGGTAGTGCTTACTAAAATGAGAAATGACTTCACAATCAGCAGTAAGTTAAAATTTAAGCTTATATTTCAGAGAATATGAATCCATGAAGAATTAATGTTTTTTAAAGAGGGTATCATCAAGATAACTTTAGACAGGAATGTAAACTCTATGAACAGATTATTTTTAGCTGCTGGCAACTCAACCTTTAAACTTAAAACATAACCCTGAATTTCTCAAGTTTTTTCTACTACATTATTAACAAACTTTTCAATACATTTTAGTTAAGCTGGGTAATTTGGAGGGGGATAAAAACTTAAGGTGAGTATCTCTGGAGACATAATTTTACTTACACAAAGAAAGAACTAGTTAGTTAATATGCATACATATTGGAAGTAGAGACCTCAGAAATTACATAAGAACTTTGTTATTATTTTTTTTTTTTCAGAGAGGGGGAGAGGGGGAGAGAGAGAGAGAGACAGGGAAAGGAGGGAGGGGCAGAAGAAGAGGGACAGAGAAAATCTTAAGCAGGTTCCACGCCCATCGTGGAGCCTGAGGCTCGATCCCACAACCCTGAGACCACGACCTGAGCTGAAATCAAGAATGGGACACTTGACCGACTGAGCCACCAAGCGCCCAAGCCACCAAGAACTTTATATTTTACCTTGGGGTTCTGCAAAACTTAAAATTTATGTTTTAAATTTAGACTCTAAAGGTTCCAAGGAATCAGTGGTCTTTCTCCCAAATTGTTAATCACCTTCCCATTATCTTCAGAAGACTAAATTATAAATTGTGGCTTTAAAATTTATAGGTGGCATTGATGCTATACTCTTTGCTGACATTTTTACTCTATCATATATACCCTTTGTGCTCTTTACAACTCAGAACTGTGCATGAACAACCTTGCTCCGGGTCTAGGGAAAGTATAAGAGGCCAAATTTTTCATTAGTCTATGAAGACTAGATCTACATTAGCAGTAAGTAGGAAAAAACAAGTGAGAAGAAGAAGTTGGGGAATCTGATACAGTTTTTCCAGTTCCTCCTCAGGTTCTATCATGTGATTTTATTTTAGATTAACTTTTAGAACATGAAATGTGCTGCAGGCAGTGTAAGCATAAATATGCATCCAAAAGGCAAATATAATTTGGGTTTATCCTAGAGATTGGTAAACTACACCCTGTGGACCAAATCTGGCCTGCCAACTATGAATGGTTTTTATACTTTTAAGGGACCATAAACACAACAAAGCACATGTGGCAGAGACCTTATGTAATCCACAAAAGCTTAAAATATTTACTAAATGGCCTTTTACAGAAAGAGTTTGTCCCTGGTTTAATCTATTAATTTTGGATCTTTGACATTTTGAACTACATTACATATAGTTACACAAATGAGAGGTTAAAACCTTATTTTTTTTTATTAAGTCAGGTATATCTCAATAACAATTTACGATATTTGGTATTATAACTACTTAAAGTACTAATATTAATTGCAATACAATAAAGACTACCATGAACAATCAAAGAAGAATTTCTCTTGATCTTTATGTTCTCATATCTTTCCTAGATGCTTATCTTCTGCAAACTTTGATGCTACTTCATCACTCTACTAATATTAATATTCCTGTTTCTATGAGGTCCAAGTACTGTCTTAACTTAGATGTATATCTTAAATTTTTACAGTATTTCATAAAAAGGCAGAGTCTATTAGGTCATAATTCCATGCAGACGATATTATATGATGACTGAGGAGATGAAATTAGGATAAGTGCTTATTTTTCAGAAAGATTCTGAAATTTTTATTTATTATAAAGAAGTTATTCTTTTAAAAAAAGATTTATTTGAGAGAGAGAGAAAGGGAGGGAGAGAGAGAGAGAGTGCATGTTGGAGCATGTGGGGCAGGGGAAGGGCAGAGCAAGAAAGAAACTCAAGTGGATTCCACACTGAGTGTGAAGCCCAAGGTGGGGCTCGATCTCACCACCCTGAGATTAGGACCTGAGCCGAAACCGAGAGTCAGACACTTAACCAACTGAGCCACCCAGGTGCCCCACAAAGAAGTCATTCTTAAAGCTTAGGCCTTTCTCAAATTTACATAATATACTTCAAACAAATATGGTACTCAAGTAGATAAACCTACTTAGAAGATACATGATCTAAATAAGTATATTTTATTGTCATTAAATTAAAATTAAGATAATTTAATCTATTTTATTTGGCAGAGATATTTCTTAGGGGAACATACTTGTTGGTTTGTTCAGATAAAAATGAAAGAGGTGGAGTATCAAAAACAGTTCTAGGAATGACAAAAGAAATTTAATTCTTTCAGCCAAGCAATGTATTTACCTGCAGGTCATTCTGAGGATTCCAATCAGAATCAAAAATTATACATGTATCAGCAGCAGTTAGGTTGATGCCCAACCCACCAGCTCGGGTACACAGAAGGAAAACAAATCGATCTGAATCAGGTTTACTAAATCGATCTATAGCAGCTTGTCGAAGATTCCCTCTGACTCTTCCATCGATTCGCTCATATAAATATCTATCAAATGAAATGTCATAAATTTAGATGAATATAATGAAAATAAAGACACACTCTATCAAATGTAAAGTCAGTCTCCTTGCAACATTATGTTTACTATAAAATTAAGAAGCAATATCATCCCAACTAGTTTCTGTGGTTTTATAATTCTCGGTGTTGGTGGTAGGGAGGAAATACAAAGTAATATAAAGATACAAAATCTTTGCATTCCTGGTGTATAGGTAAAATGCCATCACAATGAATATCATTTTCAGAAGTTGGAATAAAAAAACACGCAAAAACTACCTTGCTGATCTCATTATATAATGACTTTTTTTTTTACAAAAAGCAAAGACCTTCATAAAACTTCAAGAAGCCTACCAGTATTTCCGTCTCAATCATGTTAATCTCTCAAGATACACTTTTTTTTTTAAAGATTTTATTCATTTATTTGAAAGAGTGAGAGAGAGCGAGAACAAGAGAAAGGACAAGTGGAGGGGAGGGGTAGAGGGAGAGGGAGAAGCAGACTCCCCACTGAGCAGGAAGCATGACATGGGGCTCAATCCCAGGACCCCTGGATCATGACCTGAGCTGAAGGCAGACACTTAACTGACTAAACCACCCAGGCACCCCTCTCAAGATATACTTGATTGTAAACTGTATAATCTATCAAGGGCAAACTAGAATACTATTTTTTTTTTCAAGATTTTATTTATTTATTTGACAGAGAGAGAGACAGCAAGAGAGGAAACACAAGCAGGGGGAGTGGGAGAGGGAGAAGCAGGCTTCCCGCTGAGCAGGGAGCCCGATGCGGGGCTTGATCCCAGGAACCTGAGATCATGACTGAGCCTAAGGCAGATGCTTAACAACTGAGCCACCCAAAAGCCCCCAGAACACTAATTTTTTTTCCAACTTTTTAAATAAGTGCTTATTGAAGGATCTGAAAATAGTAATTAAGGCTTTTTACCTCATTTAACAAATTTTCAAGATATTAACAATATTTGAAACATTAAGAATTTACTTAAAAAAATCCAGTTTTCTAGATCATTCCAAAACATGCTGTAGAATGCCAATTCTTTAGAGTCATTACTGTTAAGCAGTTAACTTTTAACTTCTTTTATCTTTCCTCATTTATGTAAAATTCAGAAACTGATAGACATTAATAAAATTAAAATATATAAAAATTCAGGAATTAGAAGAGGAATACACAGGATATTTACCACTCCTCTTCTGGTTCAAGACACTTCTTTACACATATAATTTATTAGAGTTTCAGAAGGAGCTCACTGTTGTCTCCAGTACCTATGAAATGGGATGTGACTTCTAATAATGTGACATTAAAGAAATTTGGGGTTTTCCATGAAATTCATCTTTATCTTACAAAGTTCTTTGTATCAGGAGATAAGAAGTAAGAATAACTATTTTTAGGAATACTGCAATCTTATCTTCCTTCTTATATGATATGCATTGAGAATAATATACATTTTGGAATTAGACTAAAAGAGTAGAACACTGACACTAAAAACAGAACTAGAAATAAATAAAAAAATGAACTGCACAATTTCTGATAATCTAAATTAGTACAGACCTTTACTTATGTATAAGAGTCAAAATCTGCTGAACCAAAATCTACAGCTACATCTTTAGATTCCCTTTTAGAGTAATATGTTGGTATCTGGACCACTAATGTTCTGAGAAAGTAACCTACGATAAATATCCTATTTATCTAGATACTAATTAAGACAATACTGAAGACTATCTTATTGTCATGCACCAAAAGAAAACCCCACATTAAACAAATGAGAAAAGACTGAAAGCATGAACAGGTGTCAAATGGTATATGGTAAGAGTCAAAGTGCAGCAAGTTCAGGTTCTAATGACAATAATGAAAGATCTGAAAAGGTACTGAACCACTTTTTTTATTTTTGAAGATGGTTATAAGTTCATTTAAAGTGTCATTACTGGATGATTTACAAATCAAGTAAAACGGACACTAATAAACCCATTCCTAGGTCAACAAATACTTGTCAATTTACAAAGTTTTCTTAATCAGTCTCCTTAGCTCCACCTACTGTTTGCAACATACGAAGGTTAGAACACCTGACACATAATCCTAAACTATCTTTACTCAAATGTAAATGGGCTCTTACCTAGATAAAGAGAAAGATGTGCATAAAGATGGGTTACAGTACAGTGATGCAAAATCCTTAATAGCATATATTTAGTGTAATTCACAGTATAATTCAGTAGATGAATCATATGCCTTACCTTTTATGAATGAGATAATCTTCCAGGATGTCAAGGCAGCGTACCATCTGAGAGAAGATGAGCACTTTATGACCTCCGGCTTTCATTTTGGGAAGCAATTTATCAATAAGGACCAATTTACCAGCAGACTGGATCATTGCTTGAAGATGAAAATCAGAAGCAGCTGGATTATATGTATCTCTAAATTCTCCAAGTATTTTCTCCTCAGCACCTGTCAAAGAAACATGAAGATATAGCATCAATGCACAGACGCAGGAAATCCCAGTTGCTTTCTTTTTAAAAAAATTGGAATTAGTGCTCCTCTGTGCTTCTGTAACACATTAAAATTTTCTGATGACAGGTACAGTGTTTTTATTAGAATTATTTATGTTTGTGGCTAAACACCCATCAACATCAGACTATAATTCCATTGAGGATGTGGACAATGTCTTAAAGCATCTTTTTGTCTCTCCAGACCTCTGGCATAATGCCTTATACAAATTTACGTTTGATAAATGTTTAATGAATGCTATTAGGGAAGGAATTAATGAAAATGTGGTTCTAACCTACATGAGTAAACATATATTTTTAAACAAACATCTATTATTTAAACACCAATACAACAGTGATCATCACTGAAGGGTGATCATAATTAATCTTGATGTGTCTATGGGTATCCTGCTGGCCATCGAAACAAGGAAACAAGGACAATTAAAAGGGAAGTCAAGTTATAGGTCTTTGTGATGCATACTTCCTCCAGAGAGTCTAATCAGCATTAAAGGCTCTCTACCTTCTCTCCACTCATCTGGTCATTAAAGAATAACAGTATTGCAAGAGAGTGAGTTATAGGGCTAAGAAACCACATGTCCTGGATAAAGATGGGAGTATATTCTCAGGAATGAGTGAAATGATACACAGAGAGAACACTAGCAAAGAACCTAACAAGACCTTAAAAAGTAACATTACTATAGCCCAAAAGCTGAGACACTAACCGGAGACCTGGACTGGAAAGAGACCAAGGAGGAAAAAAAAGGAAATCCAGAGGCCCAAAGGTAGACTTTGTTGCCTTTGCCCAGGAGGAGGATTCAACTGGAGAAGGAATTCCAGTCGCCATTAGACTGAATGCAAGTCCTGCTCCTGTAACTTGGCATGTGATTGATCATGAGGCACCCTGATTCTGAAACACCTGTACCCCCTCAGAGCACCAGACTGGGGAGTTGGAGCATCATTGCCTTTCCTTGTAACAGCCACTGCAGCCGTAGTGGGTTTTTTTATTTTTTTAATTCATGAGTATTTGTTCAAAGACGTAAGTATTTGTTTGCAATCCTTTCTAGCTACCTTTGATAAGATATGGATGATTACAGCACTTCCTGAGCTCCATCATGGTATTGACCAAGTTAGGGACATTAGTCTGCCCTGCTCCTTTGGATAAAAATGAGAAGTTTTTCTCCAAAATAGCCCGGTAGTATTTCTTCTGAATGTTAGTAAGTTCCACTTCAATGATGGTTTCTTCCTTTGGTGCCAGCTTCTTTTCCACATCTTCTTTCAATCGTCTCAACATCATCGGCTTCAGAATTGCCTGAAGTTTCTGCACCTGCATAAGAAAATGATGAAAAGATACATAACATGTATGCGCATGCAGTTACAAACTCACATACACAATCACAGTGATAAGAGGTTTGATGCACTTCTTTACAAAGACCAATGAGGATACCTGTTCCTCTGTTTTCAGATCCCCAAATTCTTGCATAAATGTTGATTCAGAAGGAAACCTTAGAGGTTCCAAAAAGTGCAGAAGACTGAATAGTTCTTCTACTGTATTTTGGAGAGGTGTGCCAGTCAGAAGCACCTTGTGTTCCTACATAAAGCAAGAATAATTCATGTCAAACACCACAGACTAAAGTTATATGAAAGCTGATGTAGGTTATTAAATGTTCAGTGTTTCAAAAGCAAGTATTTTTCTAACCATAGTTTTCAAGAGTCAACTCAAAGTACATCTCTACTCATGAATCTTCATTAATTTACTTTCCCAATCGCCTTTTAAAAACTCTGTATCATTCTTGTAATACCTCACTTTGCATGCTATTTTTACCTATTCAAGAATGCTTTTAAAAGAAAAGTTCCAAATAATTAAGCATATTTTGGATTTTCTCAAAGAAACAGACCTTTCAAGAACAAAGAAGGTATTTGTTTCTTTTATACATAACAATTCTTGATATGGTAATTTGTATACAAAATGGTTCTCATTCTTTATAATTTGGCTAACCATCACTTGACTTTTCACACAAGAATGATTCTCAAATCATTAAGGCTATAATATGAAGAGCTGACTGGAATATGCTTCTATACTAGATGTGCATTACAAATTAAACATAATAGTAATAGGAAATAAATATTTTTAATGATAGTACAAATTATCACTTAAAATTTAATAATATCTCTAAATTCCTAAGCTAAATATTTCTATATGTATGTGTGTATCTGCATATGTATGTGTATACCGATAAACGTTTAGTCTAGAAAGATACACACCAATCTGTAAATATTGGAGTGGGGAGTGGAACTAGGGGTGGGCATCGATAGAAAGGGAGTAAAAAGGGGCGCTTCAATGTTCTGCATATTGGAGTTATTTGTTCAAGTGCTCATGTACTAATTCTGTGATTGTAATTAAATGAAAATGTTAAAAAATGCAAAAGACTGATTTGAAATAAGCAAACACATTAGTAAGAAGATCACTTTTAAAAATCCCATTTATTGGGCGCCTGGGTGGCTCAGATGGTTAAGCGTCTGCCTTCGGCTCAGGTCATGATCCCAAGGTCCTGGGATCGAGTCCCGCATCGGGCTCCTTGCTCAGCAGGGAGTCTGCTTCTCCCTCTCCCTCTGCCTCTCCCCCTGCTTGTTCTCTCTCTGTCTCTCTCGCAAATGAATAAATAAAATCTTTAAAAATCCCATTTATTAATTATAAACAACATATGCTGAGTATGTGGAATTTTTTTCCTTAGTAATTAAAAGAAAACAAAACACAACAAAACTCAATTACCACAGATAAAAATCGGATACACACTCTAAAAAGGAGTTTAGCATTAGCTCTCTGCCTCTATCTGACCTTTCACTATGTAGCTAAGAAATGGCATTAAGTCATAATAATGATAAGTTACTTACCAGATTCATGAGTTTCAGACCTTCTAGAAGTTTACAATTTTTATTTTTTAACCTATGTGCTTCATCAATAATCACACATCGCCATTCAATTGCATTAAGCTCTCCACAGCCACCAAGAATCATTTCAAAAGTGGTGATGATGGCTTGGAATCTGTAAGCTCCTCGAATGATACGCCCCTAGAAATTTATTATCAAATACAATAATTTGCTAGAATGTCATCACAATTTTTAATTCCTGTCAAATAGCATAAAAATACATCTAATGACATCTGCTATAAAACATTTTCCACTGGAATTTTTATACATGCATACACTCCCTTTAGATGAGGAATTTTAGCATTAAAACTGTATTAAATTGTAGTGTTTTCAAGAATAATGTAAAAAATTGTGCCAAACACAATATAATTATATTCAAATAAGTATTCTCTGATAAAATGTTTTATACTTTTTAAGAGTTATAGTAACAATTTTAGATCCAGAAAGAAATGACCATTACAAAATCTGGACAATGAAATTTCAGTTTTAATGTTTATTAATTTTTTCCATGAGTTTACACATACAATGGAAAATAAATAGTTACTATCAAAATTAGCCACCTGCGTAGTTTATTCAGCAAATATTTATTGAGTGTCTATGTGCCAGACTCTGTTCTAGATGCTGGAGATACAGCAATACACAAAACAGACAAAAATAATTCTCCAAGTGGAACTTACAGTCCAATGTTTCAAATGCAGAACATAGCCGTTAAGAAAAAAAAGCAAATTAAAAAAAAAGGTTAGAAAGTGATAAGGGCTGTGGAATAAAATAAAACAGGAATAAAGAATAAGTATGGGGTCGGAGGTGACCACTGCAATTTTATGGATTGGCTGGGAGGCCATTACTGAGAAGTGACATTGGAGCAAAGTCCTGAAGATGAGGGAGAAAGCCAGGTGATACCTAGAGATCTAGAACAGAAAGCATTCTTGGAAGAAGTAGCAAGTGTGAAGGCCCTAAAGTGGGAGTATCTATGGCAGTCTTCACATAGTAAGAATGCCAGAGAAGTTGAAACCCACTGAGTCATGGAGGGGACGAAGCTGTACTGGAACTTGAAAGTATGCTAAGAACTGGCTCCTTTTCTGAGCAAGAAGCTACTGGAGGGTTGTGAGACAGGAAGTGCCATGATTTGACATGTATTTTAAGAGTCCCTTTGGCTGCTGTAGTGAAAATAGTCTGAAAGAGGCCAAGGACAGATCACGGAGACCAATTAAGGGACTGTTGTAGTAATCCAAGCAAGAGATCATCACTGGAAGTCATGAGAAGTATTCAGCTCTGAAGGTATTTTGAAGGTAGAGCCAATAGGATTTGCTGATGGATAGGTGTAGAGTGAGATAAAAAGATGATTCAAGTTTAACTGTAAAATTTTTTAGCTTGAACAATTAGAAGGTGGTGTTGCTACTTACTACAATGAGAAAATTCAGGATTCTGGACATGTTATGTTTGAGTCGGCTAGTAGATACCCAAGTGGAACAGCTGAATAGGCATTTGGAGAGGACTTGGGAATTCAGGAAAGAAGTTAGAGTTGGTGATAAGATTTCGGAGTTTCTAGCAGTACAGATGGTACTCAAGTTATGTGACTGAATGAAATCTCCGATGGAATGAGTATGGATATAAAAGAGTCTGAAGACTGAGCCCTGGGGTCACCCCCAAGTTTAGACAGGGAAGATAAGAAGGAACCAGTAAAGGGAGCTTCAGAAGGAATAGGCGGTAATATAGGACAGTACAAAGTCCTGGAATCCAAGCCAAGAGAATATTTAAATGGGACTGAAAGCTGTAAACTATCAGGGACTATGAGAGGTTAAGAAAGATCATGTATTCTGATTTAGAGTTTAATTCCTACCAACTTAATTAGATTAATTCATATTGATTATATACAATGGCCATTAAGTTGAATAACAGACCTAGCAGAATACTATTAAAAGAGGCATAAAGTATAAGTCTAGGGCATTTATACAGTTCTAACAACTGGGGACAGGATGCATTCAGTTAAAGTGATATCACAATGTTTAGTATTTAAGAACAAGGGCTTTTGAGTCTAAGTGACCTGGGTTTATTAATCCCAGTTTTGCTGGGATTTATTATACCAAACTCATATGAGACATTTATTAAAACTGTAACCCTTTTAAACATCTCTTAAACTCCCAATATTTAATTCTACCTTCTGTAAAAAAAAATGAGATTGAACTAAGTTAATCATAATCATTTTTATGATACCATACAGCTCTTAAATTCTACAAATGTATGATTGAGAAGAATAAAACACTATGGAAGGAAATCAAACTATAATCTGAGATGTCAGAGGCTTGAAAGGTACAAAGGTGATAGTTATAATAAAACTGAGGAATAACTAAAGGGTTATATAGATGCTTAATTTCATAGGAATGTAATTGTTTCAACCATAAAAGTAAGAGGGACTAAATCAAGTAATTCATCCATTTTCAGCTTTGAATAGGTAGAAAATCAGTTACAATTGGGAAGGAAAGCAGCAGAAGGCTAGGCACATTAGCTTACTTCAACCTGCAGCATATCACATGACATTATCACATCATATGTTATAACGATCCTTATAAAACAAAAGAATTAGTGAAAGAAAAATATTAAGGTGCTACTGCGGCAGAATGTCAGGCAAATGAACCTATTCCAATTAAAGAGTATAACTTGTGTGAACTGTTTTAATAATCTTGTTCATTATTTCTTAATAAAATTCTTAATCTAAAGTCCTATTACCACTCAAAACTGCAATTGGCACTTAATGCTTTCTAGACTTCAACTTTCTGCTAGAAAATTCTTTATTGTAATGTTATCTCTTCATTTTATGATGTGTGTATTTAGCTGAAAAATAAGAAATCTCCTACTCGGTTTCCTACTAAAGAGGCCAAAGTAAAATGGAAAATGTGCCTTCTGGATACGGGGCAGAAGAAAACCACCAAATCACCAGAGCACTGGAATAATCAAGCCAAAGGGGAAAATAAGAGAGAGGTATGCTTGTATCTGCATACAAAACAAACCAAATGTGTCTAAAATCAAAATCCTTTGAACATGAAAGAGAACCTATGGTTCCATCTCAAGAGGCATTTAAACCCATGGTGTTCATTGAAGATTTGAATTTTAAAAATGGAGGGAAAAAACTGAAGGATGATCAAAGAGATGGGTATTATTCTAAAAATAAATTTAATGTGTATTTAAAAGCAATTAGTAAAACAATTATTCTAGCTGAAAAATTAAGGATACAATAAAATTAGTACATCTGTATAAATCAGCATACTATATAGTGAACCAGAACGTGATCCTAATTCCTTGTCATTGTCCTCCTCAGCTACTAAAGTTTATTGTAAAATAAATATGATGAATAAAGAGATTGAACTAAGATGTACGTAGGCAAACAAAATTCATCCCAAATTTGAAAATAATGAAAGCATAATAATTGGCTTTTTCAAACCTGACCTTTCAAACAACAAACAAAATCACCAGTAACACACCTGTGAGTCCCTGAAGTACATCTCATATTGCTGTATCATCTGTCTGCTAATCAGGCTCCCATGATAAACCACAACATTAATATCAGTCCATGTACGAAATTCTCTCTCCCAGTTTGCAATAGTAGAAAGTGGAGCAATAATCAGGAAAGGTCCTCTTATACCAGTCAGAAGGATTTCGTAGAGGAATGTAATTGATTGAATGGTTTTGCCAAGACCCATTTCATCTGCTAAAATGCAGTTTCGTCTGAAATAAACAAATATATTATCCATGTATACATTGGGTTTTTCTGTACACTACAATGTTTTTAAAGATAAATACACAAAATAATCAAAGATCAAGTTAAAATACTTGCATTTATAAAAACATAAAAGTTGCTTAAGTGTAGACTAGGCATATCATTTTGTATATATATGAAACTATAATTTTATTATAATCCTGCAGAGGGAAAACTATAGATTTCTGTAGCTCCAAAATAAAGGTAACACCTGTCAGAGGTATGATTTTGTTAAAGAATGAAACGGCAGGAGTAAGGCAAACTAAATATATTATTTATTCAGGAAGCATTTATTAAATACCTTCTATATCTCAGAGAGAGTATGAGAAAATGGGATACAAAAGAAATAGAACATGTTCTCTGCCTTCCAGGGGCTTTTATCTATTAGAGAAGCAGACATGCAAATAAATAAATAAATAAATAAATCATGCAATGTGCTATCATGGAAGCACAAACAAAGCACTGGTTTTCAACTCTGGCTGGGAATTAGAAGAGCCTAAAAGCCTGAAGGAAAGAGAGATACCCAGGGTTCTCCCCTACACATTATGTCAAAGTGTATGGAGTAGGATAAAAGCAGCTATAATTTTTTTTAAAAAGTTCCACAGATGATTATAATATATGGCCAGTTGAGAACCCTCGGGGTTAAGTTTATTACAGAAGCTCAGAGGAGTAAGTGTCCAACTCTGGCAAAAAGAGATGGTAGAAAAGGAGCTCTCTTTCAGAGAAGAGGTCAGTAATGGGTAGGATTTTGCCAGCGAGCACAGCAAAGGAGCAGAAGTGTAAAGAATACGATCATCACCTGGGAGACTCCAAACGTGGTTTTGAGATGAGGGTAAAAGGAGGGGGTATCACTAAGGTATGAAGAGGTCATAAATAAAGAATGTTGGACATCATTCTGTTATGCAATGGGAGTCACTTAAAATTTTTAAAGAACCCTGATGCAATTGCGTTTGTACTCTGAGGTTCACTCTTGCTCCACTGTGGATATTAGAAGGTGAGGTGACTAGAACCTGGCCCACTAACTGGGAAAGTACTGCAATAATGCAGGAAACAATGGTGGGCACTTGGACTAAGGGAGGGGGTACTAAGAGGAGAGAATGGATTCCAAAGTTAATTATGACTTAGAATGATTTGGACTTTGTGACCAACCAGATACACGGGTGTTTGATGACAGCCAGATTTTAGTAATCGTGTTATTCTTTTTTTTTTTTTAAAGTAGGCTCCATGACCCTAAGATCAAGAGTTGCATGCTCTACTGACTGAGCCAGCCAGCATCCCTTTATTGTGTTATTCTTAACCGAAATACAAAATATGTTGGAAGAACTAGTTTGGTACAGAGGAAACAGGAAACAATAAGGTTAATTTTGAATTTTGTGCTGAAAAAAGAATCCGTGAGATAGATTTTAAGGTAGCAAGAGGCAAACAGAAATATGGGCTTGGAGTTCAAGGCCTTAGAGATAAAGATACGAGACCATGAGAATGTTATTGATAAATGAAGGCACAGGGGGTGTGGAGTATGGCTTAGGAAGAACAAACCTGTACTACGAGGAGAGCAAAAGAGCACCGTTAGGAGGAAAAGCAACACTGAAAGGGCAGGCAGAGGAAGGGAAACCAGCAGACCTGCAAATCACAGGGTCTGGAGAGAGTCCCACTGTGGAAGCTGCTGCGGCTGAGAATGGGGGAAAATTTACAGAAGGATCAACCAAAACCCAAAGCAGCAGGGACACAGCAAATCAGGGCTGAAAAATACCCCGTGGATTGGGAAATAACACGTTTCAAAGATAAGACTCAAATCCAAGCAACAGGTTTAAAGCAAGTTGGAGATGAGGAAATGGGAAGAGCTCCTATAGGCTTTCTTCCATGAAATTACAGAGGGCTCAAGGTCACTATAGAAGGAAAAACAGAACCAAGAAGAGAATGTTTATCCTTTTCTTTCTTGTATTTTTATGAAAGGTTAGACCCAGATTTGTTCACAGAGTGAAGGGACGGAGAGCACTAGTCTTGAGATGGCTTGAAGGTCTAACAGTGCAGGATGACAGTTGATGCAAGTGAGGCTCTGAGAAAACTGGACGGGCTGCATGTCAAGAACAGAGGTGGTACATGAGTCTTGGTTATGGGGAGGCACCTTTTAACTTCTGGTACATGAGGATGGCTAAGAAAAGCTAAGAATGGAGATACATTTGTCGGCCTGGCTGTGAGGGCAGGCAAGAACTTGAACAAGCTCACCTATGGGCCCTCTCTATGGAGCAGTCACATGGGGGTGAAGAGGGTAGGGTTGTGATAGACAGCCTGAGGAACGTGCTGGAAGTTTAAAACAAGCAATGTAGGCAATGGGGAAGGGTAAGCAAAACAATACTTTGTTAACTATTTTACCTGGAAGGGTCTCTTGGGAAAAATGATGGTTAACATTTAGAAAATATAAACCAGAGGAAAGACTGCTGTGTAGCATTAACAGGTACCCGTAACTCCACATGACTGTCTCAGGACTCACAATTACTGAGTGCAACAACTCAGAAGAACCACGTGATAAGTAAAAACATGGAAGAATGATTCTGAATAAAAAGTGTCATCAAATTTTTCTGTTATTACTAATCATAATGCCTTTGCTTGCTCTTTTGTATATGCCACTATACTTTCTCAACTGTGGGTCCATTTTTCACTTCTTTTGCAATTATCTTTTCACTGCAAAAAAGTGAGCTAATGTTCCACCCAGCATTTTGAACTTGGAAAATAAATAATTAATAGCATAAATTCATTACTAGATTCTTATATTTTGATTTCTATTCCTCATCAACTGCTGACAATCTGCTTTGCTGAAGACTTAAATAATAGACCTACTTAATTCTTACTGATATAATTGCTCACATTTTACTAACTAGATTCAATTATTGGCAGATAGCAGTATAAGTTGATAAGTTGAAAAATATTCTGTAACATAACAGATGTTTTATGATGGTAAGAAAGGGATTTCAAATTTTATTATTAATCATCTTATCAACTTTCTTCTATTCTGACTGGCATAATTTAAATGAAGCAGTTGAAGTCAAAATCCTAAATTATAATTTACACATCTTCCTGAGGTAACCTCACTTTCAATAAGAAAGACTCCATGACAGTAATAATATAGCAACATCAGTACCTATTTTACTTAACATATTTTGACACACATAAAAAAACAACACACTAAACTTTTTTCTATTAAGATATATTACATACCTATTGTACCAATTGAATAAGAGCCAATTGAGTCCTTCCAGTTGATATTCCCTGAGTTGATTGCCATTTTTATAGTCCCTGGATTGATCAATTTTTTTCCAAATATTAGCGGGAGGACGATCCTTTGTGGAAAAACAAAGAATGGTGTATTTCAGGTTTTTTAATCTTCCATACATCTCATACATGGTAAAAGCATTGCTTTTAAAAATAATTATAGAGGCATAACATTATATGGTGTTATGATGATATTTTTCAAATATCTAAAGACCAAATTAGTTATGCACCAACTCTTCCAGAAAATTGAAAAAGGCAGCATACGTTCTAACTCATTCCATGTAGCCCAGGCACTAAAATCAAAGATACTACAAAAAAAACCCCAAACAAACCAAAAACCCACTATACACCAAATCCCTAATGAATACAGATGCAAAGATTCATAACAAAATTTTAGCAAATGGAATCCAATATATGAAAAGGATAATCTATCATGACCAAGTAGATCTTTCCCAGGAATGTAAGGTTGTTGAAATATGAAAATTAATCAATGTTGATCAATAGACTAAAAAACCCAAAAATATGATAATCTCAATAGATGCAGAAAAGGGATTTAAAAACTCCAACACGTATTCCTAATAAAAATTCTCATTAAATTTTTAATAGAAGGGAACCTCCTCAGCCTGATAAGGTACATCTATGAAAAGAGCCAAAGCTAACATCATATTTAATGGTTAAAGACTGAATGTTTTCTCCTAAAAATTGGGAAAAAGGCAAGCATGTCCATTGTCACAACTTCTATTCAACATTGTACTGCAGATTCTAAGAAGTGCAATAAAGAAAAAGAAATAAAAGACATTAAGATTGGAAAGGAAAAAGTAAAACTATTTTAATTCACAGAAGACATTATTTGTGTATGTGGAAAATCCTGTAGATTCTACAACAAAGATAAGTGACTCTAGCAAAGTTGCATGATACAAGATCAATATATAGAAAATTCTATATTGTAGAAAAAATTATAAACAAATTTAAAAAGATAATATCATCTTTCATCTATCTTTCATCTATCATGCATAACAGCATCCAAAATATGAACTATTTAGGAATATATCTCACAAAAGTTGTATAAGACTGGTATATTTAAAACTACACAACATTGCTGAGAGAAATTAAAGAACGCCTAAACAAATGGACTTTCATGGACTCAAAGACTCAACATTGTTATTAATTCTTCCCAACTGAAAAACAGATTCAACATAACTCAACCAAAATCCCAGGAATGTTTTTGTAGAAATTGACATGCTGATTCTAAAACCATATGGAAATGCAATAAATCAGAAATATCCAAAACAACTTAAAAAAAGAGTAAAGTTAGAGGATTTATACTGATTTCAAGACTTGTAATTACAGAATCAAGACTGGGTAGAATTGGTTTAAAGATAACAAACAGATCAGTGGAACAGAATAGAGCGTTCGAAAATATATCCACATGTATTACTCAATTGATTTTTGACAAAGTAGGAAAGGCAATTCAGTAGAGTAAAGGTAGTTTTTTCTTTTTAATCAAAAAACTGGTGCTAGAACAATTGGATACCCATAAGCAAAAAATGAACTTTGATTCATACATGTACTATATACAAAAATTAACTCAAAATGCATCGTAGACCTAAATGTTACCTAAAACTAAAAAACTTCTGGCAAAGATTTCTTAGCTATAGCACCAAAAGTATGATCCATAAGGAAAAGCCAGATAAACTGGACTTCATCAAAATGAGGAACTTTTGCTCTTTTACACTGTTAAGTAGTGAGAAGACAAGTCACAGACTTGGAGAAAACATTTGCAAATCATATACCTGATAAAGGACTTGCATCTAGAACACATAAATAATTCTTAGAGCTCAATAATAAGAAGGCAAACAACCCAATAAAAATAGGTAAAATATATGAATTGGTACTTTATTAAAGAAGATACACTAATGGCAAATAAGCACATGAAAAGATTCTCAACATCATTAATCAGTAGGAAATGCAAATGAAAACCACAATGTTATACCATTATATACATATTAGAATTGCTAAGATTAAAAACACTGTGTTCCAAGTGTTGACAAGGATGTGAAGTAACTAGGACTCTTATACAATGCTGTTGGGAATGTAATATCGTATGACCAATTGTAAAAAGTCTGGCAGTTTCTTTTTCTAAAGATTTTATTTATTTGACAGAGAGAGACACAGTGAAAGAGGGAACACAAGCAGGGGGAGTGGGAGAGGAAGAGCAGGGGGCCTGATGCGGGGCTTGATCCCAGGACCCCGGACCATGACCCGAGCCTAAGGCAGACGTTTAACGACTGAGCCAACCAGGCACCCCAAGTTTGGAAGTTTCTTAAAAAATTAAACATATATGTAACATATGACCCAGCCATTTTACTCATAGGTATTTACTGAAGAGAAATGAAAGCACATGTCTAGATGAAGATTTGTATACTAATGTTCATAAACTTTCTTTTTTTTTTTTAAGATTTATTTATTTGAGAGAGAGAAAGAGAGGAAGAGCACACAGAGGGAGATATCCCACAAATTTGTTTACCCATTCACCTATTGATGAATACGTATACTGGCTATTAGAAATAAAATTATTATGGGGGCGCCTGGGTGGCTCAGTCAGTTAAACGTCTGCCTTTGGCTCAGGTCATGATCCCAGGGTCCTGGGATGGAGCCCCACATCTGGCTTCCTGCTCAGTGGGGAGCCTGCTTCTCCTTCTCACTGCTGCTCTCCCTGCTTGTGCGCTCTCTCTGTCAAATAAATAAAATCTTTAAAGAAAAAAACCAAAAAAACAAAATATGATCTATTCCATGAACAATTTTACTTCATTCCTTCTCTTCTGTTGCATCTCCACATTTTTCATGGCAGCCCTTCCTCACTCTGATGCTAATGGAAAAGTGATCTGCTCCTGCTTTTTCATGTATAAATTCCGTCGTTAGTGAACTAAGAAATTTCTGTGGCCAAATTACATTTGAAAGAGGACAGGACAAAATATTTAATAAAATCATAACAGGTCTCCTCACAGTGAATTTCTTTTGGTTGGCTCCCCAAAACTGGATTCACATGACAATAATCCTATGTCTTAGGATTGAAAGTAAACAATTCGAGAAATTGAAAGTAAAAATTTATATAATTATCAGCAATATCACAACTTGCCATAGCCTTCTAGAATTCTATAGTTTCTGTACTAGAAAAGTCAATAATTTACTTTTTATTATTTGACCAGGGAAGAGATATGCATGTAGTCAATTAAAAAAAAAAAAAATCAACATACTGAATTTATGTAGGCTTTTAACAATGTTTCATATAAAAGGTTTTTCTAAAATAAAGCTACTATGGACGGAGATGAACTATTTAGTTATGGAGAATTAACTGGTTTATAGAAAAGAAGGACAACGTGGGTATAATAAGGATTTTTCCTTATTATAGATATTCAGAATTAATAACTCCACCTCGTGCTGAAACTGATATTCTTGGTATTTTTATAAATGACCTGAGAGAAACAGTTGTGGGAAACTCTTAAATTCAGAGATGAGGCAGAAGCATTTGCAAGGGGCGCCTGGGTGGCTCAGTTGGTTAAGCGACTGCCTTCGGCTCAGGTCATGATCCCGGAGTCCTGGGATCGAGTCCCACGTCGGGCTCCCGGCTCAGCGGGGAGTCTGCTTCTCCCTCTGACCCTCTCCCCTCTCATGCTGTTTCTCTCTCTCTCTTTCTCTCAAATAAATAAATAATTAAATCTTAAAAAAAAAAAAAAAGAAGCATTTGCAAATTGTCGAGGGAAATTTGAAGGAAATACTCATCAAAATTATAAATGCACAAAAAGAATGAGATCTTGCCATT
>NC_138384.1:27863690-27888719 GCF_054177405.1 Leptonychotes weddellii
GATCCCGGGACTCCAGGATCATGACCTGAGCCGAAGGCAGTCGCTTAACCAACTGAGCCACCCAGGCGCCCTCTTTTTTTAAAAATTGTATTTATTTATTTGAAAGAGAGAGAGAGCACAAGCAGGGTGAGGGGCAGAGGGAAAGGGAAAAGCCGACTCCCCGCTGAGCGGGGAGCCCAATGCGGGGCTCGATCCCAGAGTTCTAGGATCACGACCTAGCCAAAGGCAGACACTTAACAGACTGAGGCACCCAGGAGCCCCTCTATCAAACATTCTTTATCTACTGATGATTCTTGTGCTCAGGACCCAGTTACTTCAATGGATGCAAACTCTATCTGAGCTACCTCAAACTAGACTCATTTACTCTTCAACCTGTGCTTCTTTCCTATAGTTTCCTACTGGGTTTATGGTAACATAGCACCCCTTCCACACTTTACTCCCAGTTACCCAAGTCAGAAATGGAGAAGTCAGCTCAGATTCCTTCTCTTTTTTCTTTATCTTCCCCATCTAATAAGTCATCAATTCTTACAGATTCTGCCTTCAACTGCAACTCAAATTGGTTCCCCCTTCCTCTTTCTCACTGCTTCATCACTTCTTTTTTCTTTTTTTTAAAGATTTTATTTATTTATTTGACAGAGAGAGAGATAGTGAGAGCAGGAACACAGCAGGGGGAGTGGGAGAGGGAGAAGCAGGCTTCCCGCAGAGCAGGGAGCCCGATGCGGGGCTCGATCCCAGGACCCTGGGGTCATGACCTGAGCCGAAGGCAGACGCTTAACGACTGAGCCACCCAGGAGCCCCACTGCTTCATCACTTCTTACTTGGACCTTAAACAACCTCCTAACTAGTCTTCGACTACCTTCCTGCCTCCCTTTAGTCCATTTTCACATTGACCCTAGAGTGATGTTTCTCAAATATAAATCTTACCTATTGCTCCCTTGCTTCAAATCCTTCACTGACCCTCCCTTGTTTGGAGATCAGGCCCACACTGGTTTTTGTGGAATAAGTAAGATCCTACCTTGTCCTCCAGCCTCATCTCCTATCACTTGGCACAGCTGCACCCCAGATTTCATGCTTCCAAAGTACAAAACACAGGCTTTTCAAACTCCATGTTATGGCACACCTCCATGTTTTTATACTCCTTCTCTCTTCTGAACAGACTACTGTTCCTTCTCTTGTCTGCCTGGCTGCTTCCTATTCATTCCTGAACGCCTCACTTTCAATAGCCCTTCTCTGCTATCTCTGCTGCCTCTCCTCCTCTGCTTAACCTCTAAATACTGTAATGCTTCACGGTTCTGTCTTTAGTTCTCTTCACTGTCTCAAATCCTTCCCGAACGAGAGTATCATCTCAGGATCTCTTGATAACAAAGAGCACTGCCCAACAGAAAGAGGAAAGGGGAACCAATTTGAGTTGCAGTTGAAGGCAGAATCTGTAAGAATTGATGACTTATTAGATGGGGAAGATAAATGAGGTATGAGAATGGTAATGAGGTACTTTAAGACAATCTGCATAGCTCCAATTTATGTTGTACTTGAGTCAAGTGAGAAAAATTAGTCTTTATGAAAAATTAAAAGATTATTAATTAAGTACTTCTAAAATCTTCAGCTCATTAGAAACTTCTATATTAGAGTGAGGATGTGAAAAATTTTTGACCTCCCAGCATCCATAAACTGAGTAGGTCATCAGAATCATCAAATTTTTGAAGGAGATTTTATAATTACAAAGGAAGTAACAGTAACTTCATGGTGAAAAAATCTGCCAGATACTACCATAATCTAGTGATTAAAGCTAACACCACCAGTAATGGGGCAAATAGGTATGAACGCTCCTCCTCCTTCAGTGAGAAGGGTACAGCATCATTTCTGTGGTGGTCTTTTATTTTTAAAGTTTAATTCCAGGGTAGTTAACATTCAGTGTTATATTAGTTTTGTATGTACAATACAGTGATGTTCTTTTAAAAAACACATGACTCAGGGGCGCCTGGGTGGCTCAGTTGGTTAAGCGACTGCCTTCGGCTCAGGTCATGATCCTGGAGTCCCGGGATCCAGTCCCGCATCGGGCTCCCTGCTCGGCAGGGAGTCTGCTTCTCCCTCTGACCCTCCTCCCTCTCATGCTCTCTGTCTCTCATTCTCTCTCTCTGAAATAAATAAAAATAAAATCTTTAAAAAAAAACAAACAAAAAACAAAAACACATGACTTAAAAAAAAATAATGCATGACTTGAATACTGAGGCAACATGAGACAACCCCAAATTTAGGGACATTCTACAAAATAAACCACTTATACTCTTAAAAAAATGTCCAAGTAATGAAAAACAAAGAAAGACTAACAGAGACAATGACAACTAAATTCAACATATGATGCTAGATTGGATTCTGGACCACAATAAACACAGAAACACCTTTTTCTGCTATAAAAATAGTGGAACAATTAGTGAAATATGAGTAAGGTCGGTCTGTAGATGAGCTAATACTACATAAATGTTAATTATACTATTATTTTATAACATAATTAAAAAAATTAAATACTGAAGTATTTGCAATTTACATTCAAATGGTTTAGAAAAGAAATGTATGTGCATGGGAGAGAGGCAGGGAAAGAGAGAGAGGAGGACAGAGGCAGAGGGAGAATGAATGTGAGTGACAAAGCCAACATGGTAAAATATGAACATTTAGGGAATCTTATTAAAATGTATGTAGGAAAATAAAACATATAGCATAGGGAATATAGTCAGTGGTATTGTAATAGTGCTGTACGGTGACAGATGGAAGTTACACTTGTGCTGAGCACAGTATAATATACAGACTAGTGGAATCACTATGTTGTACACCTGAAACTAATGTAACACTGTGTGTCAACTATACTTCAATAATATATATATGTAGGAATTCATTGTACTATTTTTGCAACTTAAATTTTTCAAAATAAAAACTCTAAAAAATCTTCAAATTAGAAAGTTAAAAAAATTTAGATAAATCTAAAAATGCTCTAAAACAAGCCTATTAAAAGGAAAAAGAAAAAAATTTAGAGTAGAAAAGGACATCAACTAATTGGTGAGGCCTTTAAAATGAATTATGCCTAAGATGGTTTGTTCATACATACACAAACCTGGCATAGAAAATATGCAATGTATTTCACGTACTGAAAAATCTTAAGTTTCCATTTATTTGCTACATTACCATTTCCATTACTTGTATAACTTTGCTGATACAATTCTCTGAGATATTAACCCACTCATATTCAACTCTAAGTTGAATTAGCATGTATTTCATGCTAATTTAAAAATACAAGAGTTATCTACCACTCCGAATTATCAGTGTTCCTGTTTCAGCTAGTTTCCAAGCTAAATTTGGTGAGAGAAAATTACTACATGTAGACGCATTTGTGTTCAAATATCAAACTTGGAAGCCTAAGAATTAAAATGAATAATATTTAAAATTTGATAAATACTGCATGTATTCAGAGTTCAACACATAATAGTTTCATTTATTTCTTTTTCTTACATCTGCAAAAAAATGTGCTCTTTGTGCTTGTCTCAATTTGAATCGTTTGATTTTCTGCTGGATCCTTTTATCTTTCAAAAGCTGCTGTTCTGTGGCCCACTCACAGTGAAGATAGGAGCTAAAATTTTTATAAAAGCAATATATTAGAATGACATAGAAAAACATGTTTTGGTTTTTTAAGATTTATTTTTATTCACAGCATCCAATACAGAATATTCAACTTTACGAATAGATAGCTCATCATTTCATTTAATGGCAACAGACTCCATACAATTTCTAAAGCCACTGTGGTCACTATATCCTAAGAAGACTGTAGTATAAAGGTGTGCCATTTGCCACATAGAAAGAGAATGATAAACCAAGTCATAAAGGTAATGAGACGTGATTTATCATTTATTTCCTCATTTAACAGTTTTGTCATGATCAGAAAGCTAACTTGTTTTGAAACCAATGTAATTTTATTTAAAACACTTTTTCACCTAAGTATAGAAAAAACTTGAATAATATGAAAAGTTCAACAATATAATAAGTAATGTCTATAATTTGTAAAAGAATATTTTATAAAGATTCCTGCATTTTGATGTTAATAATTAACATTTCCTGAAAAAAATTCACTTAAATTTTACCACAAAAAGTTTTGAACTAATAAAACATTTTAAAATTCAGGTAAAATAAAAAAATAATTTAACTTAATATTTTTAAATATATTAATTTATATATAAATCAGCATTTTCTAACTTAGATACTTACTAATTCTTGTATTTTACAAAAAATTCTTCTGTATCAATCATCACTCCAGGTGATACCTAAGAAAATAAAATCAATACTTATGACTTTAATAATCAGGCCATGGACTATAAAGGGTAAAATGTAATGTGCAATTACTTACCTCCTTTTTTACAGTTCTAGAAGATAGTATTTTGTCTACAATTGCAGCATCTTCTTCACTTGGATTCTCCTATGGGATGGAGGAAAGAAGATACAATGTCACATTCTAAAAATTCCTTTAGTTGCCACTTTGTATGTTTATGAACACACTAAAATTCAGTTTATTTAGCACATGTGTCAGGCACTGTGTTAAATGTTAGGAATATAAAAATGGAAAAAGAAATCATTGCTGTTATTGTCCTTGTCATCATCTGCATCATCATCATCATGGTAAACATACTGTGCTTCTTAATGGGCTCAGCATTATTGTCAGGACTTTACATACATTAACTAATTTAATCCTTGCAACTACACTACGCCATTGTCATCTCTCCACTGTACAGATTAGGAAGCTCAGGCACAGAGAACTAAGTACTTGCCCAAGGTGTCAGATCACTCAGCTGGCAGATGAGTGGTTGGTTCACAATCCAAATAAGGAAGATTAAAAGAGGAAAATGCATAATCAAAGACAGAGAGTGCACCTATGTTCAGAAGGTCAGAGGATTCAGTGCTTGTAAAGCAGTGGCTGGAGATAAGCCCCCAAAAAATTCATACAAAGGGCTTTATATGATGTGCTAAGAAGGCATCATTATTTTTTGTGAGACTTAGGAAGCTATAAGAGGAGCTTTAAGTATAAAGTACTATGATCAGGCCTGTAATTTAGAAATATTCTGCAGAAAGTATAGAATCTGGAGGAGTTTCAGAAATATCTATTTAGGGTGTGAAAAACATGGTGATAAACCGGATGAAGAAGCAAAGGAAGAAAACAGAGAGGATGAATTCCTAGGTTTCTGATCTGAATAATTAATGGTTCTATTAACTACAATAGGGAATCCAGGAGGAAAAGTTGGAGTAAGTTTTAGGAGGAAAGATAATAAAAGTATTTTAAAGAAAATATGTTGGTTTCAAATGATTTATAGTCATAATTCCAAATCTGTCTTACCACAAATAATTGTAAAGGCTGTTCACCAGGTAAAGGAGCTGAATTCTTTTTTATTTTCATAGAACCTTTAACCTCTTCTTCAGATTGTTTCCCTTCTGCATCTTCTGCATATTTTTTTCTTTTAATTTGACGATTTGATCTTCTTTTCTGCAATGAACCATAAGGATCATATTTATATGATAGATTTTAAAGGAAAGATTTTTAAAATAATTACTTTTAGTGTGGCGATTTTGTACATTACATTTCTGAAATTGTATTCGACACTCATCTTTTCTCATTTTTCCTTTTAATTAAAGGAAGATTGTAACTTGCCCTTTCTCACAGGCTTAGAATCTTGTTTTACTTCCTAAGGCTTCAAATAACAAAGATTAGTAATACCTTTATTGCTTTTCTTTAGAAATTGTTAGGAATAAAAAGATTTATTTTATTTAACTATTTCACAGCTTGGGCAAAACCTATTTTATTAGTAATACGTTTATTGTTTTATTACTTCTCTTTAGAAACTATTGTTCAGATGAGTAAAACATGTTTTATTTAGCTATTTAACTCTTTGGGCAACACATATTTTAAACTGTTAATACTTTCAGTTTCTGCCCCAAACCTAAAAAGTGCATCAGATGAATACTGGTTAAATAATTAATCGGGGACATAAAACTAAAAGAATAAATCAAACAATATTTACCACAAAATCCA
This sequence comes from Leptonychotes weddellii, assembly GCF_054177405.1. Taxonomy (NCBI): domain Eukaryota; kingdom Metazoa; phylum Chordata; class Mammalia; order Carnivora; family Phocidae; genus Leptonychotes; species Leptonychotes weddellii. Next base: position 27,869,755 of record NC_138384.1, read on the forward strand.
TGAACTTGTGTTTAAAACAGAATAAAACAAAAGAATATAAAATGTTTTAAAAGAGATACACAAAATAATCAAGTAAATCTACCAAATAATTAAATGTGTATGAAAGAAGAACTAGTGTTTTACTAACTTTACTAGCTTCCCTTAAAAATAAAGAACATCACTATTAAAACCAGAAGTAAGCCTTTTGAAAAGTATTACATGTAGTACCATAATTTTAAAATAAACTAAGTGATTTTAAATCAGGTATCAAATACACACGGCTTTACTTACCACCCTAAAGATCTAATATTTGATGTTCCCCACTATAAAATCAAAATCTCACGTTGGCTTGACAACTTCAGAGGACTTAGGTTTGCTTTTTTCCACCTCTTTAAAATCTCATGGGTGGAGGAATCTTAGCCAACTTTTCTATTGCTCAATATTTGGTAAATCAACCCCTTCTTCCTTTCTCTATGCCATTTTCTTTTATATATTTAGTAACTCCCCTGACATTCCCCCATAATGTGACCTGAAAATAACCCATGTATTCTCCTTTTGGTTTCTGCCAGTACCCTCAATTTGGCAGGCCTTTCCTATTTCCATGACAAATATGGCTCCATCAGTGCAGCAGGCTGGGGGGAAACTGTACTCGGCATCCAAAAAGTCGCAATGGCCTTTAGTGTGCCTTTGCCTCTTTCTCTTGAGTTGTGGAATATTGAGAGAAAGAAAGGCACTAATATGGTAAGTTAGCTCAGCCAAATAGAGTTGATAACTTCATGGCTCAATTAGGATGGGTCTCATCACCTCTTGGCCATGAAGACATTTACATTTTCAAAACTCAAAGTAACACTTCTGTTAATATGGGAGACCGGGAAGGTGGCATATAAGAGTTATAATAAAAGGACTTGTAGAAAATCAAATTTTCCCACATCCTATTTTGAAAAAAATATGTAATATTTATTATTACTTGAGAGAAAAAGTCTATGGATCTCTAGTCTAATACAAGGCTAAAGGAATATTTAGAGTTCTACAACAGGCATCATATGGCTCTGAATATTCAAGAATAGTTTAAATTAATAAACCAACAGTGACATTTATTATTCTAACAATAACATGTATTACCAATGTTATGTCTCACTGGGCACAAATCTTTTTTTTTTTTTAAAGATTTTATTTATTTATTTGACAGAGAGAGACACAGCGAGAGAGGGAACACAAGCAGGGGGAGTAGGAGAGGGAGAAGCAGGCTTCCTGCAGAGCAGGGAGTCTGATGCGGGGGTTCGATCCCAGGACCCTGGGATTATGACCTGAGCCGAAGGCAGACGCTTAATGACCGAGCCACCCAAGCGCCCCTGGGCACAAATCTTCTAAATAATGAAGTTTAAGAATAATTCAGTATACTTTTAGAAGATTCTGTTTGATGTTTTCAGCATTTAAGTTTCCTTTCTGGTCATTTAGGCATCTATTAGCTCTTTGAAATGCCTCACTTAGGTCTTTAGTAAATTGTAAATGAGTGGCCTGAAAGAATCCTTTGAACTCTCAAAAGTGCAAATTGAGTTGATTCTTCACAAGATAAAATGAGAGCAATAAATTTGTAAACTGCACCCTCATGAAGACTTTATCAGTCTAAAAGATTAATTAAAAAGTCCGAGTTATATGATTATAGCTGGAATATTATAAGATTATTATAGATATTATAAGATTATAGCTGGAATCATTACAGTGGAATAAATTATATTCTACTAGAGTACCCAGTTACACATCAGGCAGAGCCAAATGAGGTGCCACTCTCATCAAATTATCTTTCTCTGTCATGTAATATCACTACTACTTTAAAAATATAAAAACTAATTTGGTGTACCCATTTTTGGCTAATGTGCTTTTTTCTGGCTTTCTTTCTCTTAATGTTTTCAAAGCACAATTTAAAATAGTGACAAATTCTTTCTTCGAATTTCTTTCCAGCTTTTTTTCTTCTGTCTTAGAGGCTTCAACGGATCAGTCCACAACACTTCACATAAGCCGTCAGAAATACACTCATAAATGACTAATATTTTGTTATAACATGTTGTTTCCTATAATAATCCTAATATAATGTGCTGTGTTTGTTTTTTTTAATGAAGTCTGCAAATACAGACTACTGAAGTACTGTGTATTAAGATTAAAGGTAAAAAATTAAATATCACATTCAGATTTTTAGATTTCCACCTGACTCCAAGCCTGAAAGTTATTTTTTCAGCCTTCAAATCTTGATAGTCCCTGGTGGTTGAAAGCTACATGGACCTCTCCATCATTGATATGGTACATTTAAATGTATCAGTAAAACAGATTTATAATCGTTTACTAGAAAGTATTTCTTTTCTTCTTCACCTATATTTTAGTGTTAAAGCAACATGCCTATCAAAGCAACCTAATACTACAAGGAAAAGTATGGAAGAAATGTGCATGTTAACCTATTCTACCATTTCATTGTTTGGTAATTACAAGATGGAAAAATGGCCAGCCTTATGCTAGTAAAAATTAAACTGAATTTTCTCATGGTGAATAAGGTAACTGTAAGTCTGCCTGAGTGAAGGGTAACATGTGAAGAAAAAGCCAGGCCATATAATATTAGGAGCTCAGTCACTGCCCTTACCTCAACTCTTGCAGCAGCCCAGGAGCCTTGAGCCACTACTCTCCCATTGGATAAGAAGCTGCATAAGGAAGAAGAAAGGCCATTCAGGGGCTTTCTGGCCCCATAATTCAACAACTGCCACCACCCATAACGGCCTAGAGTTGTACTTTAATTATTAGAGAGCAGAGGGTGGCCTGAATTATTATGACCTTCCCTATATATATATATATATATTTTTTTTTTTTTAACTTCACAAGGTTATTTTGAATATCCACCTATTAAAAAAAAGGCAAAATGCACAGTATGCTTGTCTACATTAGGGGATTTTAAATATAATTGGTTATCTTTTCTTTGACAGAAGCAGACCAAAGGAATTATCTCTACTAATGATTCAATCCATTTGCTCTATCACTGTATGTGATTCTAAAACTTAGGATCTCCATCATTAAGTTCAATTCAAAGCACTATATAAGTACAGGATAATATCACTAGCTATTTCTCCATGCTAAAAGCCATCAGGGACTTTGGACTGTTACTAACCTCTCTGGGATTTGGTTTCACTATCTGAAAAATGAGGGGTTTAGAGAGGATATGTAAGTTTCCTCCCAGGTCCAACATTCTATGGTAATACTATTAGAAGCATATTGTCATAATGCTGTCTTCAAGTTCTACCATATAATAAAATGTAGTTTTATTACTAAACTAGGGTATAAATAACCATAAAGCAGGTTTAGGCTACCTAGATAATTCTATCAGTGCTTCATTTCTCAGAAAAAAATGTAATACTCACTTGAGAGTCTTCCTCTTTGCATGTATGTTGTGGCATCTGCTCTGTATCAGATAGCTCATCTGAAGACTCATTCTTTCTTTTTTGTTTCTTACCCAATGTAATAATGAGTTTGCTGTTTCAAGAGGAAAAGAGTAAACAGTGTGAACTCTGCCTTTTTCCATTTGTGGTCATATTAAGATTGCCATGATAAACATTCTTCCATTTCATATCACATGAATGTTCAACCAAAGAGGATAATTATCATGAAATCCATAATGACATTTTTGAGACAAAAACTGCATTCTAATGGAACAAAATACAAACCAGTATTACAGTTAACATACTTTTAAGCACAGAAAAGCAGTCAAGTTCTATCACTTGTTTCTCAGGCTCAAAAATATTTTTCATGGGAAAAAATGTCAGGTGATATAACTGTATTTAGTAATTAAAATAATTCATTTATTGTCTTGTAGATTTGGAATGAGGGTTTCTCACCCTTCTACCTCTTACTAAGTTCAAATTCTACTTAATGTCCTTCTATCCCACCTATTCCCTAGAAGCCTCTACTACTTTTTACCCTAATTTCTCCCTTACTGAAAACACTTCAACAATGGATTGTCCTTTAATTATTTCATTTATGCTAAGGCTTATCTTAGCTGCAGTATATGTTCCTAAAGAGTTAAAAACTTTTTATATTTCCACAGTTTGCCTGTCTCTCTCATATATATATGTGTGTGTGTATATATATATTAATATTTATATACACACATCAAATACAAATGTTTAAAATGAAAATGTGTTCTCAGTTTTTTTCCTGATCAGAGGTAGAAAGTACAGAGCTCCCCCATTTCCTTATTCTGGTTCAACAGATGAGAGGGCATGATTTTGAAGTATCATACTAATCATAAACCATGCTAATTGCTAATCAGGGAAATTCTATTTTAGATATCCATATTCCAAACAGAAAATTTCCCCAAATATTTTTAAGTATGATGTATCAGAAAGATAGAACTTTCTTCAACAATTATTTATTAATGTGGGAGAACTTGGAGGTTAAGAGCACACACTTTGAAATCAAAGCATTAAAGATTTTAAACCTGATTCTACCATTTGCTTATCTGTAAGACACCTGGCAAATTATTTGATCTCTTTTAGCCTTAGTTTCCCTGCCAGGAAAATAGGGATCCTATAATAGCTACCTCTGCTGTTGTTGAGAATTAAGTGGGATAATGCAAATGAGTTCTTAGCGAAGTCCTGACACAGTAATTTCTGAACTAACCTCTAATTATTATATGCCAGGTACTCCTAGGTTCTAGGATTTGACACAGTCCCTAACATTAAAGTATCATTGTTAAAATATGAACACGGTTCAAACTCAGAAGAAGTTAGTAGCGGATGTAATGTGAACACAAAAGAAGTGCTTCTGTCTACTGTAAAGGAGTACCTTTACAGAAAAGGTAAAGTTTGAGATAGGAAATGAATGATAAAAGGGAGTTCAACTGGTAGTGAAAGAAGACAGAGCGTGCATTCCAGGTAGGGGGGATATTACAGAAGAATGAGAGAAATGCATAGTGACAAGAGCATGTCAGAGATCCACAAAGCAGGAGGAGGAAGCAGAGGGATGGTCATCTAGATAGGGTGAAGATCACAGAAGATCCTGTATGACATGTAAGGAATCAACATTTTAGCTTAAGGCCAGCTTTTAAGCTCCGCAGGGCAGGAATTGAAACAGAATCTGTCTTGTTCACCACTGACAACAAATGGCTCGGAGATATTCTGAATACATGAAAAAAAAATAAAGCATTTGGAAGATGAGAATTTTACACAAATAAGTTCTACGGATTTAAAATACAGCATGGTGATCACAGTTAACAATACCGCACTGTATATTTGAAGGTTGCTAAGAGAGTGAATCTTCAAAGTTCTCATCACGAAAAAAAAAATTTGCAACTAGTGAGGTGATGGGTATTAACTAGACTTTTGTGGCAACAGTTTTGCAATAGGTACATATGTCAAATTATTGTACATCTTAAATGAATACAATGTTATATGTCAATTGTATCTCAATAAAATTGGTGGGGGAAGAATTTCAAACAAGAAAGCGATGCAACTAGAAGAAGAGAAACGCAAGGCAGGGAAACCAGCAATCAGGCAAATGACAACTCAAGTGAGGCATGAAGAGAGCAACACAGGGCCACGCTGTGTGGATGAAGAGGTGAAGAAGAGGACAACTTTATTATGGAGGCAAAATCAATTGACATGGCCACTGACTGGATGATTAGGCAAGAAACTTCTAGAAAGAGTTACTCCCAGATTATTCTTGTATGGCATGATTACCACCTTCCACAGGAGAAGGATAATTTTTACTGGGTGTCTCACCTGCACTCTTCGGACAAGCAAATAAAAGTACAAACACAGCTCATGTTGGAACCAGGAAATCAGAGAGAGTACAAAAAGATATTCTGGAACAACATTAAGGAACCAACCATGTTTATGCTTCATTCCCTCTCACCACTTTCACTGGTCATTTCTTCCCTCTTCTGGTCCCTTTTCCTTAGTCTGGTTTCCCTGCTAACATAAAACTCTCCCTTGAGGTCCTATCTACTATTAGATACCACATGATCTTGTTTTTCCTCCTCCTCATCCGTCTACACAGACTATTTCATTTTCAGTCCACAACCCACTGTTATCTGAACTCTTGGAACTCCTTTACATTTTCAAAGCTTCCATTTACCCAGTGTTTATGGAAGCAGTCTCTGCTGACTTTAACATGCATTCTCTCATTTGATGTTCATACAATTCCGAGAAGTGAATACTAGCATTTTATAAGAGGAGGAAATGGAGGCTTAGGGAAGTTAAATGCCTTGCTCAAAGTCAAACTGACAGTAAGACTAGAAATAAAAATTAAGTATGCCTCACTCCAGAGCTTAAACTGACGCTCTCAAAATGTTCCCAAATGCAACCCCTCACTTTCCCTAAACCTAACAGTCTCCTAATGTGAAAATATTATATAAGTTCAGAAAAGTACACACATCAAAAGAGAACAGCTTCATGAATTTTCTCAAATGAACATAAATGTGTAACCAGCTTCTAGATCAAGAAACAAGACATTATTAGTTTTCCAGCAGTCCCCTCTTCCAGTAAAAACCTCCTCCTAAGGATAAGCATGATGTTCCTTGTGATTACACAATACAGCCTAACGCACTTGTCCAGCTGGTCTTCAGTGGCAAGATCAGGGATAACTCTAAGTAAAATTAGGTAGTAGAAATATATATTGGATTCACTCTGCCATTTCCTCAAACATTTTTATAAATATTGCTTGAATCTCTAGAAAAGAAATACTAGTAAGTGCTGCCCTATCAATCTCAGATACCTATCCTTTTTAGTGGAGGAGGGTAAGTCCTAGTAAAAACATTGCCCGTAATACCTTAGGATAAACCTTCATTATATTAATTATTTGAAAATTTTCTTCAAAACAAAAAAGGACCTTTTAAATTGTGTTTTCCATATATTCTATATTTTCTTCAAAGGTTGTTCCATAGGCCGGGAAGAGCATTATTTCATAAACTCATTAACCATTCTTAACCTATGCAAAAATCTTTTTAAATTAACCATTCTTAACCTACGCAAAAATCTCTTTTAAATCCTAACTTTGTAAGAGATATTTCATATACGGTAGTTTGCTATTAAACCTTACAAAGTCCAAAATACTTACACATGCCCTTTCTGTTAAAAAACGGTACATTTCCATGGTAGGAAAAAGGTGATTCTAAAACATTAAGTCATGCTCGACTGACATATTTCTCAGTAAAATACAGACATATTTTAAGATTTAAAAACTAGGGTTACTTACGCAGAACACTGATTCTTGGAAACAATGAAGTCATACTGGTTTATTGTAAAGTTCTAAAATGGCACATGGGTGAAACTACAAAGGGGAACAAAGATTAGGTTGGTATTGATGAGTGATTCCTAAATGTGTGAGAGGTAGGCTTCATTAGAAGGCTGTCTGTTAAAAATAAGGATTCCTAATCGGAAAATATCAGAAAAACCCAAACTGAGAGACATTCTACAAAATCACTGGCCAGTATGCTTCAAAACGGAAAACATTACAAAAGACAGAGACTAAGGAATTATCCCAAATTGGAGGAGTGTAAGGAGAGATGACAACACAATGGAATGTAGGATCCTGGCCAAAAAAATGGAACTACTAACAAAATTTGTATGAGGTTTCTAAGTTAATAGAATTGTACTAGTTAGTGTTCTTTTCTGGGTTTGATAATCGTGCTTTGGTTATATAAGATGTTAACACTTGAGGAAGCTAGGTGAAGAGTCTAAAGGAACTCTGACCTATTTTTGCAAGTCTGAGATTAGTTCAAAGTAAAAAGTAAAAAAAAAAAAAAAAAAAAAAAAAATACAGATTTGTAGGTCCTAACCCCAGGCTTCTGATCTAGTTAAGTGGGACTCCAATCAGACTTTTAAAAAATTCCCTAAAAGATTCTGACGTTCCACCAGGTTTGGGAACCACTGGTTCAGAGTTATTATCATAGAAAACTCAAACAAATATTCAGGATAATAAAATGATTTTATATTTATAGAGCACTTAAAACACACCAAAGTGCTTTTGCTTACGATATCTCAGTTGATCCTGAGAAAAACTCTGAGATAGATAAGGTGCTAGTCCCAATATACTAATAGGGAAGCTTTAGCTCCAAAAGGTGAAATAAAAGCCTGAGTCACAAGTTTAGTAAAAGACAATAAAGGTCTCTTTATTCCTAGTCTACTATTCCCAACATCTTACTGATTTTAAAATAAAATGACACTATATTTCAACTAATCAGTACTTAATGTCAATAAATATATATAGTTTAATGGATACAGAGAAATATGAAACTATTATTATCTTTTAGTAAATTATTAAGGTTAAAGTTTATCTGATTTTCTAACAACCAGAAATCTCTACTACCTGTATAAATGACAAGCGTTTGCCATAAATATTATGTGAGAGAAATCAGATGATCCGAAAGTAGAAAAAATAAAATGAAATCAGTTAAGTAAAATACCCAATTTCCAAAGAGCATTCCATTCTTCCAACACAGATCACAAAGAGTTTACTATATGAATTCTAAAATATAATATCATTATAAATGAAACTAAAAGTTCGTTATAGATACATTCTTCGCGTTGGTGGTATAGTGGTGAGCATAGCTGCCTTCCATTATAGATACATTCTTCAAATAAACTGACAGTTTGCTGTTCTTAGAAATAACACCAAAGTAAAGTGCAAAATACAGAATACATGAATAATAAGGGCTTTTTGCAAGTTTTGTTTTTAAAACATTAAAGGGATCTGTTATCAATGTTAGCAAATTGCAGCAACAAGTAAAAGAACTAAATATCAAAACATAGCTTGTTTCAGACAGCAAAGGGCAATTTCAAACTAAGTATAAATTTGAAATATTATTTCATTTGCACTAGAAAACCTCAGTGTTTATACTTGACATCTATATTTGATTTTCAGATGTAATTTATGCACTCATCTGAATCCTACCCACATGTTTATTAGTAGAGGTTGAGTAACAAGCTGCATTCTACACAATGTCAATCTGTAATTGCCCCCTGTTGATTCTCTCACTGCAATAATTGGACAAACAATGACTCTTGCCCAATTAGTCCATTTGCTGTAATTAATGCATCCAATTCATCATAAGTGAAGGAAACAAGCAAAAATACTATTTCACATTATAATGTTTTTCTTTGTAAGCCAAGTGAAAGGCACTGCAGCTATTTTTAAAGTCATAAAATAGAAACTTTTTCTTAAAAAAAGAAAAACTTTTAACCTGGTGAAATTTCTCCATTTTAAGGTCAACTCAAGACTCCAGCTTAAACTCCTCTGGGAAAAGCAAGTTTTATTTTATTTTTTTTTTAAAGATTTTATTTATTTATTTGACAGAGAGAGAGACACAGTGAGAGAACACACAAGCAGGGGGAGTGGGAGAGGGAGAAGAAGGCCCCCCGCCAAGCAGGGAGACCGATGCGGGGTTCGATCCCATCATGACCCGAGCTGAAGGCAGTCGCTTAATGACTGAGCCACCCAGGCGCCCCGGAAAAGCAAGTTTTAAAAAAGTGTTCTTTATTTTAGTTAATCCTGCAGTTTGTGAAAGTAACATTGTCTTGTATGTTCTTGGTAACTTGGACTATAAATTACTTCCTGTTTAAGGATGGATAGGATTTTTTAAAAAAGTTGAATCACTGAGTTGTTTCAATACAAGTATTAGCTAAGTATTAATAATCATAGTCAATATATTGACATATTCTTATTCTTTTTTTTTTTTTAAAGATTTTATTTATTCATTTGACAGAGACATAGCGAGAGAGGGAACACAAGCAGGGGGAGTAGGAGAGGGAGAAGCAGGCTTCCCCGCGGAGCAGGGAGCCCAATGTGGGGCTCGATCCCAGGGTCCTGGGATCACGACCTGAGCCTAAGGCAGACCCTTAACGACTGAGCCACCCAGGCACCCGACATATTCTTATTCTTAAAAAATACTTCTTTTTTAAAAGAGAAAAGGGTGTTTATGTTGAAAAATACTCACAGAGTAGGAGCATTAAATCAAAAACTTTACTTCAGTGGCTCTAAGATACATATTTTCCCCATATATTAACATCTATGAAATCGAGATTCATTTAATAATCAAACACATGCCATAGTTTTAACTGGCAATATTTTTTTTCTCTCTTACACATAAAATAATGGTGTGCCTTATAATCAATGCCATCTTAGATTCAATGAAATACATACAACACATTGCTAATGACAGACCTTACTAATACATTTTATGTAAAGGTATACTTCTTAAAAATGGAACTGCAAATCTTCATTGAATTCATAACAAATAATGCACGCTGTATCAATTCTTTCTGCAGATGAATGTGTTTCAGATTTTCACTGAGTTTAAGTTTAGATCTAAGGAGTGAAATCAATAAACATTTTACCTGCCTGGCATTTAAAAATCACAGAACCTCTATAGACTACTAATGGCATATGATTAATAATTTTAAAAATATAATAAATTTATATCATACATTTTTTCCAGGTTTTTTTTTTTGGTCATATGACAAGAAACAATTAATTAATATATTTATATTTTATCCAGATATTAAATGCTTACTATTTTGAATACATGCAAACAGGGTCTCATTTGTCACTTTATTAATAACATGGACTATGAAATGATAATTCTCAATTTCTGATGATTCATATTTTCCCTCAGATTTTGTTAATTCATTTTTTCCTTATATATTTTATTATTTAGATGTAAATGTATCTCTACAGACATACATATGGACAAACTTACATGTTAGTTTTATTTAAAATACACATACATATATGTATATATATGATGCAAGGTAATTAATGTTATTTTCCTTCTTCCTTTCTGCGGTCTCAAACTATAGCAAAAAAGGGCACAATATAATTTCAAAATTTAATTATGTTTTATTGTTTTTCTTTATAATATAACATCTTTAATTTCTTTCTTTTTTTTTTTTTTAAAGATTTTATTCATTTATTCATCAGAGAGAGAGAGAGAGTGCGCGTGCACAAGCAGGGGGAACGGCAGGCAGAGGGAGAAGCAGGCTCCCAGCTGAGCAAGGAGCCTGATGCAGAACTTGATCCCAGGCCCCTGGAATCATGACCTGAGAGGAAGGCAGACGCCTAACCGACTGAGCCACCCAGGCATCCCAACGTCCTTAATTTCTACTTGAATTTGATAAATATTTCCTAATTTAGAGTTTTCTGCTTTCACTCAAGAGAAAAGCTATTTCTAGCCACTTGATATCTAGCACACAGAAAGAATAATTATGAATAACACAAAAAAGAAAATAAGTTTAATCATGAAGGACTGATTAAATCTGTAGGGCCATAAAACATTTTTAAGTATCAAAATCATTCTACCTATGCCAGTCCAATAATCTGTAACACACAGAAGTAAATTCTAATTGACAACATGGACACATAATTTAAATGTTAAAGTTATAAACCATAAATTTAAAAATGCTCCAATTAAATCATGTGATATTCTACTATATAATCAAATCACACATAGAGCCGTAAGAAAATTCTACTTGAAGTCTTAGAATGAATTTATTTGAGAATCTAACTCTCTACTATACTAAACCATTAGCTATGTCCCTGAGGTTTCAGTGAAGGATTAGCTTGCCATTTCAGTTTTTGATTTAACAAATCAAATCCAACCATTTGGTAACATTTAATATTTAATCTACTCATTCACTCATTCCACAAAATTCATTCCATTCCATTCATGGAGCATCTATTATGTACCTATTATTACTAAAGAAATATCTGCTATTCTAGTTGAAAGGCAGCTTGTTAGAACCTGACTGCCAAGATCAGGACCAACATTAAAGCAGCAAAAGGCTGTTTCCCTACCTCACTATTTTATACCTGCCATTTCCATTTCAACTCACCACCTTCCACTTAACCGTGGTCAACCCTTTCAAACAAAATTTACCTCTCCTAAATCCTACCCTAGCTACCTGATAAACAGAAGCATGCTCATATGAAAAAAGCCATTAATAAGTTAACCTATTACCCCTCTTAACAATTAGCAACTGTTTTTTGTTTGATTTTTTTTTTAAGTAGATGTGCTACCAAAGTGAGCACTGTTAGCCTTTTTTTTTTTTTTTAAAGATTTTATTTATCTATTTGAGAGAGAGAGAATGAGAGACAGAGAGCATGAGAGGGAGGAGGGTCAGAGGGAGAAGCAGACTCCCTGCTGAGCAGGGAGCCTGATGTGGGACTCGATCCCAGGACTCCAGGATCATGACCTGAGCCGAAGGCAGTCGCTTAACCAACTGAGCCACCCAGGCACCCTGTTAGCCTAACTTTTTAACTGGTCTTATTTAGGAACAGAGCCTTAATGGAAAGAGAACCTAGGCAGATGAGTGAAAGTTTAGGCTTGAAGAAAGGGGTGTGGCTCCTGGCCGCAGCCCTTTCCCTAAATAGCTACATGCTATTTATGTTTTCAGAAAATAATGACGGACATTTATTAAATTCCGGGTACTGCTCCATATGCTTTAAATGCTATTAAATCATTTCATCCCCAAAATAACACCATGAGGCAAGTACTATCATTATCCCCTTTCTACACAGGAAGAAATTAAAGCTTGGAGGTTAAGTATTTGTCCAGGGTCACACTGCTTGTAGGTGACAAAACTGGGATTTGAACAAATACTCTTGGCTCCAAAGCCAAAGAACTTAAGCAAACTAGCACACTGTGTGCCGACATAACTCACAGAGGTGGAAAGATGAAATGAGACTGTACACAAGTGCTCTGAAAGGGGCCCTTTTTTCCTTGTATTTTTTAAAAAATTAATCTACAAGAGTAGCAGAAATGATAAAAAGGTTTCAAGCACACTGGCAAGCAGAAGCAGTACTAGTTTTCTTCTTTCTAGACTGTATCAAATCACATGTGTGGGTGAAATGAACACCAACTCTGACTGTACATCAACCATAACTTACTGTTTACAAATTTAGCTACTCTCAAAATTTCTATTTCTCACTGCTGGTGGTTAAACTCTAGCATACGTTTCCTTCAACTTTCTCTGGTATCTGTCTTTTGATGGTGGCAATAACCCAACTCTTCTCAAACTAACAGAAAAATAAAACTTTCAAAAGAAAACGTTTAATATATCATAAAATGCTGTTAATTAAAATTATGCAACTAAACTTAACTATTTAAATGACTTCAGGGGTGCCTGGGTGGCTCAGTTGGTTAAGCGTCTGCCTTCAGCTCAGGTCATGATCCCAGGGTCCTGGGATCAAGCCCCGCATCGGGCTCCCTGCTCAGTGGGAACCCTGCTTCTCCTTCTCCCACTCCCCTTGCTTGTGTTCCCTCTCTCGCTGTGTCTCTCTCTGTCAAATAAATAAATAAAATCTTTAAAAAATAAAAAAATAAATGACACAGAAATTAAAAACTTGTCAAATTCAAAATTTAAATATAGCAGCTTACTGGAAAGTACAGTAATATTTCAATTGACTAGTATAGGAACTCCAAGTTGTATATAAATTTCATTTCCAACTACATTTTTTCCTCCAACATGACAATCTTTGTCTTTGTCCGATAAAGATGACCAAGAGGTCCTTGTTTTACTCCAACCGCTTAATAACAATATAGAAGGCAAGCTTCCATTTTACTTTACTTGGCTGCAACTTAAAAATTCCTCTATCAAAAGGATGATCTTATAATCTCAACAAAGTTTTCTCTAGCAACTGCTCAGTGTCTTGCCATGTATTTATCTTTCCAATACAATTTTCACCTGTTTTCTCAAGAATGCTCTCTCTAAAAACAATTACTAAATTGATCAACACTGTGCAATATTAAGATCATTTATTAATAATCTACCTACTTCTAACAAAAATATAAATATCACAGAATAAGTCAGACACTCTACTGCAATATATTACTACTCCCTACCATATTCACGTTTCAAAAATCCACGTTTCTCTCTATTATGATTATTTCTTAATTTCCCCTTATGTACATTGTTTTTCTAGAAACAGATTCATTTCTGGTATCTTTTGCCTCTACCTATTTCCTCCCAAATTTAAACTTATTGTAACTTTTGAAGTTTCTCTACCAGTTTCTCTTGGTTTGTGCATTATTTTTTTAATGCCCTTCCAAATAGTACAACACTTTACCTATGTCTCTGTGTAAGTTAAAACTGGAAAACTTTAATTATACTAACTCTTAATACATTAAAGGATTAAATATGGGATTTCCTAATTAAAACTAGACATAATATTGGAAAAATAAGATACCTTCATGCCAAAACCTTTAAATAAAGGAGCAGAAATTTAACTTTCAAATTTCGTTTTTGCTGTCTGCAAATAAAATGTAAAAATCACAAACATTAGTCACTGCTCTATTATGGCAAGAGAGCCCACGTTATTTAATGGTTTGGATTGAAAGGCATCAGGACATGACAATATAATTCAGTTTGGTGACTGCATTTAAAATGCTGAGAATTAATTTGTTTTACAAATTTGTATTAGTTCTAAATATCTATATAATGTATCAATTATTTCTTAAGCAAATGAAGATTTTCATAATAAAGAAATTTTTTACTGTGTACTTTGTGTGGGAAAAAAAGAAAAAAGCCTGCAAAAATGGCCAAATATTCCTGTAACAAAAAAATTCCAAACTGTTGGCCTTCGGCTATTTTTACCCTTGCATGCAAAAATTTAAATATAATACAAATATTAACATTTATTTTATTTTGTTTTTTGAAAATATATCAGATGAGTAGTCATATAAAAACACCAAGGATTAACATACCCCTCTAGAGCAATTCCTTGGCCTTATAATTCTCTTGGAGCATTAATCCTCACCTGGCCTCTTTATTACATAAAGTAAATCAGAAAGACAGTGAGGGGAGTAGACCAGTAAGAGGTTAGAGCTGCTCATCGTTGATTTAAATGGTCTTAGTTTTCTTGTCATTCCATTTAGTCCACAGTTGTGGGTTTATGAGAAAGGACTGTATCTCACATTTCCAAATTATAAGGTGCCCAATGAAGTACAACTAAGAGGTAAAGAAATCTTGTAGAAGATTTCAATGCACTTTCTGTAAAGAAAGTGAATTTGGAACTGGCACAGCAATGGGTTTGGTTTTGTTTTCCTTTTTCTGTTTTATGTATGACATATTTTCCTAATTTAAATTCCTTTTACTAATATTAATATACAAAGAGCTATGTTCACAGAATTGTAAAATGTAGTAAATCTTGGAATATTCCCCAATTCATTCAAAAAAGGAAATAAGGTACACATAGCATCTAACAACTTAAAACTTCAAAGTGGGAGTAAATACATACAATCAAAAGTAAAAGATGAGACAGACTGCACTCTGACAAAAAAATTCAAAGGAATTAAATTTAATTCTTAACCAACTTACCCAATTTTTGTCTTCTCTTTTAACTTAGAACAAGTTTTTGTTTTTTTGCTCTCTTTGTCCTTTGGCTTGGATTTCATCCGTCTACCTTTCTTTTCCTCTTTTCCTTCAACTGAAGCACTAGGGAAGTTTTCAGGACTCATTACTCGTGGAATATTGCGTTCCCCACGTTCCTTTGCTTTTGCTATGGCCTCTGATATTATCCGATTAGCCTTTTCTTGCTTGCTTTCTGATTCCACTTTTTTTCTCTGCTTCTTCTCAGACATGATCCTCACCTGGGTATTCTGCAACTTAGTATATGTCCCAGAACCATCACTCTTCTTGGAAGATGGAGGCTAGAGAAATCAGAATACTTTTTACACAACGTATCAAAGTACATCTAAACAATTAACATAAATATACAAACATTTAAGATTATGCTTAAAGTAAAATATGTGAACCAGTATGTGAGTGCTACAAACAAATTTAAAATTAAAACAGTGTGTTGATCTAGAAATTAGTGTAGGTATAAAATAAAATGAAGGTTTTTCCACACAAATACTCTGTGCATTTGAAATAAGTCTTTTCTTTCCTCCTCACTCCAGAACTCTGAAAATCAATAAATTTAAAATAGCAATTTTAATTTAGAATTGACTACTCCTTAGTTTATTATAATTTTTAGAAATATAAAGCTTCTCTTTACAAGAAATTAGAACTAGAACCTGAAATCATTTAAATCATTTTTTAATGTGCAATCTATGCAGCAACATAGCTAGTTAGTAAATAGACATTCCCATACTTAAAATTAGAGAAAGTTTTAGTTTTTCCGTGAAAGAGTTAAATGTGAATTTTTTTCTTTCTGTATCATAATTATTTTGCTCAAGCAATTCTGAAAAAAAAAAAACCCAAGTTTTACAGTTTTACGTTAAAATTATTAATATTTTAGCAAGATCACAGGAAGCAGATCAACAGCATTTAAAAAAAAAAAAAATCTTCTCCAAACATGCATTCATCCACATATACTCAGATCACAGTTTTGTTATGTTCTTACCCGTAAACATGCCTCTGACTATAGCAAAGGAAAAAACCACCAGGAATTTCCACACACATTTTCATGCTGATTCCAGTGTGCTTCACTGGATATCTTTTCTATACCTGCCTCATCAAAGGCTTCATAGCAGTGCTGGAGCACTGGGAAAGGAAGGGGGGTTTGGAACGCTCACTAAAATGCCACCTTAAGGCCTACAGGCTATAACAAATAACCAAGACTCGAGGAAAACAGCAACAAGCTCAAGATGGCGATGCAGTACGACTCCCGCCGCAGCAGCCAGTAATAAGGAAGGTTATTCAATCCCATTAGCCTTTTAGCCCAAAGAACCCCTCCTCCTCCCACTCATTCAGGCTTTCACTTACCCTTCCTCTTGGCCTCTTCACTGAAGACATTTTTGGCGTCAGACAAAGGCTTGCCCTCTGCTTTTTCACCACCCCAGGCAGTGCTCAAGAAAAAAGCATTGAAAGAAGATTCCTAAATGGCCTATTTAGCAAGCTGCAACCAAGAGATGCACAACCCTCCACAAACACACATTGTGATTTATCAACACATTTCTGCCTTGGCAAGTTTATAGCCACTGTTCATCCTATTTAGATATGAAAAAGGCTGTAAACCCCTCCTAAAAAGCTGAGTTTCCTCAATAGCTGTAAGCAGATAGCCAGATTCCAACAAAGCACAGAAAGAAATGAATGCACAAAGCATCAAAATGCATCAGCATGAATATTAGAGATGTCGTTAAAAATACTGACTCCTTCTGCGGAAGTAGGCCAGCAGATGGTGCTACCAGTTATTATTCCATTAGACTCTGCAATTTAACCCCCGATGGACTGTTCTTCCCTCCATGTAACACATTAACTCTAGCTCTGCCACTTCCTGCAGTCAAGTTTTTTAAAAATACACCTAAAACCTGATTTTAAGAGCTCATCTGCAAACTAAAACCGTGGTGAAATGGCTTTATTTAGCTATCGATATTAACAAACAAAATCCGATGCAATTTTTACCGGGGAAAAATACTTTTCTCCAGGATACCATAAAATACTGGAAGTAGGAAAATAGCCGACGAGGAGCAAAGGGTTAAAAGAGCAGGTCATGCAAATGAACACAGAACAAGTGACTTCTCTTTAAGAAATCAGGTAACTTCTCTTCTGATTCTTCTAACAAAGAATATTATTTTTAAGACGGAGTAATGAAGCCATTTCATTTAAATTCTAAAGAGAAGTTTAAGATTTCGATAAGAACACAGGAGAGCTACCTGTATGCCCACAAAGAATAAATAACGACACTTATATTTTTTCCTTATTTAAACCTGGAGAAAGACATTAATTTATTTTTCTAACATAAAAAACTCACAAAACCTTCCTGACCTTTACCCTTCATGTTCTATTTTAACTGAACTATGGAGTTTTTCAGATAAAATTTTAGTTTCAGTTGCTTGCTAAAAATAAATAACAAGTCTTCATCATCAACTTTTCTTTCTATAAAAATTGAGACTATTTTAATAAGCAATGCCCTACCATACCTAAAACAAAATTTTTACAGCTTCAAAATTCAGGTTTACTTCTTTCATTAATACCATTTTTTCAGTTGGTCCTGGCAAGTTATCTGATATTTCTACCAAAGAACGTTTTTTGTTTCTTTCCTTTTAAGTACCGAAGGTCACAAAATGGAGCAACGTTATATGACCAATGTCCAGGAAAGCCCAATGTGGACAGCAGGGGAAGAAATTAAAGTTTAGAGAACCACTAATGGCAAGGAAAGGATCTGACTGCCCTGCTGTTTTCTTTCAATATCCTTAACTCACTGACATTATCCTCAGAACCTAGGATGATTTCCAAAATATCTCACTTCTCCCGTTAAAGCTTTTCAATAGATTCTATTACTTGACTCAAAATCCCAATTATTTAACAATAAATCTTAATAGTAGACAACAGTAGCAAAATCCATGGTCAAATATTTCTTCCGCTATTAGAAAACAGTATTTTAAAATTATATTCCCACAGAACATCAATATCAAGGTGTTGTAACTAAACATTTTTAATGTGGGTCATTTCCCAATTTACACATATACCACAAACTTACAAAAGGGTAGTTGATATGCTTTTTTCAATGCTACTGTCTTTCTCTTTTACCTTATATAAGCACTCATCAAATTGTCAAGTCTACTTAATTGTATCTTGTTCTATTTTCCTCCCCATCCCACAGCCCCTGCTGTATCAACTTCCCACTTATTACGGCTACACTGTAGTTATACAGAAAAATATCTTTCTTATCTGTAGGAAATATATATTAAAGTCTTTGGTGGTGATGAAACATCAGGTCTGCAATCTACTCTCCAATTCTTTACAAAGTGAAAGAATTTCTTTGTACTTCACTTGTGATTTTTCTCTAAGTTTGTCATAGTTTCAAAATATTTTTTTTTTTTAAAGATTTTATTTATTTATTTGAGACAGAGAGAATGAGAGAGACAGAGAGCACATGACAGGGGGAAGGGTCAGAGGGAGAAGCAGGCTCCCTGCCGAGCAGGGAGCCCGATGCGGGACTCGATCCCGGGACTCCAGGATCATGACCTGAGCCGAAGGCAGTCGCTTAACCAACTGAGCCACCCAGGC
>NC_138384.1:27888819-27918948 GCF_054177405.1 Leptonychotes weddellii
AATATTTTTTTTAAACACGAGTTGTTTAAAAATCAAATATAAAGGCAAAGGTCATACTCCCCCAAAATGGTAACTATATGGTAAATGACAAAAACAATACAAAAAGAAGGCATATATATTAATATCATATCTAAATTTTTATAAGACAAAGAAGTCATAGCAAAACATAAAGATGATCTCATATATGATATATTAATTATGTTGATAGTAACTGAAAGGAATATATGGAAGACCCGGCATATCATATTTCATTATGGGGGAAACTCAAAGATTTATGGTATGAGTGTTTTTCAAACCACAGGTCATGACCTTATAGCAACTCATGATACAAATTTAGTGGGTCCACATCACTAAAAAAAAAAATGAAATAGAACAGCATGAAAAAGTATGGTCTCTAGCTTTTATGAATGCTATGTGTTAAAAAATTAAAAAGTTTTCATACCTTCATGAGAGAAAGAAGCAAAGATTTGTTCAAGAAATTAGAGGTGTTAAAATCTGAGGGTGAAGTCAGATCTCTCTTGGTGGAATGATTTTCCCACATACTCACCCAACCCACACTGGGAATCTGTCCATTTCAAATATTTCAATTGTATACAAATAATTTAGACCATTGAATTACCAGTGTGTGGACAGGAATGGAAATGATAAATTTCTAAAAAGAAGGGGAGAATAATCACATGGCTGCTATACATGTACAATAGAATACAGTCTCCTCTATTGGGGAATGTTCTATTTCACATATTTTTAACTAATTAATTAACTAATTTATTTATTTATTAGAGAGAGAGAGAGTGAGCAAGCACAAGAAGGGGGAGGGGCAGAGGTAGAGGGAGAAGCAGACTCGACTTAGGGCTCAATCCCAGGATCCTGGGATTGTGACCTGAGCCAAAGGCAGATGCTTAACTGACTGAGCCATCCAGTTGCCCCTATTTCATATATTTTTAAAGTAATATAAAAGAATAAAAGGTCTCAAATAAGAAAACAGATACAATTTCTCAGTAAGAATAAAACACAGAACAGGAGTGCCTGGGTGGCTCAGTCGTTAAGCGTCTGCCTTCAGCTCAGGTCATGATCCCTGGGATCGAGCCCCGCGTCAGGCTCCCTGCTCCGTGGGAGGCCTGCTTCTCCCTCTCCCACTCCCCCTGCTTGTGTTCCCTCTCTCTCTGTGTCTCTTTCTGTCAAGTAAATAAAATCTTTAAAAACAAACAAACAAACACACAGAACAAGGAATTTTCAACAACATAGGTAAAACTGCATAAGAGCTATAAATCTTCCAACCTTTCTCAGAAGAGAGGACTGTTAGGCTTCAGGCCCAGGGCTGGAGGTGGACAGAGGCTCCAATGGAAAACAATATAAAACAGAACAGAGATAGCAAAAACCAGTGTTACTGCCTAGAGAGACAATGCAGAAATAACAGAAGAGAACCAACAGGGAAACCCCAAAACACTAAGTTCAAGGAACTAGCAGATGAAGAGGAGTTAATGAAGGAAAACAAAGAGAAACTACAAGAATGGTAGTTCTATACCAAAAAAATAATTTCAGCAAACAAGTGGTGTCATGGAAGCCAAGAGGAGTTAAAAATTCTGCAGTCAAAAGGAAAGTAAATATAGTAATTTGATATTATAAATATAACTTACAAGGCATTTTAGTTCTTTTAAATTTTTTATAGTAAGTCGGGTGTGCTAGTTTTTAACCTCTTTATTTTAAGGGAAGTATTATTTACTTAAATATTCATAAAAAAACCAACCTTCTAAAAACAATAAATTTATAGTTAATCTTAGCAGTATGTGTCAAATATTAATGTGGTGACTTCTTTTGGTTTTTATTTATTGCATAGAACATTTTTTCCACAAGCTACCAATAAAGACCTGCTTTTAAAGAGAAAAGAAGGGGAAAAATTGACCCAAGAGCAAATTATAATGTCAAAGTCTTTTTCTGAGTTTTACCCCTAGATCTATTTTCAGAGTTTTTGATGGAAGCAAAGCAATTATTTTACTTTGCTTTCTTCACATCTGTGAAGTGCCATGTTCACAAACTAAAAGGCCTACTCTCATCTTGTGACTTGTACTAGTACCCAGGTCTCCATTTTTAGCTAACCATGACATTCCTTTCTTTTTTTAGTGTCATAAATCTTGAATTTTACATTGATAAGGTAATACTATTAAAAGTATTGCCCTTATTTTAAATCCACATAGCAATTCAGGCAAACAGTACATATTCACAAAAGCTATATTTTTCTGGGCACCTGGGTGGCTCAGTCGTTAAGCGTCTGCCTTCGGCTCAGGTCATGATCCCAGGGTTCTGGGATTGAGCCCCACATCGGGCTCCCTGCTCCATGGGAAGCCTGCTTCTCCCTCTCCTGCTCCCCCTGCTTGTGTTCCCTCTCTCGCTGTGTATCTCTCTGTCAAATAAGTAAAAATCTTAAAAAAAAAAAAAAAGCTGTATTTTTCTAAATACAAATTTGTTTTATGACTTATAGGAAATACAGAGAGAGGGGACCATGTTAGAGGATATCATGGGGGTGTAATCAGCAAAATCCAGAATGTAGAAAACTCTACAAACGACTCAGTCTCTTCAACAAAGGAACAAAACAAAGATATTTAAGACTAAATGATAAAAAAGAAAAAAAAAGAGACACTTAAAATACATATCAACCAAATATAATGAGTAGCCCTTGTTTTGACAGAGACCTGAAAAAAATCAATTGTAAAAATATATTAAACTACTAGGGAATTTTAACTTTGACCAGATATTTGATTATGAAGGAATTATAATTATTTTTTAGGTATAAAACTGATTTTGTAGTGGTGTTTTAAAGACAAAAATATTTGTCTTTTAGATATGTAAGTTGAAATATTTATAGATGAAGTGGTATGACTGAGATGCGCTTCAAAATAATCCATGGAGGGGGCCCCTGTGTGGCTCAGTCGGTTAAGTGTCCAACTCTTGATTTCGGCTCAGGTCATGATCTCAGGGATGGAGCTCCACATGGGGCTTCATGCTCCACAGGGAGTCTGCTTGAGATTCTCTCTCTCCCTTTCTCTCTGCCCCTCTCCCTACTCACTCTCTTTCAAATAAATAAAACCTTAAAAAAAAATCCATGGAGGAGGTGGGAATAATAATTAGAGGCTCATATAGATGAAACAGTGCCTATAACTGATGGCTACTGTAGCTGGGTGATGCATAATCTACTTGGGTGTACACTTGAAATGTTACAAAGAAACTTAAAAAGTTATATTCTGGGAATAACAAGTAGCTTGGCATAACAAGAAAAGGTGCATGTAGAAGAATGATAAGCAACAAGGACTGAAAGGTAATGGGTTCGATTATCAAAAGTGTTATAAAATATGCTAAAATATCTGGACTTTATGCTGAAGGAATGAGGGAATCAATAAATGATTACATAAAGAGAAGGGTATCCAATTTTTAGATTTAGGGTTGCTAAGTGATTTCAATAAAAATACCTGAACACTTGATAAAAATTTGTATTTAATTTTTGAAAACTTTTATTTATAAAAGGCCATACAGGATATGAAAACAAGTAATATTTAACCTTTTATGTTAGCGTGTGTTGCTTTTTCAATGTTGTATTGTTTAAAAGTTCATCTTCTGCTTCCAGATACATTGAAAGTATGTTTTAAAAACATCAAACCACAAAACCTCACAAAGTTCACTACTTACTTGACAACATTAAATATACTGCATTCATCAGTCTATAAATTAGCCATGACACTACAAGCTTTGCTCAGCATAATGTCATGATTTAGGGAATAGGCTCTGGAGTCAGCCAACCCCAGGTTCTAGTCCCAGTTTTATCATTTATTTGGGCCTCAGATTCCTCATCTGTAAAATGGAGATATAATAGTATCTACCGCGTGATACCAGGGCTGCAGCGAGGCCCAGCAGAAAATGTGCTTACTGTGGGTCTGGCCAACAAACACTCAGAGATGCTAGGTATTACTACTGTTGCTGTGATGTGACACTGTGCCCATCTCAGGGATCATCCGTATCAGGGGGTATATTATGTCAGTATACCTTATTACTTACTAGGGATGTTGACTTTGACTGCTTGGTTAAAGTGGTGTCTACCATGATTCTCTACTATAAATCTCTTCTTTTATACTTAGTATCTTATGAGACTAAACAAATATCTTGTTTCTCATATACAATTGCCCAGTAATTTTAGCGTGCATTGATGGTTCTTGCCTGTAACAACTGTTGTGGTATTTGCCTAATGCAAATTTTCTATTCCTATCATTCCTCCCACATTTTCAATTGGAATTCTGTAAATAAAGCTCTCTCTTCTCCCTATTTGTTTATTCATTCATTCAACTATTTATATATAGCATATACTATACTATATATAGTATGGACTCATGGATATTTATTTTATTCTATGGGTTATAATCTGGTACTATGATTATTTACTTGTTGTTCAAACTGTCCCAGCTTTGGCCATTTAGAATACATATGGCCATTGCCAGATAACAATTCAAAATATCACACCAATAAAAAAATTAAAATATTATAGATAAATATCACTTTGGTAAATAATACTAACTTCCCATAGCACCTTTTCTAAAATGCTTCTTAGGGGAAAAAATGAGAAAAAAAAAGGTTTTTCTTTTTAAAGTTAATTTATTTAAGGAATTTCTATAACCAATGTGGGGCGTGAACTCAGGACCCTGAGATCAAGAGCCACATGCTCTTCTGATTGAACCAGATGGCACCCCAAAAAGAAATTTTTTTAAAGACTTCTTGAATATATTAATTCACGATATTCCTATGTGGTTAAAAATAAAATCAAATATTACTTCTAACTGCAGGTGAAAGAGGTCAAGCACAGATGGGACAAGTACATGTCTATCACACTGGAACAACTGTAGAGTTAACTCTTAAAAAAAAATCATTTTGCTAAGCATTGCCTACCATTCCCACATAGTGACGATTGATTCAAAGTTCATAAAGCATTAAATTTATGGTACTCTGCTAGGAATCAGTAACCTTTCCAATTTCAAAAGCAGTTTATCAAGTCACCATCCTCAGTTTTTCCCCAGCCTGAGAGACTGGAGTGTGGTGGTGGCATTCTGACAAAACCCAAAGGTGAAGTACACTCTTACAGCCTTGACGGGGCCTGATAAAGCGGAAGGGTAACAGTGTAAGCAAATTAACCACGCAGTTACATAATTGGCTTGATAACACTAACCACCACAATCTCAATTCTTCTGGCAACGTTTCTGAATGTATTAATAAAATAAATACCAAGGAAAATGCCTCTTTCAAGTCTTTTAAAGGGGAAATTGAGAGTCATTTATGTTGAAAGACACTTAGTTTTTGTATACACTGCATTATGAAAAACCCATGTTAATTTTCAGAATTCTGAGATAATTTCTAAAAAACTATTAGAATACTCAAGTGATTATTAACAAACATAAATGATGTGAAGGAGAGTCTAATACAAATACATTTGCAATAAGGACAAAATAAGGCATTTAAACCTGATCTACAGTTGTAGGCAAAAGAAATACAATTTTATTAGATGCCGAAGAGTATCTATATACAAAAAGTCAAAAGCATTTTAAAAATCACGAAGTATACGTAATTTTGCCATATTAAAATTTCACCTTGCAGAATGCAAAGTAAGTAATGAGAGAAACTATGTCTCTGGATATAATTCTAACCATGAGAAAAAAAATTATTTGTGGAAGCAGAAGTGATGAGAACTGTATGAGAATGCTAAACAGGCCCTTCTGGGGTCTATGACAGTCTAGGCATAGCAATTGTGTGTCACTGACTTTATAAAGGTAGAACTTTTAAAGTTAAAGAAGAAAAAGAATCATTATATGACCTGAGACTATAAAACGATGGACAGATCAGTAAGGTAGGAAATGTAGTACCTCAAGTCAGGACTCAAAAACAAAATTCCAATACTATAAGCAGAAATGATTCTAAAGGGGGGAAATTATCCCTAAAAATATTGGTTGCAGCCATTCAGATTCCAAGGAGCAGAGCACAGATATAGAACTAGTAACAACATGAGAGGCACTGATCTGTAAGAATAGTGTTGTGAAGTCCACAATGACTTAAGGTTTGATAAATGACTAAGGGCAATTAAAAATGTTCCACTGGCTGTTTTGAACAAGAATAGCTAGGATCCTGCAGGCACCATGTGTGAGGGTGGGATGGATGGGAAAGGAAGGGTAGGGAAGGAGGGGAAAGATGACAGAGAACATAATTCAGATAGGAATGGGTGTCATCCTGATGCTGAGTCTGAACCTACATTTTCTTTTAAGAATAGGAGGAAGCAAACCTAATCCTGTCAAGTGAGCCCTTCCAAAATTTATCCAACCGATTCTACTTCCTAGCTTGTACTAAACCCCTCCAACTGAATATTTTCAGTTTAAATTTGTGAACTGGTGCCATTTGGTCAATCTCCTGGGCTCCTGCTGGCCTTTCATTTCAGCCTAATCTCTCTTCAGCCACCCTACCATTAGTTCTTAATTAGCCTCCCTCTTAGCGCTGACCCAAAAATGCTGATTAAAAAAAAATCTTATGAGGCTGAATCTATAAATGGGCATGCTTGCACACATACACAAAACAACTACCTAAGTAAAAAATAAATGGTACATGCCTTAACAGCAGCTCATGTGAAAAATACCAGGGAATTTTAGCTCACTGTAAACGAAATGAGTGTATGGTGTAATGAGCTTGCCAAAAAAGCAAATTCAATCTTAGACTGCACAAACAGAAATGTGGTGTAATGAACAAGATAATTACGATATACTCCAGTTTCACCAAGAGAAATGTATTCTGTCTTGGGTTTAAAAGGAACATGAGCTAGATCACTCATATAAGACATATTATTTGAGCACACACTACCTCCCAGACATTGTTATATGTGCTGGGAATAAAAGAATAAACAAGATGATGAAGTTGCTGCTCTAAGATTTTAGAGAGGGAGTGAAGAAAATAGGAAAAACATCAGGTAAAGGTAAAGGCTATGCAGAGAATGAAAACAGAATGATGTGATTAGAAGTGGTTGGGTGATCATTTTAGAGTAGATTCAGGGAAGGTCTAACTGAGGAGGCCATTTATACTGAGATCTGAATGAAAAGAAAGACTAGCCAAGCAGAGATTGGAGGAAAGATGAATCAGAAATAATCTTAAGCAGGTATGAGAAATTAGCTACAAAGCAAAATGAACAACATACTGGTTTTATGTCTTCATAAGTTTCCCTACTGAATAACATTGCTAGGCATACTATACTTCCCAGGCTGTTCATCTAGAGACTATCCCATAGAAATGGGTACTCTTGCACCTCAATTCCTCCTCAGATATCAGGCCCTACATTTTTAAGC
This sequence comes from Leptonychotes weddellii, assembly GCF_054177405.1. Lineage (NCBI taxonomy): Eukaryota > Metazoa > Chordata > Mammalia > Carnivora > Phocidae > Leptonychotes > Leptonychotes weddellii. The sequence continues at coordinate 27,896,178 of NC_138384.1, forward strand.
TGATTTCTTCTAGTAATAGGCCATTATTATTCTCAATGGTCTCATTGTTTAAGATGGTGTTTTTGAACTGTGAGCTGAAATCTCATTTTGAGTCATTAATTCAGTGAATAGTTATTAACATTCTTTATAAGTGAAGTAGACCAGTGTTTTGTAAAACGTTGGTTATATCTTAATAGACAATATCCCTACAAATATACATTCCACATTATTAGACATTAGGGAAATGCAAATTCAAATCACAATGAGATACCACCCACTACACACCTATTTCCATAGGTAAGAAATAATAATAATAAAAAAAACTAACAATACTAAGTGGTGAAGAGAATATGAAGTAACTGAAACTCTTACACACTGCTGGTGGGAATACAAAATGGTACTGCCATTTTGGAAAACTTTTTTTTTTTTTTTTTTTTTAAGATTTCATTTATTTATTTGACAGAGAGAGACACAGTGAGAGAGGGAACACAAGCAGGGGGAGTGGGAGAGGGAGAAGCAGGCTTCCCACGGAGCAGGGAGTCCGATTCGGGGCTTGATCCTTCATGACCTGAGCCGAAGGCAGACACTTAACGACTGAGCCACCCAGGCGCCCCTATTTGATTGCTTTTTATAAAGGTAAATGTAAGATCATTTAATATATGATCCCAGCAATCCCACTCTGATATATTTGCCCAAGAGAAATGGAAACATTTAGTAACACAAAAACCTGTACACAAATGTTTATAGAGTTTTTATTCATAATGCCCAAATCTGGAAACAACCCAAATGTCCTTTAACCAGTGAATGCATTTGTTTGCAATCTTTGGCGTATCTATATGATGAAGTTACTCAGTCACCTGAAAGAACACACTACTGATACGTGCAACAAAGAATACATTATGCTAAGTGGAGGAAGCCAGACTAAAGAGGCAACATGTCACATGATTCCATTTGTATGACACGCAAAAAATAAGAAGGAAAATTAATTATTGGTTGCCAGGGTCTGGGCTTGAGGGAAAGACGGACTACAAAGAAGCATGAGAGAGTATTTGGGGGTATTATAAAATTCTCGATCTTGATTGTGGTGTAGTTACATGATGTGCTCATTTGTCACAACTCAGAGAACTGTACACTAATAAAGATGAATTTTACTGGATGTAAATTGTATCTCAATAAACCTGCATAAGAAATGATTTATGTTCTTTAGATCTCAATTCCCATATTAAGAAGCTAATACTGCTAGTATTTACCCAAAAGAAATGAAAATATGTACACCAAAAAGACTGAAGTTCAATGTTCACAGAAGCTTTATTCATTATAGCCAAAAACTAGAAATAATCCACATGTTTATCAATAGGTAAATGGCCAAACTGTAGTATAGCCATAAAGTGGAATGCTAGTCAGCCATAAAAGGGACCAAACTACTGACTCATACAACAATGTAACTGAATCACAAATGCATTATACTGAGTAAAAGGAGTCAGACTCAAAGGCTATGTAATTTCATTTATGTGACAATCTCAAAATAGCAAAAATATAAGGGAAAAATCAGGGGTTGTCAGCCCCTGCTGATTGGAGGAGAGGTTGCTACAAAAAAGGATAAAGGAATTTGGGAGGGCTATGGAATTATTCCGTATCTTGATTAGTGGTGGTGGTTACTCACCTATATATATTTGCCTGAACTATGCACTAAAAAGAATGACTTTTCTATATTTAAATTACATCTCAAAAAAAATCCCACTGATACATGAAAGAACATGGATAAATCTCAAAAATATTATGCAGAGTGAAAAAAAGGAAGACACAAAAGGGTATATATCAATATCATTCCATTTATATATAATCTAAAACAGGCAAAACGTATCTATAGTGACAGAAAGTATATCAGTGATTGCCTGGGGCCAGGGATGAGAGGATGACTGCATGCAAAGGGCAAAAAAGAAACTTTTGGGGGTTATGGGAATGTGCTATATATTGATTGTGGTAATGATTACATAGGTCAAAACACATCAAATTACAACTCAAATTACAACTTGAAATGAATATGTTTTATTGTATGTAAACTGTACCTTAATAAAATTAATTTTAAAATGTACTTACCAAGTGAACATAAATGGAACAGGATTAATTTTACCCCCATTTATCTATTTAATAATTCTTCTTCCTTAGTTTTAATTACTTCATTACAAACTAAAATTAGATTATATTATCCTAATTTCTGTAATTTATGCTAGTCTATTAGCTAGTGGTAGATAACCAATTTAGAAAATAGTTGGTACATACAGGCAATATGTCCAACAACAGACTCTCTGGGGAACAGAAAGAATTAAAAGATTGAATGCTATCCACAAAAAAGTTGATACTCTTATTGTATAAATTATATATAGATCACACATCATATATGAGAAAAGGAAGCAAAACATAATCAGATGTTTGGGGGAACAGCTAAATCAATATGAATTATAGAGGAAAAGGACATGTAGGTCTGTGTTATCTAGCAGTAAGTTAATTTTTTTTTTAAGATTTTATTTATTTACTTGACAGAGACAGCAAGAGAGGGAACACAAGCAGGGGCAGAGGGAGAGGGAGAAGCAGACTCCCTGCTGAGCAGGGAGCCTGACACGAGACTCAGTCCCAAGACCCTGGGATCATGACCTGAGCCGAAGGCAGACGCTTAACGACTGAGCCACCCAGGCGCCCTAATAAGTTAATTTTTGTAATGAAGAGATAATGAGAAGATGGTCAAGGGAGGGAGCTAAGCATGAGCAAAAGCACAAACAAGTGAAAAGATCTGTGTAGAGCATTGTTTCACAAGCTGTATTCCAGGAAATGTGAAATGTGAAACCATTCATATTCATATTAGATTCTGAGATGCTGCCCTGTATTTTCCCCTTCTTGGAGCATTATGATAAAGTTTAATTTATTAAAAGCTTACTCTGAGAAGCCCAAAGAAAACTAGTAGTAATTAAACTTGAATAAATTGAATGGGCAAAATTACGAAAAACTTTTGATTCTCAGTGTAGACAACAATAGCAACCCTGTTATATCTTTTCAAAGCTATTTTTTAAAAGACATTTTATTTATTCATTTGCCAGAGAGAGACAGAGAGAGAGTGAGTGTACAAGCGGGGGAGCAGCCGGCAGAGGGAGGAACAGGCTCCCCACTGAGCAAGGAGCCTGATGCAGGGCTTGATCCCAGGACCCTGAGATCATGACCTGAGCTGAAGGCAGATGCTTAGACTGAGCCACCCAGGCATCCCTAAAAGCTTTTTTTTTTTTTTTAAAGTATAAAATGTTTTTAAAAGTTGAGAAAGAAATTAGGTTTGTCCCCACCCATCTCTACCCCGCCCCCCGCCCCCTGATAGAAAGCCATATTATAAACTGCTACAATCTTTAGCAACAATAAAGGGATCAGTACTTTATCCTTCCATACTGGAAGGAAGTCTGAAGAATGAGTTTGGGGACCAATGTGCACCAGAAGTTTGTTGGTTCTATTCTAATTATGTGTGAGTGTATGCATGGGGGGGGAGGGAGAGGAAGTATAAACCACAGTTCAAAACGGCACTTTGAGAACAGGCAAGAGTATTTTAAATAAGAGGGTGAGAGAATGAAAAATTTAATATTAAAGTATATCCCTGTAATACAAATACAAAAATAACTAGGGGCACCTGGGTAGCTCAGTCGGTTAAGTGTCCGACTCTTGGTTTCAGGTCAGGTCATGATCTCAGGGTCCTGGGATTGAGCCCCATGTCAGGCTCTGCACTCAGTGCAGAGTCTGCTTGGAATTCTCTCTCTCCTTCTCCCTCTGCCCCTCCCCGCACTTGCACTCTCTCTCCTTCTCTAAATAAATAAAATCTTTAAAAAATAACTAAATATAGGTCACAATATATCCTCAACATTAATTTTTAACCTACTTTGTTGATCCTAAATATTTAAAGAAAAATGAATTTATCTTTATACCTCTCCTATTCATCATCCCATAAGATATGGAATAAACTGCAGGAGCTACAACTGTATTATATTCTGACAAAGGCTATAAAAGACATTTTGCTAATTGTTCAGTTTAATGCAATCTTTCAGGATGACCTAATAGAACCAAAAACAAAAACACCTAAACACTGGTATAAATAATGAATTCAAACTACAGACCATTATCTCTTATCAACACATAGACAAACATCCTCAACAAAATAGCAAATATATATAAATATACATCATGAGCAAATGGGATTCATCCAGGAATGCAAGGTATCTGAAAATCAAGTAACACAACACAATCTATCAATGGCATAGAGAATAAAAACCACATGATTATCTTAAGTAATGTAGAAAAAGCAGTTGATGTTAAAGATCAACATCTCATGATAAAAACACTCAACAAACTAGGAATAGAAGGAAACATCCACACCTGGTAATAGACATCTACAAAAAATTCACAGCCCGTATAATACCTAATGGTAAAAGACTGAATACTTTCCCTAGGATCAGGAACAAAACAAAGATGTCTGTTCTTGCCACTTGTAATCAACATTGCACTGAATATTCTAGCTGGGCAACTGGGAAAGAAAAAGAAATAAAAACCATACAGACTGGAAAGCAAACAGCAGCACTATATGCAGAAGGCTATCTTTTTTTTTTTTTAAAGATTTTATTTATTTGAGAGAGAGCATGAGAGAGAGAAAGATCATGAGCAGGGGGGAGTAAAGGGAGAAGCAGACTCCTCGCTGAGCAGGGAGCCCGATGCGGGACTCGATCCCAGGACCCTGGGATCATGACCTGAGCTGAAGGCAGACGCTTAACCGCCTGAGCCACCCAGGTGCCCAAGACATTATCTTTTATATTTAAAAAAAGTAAGTAAATATTTGCTAATCATATCTGATAAAAGACTTATATCTACATTAATATAAAGAATTCCTACAACTCAATAATAAAATGACAAATAACCCAATTTAAAAATGTGCAAAAGATCTAAATAGGCATTTCTACAAAAGAAGAAATATAAATAACCAATAAGTCCATGAAAAGACAGTCCTCATTAGCCATCAGGGAAATGCAAATCAAAGCCACACTGAAATACCACTTCACAACCACTAGGGTGGCTATGCGAAAAAGACAGGTAAGTGTTGGCAAGTACGGAGAAATTGGAATACTTGGGTTGTTTCCACTTTCTGGCTGTTATGAATAATGCTACTATGAACATTCATACAAGTTTCCATTTCCCTTGGGTATATGTCTAGGAATAGAATTGCTGGATCATATCATAATTCTGTGTTTAACCTTCTGAGTAACGTTCAGACTATTTCCCAATGTAGCTACACCATTTTATATTCCCACCAGCAGTGTACGAATACTACAACACAGATGAACTTTGAAAACATTATGCTAAATAAAATAAGCCTGTCAGAAAAGACCATATGTTGTATGATCCCATTTATTTCAAATGTCCAGAATAGGCAAATCCATAGACATAAAGTAGGATTTGTGGTTGCCTAGGCTTGGAGTGGTGAGAGAACTAGAGAATGAATGTTAACAGGTATGGGGTTTCTTCTGGGGGTACGGAAAATGTTCTAAAATCAATCATGGTAATAGACTCACAATTCTGTGAATACACTAAAAATTACTGATTTCTATACCTTAAATGGGTAGATTGTACAATAGATGAACTACATCTCAATAGGGCTCTTTTTTTTTTTAAATAATGAATTCTATGGAAGTAAAATAACTTTATTCTCATTGCTTTGTTGAGGATTGCAAAGTTACAATGAATTTACATTGTTACTCCCATAAAATATTAAGGTCATTTAAATAACCATGTTTCTTTTTTTCTAATTTAATCACCTAAATACCAAGCAAGTCCACTGGTAATTAAAAGAAACTGTTTCACCTACAGGGTCTTTCTATATAACCTTTATCTCAAATTAAAAGTTGCAACTTACTTAAGTGTATGGTAAAATGAAGTAAGACTGCACAAAACACCAAGATTAATTTCTTCTGCATAAATACAGCATTTTGTATTTTCTCAGTTTCCCAAAACAGTAATCACAAGCTTTCAATACTAACTTTGTACGCTATATATCATATTCCTGTAAGTTTAGAATATATATATTAACATTTAAAACACTCATTTCTACTTTTCTCATCTTTTCAACCTTCAAGAATACTCTCTTTTTTCTTTTTCCTTTCATACCCGGATATCTCATGAGTGGTCTACAGATGATATCCTGACTTTCTTACCACTTATAAATTCCTTTTGATTTGGTTCCTGTTCCTCCATTCTTTTTCTACAAAAGTCCTTTCTTCAAGGTCATCAATTACTTCTCATAGCCACTCAATAATCTTTTATCTGTTTTTATCCTCTTCAGTATCTTAATTTTTATTTTTTTTATTTTTTAAAGATTTTTATTTATTTATTCATGAGAGACAGAGAGAGAGAGGCAGAGGGAGAAGCAGGCTCCCAAGGAGCAGAGAGCCCGATGCGGGACTCGATCCCAGGACCCTGGGATCATGACCTGAGCTGAAGGCAGACGCTTAACCATCTGAGCCACCCAGGCGCCCCTCAGTTATCTTAATTTTTGACATTGTTGCTCATCACTTTTTTATGGCTTCAGAAATACTACAAGATCTTATATCTAATTATCCTTTCTCTAATTCTTTGTTTCTTCTTTTTTCCTCCTGCCCCACAAATGCAGGTTCCCCAAGATTCTGGCCAAACCTCTTTGTCTTCTCACTCTATACTTTCTACTTTAGTTATCTTACAATGTCACATACCTTCAAACTATTACTTTGTAGCAGATACTTACAAAGTAAGTATCTTCTGAAATCTAGTGTTACATTTTTCAGTGCAATGTAGACTTCTTCAGCTAAAGTAGTCCTACTGCCTCTGCTCTGTTCCACTTCAATACCAGGTTAATCTGGTATAGGTTTTTCCCCACCCAAAGTCTTCACTTAGCCTGGTATTCAAGGCCTTACATATTGCACCCATCTAACTTCCCAAATCACCTCTCATTGCTATGAGTATCACTCATTCATTAAAATAAAGATATTTCCCTTCCTTCAAAAATAACAATCTAACCAGAAATCACTACACACACGCACATGCATATCCTTTTAGTTCTATATGCTCTAGTGATTGATAATATAAGATTAAATATAATAATTTGTAAAGAGCTCAGAAAATTGGCACACAAAAAATATAAACTAAGTATCACACTAAGCACTGCATGGACTAGCTTATTTTAATACTGAAAACAACCTTATGTGGTTGGTACCAATATAATCCACATTTTATTTTATTTTATTTTTTTTAAAGATTTTATTTATTTATTTGAGAGAGAGAGAATGAGAGACAGAGAGCATGAGAAGGAGGAGGGTCAGAGGGAGAAGCAGACTCCCTGCCGAGCAGGGAGCCCAATGCGGGACTCGATCCAGGGACTCCAGGATCATGACCTGAGCCGAAGGCAGTCGCTTAACCAACTGAGCCACCCAGGCGCCCCTATAATCCACATTTTATAGATGAGGATAAGAAAGTCTGGAAAAGATGAACAAACTTGCCCGGGTTATACGGCAGGTAAGTAGCAGAAACAAGTTTTTTTGTTTGTTTGTTTTAATATTTTATTTATTTGACAGAGAGAGAGAGCACAGCAGGGGGAGCAGCAGAGGGAGAGGGAGAAGCAGGAGCTCCGCTGAGTAGGGAGCCCAATGTGGGGCTCGATCCCAGGATCCTGGGATCATGACCTGAGCCGAAGGCAGCTGCTTAACTGACTGAGCCACTCAGGTGTCCCAGAAACAAGTTTTAAACTCAAAGCTGACTAACTCCAAAGTCACTATTTTGTTTTATTGTTAACGTTGAATTATACAATATTTCTAACATAGAGAAAATAAACTAATACCCATGAAATTAAATAGATATTAATATTTGCCTTAGGGATGCCTGAGTGGCTCAGTCAGTTAAACGTCCGCCTTCGGCTCAGGTCATGATTCCAGGGTCCCGGGCTGGGATCCAGCCCTGCGTCGGGCTCTCTGCTCAGTGGGAAGCCTGCTTCTCCCTCTGCCTGCCGCTCCTGCTGCTTGTACTTGCACTCTTTCTCTCTCTCTGACTAATAAAATAAAAAAATATTTGGCTTAGTTTACATCTCTTTTAAATAAAGTTATATAACTCTTCCTCTTCACCCATTTCCTTCTTTCCCCAGATGTTTATGGATACATACCTCTGCGATGAAGTTACAGAAACACATATTGAAAAGATACATGGTAAGTGGAGATCAGTAGTTAGCTCTGGAAAGAGAGGAATGGGACTGGGGATTTCAACAGTTATCCATTGTGTTTTATTCTTAAAAAACAAACAGGTTTCAAACAAATATTACATTTGTTAAATCTAGGTGGTGGGTTTATGGGTATCTGTATAATACTTCTATACTTTTATATTTTTGTACAGCTAAGTTTTCTAAAAAGTACCAGAATATAGGTTAATGCTGATTCAAGGCTTAGTCTAGAAATAGGGAGTTTTAAATGGCACATCATTTTGATCCCAAGAGCTTAAAAAAAAAGGATTATGTAGTAGGTGGATGGTTGTTGAATATAACTGTTGAAAGGACTCGTGTTCATAAAACAAACAGAAAATTAGCTGATAAACACATTCTCACATATACACTATATTAATTTAAAATATTTAATTTCACTGGGACTTACAATTTCACGTAATAAATTTTAATGGAAAATAGGTCTTTTTTTTTTTTTTTAAGATTTTATTTATTTGCGAGAGAGAATGAGAGACAGAGAACATGAGAGGGAGGAGGGTCAGAGGGAGAAGCAGACTCCCTGCTGAGCAGGGAGCCTGATGTGGGACTCGATCCCGGGACTCCAGGATCATGACCTGAGCCGAAGGCAGTCGCTTAACCAACTGAGCCACCCAGGCGCCCGGAAAATAGGTCTTTTAATATAGTTAATGCTTTATTAATAGAATTAAGGACATGAATGTATGAAATCTTTTAAATAATTATAAAAAATAAAGTCATTTTTTCCCCCTCAAATTAGGCCAGGTTTCTTCTTTGTGGCTCAAATTCCTATATACATTTAAGTAAGTATTGAAAGGGGCGCCTGGGTGGCTCAGTCCTTAAGCGTCTGCCTTCAACTCAGGTCATGATCCTAGCGTCCTGGGATTGAGCCCTGCATTGGGCTCTCTCCTCAGCGAGAAGCCTGCTTCTCCCTCTCCCACTCCCCCTGCTTGTGTTCCCTCTCTCACTGTGTCTCTCTCTGTCAAATAAATAAATATCTTTAAAAAAAAAAGTATTAAAAACTGATTAATGAAGGGCTTGTCTAAAAATCAGAAATGTAAAAAACATTTGGCTCACCTAGAATATAAGGATGTTTAACTAAAATATATTATGAAAATGGTAACACAAATTGCATTAAAGCCAAATGTACAGTGCTTATCAATACTCTTCCAAAACAACATCAGTTTCCATGAAAATGTCTCCAAAATATTATCCTCTGAAGTTACAATAAATCAGACTAACCAACTAGAAATAAAATCAACAATTAAAACAAAGTAAATCCACCAAATCTTTCACAATAGCAAATACCCTGATATAATTAAAGTAACAAATTATAATGAGAGTGTACATAGTTAATTAATCATGCATAGTAAAATATTTGTTTTACTATTTTTAATTAGAGATAACATTTCTCAACAACTTTTCCAGGATTATTACTATCAACTAAAGGAATTAAATAGTGCTTTAGATGTTAACTCATCCAATATCATGCTGAGACATTAAGCTTGTTTTACATATAGGAAAACATTTTATTATCTTTTTAAAAGAGCCTTACTTATTTGAGAGAGGGAGAGAGAGAGTGCATGGGTGTACAAGCACACTCATGAAGGGGTGGGAGGAACAGAGGGAGAGGGACAAGTAGACTCTGCGCTGAGAGCAGAGCCCAGTGTGGGGCTCGATCTCATGACCCTGAGATTATGACCTGAGCCAAAATCAAGAGTCTGATGCTTAACCAACTGAGCCACCCAGGCGCCCCAGGAAAAATTTTTAAAGAAACATTTCATCTTGCCTCCTCCATTAAGCCAATTTAATACTCACAAGTGTATCTGAACTAATGTAAAAAAAATTAGTTTACACAGTAACTGAGCAAAAGATATATATTCTTTTAGTTGTAATCTTTTCTAATGTTTATATTGCTCTGCTTTCCCTATAACTGTCATATAATCATCCCAACTTTTACTTAAGTATATTATGAATTATTACCTGACAGTAATTACTGTTCCTAAAAAAATTTACATGACAAGCACAATTTATTTATCTCTACCTTCAGCCAAAAATTAAAATTCTAAAATAAGAAACTCAAGAAATTGGGGCTTTCATACTCATTAAAGATACCCATTTCAATAACCATATCATTATTAATAATATTAGGATGACACTGTTATGCACTTCAGAAATCCACAGTGCTGAAAACCAAATGTATCCCTTGTGTAGATTTCGACAAGTCTAGATGCTTTCTCCCTACCAAAAGTACTGTCATCTTTATTTCCCCTTGATATATCACTAAAACAGTTCTCAGATACAGATCTCTCTCATTCTTCTCTCTCTTCAAGGTAAAATAAATCTAAGAGATCCTTGGCAACTCACTTGTCTTCCTCAAATTATGCAAATCCCTTTAATTTATCCCATCTTAGCCAACATTTTCCCCAAAGAAAACGTAAATTTAGAAAGTACATTAAAACAAAGGTAAGGTGGGGCGCCTGGGTGGCTCAGTCATTAAGCGTCTGCCTTCGGCTCAGGTCATGATCCCAGGGTCCTGGGATTGAGCCCCATATCGGGCTCCCTGCTCTGTGGGAAGTCTGCTTCTCCCTCTCCCACTCCCCCTGCTTGTGTTCCCTTTCTCACTGTGTGAGAGCTCTGTCAAATAAATAAAATCTTTAAAAAAAAAAAAAAAAAAGGTAAGGGGCAGATTTCAAGAACATCAGAGAAGAACTCAGTCATTTACAGACTACCCTCAAAGGACATCTTGGCAATGAGAAAATACATAAAAATCTGAATGCCAGGCTTGCTTAGTAATTTTTTTTAAATGACAAAACAGTAAGACTGGGCATATTTTTAATTCTCATGTCATGATCAAAAATAGAGGGTTAAAATATTTCATTGGGATATTTTAAATGAAAATGATAAAAAATTTAGTAGCTTGTCCTAACAAGTGGGGAAACTTGAATATGAATCAGATTTCAGAGGATATGTAAAATTATTAATTAACATACGTGTGATACTGGTTGTGTAAAAGAATTTCCTCATTCTTAGGAGATGGATGATGAAGTATTTAGAAGTCTCATGACTACAATTTACTTTCAAATCATACACCCAAAACCAACAAAATCTACGTACTTATCTATTAACGAATATAAAACAAACATGGCAAAATGTTAACAATTACTGAAGTGAAAGGCATTTATTTACTATTCTTTATTTACTTTTCTGGATACTGAATATTTTTTTTTCTTTTTGATACTGTATATTTTTCATTAAAAAAAAAACAGAAAATAGCTTTACCGATTTACTGCCTAGATACTAAGAACTCATTGACAGGAAATACACATTTTCACAAGAGAATTTCACTTTAAAGTCTGGAATCCCAAGAACATAGACAGCTTTGTTTTTAGGAAAAATTTAAAACTGTACGGTCATCCATAAACTTTTAAAAGTATTTCATAAATTGACAATATTTTAATTGATACAAAGCCCAATGGATAGATAATAATTTCCACAGAGAAAATAATTCCCTTGGTCATTGACAAGCTATCTACATCCCTCACTAATTTACCAGCTCTCACCAACTAATTTAATAAATCTATGCCACTGCTCATGAAGAAAAACACTTCCCTTTAGATCAGGCAAGAGGGGTCCCCTTCCTTGGGCTGCATGATTTAGAGGGTCTGGTTCCTTCGCCACACCCTTCCTCAGGGCCAAAAAGGTATATTATCCCTCCTCTCCTCCAAAACATGCTCCAGGAATGCAGTAATTGTCTACCTAAAACAGTCTCACACCTACTTGCAGAGCCCATCTGGGTCTATTTCCCTCAAGGAATTCCTCGTAGGGCAAGGAATATATATTGCCATATGTGTATGCTTAGGACAAAGAGATGTAGAGAGGGAAGAGGAGCTTGTAGATGGAGGCTGAGAAGTCCACATTTGTTCATGAGGCCCCTTGACATGCAGGATGAAACCAGGGCTGGAAAGGAAGTGGAACGGTCCACTTCTGCTATATTCTGACTATGGAACTCCAGAGAGTCCAAGAATTCTAAATTCAAACCAGTGCTTCTGTTTGTCAAGGAAGAAGGACACAACTTTTTTAGCTTTATTTACAACTTTTAAATATTCTGACATACAATAATGAGAACTTCCATTTGTACTCTTTCTCTGGGACCCACAAATATTAGGTACAAGGCTGCATACAAAATAAATGGTTATAGGGACACCTGGGTGGCTCAGTTGGTTAAGCATCTGCCTTCAGCTCAGGTCATGGTCCCAGGGTCCTGGGATCGAGTCCTGCATCGGGCTCCTTGCTCAGCGGGAGCCTGCTTCTCTCTCTGCCTGCTCTGCCTGCTGCTCCCCATGCTTGTGCTCTCTCTGACAAATAAATAAAATCTTAAAAAAAAAATAAATAGAAAATAAATGGTTATATAAAAAAAACAATAAAAAGGAAATAGGATCAGGTAATCTTTTTTAGACTACGCCACTACAAAGCTATGTAAACTTTACATCTGGGCCTCAATTTCTACAAATGTAAACTTTTTAAAAATTGATTCATGATTAAAAGTACTTCTAGTTCTAAAGCTAAAAAAAAAATCCTTAAAGCAAGGAATCATTAAACAACAAGCTGACTTAATTTATAAAAGCATTTTCAAATTCATTGTCATGTTTATTAATCAGAAATTCAAAAATATGTATCCACATATTACAGATGAGAAAACTGCAGGGAAGGTAACTTGCCTAAGACTCCTAGGATAGTATGACAGGGTCAGGACCTGAACCTAGACTCTAAATGCATTATCTCTTCCACTTTATCAAAGAAACTTACACCTGAAAACCCACCTTCAAAAGATTTGTTGTCCTACACCAGAACTGAGAAACAAGTGACTGATGCCAAGAATAAAGATTAAAAACTATCTTATTCTTCTCCTTCATAAGTAGCTCATTTATCTGATGACAAAAATTCATGGCTTCAACTTTCTAGTATGTCTCAGTTCATAGTAAGAATACAACCACATGAATAATATTAAGAAAGTGCTAAAAGCACATGACCTAAAGCAACAGAAACAACAACAGCATTTTTACAAAATAAAATATAGCTATACTTTGGAAATCAGATTATCTGGGGGAAAAGTAATACCAATTTGTGTAGTACTAACAATATCTAATGACTTAACTTGAAATTGTGTAAAATTATTTTGTAATCAATATTAATTGTTAAAACAAGTAAAAATAGCAGATTATGTATTACAAAATCATAACTGCTTTTTTTCTCAATACCTACTTTTCTTGAATCTGTGTTCAAGTCTTAGGTCTGTGATTTATAAACTATGGTAACCTGAGTCCAGTTTCCTCATTTATAAATTAAGATGCCACCAGTAACATCAAAAGATCTTTGTGAAGATAAAATGTGATGACATATAAAAAGTACCCACTGCAATGCCTAGTATAGGACAGGGGCTTACTAAGTAATTACTGAACGAATAGTTTTTTTTTTCAAAAATTGCTGAATTTATTTAAATCAGTTAAATATGCATTATTATGAAATCTGAAACTAAGTTTTGGATAGTCAACTCTAAGTCACTGTAGTCTAGATCACCAGATAATTCCTAGCATGAGAAGCAGAGAGGAAAGACTGAAGGATAAGATCCTCAAACAGGCACTTCATAACATGAAGTCATAAAGTCATAAAACAGGCCCTTGTTGATTCATTCTTTAAAGGAATATTTTCTAATTCGCCTCATGGCTTGTGGAAGGCAGAATAATGACCCCCAAAGATATCGACCTCCTAATCCCCAAATCTGGGAATATGTTAAGTTATATTGCAAAAGGGAATTCAGATTGTAGATGAAATTAGGTTGACCTTAAAATAGAGGGAGATTATCCTAGATTGTCCAAGGACCCACTGTAATCACAAGGGTCCTTATAAGTGGAAGACAGAGGCAGAAGACAGTCATTCAATGAGAGAATGACTTCACCAGCCATCGTTGGAAGGGGGCCATAAGCCACAGATTGTGGGCAGCCTCCATATACTGGCAAAGGCAAGAAAATGGATTCTTCTGTACAGTTTTTAGGAAAGAACGCGGCCCTGCCAACATCTTGATTTTAGCCCAGTGAGATATATTTTAGACCTCTGACTTCCAGGACTATAAGGTAATAAACTTATGTTGTTCGAAGACACCAAATTTGTGATAATTTGTTACGGTAACAATAAGAAACTGCTACATGACTATAGGTCACTTCCAGCTTCAATATTTCCAAACCCTAAGGCAACAGAGGATAGTGTGGGTTCCAGAGTCCTACTGCCTCTATTTGAAACCTTGCGCTGCCATTTACTAGCTGTATGACCCTGACCAAACTATCTAACCATCCCATGCTTCAAGCCCCTATCTGTAAAAAGAGTAAATGTTAAGATCTACCTCACAGAGTTGTTTCAATTAAATGAGAAAATATATGTAGAGCCATGAATGTCAGTATAACTGCTCAGTACTTACTGGCTACTTGTATGTTTATTATTATTCATAATTATACAAGTCTTCAAAGGAAAGTCTGTATATTTACCTTGATTTTCTAGGAATCTGTCTAATCACGGATATACACAACAATTTATCTATAAAGATATTTATTATACTATCCAAGAATAATAAACTGGTTAAATTATGGCACTTCTGCATTATAAATTATTATGAAGCCATTAAAATGGCAGTATAAGTCTTCCAGTTAAGGCCAAGATGGAGTAATAAGAATTCGATTTACCTTCATACTTGACACAACCGAAAAACCAGGCAAAGTTATGTAACACAACAGTTTTTAGACACTGGACATCAGGTAACCCAAGACAGTGATCCCTGAGAGAAGGAAAACAAATGAGCTAAGACTGCTTCCTATCCCAGCTTACTTCAAGGAGAGGGTTTCCAAGCTGTGGGATAGGGAAAGCAGGAAGCCATGTGCAATCTTACAGACTCCTTGAGTTGAGGAGACAGAGCTGGAAGTCCAGGAAAGCCAAGGCAGCCTGTTTGCAGGGGAAAGTTCTGGAGATGAGAAAGCTTCACAGGGAAACACCCCCAGAGATCTTCAGAAAGTCCCCTCTCAAGGCTTTAGGTAAGTACTGATCAGTGCTACTAGTTTGTGGAGAACATACTCAAAGTCCAGAATAAACTACTTGAAAGCAGCTGACATCTCACTAGGACTAAAAATAGCTCATCTTCCCATCAGCCCAAGTGGAAAATCTTGTATTTCACAAGGTGTTGGACAGAGAACTCACAAGGCTATTGTGTCAGTAGTGGGGGAAAATTAACCCTAGACTAAAGATTGCTCTAGTCCAGCCTAACAAAGCCTAAAAACAGATCTTATACAGATAAACCAATTTCCAAGTAACTGTATTCCAGAACAAAACTCAAGAATATTTATAGGAATGTAAAAGTTTCCATCACTTAACAAGGTCAAATTCAAAATGTCTGGCATCCATTCAAAAATTATCAGGCACGCAAAGCAGCAGAAAACAAAAACCACACTGAGGAGAAAAATCAGTCATCAAAAGCAGACTCAGAAATGACACTGATGATAGATGTAGTAGACAAGGATAGTAGCACAACTATTATAATTACCCTCCAAATGTTCAGTAAGTTAGAGGAAAGATTGAGCATGTTAAGTAGAAACGTGTAAGACATAAAATGAATGAAAAAAATATTTAAGAAACACACTGGATGGGGATTACACAACAGAAGAAAAGAGTGGTGAATACATTCAAATAAAAACTATCCAAAAACAGAAAAACAAAAGAATCCAACATGAAAGGCAGAGTTTCGGCTCAATTAGACACAGATTTTTTTTTTTTTATTATAAGTCACACTTTTGTGCATACATACAAAGGAAAATGTAAGTGAAATAAATTGGTGAAGGTATCCCTAAAACTGCTTCCAAATTCAGAGCCCTAATTCTTCATCACTTTTCCACTCAGAGTCATCAATATCCAAGTTCTGCCACATAAAATTATCCTCTGGGCCATGAGAAGTCCTAGGGAGGAAGCATTTCCTAAAATAACCTGTAATATCACGAAAAGCCTCTGCTGAGAGTCTCCTGAACATGGTTCTGTAATTATGCAGAACTAATTTTCTTTGATTCTGGCTCTAGAAATACTGCCAGCACTTGGAACAATAATTGGTTTCTAGCAGTTAAAGGAGTGCTCTCTGCTCCTGTCTCCAGGATTTCCTTCCACGCTGTTGACACCCTGACACTCATAATGCATGTACAGGTGACTCCAACCACTTCACAACTGCTGCTTCCCCAAGAGAGATTATAAAATGCCATTGATTGAAAGATGCATCCCAGTTTCAGAGGTCTTAAAATATGAAAGATGTGAATCCTGCAGTAGATAAAATACTCTTAGTCCTAAAAAAACAAAAGTGTATGCCCTCTCAAAGATGGTACACGAATGTTCATAGCACCTCTATTCACAATAATCCCAAGCTAGCAATAACATCTTCCAACAAGCAAATGGATAAACAAATTGCACTATAGCCATATAATGGAATACTATTTAGCAATAAAAAGGAATGAACTACTATACCTGCAACAACTGGATGAATCTCAAAACAACTACGCTGAGTAAAAGAAACCAGATAAGAAAGAGTACACACTATATTATCCCATGTGTACAAAATTCTAGAAAATGCAGTGACAGAAATCAGATCAGTGGTTACCTTTGGTGGGGGGGGCAGTGGGAAATGGGAAGAAAGGAGCAACAGGAAACCTTTTAGGGTGATGAGTACGTTCATTATCTTTTTTTTTTTTTTTTTAGATTTTATTTATTTATTTGACAGAGACAGAGATAGCGAGAGCAGGAACACAAGCAGGGGGGAGTGAGAGAGGGAGAAGCAGGCTTCCCGCCGAGCAGGGAGTCCGATGTGGGACTCGATCCCAGGACCCTGGGATCATGACCTGAGCCGAAGGCAGACGCTTAACAACTGAGCCACCCAGGCACCCTTTTTTTCTTTTTTTAAAAGATTTTATTTATTCATTTGAGAGAGAGAGAGTGCGCATGTGAGAGCATGAGCAGGAGGGAGGGGCAGAAGGAGAAGCAGACTCTCTGCTGAGCAGGGAGCCCGATGTGGGGCTCAATCCCAGGACCTGGAGATACTGAACTGACTGAGCGACCCACGTGCCCCAAGTATGTTCATTATCTTAACTGTGATGATGGTATGACTGGTATATACACGTCAAAATTTAGCAAACTGTACACTTTAAATGTGTTCAGTTCATTATATGTCAATTTTATCTAAATAAAGCTGAAATTTTGATACAGAAAACAAATAGGTAAATAGATACAGAGTATAAGACTAAAAACATATACTGTGTGTCAGTGTGTCAACTTTACTTCAATAATTAAAAAAAAGACTGAAAGCACAGATTCCCCCAAATATAAAAAGGGATTATTTCTAGTTGGTGTGATGAAGGGTGACTTTTCTTGCTTGTGGTTTCTAAATTTTTTGTAAATACTTTCAACAAACATGTTTTACTTCTGTAGTTACCAAATGTCTCTATCTCTTCACATACTAGGCAGTCAGTAGATGCCAGAAATAAATCACTTTCATTAACAGATTTGAACTATTACAAATTCCCAAAGAAGAAACACACGAAAATACCTTACAAAGCTACATAAACTAATATTTTAGTATCTGCCACCATTTTAGATTATTTATGTATCAGTCTAGGCATACACTGCTGACTACATTATTTGGGAGGTTCATGCCTATTTATTATAAGGGTCTTATCTCCCTTGTGAGTTACAAAAAGGAGAATGCCTACCATAGTGTCTTATATATGTCAGGTATTAAAAATATATTTGTTGAATTCATCAATAAATGACTATCTTATAGACAAAACTGTCTTAAAATGACAACTACCTCAGTGCTTAGCACATAGCATGTTCTAAAAAATTTGTATCCATCTTTTTAAAAAACTTAAATCCCTCTGTTCAATATAAATTTAACTTAAATCAAATGCCAAGCAAAGACCATTTCTTATTTCACACACAGCATAGCATCATGCAAAAATCATAGAGGTTGACAAAGTACTTATGAAACTGAATTAAAAATTTCTGAAATTTGTTCATATGATCACAAGCTTCCAACACAAAACACAGCTAAGAAATTATACAATAATACTCTGAGATGTCATGGCATTACATAGGATAAACAAAGCAAATGAGTCCCTTAAAGAAATGGCTGATTCCAGGTCTGAGGGAAATTAAGAATATCTTCTTTTTTTTTTTTTAAAGATTTTATTTATTCATTTGAGACAAAGAGACACAGAGAGAGAGAGAGACAGAGAGAGACAGAGAGAGAACATGAGCAGGGAGAGAGGGAGAGGGAGAAGCAAGCTCCCCGCTGAGCGAGGAGCCCGATGTGGGGCTTGATCCCAGGACCCTGGGATCATGACCTGGGCCGAAGGCAGACGCTTAACCATCTGAGCCACCGAGGCGCCCCTTAAGAATATCTTCTTGCACCAGAAAGCAGAGAAGTAATTAGAGACTGATGAGGACATGTTAAAAAGGCATGGAGTTGGTCTGAAAGGGTTCCCACTGGCCAAATATTCAAAAAGAATAGCATGGCTATGGCTCATAACATATTTAATGTTTTTTACAAAGGGGAAAAGGTACTTTTACTAAGTGATAAAACTTAGCATCACCAATAATGGGACAAACTAATATCATGCTTCCTAATGTAATTCAATAGAAGTACACAAAATCATCTATGCAGCATTGTTACCAAAAAAGAAAAATGTTCAAATTGTATTATGAAGAAACAATTAGACAAATACAGGCGGCTGGCCTGGACTTTTAAAAAATGTCAATGTCAGGAAAGAACAACAAAAAGACCCAGGAAATCTTTATTAGGTTAAAAATTTAAGGGGACAGAACAACTAAATGCATTGCCTGGCTCTTGACTGGATCCTGGATTTTAAAACAAACATCTCTAAGAATATTATGGGATAATTTAAGAAATCTGAATTTGGATTGTATGTATTTGTATAGGATTGTACTGGATTATACAGCATGATATTTATTATTACTATCTGTTAATTTCTTGTGATAAAAGGATTGTATTCTTGTAGGAGAATATACCTGTTCTAAGGAGAGCCATGTTAAAGTATTTGGGGGTAAAGTGTCATGATATCCCATTACTGGTGATGCTAAGTTTTATCACTTAATAAAAGTACCTTTTTTTCAAACATAAAAATAAAATGAAAGCAAATGTGGCAAAAATTAACAATTAGTGAGTCTATGTGAATGGGAATATGGATGTTCACTGTATTATTCTTTCACCTTTTCTGTAAGTTTAAATTACTTACCCAAAATAAAAAGAAAAAATAAATGATACTTACAAAATAAACAGTTTGAAGAAATTCACAGCATTGACATTTCTAATATTGCTGAAGCGATTTGGACCCATTTTTTTTTTCTTGTAAAATAACAAAAGTACAGGCCTAGCCTTAAAAGTCTCTTTCTTTTTTTTTTTTTTTTAAAGATTTTATTTATTTATTTGAGAGAGAGAGAGAATGAGAGACAGGGAGCACGAGAGGGAAGAGGGCAGAGGGGGAAGCAGACCCCCCGCTGAGCAGGGAGCCCGATGTGGGACTCGATCCCGGGACTCCAGGATCATGACCTGAGCCGAAGGCAGTCGCTTAACCAACTGAGCCACCCAGGTGCCCCTAAAAGTCTCCTTCTATTTGTACTTTTAGTACTTAGCACAGCAACTGATACGCAAATAGGTGCTCAAGGAACATGTGCTGTTTCTGCTAAGCAATTAGTAGTGGTCTGAATTTAGACAGGTTGTTTTCCCTCCTGACACTTCAAATACTTGATCTGCAAATTCTGGGAAATATTACTAACT
This sequence comes from Leptonychotes weddellii, assembly GCF_054177405.1. Lineage (NCBI taxonomy): Eukaryota > Metazoa > Chordata > Mammalia > Carnivora > Phocidae > Leptonychotes > Leptonychotes weddellii. The sequence continues at coordinate 27,916,304 of NC_138384.1, forward strand.
TGCATACACCCTACATCATTACTAAAAGACTCAAATAATGTTAACAAAACTACTTTTCAAAATCCTATGCAAATGTTATTACTATTTCTATCTCTAATCATATTAATTTTTTAAAAATTACTTCTAAGTCTCACTTTCATTTGAGGTATTTAGGGAAAAAAAGCCCTAGGATATTTATCTAGCAATATCATCTTGTAAGTATAATATATCTCTCAGGAACTAGTTATGTCTTTTTTGGAAAAAAAAAAAAAACCCCACAAAAAACAGTGCTTAAAGTTGAATACATAACACAGTTTTGTAAGACTTTAGCAATCATTCGAAATAAATTTAAGTAGATTAGAAGCTCAAAAGAAAAGGCCTGCTTTCTTGGCTCTGCCATTTACAAAAGCAATTGGACCTTAAACAGTTGTATATTATATGCACATATATTATAAGTACATTAAGAATCAAATAATGACAAATTGCTAAAAAGTCATGGAACAAGGAGCTAACCTAGAAACTACAACACCTCCTTTAAACAGGATAGGTCAAGGAAATTAATTTTTTGTTTGAAAATCACTCATTCCAAGTCACTTAGCTGGAGGGCTAAGGGAAAGTGCTGTAAACCACTGTCCAACAAAACTAAATTGGAAATGTAAAGAGAACAGCTCTGAAATTAATAATGTAGATCAATGGGAAAGTATGATGTAATTTTCCCAATGTGAACTCTTCAAAGGCAAAGGACCATATTGTTCATTTTTGCAACCTCATGGCCAGCACAATCTCATACACCTGGGAGACATATAGTAAATTTTGAACAAATAAAAGCATTAAAAATGCAACATTTCCAAAACACAGATGTTATATAAAATTCAGTATATATAACTTATACCTACATTTGACAAATAACAATAAGGGTGCATTTTTTAGGACTAAAGATATAGTTAAAAACTTATGACACATTAAAAGCTACACACACCAGAGAAAAAAAACCCCAAAACTTAATAGATTTCTCAACTTGGAGACAACCTGTTATAACTGTATTTTATAATACAACACAGTAAATGTAAATGTCTGACCATAGTGTGGTATCATTCTCATTTCTGATCACTCTTAAAACACTGTAGAGTTTAAACTACGAAAGGAATCTGCTAACTAGTTAGCAAGGAAATTATGACTTCTCTAATACTGTTTTTGCTTTTTTTTGTTTTGAGAATAGAGTAAAATCTTGTCCAGCTCTAAAATCCTATGATTTCATGAAATGGTCAATGTAAACTTGTGCTGCTTTCAGGTACACAAACCTGAAAAGAAAACCTGTAGGAAAAAACCTTGCTTTAAAGATTGCTCTCCTTTTGTAATTCACAAGGTATTACTTGCATAATAAATTATTTAACTGAAACTGCAGTCTAAGCTTCCCAACTATGTGCTTACTCTTTTCATATATTACCCACAACACATTGTATTAAAATATTTCCTTAATTTAAAATAATCTCAGCCCAAATACCCAAATGTAGAAATCTGATCACCCATACTGAAGTACTCCAAAACAACTGTGTTTTCATGTTATCATAATAGGTATAAAGTTTGATGGCTCAGGAGCCCTAATGCATTGTTTGCAATTTCAGACTTTAATAGTAAGTAAATGACTGAGTAGTCCTAAGGTAGTTGGGAGTGCAACTCATGAATAAAATTAAATAACAACAAAATTTCGTTAGACCTGCTTTGAAGTTTGGCTCGGATCTCATGCTCTTCACAAACTGCACTAATCCACAAATTTCTCACCAACTGCTGCCTTTTCCCTAACCCTGGAATTAATTCACTTCCCGTTCACCTCTCACCCTTAAGTATGCATGTTAGAGGTCAATAGCCTTAAAGCTACTGTTAAGAACTGGAGTTTCTGTTACTCTGATTCTTGGCAGGGAGCGCAGAGCTCAACTCTTATACAATTTATAGTACATGGTTTAATAATTAGGATCATATTTCAGAACTAGCTAATATTATACAAATTTCCCCATTCAAACAGAATATTTTAATCCTGAGGACATGACAGAAATGTCAAAACCAAAAACTAGTCCACCTTAACTGAGGGAAAAAAAGGCAACTAAATGGGAAATTCCTGTACAGAATTTCTCTTTCGTGTTTTTGGCTTAGACAACTAAGAATTGTGAAACTTCTTATAAGCAATACCATGCCAAATGCATAAAGATTTAAGTAAACTCAGATAAATAGAGGAATGGTATTTTATAAGATTTTTAATTAGTTCAAGGAGACAATCTAAAAATTCCTTAGTTTTTTCTCTTCTTTTTGTCTAGAGCGTAAGTGGAGTGACAAGCTTTTTAATTGTTCATATATCTGTTGCTTTTTTGACTTTGGAAAAGTTACCACTGGGAGAAAAAAAAAATCTAGCAAAGAGCTTGTGATCCTCTGAGTTCAATGAGTATGAGCAACATACAGTGAATCCCTTTAGTTTTTTTTTTTTTTAAAGATTTTATTTATTTAACAGAGAGAGACATAGCGAGAGCAGGAACACAAGCAGGGGGAGTGGGAGAGGGAGAAGCAGGCTTCCCGCAGAGCGGGAAGCCCGATGTGGGACTCGATCCCAGGACCCTGGGATCATGACCTGAGCCGAAGGCAGACGCTTAACGACTGAGCCACCCAGGCGCCCT
>NC_138384.1:27919448-27950624 GCF_054177405.1 Leptonychotes weddellii
TCCATCCACGTCGCTGCAAATGGCAAGATCTCATTCCTTTTGATGGCTGCATAATATTCCATTGTATATATATACCACCTCTTCTTTATCCATTCATCTGTTGATGGACATCTTGGCTCTTTCTTTCTTTTTTTTTTTTTCTATTTATTTTTTTTATTCTTATGTTAATCCCCATACATTGCATCAATAGTTTTAGATGTAGTGTTCCATGATTCATTGTTTGTGCATAACACCCAGTGCTCCATGCAGAATGTGCCCTCCTCAATACCCATTACCAGGCTAACCCATCCTCCCACCCCTCTCCCCTCTAGAACCCTCAGTTTGTTTTTCAGAGTCCATCGTCTCTCATGGTTCATCTACCCCTCCGATTTCCCCTGCTTCATTCTTCCCCTCCTGCTACCTTCTTCTTCTTCTTCTTTTTTTTTTTTCTTAACACATACTGCATTATTTGTTTCAGAGGTACAGATCTGAGAGTCAACAGTCTTGCACAATTCACAGCGCTTACCAGAGCACATACCCTCGCCAGTGTCTCTCACCCAGCCACCCCATCCCCCCACCCCACCCCCCACTCCAGCAACCCCCTGAGCCTGTACTCTTAACCGCTTCACTGTGATCTTAATCTTGAGTTATGCTTCCCCCCGTCGCTAACATACTGTCAGTGTTAGTCTTCCAACTTTTTAATGCCTGTAATAGTCCATCTAATATGCTAGGACAATAAACTATGGTGCTTCCAGTTGTGCTGTACAGACAGTGTAAGATAAAGATCTTTGGGTATGTTACTTTTGCTATGCTTGGCTTATTGTAATAAAGCATTTTTATATTCAAATTCACCATCAGACTGTTTTCCAAAATACTGGTATCAAATAACAAACCTATTATAATTTCCAATGTCAGTATAAATTTGCCAGCATGAAGCATTAACGTTAACAGAAATTTTTTTCTAATACATAAAAATAAAACCATGCTGCAAATGGAATTATTAAAGTTGCACATTATTCTGAATATTCTCTTTACTAACTCAACTTACCCTTTTGTGAATTCCAGCTCGTATGCTTTATTTAGTTATCAAGTGAAGTCCTAAAAGTTTGCTTATCAATTTGTATGGGTTTTTTATAGGAATATTAACACTATGTTCATTATATTTGTGATAAAATGTTCCCAGTCTATTGTTTACCTTTTAATTATGGTTCAGTTTTTATTTTTGATAATAAATCATTCTGTTAAAGGCAATTATAATTGAAAGTTACAAAAAAGGCCTTAAAACCTTATAATTTTCTAAATATAGAAGTTAATGTATTGCTTTGAGCACATCAACAAATCACTTTCAAATATAAGACTGTTAAAGCAAAAGAAACTATGTCAAAATATGCCTCAGTTTGAGAAATCCTGGATATGTCTCACATAAAATTAACTCAAAAAAAAAAAAAAAGGCCCATTCTATCCCAAATCACCAAAATAAAAGAGCCACATACCTGTCGCTGTAAATATAGGCGATTTCTGTCATGTAAATGCTGATGATTGGAAAGTGAAGAGTGCCAACTCCGAGCCTGACTATGCATCTGTGTTGGAGCCATATCCGAAGGCCGGGTTACAAGATGTGAAGTAAACTGCCGTTCAAGGTCATGATCTAAAACATGACTTGAATGATCTTGTCCAAATGCTGCCTCATCAAATTGGGGAAGGAGACCCTCCTGGAGGAGGTCTTCTGGGTCAAGTCCTGTGAATGGCTCAGTCTGAGACTCCACTTGATGAAGTAAATTCTCTTCTAAAGATGAAAAGCCATTAGTTTCTACGTGATCATTGAAATGGCCCATTTGAGTTCCTGAGTCAACAGGATCTGGGAAGTTCATGTGTACAGGAGATAATTTTGAATTGCTATAATTACCCTGAGGATGTGATGAATGCAACATTTGGAAATTATTTGAATTCAACGATGTATTGGGATTTAGCATATGCTGAGTGGATTCTTGCTTGATTCCCCTATGAGGTGAAAAGGAGTTACTTCCGGTAAAATCAGATAAAGTCTGATTTGTATGATTAGGTGCAAGCACTGCAGAGGCCTGCAGAAGACTGTTTGGTGAGATGTGATTACTGGAAAAGGAATAATGTGATGAAAACTGCTGTGAATTACTGACAGAACAAGAAGTCATATTTGGAGAAGGTCCATTGAAATTCCCTTCTTGATGATTGCTACACTTGAGGAAGTGAACTGAAGGATTTGACGTTTGGGAAAATTGCTGCATTGAAAGAGGCTGTTGCGACGTAGATGCATTAGGGATTTGTGATGGGTGGTTAACACTGACTCTGTGTGGACCAGAAACATTAACATCCATAAAATTTTTAGACTGGCTGAGGGAATTCTGACCTGGGTTAAGATTATTTCTGTTTTGTTGTGAGCGTAGTGAAGTGCACTGTGTTTGTTGTTCACTGGCCTGAAATAAGGCAAAGTCATGGTGTACCACAAAGCTTTTATTTTGATGCATAGAGTGAGAATGTCCTTGTTGGTGAAAAGGAGACCCATTTTGATTGGAAATGCTGGTAGCTGTCTGATGGCCCCACATTGGACTGCCATCTGCTACATCTGGAAACAAACCATTGGGCTGGTTTTGGGGGTGGATCGGAGAACAATTAAACTGAGAGTGTGGAGATAACACGTGTTCAGCTGGGCTACCAAAAGGCTGATTGACTTGGTGAAATTTCATTGAATCAAACTGATTTAACTGCTCATAATCAGTTATCTTCTGATGTGTTGGAGTACCTTGAACATGGTTCAGTGAGTCTATGTGCAAAGGTTCAAATTCTGCACCCAAGTTCAATTCATCAACTAGTGAAACAGGTCCTGGCTGTACAAATGCATCATCTGACAAACCTTCTAAGGTCTCACCAAAAAGATTGGCATCATCAAAAAAGTCCATCATTGGATCTGTCATCTTGAAAAATCCAGTGACAATCTGGGCTATTCACTCCAAATGAAGTTTATTCAGCTTCTGTGTAGTGGATATTATCGGATCATTGCCAAAGGTCATCAACTAATCCGAAACAGGTCAATGTTCATTATTGCTCTAGATAATGACATGTCATGAAGTGTCAGAATCCTAGGAAAATAAGAAAAACAATTAAAGTTTAATGATGAGTATTCATTAAAGTTCTACAAAGCTTATATGTGACTTAAAAAACATACAATCTCAGGGTACAGTATTTTTTGGTAGAATGATTAAAAAATTGCAAAAAGCTCATTAATATTCCCTACAAGGAAAAAAATGCTGGTGCTTGGGACATGATTGTATGCATTTCAAAGTAATAATGCATATTACTTCATTTTCAAGTTCATATATATATGTATACATACATATATACATACATACACGTATACACACATATATACACACGTATTTTTTTTAGGTAGGCTCCATACTTAGCACAGAGCCCAACGTAGGGCTCGAACTCACAACAGTGAGATCAAGACGTGAGCCGAGATTAAGAGTCGGATGCTCAACCAACTGAGCCACCCAGGTGCCACTTGAAGTTCGCCTATACCATGAAATGACCATCATTCCCCAGCAGCTCTGTCATGTTTAAAATATATATGTATTACACTTTGAAGTAACGTCTTGTTAAGATAGCTGACATCAAATCTTCTCAGAGTAGTAACTGCGTTGTGATATTTTGCTCTAGACCTCTCGAGCAGATAAATCTTATTGTTTCATACAGTATATGTGGAAATACATCAAGAAGAAAAACTGTATGGGGTGCCTGGTGGCTCAGTCGGTTGGGCATCCGACTCTTGGTTTCAGCTCACGTCATGATCTCGCAGTTGTGTGATGGAGCCCAATGTCAGGCTCTGCACTTAGTGTGGAGTCTGCTTCAGATGCTCTCTCCCTCTCGCTCACTCTCTCTCTTAAATAAATAAATACATAAATAAATACATACATAAATAAATAAAAGCTTTTAAAGAAAGAACAACAATAACAATTGTATGAGATCATGTTAAACTGGGCCAAATGAGACGAGTTAGCCATCTGGTCAGTTGACAGACAATGCAGACAGGTGATACGTTTGGGATGTTCCCACATATTGTTACCATGGTTCTGTTGCTCATCTACATGGAAGATCAGCCTTCCTAACAGCCAACTGATTTAGATATTCAAGTAACAAAAGCAAGGACCTTCCTGTTAATGGTCATATTCGTTACTCTGTCCCTAAGTCTCCCTCCTGCCTTCACTAAATCATTTGGAATATAAATATTGCTTATTTACTAAACTGTATAAATAAATGACAATCTTGACAATCAAGCTGAGGCAAAAATAAACAGTAGCTTGAGCTAAGCAATGAATTAGTCTTATGATTAGTCTGAAGAGAAAAAATGATTAACATTTACATGAATATATATATATATACACACACATACATGATATTTATGTGTGGAAAGGATCTAATAGGTTACTTGTTAATATGAAATGGCTAGCTAATTTTGTTCCAGGCCTGTATCATTCCAAACACTTTTAACAAAGGTAATTTATGGTTCTGCCCTACTGTCTTGCCTAGAGAACCACAAATGGAGTTTCCCACTGCTCTACATATTAATTAAACATTAGCAAAGGCCTAAGAAATTTTTCCAGAACTTCTATTTTGGGAGGTCCACATTAGGAAATAGAAATTTCCTAAACAAAATGCTCACTATTTTAATGTAGAAATACTTTTGAAAAATTCTGAGAAAAACTACCAAAGTCTATGTTAATTTTAACTGGAAACTGACTTATCATCAATCACAATGGTATGTACTTAAATCCTTTAACAAATATATGATTTTAGAAGAATTAAAATACAGAAAAAGTTGTTTTTCCAGATTTTATACTTGTGAGACAGAGCAGATGAAAGGCTATGTGGTCTGAACTGAACAAGGCCATTAGCAAAATAGAAGGTAGATTAAATCACTTCTCTGGAATGTATCTTAGTTTCTGCTTCAGACTCCAGACTTGGGAACATTTATGTACACCTAATTTATTAATCAGGAAAGCAATGTCTTATGCTTTTATATGGTTGTATGATTATTTATCAAGAGGAACACACAAAAAAAAGAAATACAGTGAAAGTTACCAAATCCAGTATGTCATCAAATATGAGGTACATCATTAGTTGATATAACGTAAAAAAAAGTGCTGCCAGTTAAACTATGGCACTATACCATTTCAAAAGTTTTTAGACTTAGTCTTATTTCAAAGGATTTGATAATTTCTTCTGCCTTGAGATACTCTGCTTGGTCCATAAAATACTTGACTGTTGCTCTGTAAGTAAATGTGAATTGCTGTCGTTTCTTCAACAACAAATATTTGCTTCACTAATACTAAATTTATGCTCTGCTACTCTGTTTCTGTGCCTCTCTGCATAATCAAAAACATTTTGGTTAAATACTGAAAAACAGTGTATTTTTTTTTTTAAAGATTTTTATTTATTTATTTAAGAGAGAGAGAGAGACCACAAGTAGGCAGAGCAGCAGACAAAGGGAAAGGGAGAAGCAGGCTCTCCGCCGAGCAGGGAGCCTGATGCGGGGCTCGATCCCAGGACCCTGGGATCATGACCTGAGCCGAAGGCAGCCGCTTAACGACTGAGCCACCCAGGCGCCCCTGAAAAATAGTGTATTTTTTTAAAGACATTTTAGGGGCACCTGGGTGGCTCAAGTTGGTTCAGTGCCCAACTCTTGATTTTGGCTCAGGTTGATCTCACGGTTGTGAGTTTGAGCCCTGTGCTGGGCTCTGTGCTGGGCGTGAAGCCTACTTAAAAAAAAAGAGAGACATTTTAAATAACGAACATGTGTAGTACTAATGTACATAGCCCAACTGGTGATGGCAATATAAATAACTATGACCAAGTGTGTGTACGCACAGATAAGTACTCCATGACCCCCATCTGGCAGGTAGGTACTGAGACACACCCCACTTTGAGATTTTTTTTTTTAAGATTTATTTATTTATTTGAGAGGGAGAGAGAGCGCATGGAGGGAGAGGCAGAAAGAGAGGGAGAGGATCTGAAACAAACTCCACACTGAGTGTGGAGCCTAACGCAGGGCTCAGTCTCACAACCCTGAGATTACAATCTGAGCTGAATCCAAGAGTCAGATGTTTAACTGACTGAGCCATCCAGGCACCCTCCCCAATTTCAGAGATATTAAAGTGGAAAAAATACACATCTTAGAATGATTAAAGTAATTTCTTGAATAATTAGAATGCATCACTTCAAGAGTTCAGAACCCACAACTATAAAAATCTACTGCCCAAATGAATGCTGAAAGTAAATTATTGGAAGGATATGACATTAATTCATATATTTTTACTTACTGCGATTAACAGTGAACTTAAACATAAATATAAAACATTGTGGATTTATACAGATTTACTATGTGCTTATACATTTATTCTTAAAAAAAACAGTTAAAGAATTTTTAGGAGTCTGCTCTGGAAATAAATATATGTTGTATCAGAGCAGTAATAGTTTATATAGGAAAGAACTGGTATAGTTGTTGAATTTTTGTACATGATGGTAGATTGTGCTAAAGCAGAATGTTTTCTACATTTATGTAACCTGAGGCTTACCTAATATATGGAAGAAGTAAAAATTTTAATTAAGAATTTTGCTATTTTCTCATCCAATAAACATTTATTGATAAAGAACTTCCAGGTATTTGGGTGATGAGTAATCACTGATCTCTGAAGGGGAATTTGGACATATAAACAGAACATTATCAATACATGTTACTGTGCTTTGCTAAAAGTAAGTACATAAGAGGAACATCTAATGATTAAGAAAATGAATATAGATACCAACACTATACTAAGAAGATACACATTCTGTATGTGACAAGATATTTGTAAGTAGTTGACTTTAGTTATAAAAATAGAGACTGGGCACCTGGTTGGCTCAGTTGGTTAAGTGTCTGCCTTCAGCTCAGGTCATGATCTCAGGGTCCTGGGATCGAGTCCCACATCGGGCTCCCTGCTCAGCGGGGCGTCTGCTTCTCCCTCTCCCACTCCGTATTCTCCCTCTCTCTCAAATAAATAAATAAAATCTTTAAATAAAAATAAAAATAGAGCCTAAAGGCAAACTATGAAAAAATGTCCATAAAATCTCATAAAGCCATGTTTTCTGATTTGAAGTTTATTCTACAATTGACACAATGTTCATGTAAGTTCCACTTAAAGATCTATTGTTGTAATTCATTCTGTAAAGGTACCATTTTCTAACTTTATGAAAATACCACATCAATCTTTTTTTTTTTTTTTTAAAGATTTTATTTATTTATTTGACAGAGAGAGACACAGCGAAAGAGGGAACACAAGCATCAGGCAGAGGGAGAGGGAGAAGCAGGCCTCCCGCAGAGCAGGGAGCCCGATACGGGGCTTGATCCCAGGACCCCGGGATCATGACCCGAGCCCAAGGCAGACGCTTAATGACTGAGCCACTCAGGCGCCCCACATCAATCTAATTTTAACTTACTATTTCATTAAGCAAATATTTATGGACTGTCCATTACATCCAAAACAACTCTGCATCCAAATCAACTACAAAAGTCTCTGCCCTCAGGAAGGTCAGAATCTAAATCGAGGAGACGGGGTAATGCACAAGAAAAGCACATTATATATTGAATAAAATATGGTAATTGTGGCCTAAGAGAGGTACAAGCTCACCTATAAGATAATTTATAAAGAGAAGAGAACATACTTGGCAAGTTATTCAGGAAAAGCTTCTTGGAACAGTTTGCATTTGAGGGAGTCTTCTAAAAGAATTGGAAGGGAAGGGGGCGCCTGGGTGGCTCAGATCGTTAAGTGTCTGCCTTCGGCTCAGATCATGATCCCAGGGTCCTGGGATCGAGCCCCACATTGGGCTCCTGGCTCAGCAAGGAGCCTGCTTCTCCCTCTCCCTCTGCCTCTCTCCCTGCTCATGCTCTCTCTCTCTCTCTCTGTATCTGTGTGTCTCAAATGAATAAATTAAAAAAAAAAAATCTTTAATAAAAAAAAAAAAGAATTGGAAGGGAAGGCCAAAGACTTCAGGAATAGAGAAATGGCAGCAAGGGAGGAAGTACATATTTAGGGAAGGGGATGACTACTGCAGTGGGCATGGAAACGGAGAAAAGTAGAAAGTAAAGGCAGAAATGTAAGCGGGAGCACTGCTATAGGGACCTTATCAATCCAGTACAGTAAAATAAAATATTTTTATATCTTATATTTTATATATATCTTTTAAGGTTGAGACAAGTATTTAGAATCAAAATAAAATTACTTCTCGATCTTCATTTCTACATTTATCGATGCCAATGACATGAGGATTGTACATCAATAGAACAGAATCCCTGCCTTCCCAAAGTTCATAATCCAGAGAGGAAGAAAACACGTAAGCAAGTAGAGATGTATGCCTTAGCAGAGATGCATACACAGCATAATGTTATATTAGATTGCAATTATTTATTTCTGGAAAAGATGGGTAAAGGCATAGAGATAGGGTGACATTTGAACTGGGCCTTCAGAGTAAAAATAAAACCACTGAATATGTTCCCAAACAGGATTTATATATATATATATATATATATACATATAAACTTATTTCAGTGGTAAACTGACTTCCTGAATGTCTAATAGTTGCTTTTTCTCCAAGACATCTCTATATTCTCCAAATAAATCCCTCAGTATATTTCTACTAAATGAATTAGGCTTCCCAGTAAGCTCTACACATAAAGAGTTTCATCTCATTTAATACGAGCAGCATTGGGCCCTACCAAATTATTCAGTTTTCTATTAGTCATCCCTTCAGCATTTCTGTACAGTATTAAATTTGCGCTACATTAATTTTTACTTTGTTTATGAGTTACCCATAGCTATTTCAAATTTATATTTGGGGAAAATTCAGCTTTAGGTTCACCTCCTATAGAAAGCCTCTTCTGACTCAACTGTCTGTCTTGTAACCTGTGCATCAAATAACACTCCATTATAATAATGTATTTTTCTTTTCTCTCCACTAGGCTGTATACCCTTGGAAAAAAGGAACACTGCTGTCATCTTTGTATCCTAGCATAGTAGGCACATCATAAAGTTTTGCTAAATCAGTCAATGACTACATAGGAATTAGAAAGAACAAGATACTTACATAAAAACAAGACAAAACAAAACATAGACCTGAGTTCTGGCTCTTCTACCTCCTAGCTGTAGGACTTTGAGAAGACCACATACTACTTGTTTTCATCTGGAAAAAAACCCAAAAAACAAAAATAGCAACACAAACTATTAACTACAGTCCTGTCTGCCTCAAAGGGGAATTATAAAGTACTAAATAAAGGAAGCAGTAATCCCTATTAGGATAGGAAACAAGTCTTTTACAATCCCCGCACTCCCTTGCATTATTCCTAAAACTGGTAAGAGCATAGTGAGAACACTACAAGAAATGCCCAGAGGTGAGGGAGGACATAGCATTTCAGGAACTACTCAATAGTGTAGTGTGGCCAGAGCATACTACTAGCCAGAGATGTCGAGGCAGGCAGAGGTCAGATATCCAAGGCTTTAAATTAGTCATGTTAATAATTCTGGACTTTATCCTAGAGGAAATAGGAAGCTATTTCACTGTTTAAAATTTCTTCTCTGGTGTAATACTTGACTAACATTTTTACTGTGGTAAAATTATAATCACTGGCAGCTATTAACATTTGAAGTTATTTTAAGATAGCAAATAGCAACTCTCTCAATGACAGTGACCAAAACACTTAAGTTGTACCCAGAAACATTTTTTAAAGACTAAAATGATAATGATAGGCGATATCTGTCATTTTAAAGAATATCTTCACTTCACAAAATAAAAAGCTGGCAAATTCGAATTCACCACTTCTTTGTTAAAAAAAAAAAAAGAAAAAAAGGTCTATGAACTTCTAGAACAACTCCTGTTAAGGTATTCAAACCATATTTGAATACCTGTTAAAAAGTTTTTTAAAAGTTCAATTTTCCTCCCGCCTTCCTAGTCATCTATTTAGAGATTGTTTAAAATAAACCTAATTATGACAACCTTCAAATTCTTGAAGACTTAGGTCTCCCCTACAGCTTCTCTTTTCAAAGCTACAAGCAAAATATTTCCAGCTTATTGAAATGTGAAAAATCCTATCTAAAAAATAAAAAGAGATACTACAAAATTCCCTCAGATGAATAAAACTGAAAACATAGCAAAACTTATGAGATAATGCAAAAACAATGCTCTAAGAGAAACATACTTGTAAACAACTACATTAAAAAAATCTAATTGATAACCTAACTGTACACTTTAAGGAAATGAGCAAACTAAGTCCAAAGGAAAGAGAAAGAAATAATGAAGATTAGAGCGGAGATAAATGAAATAAAGAAGAGAAAGACAATAAAGGAAAATCAATGAAATTTAACATTAGTTTTCTGAAAAGATCAACAAAATTCACAGATCTTTAACAAGACTGGCTAAGAGAGAAGATCCAAATTACTAAAAACAGAATCAAAAGAGAATATTAATATAGACTTTTACTTTACAACATAGACTTTATAAGTCTATATAAGGACTATATAAGCCCTTTTTATGTAAGAATAGTTAAGTCCTTTTTATAGAAGAATAGTATTATAAGAATAATATGAACAACTGTACACCAACAAATTGGATAAACCTGGATGAAATGGAAAAATTGTACATCACATAAGCTACCCAAATTGATTAGAAAAGTAGAAATCTAAATAGACCTAAAACAAGTAAGATTGAATCTGTAATCAAAAACTTCCCAACAAAGAAAAGCCCAGGACCAGATGGTTTTAATGGTGAATTCTACCAAATATTTAAAGAATTGACACCAATTCCTCTCAAATTCTTCCACAAAAGTGAAAAGTCAGAAGTACTCCCTAACTCATTTTGTGAAGCTAACATTACCCTGATAATGAAGCCAAAGACATTACAAGGGAAAAAACCCAAAACCAAAAAACAGAACAAGACACTAAAGACTAATATCTCTTATGAATACAGATGCAGAAATTGTCAACAAAATACTAGCAGACCAAATCCAGCAGCATATTACACATATACATATAGTACAGATACAGTATATTATAGGAACAAGTAGGAATTATCCTAGGCATGTAAAGGTAATTAAGACACTTTGTAATACACTGCATTAATAAAATAAAGGTAAAAGCACATCATCATTCTATCAATTGATACAAAAAAAGTATTTGACAAAATCTAACACCCTTCCAACATCCTTTCATGATTAAAATACTGAACAAAATAGGAATAGAAAGGAATTTCCTCAACATGATAAAGGCCATGTATGAACAACTTAGAGCTAATATCAAACTCAATGATAAGAGAATTAAAAAAGAGAATTTGCCCCAAGATCAGGAACAAGACAAGGAAGCCCACTTTCACCACTTCTATCCAATAACAGAACGAAAGATCCAGCCAGAGAAAATAGGCAAGAAAGGAAAATAAAAGGCATCTAAAATAGAATGGAAGAAGTACAATTATCTTTTTCACAGATAACATGATCTTATAGGTAGAAAACTGTAAATAACACACACACATACACACACGCATGCAAACAAACTGCTAGAGCTAATAAACAAATTCAGCAAAATTCTAGGATACAAATCTATGCAGAAAGATCAGTTGTATTTCTGTAAGACAGCAAACAACGTTCTGGAAAGGAAATTAAAAACAATTCCATTTACGATAGCATTAAAAAAATAAAAATTTAGGAATAAATTTAATGAAGGACATGTAAGATGTGTACACTGAAGACTGCATATCGTTTTGAAGACAAAACAGTGCTGAAAGGAATTAAAGTAGATCTAAATCAATGGAAAGACATCCTGTGTACATGGATTGAAAGACTTAATATTGTTAAGACAACAATACTGCCCAAACCAGTCTACACATTCAATGCATTTCCTATCAAAATCCCAATGATTTTTTGCGTATATAGAAAAACTCACCCTAAAATTCATATGGAATTCCAAGGGACCCAGAATAACCAAAACAATCTTGAAAAAGAACGAAGTTAGAAGACCCACACTTCCCACTTTCAAAACTTACTACAAAACTACAGTAATCAAAACAATGTGTTATTGGCATAAGGATGGACATACAGACCAATGGAATAGAAAGCCCAGAAATAAACCCTCACATGGTCAATTGATTTTTGACAAGGGTGCCAAGAACATCCAATGGGGAAAAAACAGTCTCTTCTACAACTGATGTTGGGAAAACTAGATAGCCACCTGCAAAAGAATAAAGCTGAACTCTTACTTTATACCATAAAAAAAAAAATCAATGGAAATAAATCAAAGATCTAAATTTAAGAGCTAAAACTATAACACTATTAGAAGAAAACATAGGGGCAAATCTTCATGATTTTGGACTGGCAATGGTTTCTTAAATGTAACACCAAAAAAAAACGGGTAACAAAAGAAAAAAAAGACAGATGAATTGGGCTTCATAAAAATTAAAAACTTGGGGTGCCTGGGTGGCTCAGTTGGTTAAGCGACTGCCTTCAGCTCAGGTCATGATCCTGGAGTCCCGGGATCGAGTCCCGCGTCGGGCTCCCTGCTCGGCAGGGAGTCTGCTTCTCCCTCTGACCCTCCTCCCTCTCATGCTCTCTCTCATTCTCTCGCTCTCAAATAAGTAAATTAAAAAAAAAAATCTTAAAAAATTAAAAACTTGTGCACCAAAGAATACTATCAACAGAGTAAAAAGTAACCCGCAGAATGCGACAAAATATATGCAAATCATGTATCTGGTAAAAGTTTAATATCTAGAATTTATAAAGAACTCCTACAAACTCACTACTATAAAGATAAACAACCCAACTTAAATAAAAATGGACAAAGGACTTCAATATACATTTATCCAAAGAAGATACAGGAATGGCCAATAAACAGAGATACTCAACATCAGTCATTAGGACAATGCAAACCAAAATCACAATGAGATATCATTTCACAACTACTAAGAATATTATTTTTAAAATGAAAAATAACAAGCATTTGAAAGAATGTGGAAAAATTGGCAATCTCATACATCGCTGTTAGTAATGTAAAATGGCACATCCACTATGGAGAAGTGCAGTGGTTCCACAAAAAGTTAAAATACAGAGTTACCACATAACCCAGCAATTCTACTCCTATATACTCTATACCCAAAAGAATTAAAAACAGGGACTCAAATATTTATATGCAAATGTTCATAGTAGCATTATCCACAATAGCCAAAAGTTCAAAAACAATCCAAGTGTCCATCAACAAACGAACAAAATCTTTAGATACCTAAAATGGAATGTGATCCAACCGTGAAAAGGGGTGAAGTTCTGATATATGCTACAGTGTGAATGAACCTTGAAAACATTACGCCAAGTATAATAAGTAGACACGAAAGGGAAAATATTGTATGATTCCACTTATATGAAAGACCTAGATTAGGCAAATTTATAGAGATAAAAAGATTACATACTACCAGAGGCTGGGGAGAGGGAAAAAAGAGAAGATAGTAGTGATGGCTGCACAATATTGTGAGTGGAATTAATGTCACTAAATTGTACATATAACACATTAAAAAAAATAAATTTAATATTTTTAATTAAAAAATAAAAGCCAGATATGTTCCTTTCTCAAGGCCTTTGTATTTGCTATGTACACTCTTCCCTCATTTCATTCAGTTCTTTTCTCAAAAGTAACTTTCTCAATGAGGCCATTCCTGACCACTCTCTCTAAAATGTCATCATTTCCTGTCCTTATCTGAAATTAAATTTTTAAAATACCTTTTAATTAAAAAAAGACCATGATTTTTCCTCCTCTTGAAGACATCAATCATAACGTTCTATATCTAAAATTCCTTTAAAAAATTATATGAAGGACAATCATTATATTAAGTTGTAGGAATATTCTCATTTTTAAATGTTTTAGGCTAATATGACCTTAACATATAACATGAGTACTAGCAAAAATTAGAACCCAACTAAGACCAAGCCTGTTATATCTAATTGTACGTTTCCAACTCATTTAAAAAATGTTTATACGAATCAGTGGTATCATCATATGCCTAAATTTGTCTTTGCCCTCTCAACATATATTCTTGCTCATTTTATTCCCTTCCTAAATATCAATGCCCCTCTACCCTTTTTGCTTCTTTTTTTTTAAGATTTTATTTATTTATTTGCGAGAGAGAGAATGAGAGACAGAGAGCATGAGAGGGAGGAGGGTCAGAGGGAGAAGCAGACTCCCCACCGAGCAGGGAGCCCGATGCGGGACCCGATCCCGGGACTCCAGGATCATGACCTGAGCTGAAGGCAGTCACTTAACCAACTGAGCCACCCAGGCGCCCTACCCTTTTTGCTTCTATTCTCCCATAGGTAATCCATGCTCAAACATGTTGAAATGTTGCCTAAATTCAAACACTCTCACATCTCCATTAATATGTACAAGAGGTTCTCTAAGCCTACAACACTGCCCCCCACCTCCCACTTCCTCCATTTGATAAAGTAATGTCTTTGAGATTAAACTCAAGTACTACTATCTCTAGGTAGCCTGCATGTACATGTACATGTACACACACACACTCCTCAAACTGGTAGGCACTCATTTTTTGTGTCTCATACCTTACGCACCATATTATCATTCTTGGTCTGGTAGTACACCTATAATGTCTACTTCAGTAGATCGAACTTACTAAATCTGTCTTCTCTACTAAAGATGAGTGCAGAGATTGGTCTTATTCATCTCTGTATCCCTAGTATCTACTAGTACAATTCCTGGCACATAGTAAATACTCAAATGCTTTCAAGAATTCAATAATGTCGGGTCACCCGGATGGCTCAGTCAGTTAAGTATCTGCCTTTGGCTCAGGTCATGATCCCAGGGTCCTGGGATGGAGCCCCACGTTGGGCTCCCTGCTCAGTGGGGAGTCTGCTTCTCCCTCTTCCGCCGCCCCTCCCCCTCCATCTGTGCTCTCTGTCTCACTCCCTAACAAATAAATAAAATAAAATATTCTAAAAAATACAATAATGTAACACAAAACAAATCAAAACTCCTTGATCCTTAATAGTACTCCAAAGGCTGAGATTCAAAAGCATTCTAAGCAATAATATATCATATTTTTTATGCTTTAAGAAGCTCCCACTGAACTGTCCACTTAAAAATAGTTAAAATAGGGGCACCTGGGTGGCTCAGTCGGTTAAGCGTCTGCCTTCAGCTCAGGTCATGATCCCAGAGTCCTGGGATCAAGCCCTGCATCATCGCATCATTGGGCTCCTTGCTCAGTGGGGAGCCTGTTTCTCCTTCTGCCCCCTCCTCCCCTGCTTGTGCTCTCTCTTGCGCTCACTCTCTCTCAAATAAATAAATTCTTTAAAAAAATAATTAACATAGTATGTCTTATGTATATTTTACCACAAAAAAATGCCTCAGTGATCCAATTTAAAGTTTAATTCCCAGTTATCCTCCCCAAAATCCTACTTTCATTGAGAAGTGATTCTACAAAGGGCCCTGTATTACAACACAGTAGTTAAAACTACGGGCTCTGAAAATAAGACTAGTAAAAGATTGGAATCCTGGCTTTATCACTTCCTAGCTATGGAATCTTAGGCAAATCATTTAATCATTTGAAGCTCAGTTTCTTCATTTAAAATGGAGACTGTAATAGTATTGATCTCATAGAACTACTGTAAAATAACCCACACAGTGCACTGTGTAAACAGTTTTCAATCTGTGCTCCTTGGAGCACTGGGTAATCTTTAGCCACTGAAAGGAAGAGAGGGCTTTAGGCCTCACCTTCCCCCATTTCCTCACCAATAAAAGGTTTCTCCCTGAATATTCAGCTTCTATATATCTTACAGATTGAGCTTTTGAGTAGTATTTTCAAAAAAACAAAGGATTCAGGGGTGCCTGGCTGACTCAGTTAGTAGAGCATGCAAGTCTTGATCTCAGGGTTATAAATCCGGGCCCCACATTGGGTGTAGAGATTACTTAAAAATAAAATCTTAAAAAAAAAGGACTCCTTGCTTTAAAAGACCTGAAAACCAGTAATGTAAATAGCACTCATTTAATGTTTATATTAACATCTCCCTCTGCAGATAGCGATTTACTAAATTCAATTACTTACTTTGTTGGCATTCACACTTAATTTAGTCTTGCTTTGCATCTCACAGAAAGGGAAATCTTTAAAACATAATCTCAGCTCTACTCTTGGTAAAAGATGACTGAGGATAACTAATTTTGGGCTGATACTGAAAATAGATTGTAAGTTTCCTAGTTGCTAATGAGTCAGGTCAAGTTGTCTATTTGAAGTAGTCCTGAACATCAATCATACCCCTAACCAAATTAAGTATAAATATATATTATAAAACCAAACAAATTTCAATTAATGTTAAAAACAGGAAATTGATTTAAATGCACAATTTTCCAAAGTTTGAAATACACTAAAAATTGAGACCCAGGTTGATTATTACCACCTAACTCACAGGGTTGTTGAACGGTTTAGAAATACACACAGTTTAGAAATACATTCAAAGTTTCTAAAATAAAGAAAGCATTTAATAAATGCAGCTTTTCCTCTCATACCTGTCATCTCACTTCTGATTTCCCAAGAGTCATTCAAACTCTCCCATGACTATTAAGCTTCTCCAGACCTCCTCCGATTCTTTTGCTAATAATCTCTAATGCTTCAATATCCTTGTGACCATTTTCAATTCACTCAGCCCACCATACTCTATTAACAACACCAATGTAATGTGACCTCCAGACCTCAGTCCAATTCAATTAACATTTCTGCTTATTTATAATATTTGTTATATGCCTGGCACAGTATTAATACAAGGTTAATACCAATCTGTACCTTCAATGCGGTCCTTGCTTTCGCTTAGAAAGTGTTTAAATTCATTTCCCTTTGCTTCTAGGCTATCTCCTCAAGCCTTCAATCCTAACTTCCCCCAATCTCACCCAAGGAGAATTCTGCCTCTTACTTACTCTTCTGAGGTTTTCCAGTTGAAACTCACCAGTCATCTTTTTAGAAGCATGTATCTCTCTTTGCTTCTGTCCTTTTTCTTCTAGCTGTTCTCAGAAGAGGAAGCATGACTTTTTTCCAAAGATACACTTTCACCTCTTAATACCATTCTATCTAGCTTTTAGCAACTTACACCCACATACATTCCAACTCTGTCTAGAATCTTTAATCATCCCCTTGCAATTACCTGCTTCCCTTCTAACTTTAGGCAGTAGGTCTCTCCTAAACAAAAATGTACACACAAAATCATCTATGTCTATCCTTCCATTCAGTGACAAATATTGAGAATAAGTGATCACTGCCTCCATTTTCCAAATACCCGCTTGCCTGTTAACCTCTTGTACTTTACTTTCTGCCCCCATAAAATTACTGCAACTATATTTTCAAGGGTGACTAGTAAACTCCTAGGCAAATCCAAATGTTCTCTCAATCCCTGTCTGACCACTAAGAAACACTTGCCACCAGTAACAAAAGTGACAGAAGCTAAACTCAAAAATGCCATCCTCTATATGAAGCCTCCAATCATCCATGCATCTCCATCTATCATATACTATTTAGGCACTGAATGCTAGAACAAGGCCCATGACTTATTCATCTGCAGTACCAGTTACCAGCCTGATTGGCCTATAACAAAAGTTGTTTAAATGTTTCCTGAATTCAGTTCAAGTAACCCCTCTGCCTTCTGGAAATTCTCTCAGCTTCTATGACACTACACTTAGATTTTCTTTCTTATAGCTTTCCTTGCCCTTCTGATTCATTTAAAGTAGTTTAATAGACATAAGATTTTATGCAGTGACTTCATTTCTATCAAATCCATTTACTCAGCATTTCGAATTCAGTCAAATGTTGACACATCTTCCTCAACGTATCTTCTAAGATGCGATTTCACATTCAAATCCTTGAGAAACTCAATTCCATTTTTCTTGGAATACTATAAATTATTAAAAACATTTTTTTCTTACTACTAGAATAAAATAAAGATATAAAACTCAATTCCCCACTACTTTAATGAGACCATATAGCATTTCATTGCCTTCCTTGAAGTCTCTGACCAAAAGCATACCAAGAAAGCAACAGCTTGGGTCCCTATATACAAATGGTGCATATTCCTATTAGTAGCCCTGTGAGCTTTGGCCATTTCTGACATAACACTATTCATCTCAGGAATAATATATATCTTTATAATACTTGCCCTCCTCCTTCCCCAGGGCCTTATTTCGAACTATCATGTACATTTCACCTAATAGTTACCAAATTCACTTTGGCTAAAAGTTTTTTCCTATCTTTTTCAAGATTTCTTTAAATACGTTATATGTAATTTTTTTTTGTTCTTTCCAAACCATATCCCCTACAGTGCTGTACTAGTCACTGTACTTCAAAACCAAACATTTTTAAGGATGGAGAAAAGATGGTATCTTATTTGATTATAACTTTGAAAACAAAAAACTATGCTTTGTTTGAATATGCTGTAATCCAACAGGCAAAACAGAGATACTAATTTATGTCTCATTTAGGTAGAAATAGCTATCCATAACCAAATGTTCATCTTTGGAGATTTTTTTTTTTTTAAGATTTTATTTATTTATTTGACAGAGAAAGCCCAAGTAGGCAGAGAGGCAGGCAAAGGGAGAAGGAGAAGCAGGCTCCCCATTGAGCAGGGAGCCCGATGCAGGGCTCAATCCCAGGACCCTGGGATCATGACCTGAGCCAAAGGCAGACACTTAACCAACTGAGCCACCCAGGCGTCCCTCATCTTTGGAGATTTTTTCAAAAGAACACAAGATTTTTCAAATACTGTACAGTGGTATTTTAATCAAACCACATAACTGAATATAAGCAACTGGCATTCTCATACACTGCTAAAAGAAGTATAAATTGGAACAACAAATCTGGAAAATGATACAGCATTATTGGTAAAGTTAAATATACCCATACCCATGACCAATTTTTCTACTTCTAGAAATATATATGCCACAGAAATGTGTGCACACCAAAAGTCATGTACAGAAATGCTCATATCAGTATTACTCGGAACACTTCCAAACTGAAAACATGTTCATCCTACATTAGAATCAACAGCAATGAGAATGACTGAACTACTTTTACATGGAAAAACACAGATTGGGCGCCTGAGTGGCTCAGTGGGTTAAGCATCTACCTTCAGCTCAGGTAATGATCCCAGAGTTCTGGGATCGAGTCCTGCATCAGGCTCCTTGCTCCATAGGGAGTCTGCTTCTCCCTCTGCCCCTTTTCCCACTCGTTCTCTCAATCTCTCTCTCTCTCAAATAAATAAAATCTTTAAAAATAAAAACAGACTAGTCTTAGACATAATATTAAGCAAAAGAACACATACTATATGATTTCACTTATGTAAAGTTGAAAAACAGCCAAAACTACTCTATGGTTTTAGAAGTCAGCATGGTGGTTACCTCTGGGAGGCTGAAAGGGGGTGATGATTGGAAGGGAGTGAGAGGAGCTTGGGGGTTGCCAATAACATTCTATTCCTTGACCTAGGTAGTGGTTACAGAGATGTTTACTTTGTAATAAATTATAGAGCTATAAATTTATGACACATACTTTTCTGAATGTCACTTATAACTTATCAAAAAAATTAAAAACCTAATTGAACCAAGATGAATCATAAATAAATATTTATAAGTCACCATTTACAGTACATGTCATTCAACACAATATTGGTAAGCAAATATAGGATGGTTTCTGAAAAGACTTAAAAGTAAACTCTGTTTACTACTCATCTGAACACGTGTTCACCAAATCAGAACTAAGTGTATTCTTGTATTTGGATATGCAGTGAATTCACTAAATTATGCAACCTCTGAAATAAAATATTCCCTAATACTAGAAAGCTCAGGCAACTCAGTTTCTCTGTAGCTCAGTTTCTTCATCTATAAAATGGACTAAATAAGTGTACCAAATGTAGACTCTTGAATTCCTAGATTTGTTTTAGGGAAAGCTGTCCAGTTCCTTGATTGAAGAAAAAATTTTAATGAATATTTAATTGTTGTTTTAAAGATAAACACTGCAAAAGGTAACATAACCGAAAAAAATACACTAAATTCCAGCTAATTCCATGGAAGAAGAGTAACTTTGAATTTACTTAGTAATGTGTAATAAAGCACAAAATTTTAAGATAAAACACTTTATGCAAAATATATGAAACCTAACCATTATCCTAACGATTTTTTCCTTCTTCTTATAAAAGAATAGATGTATTAACAGTTATCTTTCAGAAGCACAACCATTTATTTCCAATAGAATAAAATTTAATACACTTTATACTGCAGCTTAGTCAGGTAAACTAAACTGAAATGACCACTGAACAAGAAAAATCATCTTTCTTTTTTTTTCTCTTCAGACTTCAAACTGGGTCCCTTTGTAGCAATAACAATATTTAAAATTACCAGTTAAAAAAGTTTTAAAAGTACAGTAAAAAAAAATCTTACTATTTGCTAATAATGACAAATTATAACAGAAACATCAGTATCTATAGTTATTTGATAAATAATAGCTCCTAATGCCCTGCACTTACAATTTTTACTCATAAACACCAGAAGCCTCATTAAAAATGATGAATATCAGGCTGCCTACAAGCTAATAACTTTAAACAGTGCCACTTTCTTTTTCTTTTCTTTTTTTTAAAGATTTTATTTATTTGAGACAGAGAGAAAGCACAAGCAGGGGAGGGGCAGAGGGAGAAGCAGGCTCCCTGCAGAGCGGGGAGCCCAATGCGGGGCTCGATCCCAGGACCCTAAGATCATGACCTGAGCTGAAGGCAGACGCTTAACCAACTGAGCTACCCAGGCGCCCAAGAGTGCCACTTTCTTAAGAACATCAAGATTATAAGACTTTTGAATTCTGCACCATCACCCAACTAATATCAAAACCCATCTAATACTACATTCAGATTTTTTCTCAAACCTTATCTAATATAATCTGTATTAAGAAAATTTTCACAAACTTTCAAAAACTGAACTGTATTGTTAAAAGATCATTTCAGTTACTAATTCTCCTAACACAAATATGAAGCTTGCTCTTCTCAAGACACACATTATGAGTTATATTGTAATATGGTGTCATACATATAGTTAAACCTACTCCAACGGAGGCATCTATCATTCAGATAAAGATAGCCACCACCCCCCCCCCGTCCCCCCACCTTCTACCTTCTGAAGCTCTTGCCTGGGAATGGTGTTCAAAACTTAATTTCTTGCCAAACCTTTTCTTCTCCTTATGTTCATCTCAGTAAATCTCACCATCATCTTCCTAGGTCCTCAAGTCAGGAACCTGGAGCTCACTTCGACATCTTTCCTTTAACATCCAATACATCATGAAGTTGTCAATGCCCCTGCCACTTCCATCTCCTCTCTGTCTCTCTATATCAAATCAGATGATACTGCTACCCTAGGGCCAGCCACCATCATCTTACCTCAACAACTGTAACAGTAGTCTGTGCTTTCATCCTTGCCTTTCTCTAATCCATTCTTAACCAAAGTGTCATTCTTAAAATCTAAAGCATAGCACTCCTCTACTTCAAAATCTTCAATGATTGATTGCAACATCTTTAGTAAAACCCAGGTCTTCAAAATGCCCTGCAATGCCCTGTATGATCTGCTCTCTGCCTAGCTCTCATCTTGCATGGTTTTCCTTTATTATTATACTCCTGCCACCCTGAACTTCTTTCATTTCTTCCAACATATTAAGCTCTTTTTTGCCTTCATACATATTCTTCTCTCTTCCAAGAAACTCTTTCCCTATCTAGCTTATTCTTTGTCTTGACTTAAATATCACCACCTGAGAGAGACCTTTCTGACCACACAATCTACAATCCTCCCCATTTTTTCCCCAGCAGTCTGTTCTCTTCCTTTATTGAATTCATTACAAGTTGTAATTTTACATTTGTTATTTACTTGCCCATTACCTGTTTCCACTATTAGACTATAAATTCTACAAAGGTAGGAATCACTTAATAAATTTATGTTATATAATAAACTGATTAATAAAGGAATCACTTAATAAACTAATCTGTTTAATGAATGGATGTGAGTGACCTGGAGTTCAGAGAATGAATTATAGCTCAAAGTGGCTTCCCCTTCTCTGAGTTTCCCCTTATCACTTGATCAGCTTTCCAACTGTTTCTAAAAGGGAGGAGCAAAAGGTGCTCCCACAAAATTAAAAGCAATACAGTGGAGGTAAGGTCAGGAAGTTGTACGTGATATGTCAAATAAGTGAGACAAATAATAATGCTATGGTCTCATGGGAAGGAGAAATCCCTAAGGGCTACAATGACAAGAGATGATCTTATTCGCAAGGTGGAATTTGACCTGAGTATTCACAGACTGGTAAAATTCGGGGGTAGAATGGATGGGAGCGAAGCCCAAACAAGTAAAAAGAAACATGGTGTCAGAAGATAGTTATAAAATTGGAATGTGGCAACGTATATTCACAAAGTAAGTGTAAAAAAGCTAAATCTTCTGTCATGTAAGAAATCTGTATGGTTAAGACAGGTTAATCATCTTAAGACCACAACAGCTACAAAACATTTAAAAGGTTATAACAAAATCATTCTGTCTCCTCAGTGTCCATAAATCTCTTCTGATTCCAATTTTTGGCTTTCAAAGTTTTTCAAACACTTATGACAACATTAGTTTCATAATTCATTTTCACTCTAACCAAATGCTTTAAGTTTCCATATTCTTACCAATGTTCTGTATTCACTATACTGATATATGATGGAATTTCCCCAGTAGATCTGTTATTTCAGTCATTTTTCCTTTATACTTTAACCTCTCTAGGATTTCATTTTTGTCCTCTATTTAGTTGACTTTTTCTCCCACTACATTTATATGAGTGATTAACACACATAACCCTTCAGAATATCTAAAATGTCACATGTACCAAAATTTTTAATTATTGAAACTTCAATAGATTTTACCTCTCAGTCTGTAATGCTTCTTCAGTTCCTACCTCCTAAATTTATACATTAAGCCCTTCCTTCAGTTCTATCTGGTTTCCATAGGTAAACTGCCAAGGTCTAGTTTAATGTCTTATAGAAGGCATTCAGTTACATTAGAAAAGGGATTTGGAGTTAAAAGTCTCTAAAGATACTTCCAAGTTCAAAATTCTAGGATTTTATTAAATTTGTCATGAGCTTTTTTTTTTTTTAAACAACACTGCTTTCTTTATTCATACCTGCCCACTTAAGCTTATTCTTTTAAAAATGTTCTTTTAAGGTAAGACCAACTATACCTCTATTTGTTCCAAAACGTCTGCCTTTTCTTATACTTAAACCCAGGCATAATTTTTATATTTCAAAGGACAGATCTAATGGGCTCCTCAGAATTGGAGAATTGTAAAATTCAAGAAAACTTGGGTTCACAGAGGTTAAGAAATCTGACTATAGCTATATAGCTAGTAAAGTGACAAAGTCCTGATTCTCTCCAATCAGAACTCCTTCCAAGTCAAGAAGGCTTTACTAGTTACACCAGCACAATTTTTTTTTTCCCTAATGCTATTTCTTATGTCCTTAGGACATCACCTTCCCCTAGTTAATCAATCACAAGGTTTTTATTTTTTAACTCTACAACACCCACTCTCCTGAAACTGTTCAGAATGACAAACATAACTCTATCAAATCTGGGAGGCAACTACTTTTTTCCCCCAGAGCATTTCATGTTTATATTATATGACCTGTAGTTTATAGGAAACTCACCAAACTACTAATACATTGTAGCACACTATAGCTACTTAATGTGAAGTGTCTAAGCAATGGAAGCAGAGACAAAGTCTTGGAAGATACAGAATACATGTTTAACTTGCTTAGAACAAGTATTTATCCAATATCTATCATACGGAAGGCTCTGTGCTATTAGCAAAAAGTCCCACTTAATTTCAAGTTCTGTAAATCTAACAGAACTGAAGAAACACTATGTTCATCCTTTTGCACTGAAACCCCCTCCCTCCCCCCAAAGCTAAAACGCGCGCGCCCGCGCACACACACACACACCCTCCCTCCCTCCCTCCAAAATGTGGAATCCCCACCCTCGACCGGGTA
The DNA here is from genome assembly GCF_054177405.1 of Leptonychotes weddellii. NCBI lineage: Eukaryota > Metazoa > Chordata > Mammalia > Carnivora > Phocidae > Leptonychotes > Leptonychotes weddellii. Next base: position 27,943,555 of record NC_138384.1, read on the forward strand.
AGTACCTTCTGTACATTTAAGTGTTTGCAGACCTAGCCGTTTTTAAAAAAAAGTACCTGTACAATCATGCACAGTTTAGGTAGAGTAACATTACACAAGGTAAGCCCTTTTTTCTGTTCAAGATCCTAGTCGGTTAGGTAGAACTGGAGTTTGAAATCAGAGAAAAGGAAAGGTGAAAAGTAGCATGCAAAACTGAGAAACTAAATTGTGATAGTGATTTTATTAATGAAAATAAACTTTATTTAATACGGGGCAATCCTTAGGTAGTTATGAGTAGTTCATATAATGGAGAAAAGTCACAGTAATGTCAAATCCCAGACTCCCAGGAAAGTAACTGTGTTAACACTGTTAATATCACAATTTAAGAAATTTTTTGCTCTACTTTGTTCTGAAAAGTTTTATTTTTCTTAAAAAAAAAAAAAAAAAAAGGCAAAACAGAACCAAAAAAGGAACAAACAGAAACCACTCTGAGCTGGCGACTGCGACGACAGGCCAGTAAGACACCCAGGCTTTCCGGGTCGTGCTTGGCTTTGGGATGGATGTCCGCGAAGACAGCTCTGGAACCACCCATCACGTCCCACACCCAGAGCCCAAGAAAGCGGCAGCAGCCGCGGGGTCCGGGCCCCGCTGCAGACGTGGAGAGGCCCTCGGGGCTGCCCCTCGGGGCGAAGGATCACAGGGAAGGCAGTGCGGTCGTAACCCGGCAGGCAAGGCCCGGGAAAGCGCCAGGGGCGTCCCGGGCTCGGGGACACCCAGCGCTCGCGCGGGACGCCCTGTCATGAGTCACGGAGGCGAGAAAGCAGGCGGGCGGGGGAAGAGGCTGCAGGATGGAGGGAAGCCCGACCCTCGGGAGGGAAGCGGGCAGACCGGGAGGCCCCGACCTCGCGCGGGGCGGGGAAGCGGAGCCCTGCCCACCCTGCCCTCACCTCCGCCCGACGCAACAGGCGCGGCGGCCAGGTCCCGACCCCAGGGTCTGCGGGCCGGAGGGGGGCTGGGGGGGTGGGGGCAGCAGCCCGCAGCCATGACAGGCGCGGGGCGGGCCGCGAGCGGGCTGGGCCGCACGTGCGGGCAGAGCCCCCTCCCCGGCCTCGCCGCGCGCCCCGCCGTCCCCGGGCGCGGGCCCCTCACCTCCGGCGGCGGCGGCGCGGCCCGGCCTGCCCCGACCCCCCCCCCGGCCGAGCGGCGGCGGCGGCGGCGGCACGTACTCACCGCCGCTCGCTGGCTCTCAGGCTTCGCCATGACTGAGGCGCCCCCGCCGCCCCCCGCCTCGACCGAGACTGACACGCGCGGCTGTCCGGGCGGGGGCGGCCTCAGGCGACCACCCGGCTGACAGAACCCGCCCCCGCCTCTCCCCACCAGTTGAGCAGCGGCTGCTGCCCCGCGGTACCCCCGGGCTTCCTCCCCACGCCTGGGGTGGCGGGTGGCAACGGCGGGCGGCGGCGGCGGCGGCACTTACCGGCGGCGCGGCCAGGCCCCCCTGTCAGCGCGGGGCCGGGAGGGAGAGGAGGGAGGAGTGAAGGGGCACCGCCTCCCCCGCGCCGCCACGCACCCGCCTGATTGGCCCAGTTCACTCCCCCAGCGCGACCCCACCAGCCCCTGCGAGCGGCACTCCGGCAGCACCGGCGCGCCATTTGCATATTTGTGCCCGCGCCGCTGATTGGCCGGGGCTCGGAGGGGCGGCTGTGACCGCGGCCGCTCCAGCCGCCGCTCCTGCCGCGTCAGGCGACCCGGGAGGGAGGATCCCTCTCCCTGCTCCGCTTCCCTCGCGGCCCGGCCCGACCCGGGGCGGAGGGCGGCGGGAGGCGGGGTCGTCGCCCGGCTCCAACATGGCCCCGCCGCACCGCCGACCCAATCGCCGGTGCGGTTACTCCTGGAGCCCAGGGCGGTCCCGGGGCGGGGAAGTGTTGGGGCCGGGCGCCCTCTGGCCGGAGCGCGGGGCAGTGCAGTGGCCCGGGTTCCCCTCGCCGCCCCGCCGCGGCCGCCACGTCAGGCCGCGCCCTCGCGACGGCCTCTCCCCTCCCCGCGGCCGCGCCGCCACGTCAGGCCCGGCAGGCACGCCCCGGCCGCGAGCTGACCAGTGGCGGGGTTGGCGCCGAGGTCACTCACGCTCTGGGCGTCTCTCCGCCAGCCCGGGGCCAACCGGGAACTGAGAGGGTGTCCTGAACCTCCCTTTTCAAACGGCGTGGATTCGGACCCGCGTCCTCCTTACGCTCTGACACCGCCGTGACACGCGCCGGTGCTGTAAAATCGGGAGCAAGGACAGTGGCGCCGCGATGATGCAGCGATTCAGCCCAGGTGCGACGCACCTGCCATGGAGAAGGCGCCAGGCTAAAGAGAGACCCAGCCCCAAGTCCTGATGTAGAGAGCGAGCGAGTGCGCACCTCAAGTGGTGGAGAGCTGGGGCCGACACCTAGTCTTCCCGACGTTCAGGCCCACGTTCTGATTTGCACAGCTATTAAGGGAAAGAAAGAACAAACCGGGGGCGGGGAGGGCATTAGTCTAGGAGCAGGTGGCCTACTAGAAAACCACTGTCCAACGAAGGTGTGGGGACACCTGGCTTCCCTCTCGCTCTGTCACTAATTAACTGTGTGACCTACATTAAATCGTAACATGTCCCAGGGCCTCGGTTTTCCCTTCTGTAAAATGAAGAGGCTGGACAAATTTTCTAAAAGCCTTCCAGCTCTAAAATTCTATGGGTCTCTTTCAGGCTCTGGGCTGGCTTTAATGCCTAATTAAAGCTTTAAAATCCATATGAGAATGAGAGATAGACAAAATAATGGGATGTCAGGACTTCACTCTGTCTACCTTATGTTTGTTGGAAACTGTTTAACACCGTTTCAAATCCACTGTGGGTGATATTTAGCATTCATTCACCTTACAGTGGACAGAAAACTCTTGAATTTCAGACTCCACGAAGAAGCATAGAGCAATGTCACTGGGCTTGTTTATGCCTGACCAGAAGGTAATGGCTGCGATATACAGAGTGCTAGTTTACCAGGTAATTTCACTCTTTATATTCCCCGTGCAGGCCCTCCAGCGTGGATCAACACAAGTCTATTTAGCTCAGATATTGAAGGGGCTGGGAGGGAACCCTGCTGAGAGAGAAGTTACAATTACAGCTTTGATTCCCCTCAAGGATACTTAATAACAACCACATACTAGGATAAGAATGCACAGAAACAGTTCACCCCTGAGCTCCCTACACCACTTCTTATTTGAATACTGCTTTCGTTTGCAAATTCAACCTGTTGAACCGAATTTAAGGCCAGTAACATCTCGTTTAGAGATGTTAGAGAATAAGACATTCCATATCTTGTCTAAAACTTTAGCTACTTTTTACAGAAATTTTCTCCCCAAGAAAACTCATGTTTTCTTGAATCTTTGAACATTACTTACACTTGGTGATTAAAGAGCATCATTATCATTATCAGCGTTATTGTATTCTATTATGATCAATGAATGCCCTCAGAAGTATGTAGACCTATTTTTCCTTATGAAAAATGGCCTCTAGAAAGCTGTTATTATTTTAAACTTACATCCATCTTTTTCTATGTCTTGTTCCTCACTACTGGACTGACATTTCTCTATTTTTCTACCTAACAACCTTCTTTCCTTTTTTCCCTTTCTTTCTTTCTTTTCTTTCCTTCTTTCCCTTTCTTTTTTCTTTCTTTCTTTCTCTTTCTTTTCTTTTCTTTCTTTCTTTTCTTTCATTCTTTCCCTTTTCTTTCTTTCTTTCTTTTTTCCTTCCTTCCTTCCTTCCTTCCTTCCTTGATGCTTCTATTCTATGAATAGACACTGATAAACTTTTTAGTTTAGACTCTCGGGTTTTGAGTAATGATTTTCTGTGGGATTCTCTTGTGGGTTAAGTGCGTGAGTTTTTGTGACATCTATTTTGACTGTTCAACTTATTTCTTAAATCTCAGTGGTATTCTTGGTAACTGAGGTTTCTGAATATATGGACTCTGGGTGCAAAGGATGGCTCTAAGTCCCAGAATTAACAGGCTGGATCAGTCAATACTACCTTCTGCAATTTTTTAATTAATTATTTTTTAAGGTTTTATTTATTTAAGTAATCTCTACACCCCATGTGGGGCTCGAACTCATGACCCTGAGATCAAGACTTGCATGCTTTTCTGACTGAGCCAGCCAGGTGCCCCTACCCTCTGCAATTTAAATGAACAAAAATCAATTATCATCAGTAACATCAAAATATAGCAACCCTGGCCTACCATTTCTGCCAGGCAATGGAATGTCCAGAGGGCGTGGTGGCAATGCTCTCCAGCTCCCTGTATCCCACTCTAGAGGAAAACTGGCTCCAGTCCTATCTAGTGCCTCTCACACCAAAAAGGTCCTCTATTTACAGACACAATGATTCAAGTCACCAGAAAGCCTGTGCTATGACAAGAGCGGTTCTTCACACTCTGAAGGAAACATTCCACAAGTCCAATAGGTACCATTTACTGAAATTTAGTTAGTCCTAGGCAGTGTTAAGGGCTTACGTTTATTATTTCATTTTACCTTCCTAACCATTCTATAAGGAAGGGATGATTTTCCCCACTGTTCAGATGAATAGGGTTCAAAATCTTGCCCTGCTTACACAATCATTGAGTGGCAGAGGTAGGATTCAAACTTAGAGCTGGCTGGTCCTAAAGCCTGGAACTCTTAAGCATTACACTATATCCCTCCCTTCAGCCGTAGTTTCCAATTGCATGTTTAGCAAGCAACCTCTTGGTTATGAATTTGGCATCTTAGAAGGGGGAACTGCCCTACAGGCATTTTGGTTCAGGACACCAAAAAAGAAATACCCCAAAATGCACGTACGTCAAATGATATTTCCTGGCAAGTTTGAGAAATACGAACCAGTGCTCTGGCACCTGTTCACTTTTGGGGGAAACTGATACACTCAAGATCCTAAAACTCACCTCAGACCTGTTAGAATGGCTATTATCAAACAGACAAGAAATAAGTGTTGAGAGTAACAGAGAAAAGGGAACCCTTGTGTACTGTCGATGGAAATGTAAATTGGTGCAGCCACTATAGAAAACAGTATGGAGGTTCCTCAAAAATTAAAAATAGAACTACCAAATGAGCCAGCAATTCCTCTTCTGGGTTTTTATCTGAAGAAAACAAAAGCCTTAGCTTAAAAGATATCTGCACCCCTCCCACCCCCGTTCACTGCAGCATTATTTACAATAGCCAAGACATGGAAATAACCCAAGTGTCTACTTTTTTTTAAAGTTTATTTACTTATTTAAGTAATCTCTACACCCAGTGTGGGGCTTGAACTCACGACCCCGAGATCAAGAGTCGAATGCCCGCTCTTCTGACTGAGCCAGCCAAGTGCTCCCACCTAAGTGTCTATTAATGGAGAAATAGATAAAGGCAATGTGGTATGTATACACAATGGGATATTATTCAACCATAAAAAGGAATGAAATCTTGCCACTGCAACAACATGCATGGACCTTGAGGGTATTATGCTAAGTGAAGTAAGTCAGACAGAGAAAGACAAATACCACATGATCTCACTTACATGTGAAATCTAAAAAACCAAAAGCCCCACCAAGCTCATAGATACAGAAAACAGACTAGTGGGTGCCAGAGGATGGGGTAGTGGGTGGGAAAAATGGGTGAAGGGGGTCAAAATATACAAACTTCCAGGGTGCCTGGGTAGTGCAGTGGGTTGAGCGGCCAACTCTTGGTTTCGGCTCAGGTCGTGATCTCAGGGTTGTGAGATCAAGCCCTGCGCTGGGCTCTGCGCTCAACACAGAGTCTGCTTGGGGTTCTCTCTCCCTCTCCCTCTCCCCCTCCCACTCGTGCTCTCTCTCTCTCAAATAAATAAATCTTTTTTTTTTTTTTAAAAAGATACAAACTTCCAGTTATAGAATAAGCCATAGGGATGTAATGTATAGCATGGTGACTATAGTTAATAATACTATATTGCATATTTGAAAATTGCTAAGAGAATAAATCTTAAAAGTTCTCATCCCAAGAGGAAAAGAGTTTGTAATTATGTATGGTGACGGATGTTAATTAGACTTTCTGTGGTGATCATTTCCCAATGTATACAAATACTGAATCATTATGTTATGTACCTGAAACCAATATATGTCAATTATACCTCAATAATTTTTTCAAAGGCCTAGAACTGCAAAACTAAGCATTAGACCTATCTAAGTGAGACCTGCTGAAGTGATGCCCACAGAATAGTCAAAACACCCTTGAAAAAAAAAAGACTGAAATGAATATAACACTGTATGTTAACTACACCGGATTAAAAAAAAAAATCCTTTGGAGCACCTGGCTGGCTCAGTCCATATAGCATGTGACTCTTGATCTCAGAGTTGTGAGTTCAAGCCCTACATTGGGGAGAGAGGTTACTTAAAAAACAAAAAATAAAAACAATAAAAATTTTTTTTTAAATCCTTCAAAAAAAAAAAGGACTCATGCTTCCTGATTTCAAAACTTACTACAATGCTACAGTAATCCAGACACGGTGGAACTGGCATAAGAATAGACATATAGATCAATGGAATAGAATTGAGAGTCCAGAAATAAACTTTTACATTTATGGTCAATTTATTTTCAACAAGAGTGCTAAGACATAAATCGAGAAAGACTACTGGATATACAAATGCTAGAGAATGAAGCTGGATCCCTACCTCATAACATACAGAAAAAATAAATCAAAAGGGATCATGGACCTAAATGTTAAGAGGTAAAACTATAAAACTCTAAGAAGAAAACATAGGAGTAAATCTTCAGGACCTTGGGTTAGGCAATGGTTTTGTATACAATACATGGTACCACAGCATAAGCAACAAAAGGAAATAAAAATTGGGCTTCATTAAAATGAAAGCAACCAAAGAAAAAATTGATATATTGAACATCAACATAGAAAAACTTCTGTGATTCAAAGGACACCATTAAGAAATGACACCCACGGGTATTATGTTGAGCGAAATAAGTCAAACAGAGAAAGACATGTATCATATGATCTCACTGATATGAGGAATTCTTAATCGCAGGAAACAAACTGAGGGTTGCTGGAGTGGAGGGTGGGGTGGGAG